>NC_091028.1:460000-1155416 GCF_041296385.1 Aphelocoma coerulescens
ATCCTCCTCCCCCACCTCCCCCTTCTCGTCCTCACCCTCATCCTACTTCTCCTCGTCCTCCTCTTCCTCCTCCTCCTCGTCCTCCTCCTCGTCATCCTCCTCGTCCTCGTCCTCGTCCTCGTCCTCGTCCTCCTCGTCCTCGTCCTCCTCCTCCTCCTCCTCGTCCTCGTCCTCCTCCTCCTCCTTCTCCTGCTCCTCCTTCTCCTCCTCGTCCGCCTCGTCCTCCTCGTCCTTCTTGTCGTCTTCGTCCTCGTCCTAGGCCTCCTCCTCCTCATCCTCCTCCTCGTCCTCTTCCTCCTCATCCTCTTCGTCCTCGTTCTCCTCCTCGTCGTCATCGTCGTCGTCCTCCTCCTCTTCATCCTCCTCCTCGTCCTCCTCCAAATCCTCCTCATCCTCCTCGTCGTCGTCCTCCTCCTCTTCATCCTCCTCCTCGTCCTCCTCTAACTCCTCCTCATCCTCCTCCCCCACCTCCCCCTTCTCGTCCTCACCCTCATCGTGCTTCTCCTTGTCCTCCTCTTCCTCCTCGTCCTCCTACTCCTCGTCCTCCTCCTCCTCGTCCTTCTCCTCGTCCTCCTCCTCGTCCTTCTCCTCGTCCTCGTCCTCCTCCTTCTCCTCCTCCTCTTCCTCCTCGTCCTCCTCCAACTCCTCCTCATCCTCCTCCCCCACCTCCCCCTTGTCGTCCTCACCCTCATCCTACTTCTCCTCGTCCTCCTCTTCCTTCTCGTCCTCGTCCTCGTCCTCATCCTCCTCCGCCTCCTCCTCCTCCTCCTCGTCCTCGTCCTCGTCCTCGTCCTTGTCCTCCTCGTCCTCCTCGTCCTCCTCGTCCCCCTCGTCCTCCTCGTCCTCCTCCTCCTCCTCCTCCTCCTCCTCCTCGTCCTCCTCCTCCTCGTCCTCCTCCTCGTCCTCGTCCCTGTCTTCGTCCTCCTCCTCCTCCTCCTCCTCCTCCTCCTCGTCCTCGTCGTCCTCCTCCTCCTCTTCGTCCTCCTCCTCCTCCTCCTCCTCGTCCTCCTCGTCCTCCTCATCCTCTTCGTCCTATTCCTCCTCCTCCTCGTCCTCCTCCTCCTCCACCTCCTCCTCCTCGTCCTCCTCATCCTCCTCATCCTCTTCGTCCTATTCCTCCTCCTCCTCGTCCTCCTCCAACTCCTCCTCATCCTCCTCCCCCACCTCCCCCTTCTCGTCCTCCCCCTCATCCTACTTCTCCTCGTCCTCCTCGTCCTCCTCGTCCTCCTCGTCCTCGTCTTCATCCTCCTCCTCCCCCTCCTCCCCCTCCTCACGCTCCTCACCGTCCTCGTCCTCACCCTCATTCTTCTCGTCCTCCTCGTCCTCCTCCTCTTCGTCCTCGTCCTCCTCCTCCTCGTCCTCCTGCTCCTCGTCCTCCTCCACCTTGTCCTCGTCCTCCTTGTCCTCCTCCTCCTCCTTCTCGCCCTCCTCCAACTCTTCTTCGTCCTCCTCCCCCACCTCCCCCTTCTCGTCCTCACCCTCATCCTACTCCTCCTCGCCCTCCTCCGCCTCCTCGTCCTCCTCGTCCTCCTCGTCCTCGTCCTCCTCCTCCTCCTCCTCCTCGTCCTCCTCCTCCTCCTCCTCCTCCTCTGCCTCCTCCTCCTCCTCCTCCTCGTCCTCGTCCTCCTCATCCTCCTCATCCTCCTCATCCTCTTCGTCCTTGTTCTCCTCCTCGTCGTCATCGTCGTCGTCCTCCTCTTCCTCCTCCTCCTCGTCCTCCTGCAACTCCTCCTCGTCTTCCTCCCCCACCTCCTCCTTCTCGTCCTTACCCTCTTCCTACTTCTCCTCGTCCTCCTTGTTCTCCTCCTTGTCCTCCTCGTCCTCCTCCTCCTCGTCCTCCTCCTCCTCCTCGTTCTCCTCGTCCTCCTCCTCCTCCACCTCCTCCTCTTCCTCCTCCTCCTCGTCCTCTTCCTCCTCGTCCTCCTCCTTCTCGTCCTCGTCCTCGTCCTCCTCCTCCTCCTCCTCCTCCTCCTCCTCCACGTCCTCCTCGTCCTCCTCCTCCTCCTCCTACTCCTCCTCCTTTTCCTCCTTCTCCTCGTCCTTTTCCTCATGCTCCTCATCCTCCTCCTCCCCCTCCTCCCCCTCCTCACGCTCCTCACCTTCCTCGTCCTCACCCTCATACTTCTCGTCCTCGTCGTCCTCCTCCTCCTCTTCGTCCTCCTCGTCCTCCTCGTCCTCCTCGTCTTCGTCCTCATCCTCCTCGTCCTCCTCCTCCTCCTCGTCCTCCTCTTCCTCCTCCTCCTCCTCCTCGTCCTTTTCCTCCTCGTCCTCCTCCTCATCCTCCTCCTCCTCCTCCTCCTCTTCGTCCTCCTCGTCCTTGTCCTCCTCCTCCTCCTCCTCCTCCTTCTCCTCCTCCTCCTCCTCTTCATCCTCTTCCTCTTCATCCTCCTCCTCCTCCTCGTCCTCCTCCAACTCCTCCTCGTTCTCCTCCTCCCCCACCCCCCCGTTCTCCTCCTCGCCCTCTTCCTGCTCCTTCTCGTCTTCCTCTTCCTCTTCGTTCTCCTCCTCCTCCTCCTCCTCCTCCTCCTCCTCCTCCTCCTCCTCCTCCTCCTCCTCCTCCTCCTCCTCCTCCTCCTCCTCCTCCTCCTCCTCCTCCTGCTCCTCCTCCTCCTCTTCCTCCCCCTCCTCCTCCTCCTCCTCCTCCTCCTCCTTTACTTCCTCCTTCTGCTCCTCCTCCTGCTCCTTCTCCTCCTCGTCCTCCTCCTTTACTTCCTCCTCCTTCTCCTCCTCCTCCTTCTTCTTGTCCTTCTCCTCGTTATCCTCCTCCCGCTCCTCCTCCTCCTCCTCATGCTCGTCATCCTCTCCTCCTTTTCCTCGTCCTTCTCCCTGTCCTCCTCGTCCACCTCCTCCTTCTCCTCCTCATCCTCTTCTTCATCCTCTTCATCCTAGTTCTCCTCCTCCTCATTGTCGTGTTTGTCATCCCCCTCCTCCTCGTCCCCCTCCTCCGCCTCCTCCCCCTCGTCGTCCTCACCCTCCTACTCCTTCTTCTCCTCATGCTCCTCCTTGTCCTCCTCCTCCAACTCCTCGTCTTCCTCCTCCTGCTCTTCATCCTCCTCCTACTTGTCCTCCTCGTCCTCCACGTCCTCCTCCTCTCCTCCTCCTCCTCCTACTGCTCCTCCTCCTTTACCTCCACCTACTCCACCTCCTCCTCCTCCTCATCCTCGTCTTCCTTCTTCTCTTCCTCCGCGTCCCCCTCCTCCCCCTCCTCCTTCTCTTCGTCCTCACCCTCATCCTCATCCTCATCATTTTCATCTTCCTCCTCCTCCTTGTACTCCTCATCCTCCTCCTGTCCTCCTTCTCCTCCTCGTCATCATCCTCATCGTCCTCCCCGTCCTTGTCCCCCTCCTCCTCGTCCTCCTCCTTGTCTTCTTTGTCCTCATTCTCTTCCTCCTTGTTTCTATGTGCCTCCTCCTTGTCCTCCTCCTCCCCCTCCTCATCCTCCTTCTCCTCCTTTTTCTCCTTGTCCTCACCCTCATCATCGTCGTTTTCATCCTCCTCCTTCTCCTCCTCACCCTCCTCCTTATCCTCGTCCTTCTCCCCCTCCTCCTTTTCCTCCTCGTCCCTTTCCTCATCCTCCTCCTCCCCCTCCTCCCCCTCCTCACGCTCCTCACCGTCCTCGTCATCACCCTCATACTTCTCGTCCTCGTCGTCCTCCTCCTCCTCGTCCTCCTCATCCTCCTCCTCATCTTCCTCCTCCTCGTCCTCATCCTTCTCCTCGTCCTCTTTGTCCTCCTCCTCCTCCTCTTCCTCCCCCTCGTCCTCATCCTCCTCCTCATCAAAAGAAAAAAATTACCTCAGGTACCTGATTGGGAGCAGTCTTGTGATCCCATCTGGGATATGAAGCGCCTAAACCAGAGATGGGAAGACTCTGGGAGATTCCAGAAGGCGTCTCCAGTGGACCTCAGAACAGAGAGCTGTTTGCTGTCAGAGGGGTATAAAAGGCAGGATGGGCATTTTGTGGGCGAGCCTCTGGCCCCCAGCCACGCTGCCAGCGCTGCCCCTTTTGCTTTGCCATATTTTTTGAGTTCTCAGTAAATTTTAAGAACTCCTTTCCATATCGGATCTGGGTCGTTTATAACAGTTCCAGGGGCCCCGCAGTGTCACAGTGCTCCCTGCGCACCCTGAGGCCCCACATCAGCCAGCCCAGGCCATTGCCACGCTCCCAGTCACTCCCAGCATGATCCCAGTGACTCCCAGTCTCTCTCAGCATATCCCAGTTGCCCCCAGCATGCTCCTGGTCACTCCCAGTATGATCTCAGTCACCCTCAGTGTGATCCTAGTTACCTCCAGCATAGTTCCAGTCACTCCCAGTTGCCCCTAGTACAGTCCCAGTCACTGCAAGTATGACCTCAGTGGCCCACAGCACAGACACAGTCACTCCCAGTTGCTCCCAGTTTCTCCCAGCATGCTCGTTCAGTCACCCCAGTTGCCCCAGCATGGTTCCAGTTGCCCCTAGCATGATCTCATTCATTCCCAGTATATCCCAGTTGCCTCCAGCACACACCCATCATTCCCAGTTGCTCCCAGTAGCTCCCAGCAGCCCTCAGTGCGGTCCCAGTGGCTCCCAGTATTTCCATGTCCCTGGTCCCAGTGCTGCTCCCAGCCCTGATCCGTGGGGATGGGAATGTCCCGCTCCCTTCCTGGGGCAGGCTCCCACCTGAGCCAGGTGTGCAGGGCAGGACCTTGCCCTGAGCCCAAGCCCTGTCTCCCCTGCAGGATCTGCTTCCCATCGGCCTCTTCCTCCTGCGGCCCCACGCCCAGCTCGGTGCTGAACGAAGGGCGCTGGGCCGGGGTCATCCCCCGGCGGGGGCTGCGCACCCCCTCTGCCCCCTCCCCAAATTCCCTCCCGGGGCAGCAGGGGCTGGCTCAGGAGCCCTGGGGCTCCTGGGGCTCCGTGCTTTCCTTCCTAAGGAAAAGAACCGTCCTTCTCATCCAGGCTCCCATGGCCAAAACTGAGATTCTACCTCCCAAATTCTGTCTCTGTCCCAGGATTGCTCCCAGACAAAAGTTGCCATGAGAGACAGGTCTGGCTGCCCTCACCCATGGTGGCCACCTCTCATCTTCTTCCAAAACACCGGGACTTTGTGCTTTTCTTTCATGTGGAAAAACCCATCCTTCTCAGCTGTTGCTATGAGCCAGCCCACTGCTGGGCTGGGGCAGCGAGATGCCAACCAACCCCTGACCCTCCCGTGGATCAAATTTCCCTGGGACACAGACTCGCAGGGTGGGTCGATGGGCGGCTCAGAAGCTTAAGCCACATCCCCCTGGGGCTGCGCCCGGCTCCAAACTGCCTTTCCCTGTTCGGGAGAATTCCCTCTTACTCGGTTGTTCACTGGTTCTTTGTTGTATCTCCCAGTAGTTCTTGTTGAATTGTATCCTCCCCCTGGCTTGTAACTCATTGGTTGTTTTCCCCTTTCCCCACGGTTTCCAACCCCCCTCTAAAACTGAGGGAAAAGCCTCTAGACGGGATCCCGGATTAAGATCATTGCCATGTTCTGGTTGCTAAACTTCTGACAATAAACCTGTTGGAAGCCAGACCAGAACCCTCTCTCTCTTCCTTTATCTCCCAACTAACGTGAGCCGATAGCATCAGCTCCTGCCGTGTCTCCTCTGCACAGAAGCCAGCGAGCTCAGCCAGCAGCACTTTTCCTGATGCCGAAGTCGCTTCTGCGACGCACAGAAGTAACGCAGCTGGACTCTCTGTGACCGAGGGCACGCCAGAGCTCGTGCAGCGAGCACAGAACTGCGTTACTCGACAAGGTGCCCATGGCCAAAACTGGGATTCCACCTCCCAAATTCCCAATATCCAAGGGCTGCTCCCAGACAAACCTGGCAGGACAGACAGACGTGGCTGGCCTTGGCCTCTGGTGGCTGTGTCTCATCTGCCCCTGAAACCCTGGGGCTCGGTGCTGCCCTTCCTCTGGAGACCACTGTGACCTCGCGTGGCCTCGTGGAACCCAGGGGCCGTTGTGACCCTGCAGGGCTGGTGGCACCAAGGGAACCATTGTGACCCTGTGGCGTTCCATGGAGCCAAGGGGCCACTGTGGCACTGCTGGGCCCAAAGAACCGAGGGGCCTTTGTGACCCTGCAGGGCCCACGGAACCAAGGGAACATGGAACAGCTCTGGCTGCCTTGGGCTCCTGGGGCCGCCTGGCAGCTCCGGCTGACCTTGGCATGGCGAGAGCTGCTTCTCACCTGCCCTGGAGCGCTGGGGCTCCGTGCTTTCCTTCCTGTGTGTGTTGGTTTGGCACGGCCTGGTTTTTGGTAGCGGGGGGGCCACAGAGGTGGCTTCTGTGAGAAGCTGCTGGAAGCTTCCACCATGTCCAGCAGAGCTGATCCCCGATGTCTCTGAAGATGGACATGGCACTGGCCAAGGCTGGGCCACTGAGGGAGGCTGGTAACGCCTCTGTGATAACAGATTTCAGAAGGAAATGAAAACAAAGTGGGACACGGTGTTTTTGTAGTCAGAGAAGAGGAGGAGGGGAGAACATGTGAGGGAAACAACAGGGAGACACCAAGGGCAGTGGAGAAGGAGGGGGAGGAGGTGCTCCAGGAGCCAGAGCTGAGATTCCTCTGCAGGCCGTGGTGAGACCATGGTGGAGCAGCTGTGCCCCTGCAGCCCCTGGGGATCCACGGGGGATGCAGAGATCCACCCGCAGCCCCTGGGGATCCACGGGGGATGCAGAGATCCACCCGCAGCCCCTGGGGATCCACAGGGGATGCAGAGATCCACCCGCAGCCCCTGGGGATCCACGGGGGATGCAGAGATCCACCCGCAGCCCATTGGGGAGGTGCCCACGCCGGAGTGGGTGGATGCCTGCAGGAGGCTGTGATCCAGGGGCAGAGCCGGTGCAGAGGGGCCCTGCTCCCAGGCTGGAGCAGCCTGGCCTTGAAGAACTGGCCCCATGGAAGAGTGACCCACGCCGCAGCTGTTTCGGGAGGACTGCTGCTCGTCAGATTGGACCCACGTCAGAGACGCTCACGGAGAACTGTCTCCCGTGGGAAGGGACCCCACGGTCTCACAGGGGAACAACTCCTCTCCCTGAGCAGCGGGAGAAGCCACAGGAGATGAACTGACCACAGTCCCCATTCCCTGTCTCCTGCACCATCGGTGGGAAGGATGGAGGGGAGGGGAAGGTGTTTTGAAAGCTCTTCTTTCACTTCTCATTATCCTGCTCTGATTTTGTTATTAATAAATTCACTTTATATCTGTAAGTTGAGCCTGTTTTGCCTGGGACAGTGTTTGATGAGGGATCTCTCCTGGTCCTTATCTCAACCCATGAACCCTTTGCTATATTTTCTCTCTCCTGTCCAGCTGTGGACAGGAGTGAGAGAGCAGCTTTGGTGGGTGCCTGGAGTCCAGGCAGCATCAATGCACTACAGACCTGAACAAAAACTCCCTGGGCAATGATTCCCCTGGGATCTAAAGCCCCCACCCCTCACACGACAGCCCCGTCCCACAGAAATGTCAGCCACTGAGCCTCTCGCTCTCCACGGCTTCACTGCTTTGGTGCCCAGTGGTTGCCACAGGGCCACCATGGCCCCTCTGAGCTGGGTTTGGGTGGGGTTTTGGTGGGTCTGCAGTCCCTCTTGTAATGTGGCTGTCCCAGTTCACAGACCACGATCTCTGGGCTGGCCACTCTGGGGATTTATTTTTAAGTCACGTTTAAGCTGCAGCTTTGTCCATTCTATTATTCATGTTCAGGTTGGCAGCTCCAGGACTTGCTGTGATCCACCTGTGACTCACATGCCAGGGCCATAAAATTCTGAAAAACTTCACTGATCAGCCCAGCAATTCCAGCCACTGCTGTCTACTTTTAAATAACACAAATCTGTCAACCCCTCCTGTGCTCACAGGACAGCCACAGAGCAGGACAGCAGCGCAGCAGCCAGAGCTGAGGACTCCCACAAGGACAGAAGGACAGCGTGGAAGGACAAACAGAGCAGCTCTGCAAGCCCTGGCGGGGCCGGAGGCGGCTCTGGGGGCGGGGCCGGGCTGGGGGCGGGGCCCAGCGGAGCAGCGCGATGGCTCCAGCGCTGGGGCCGGGGGCGCTCCTGGGGGCGGCGAGGGGCGAGTGGGACCCCCGGCACGGGAACCCCCGAACCGCAATTCCCGGGCACGGGAACCCCCTGAGCTTCCATTTCCGGGTACTAGAACACCCTCCACTGCCATTCCCGGATACTGTGAGCCCCCTGCCTCCCCTTCCCCAGCATCAGGAACCCCCTGTTCCCCCTTGTCTGGCCCCGCGGCCTCCCTGAACCCCCCTGAACCACCATTCCTGGGTACTGTGACCCCCCTGCATCCCCCTGCCCAGCACCGGGACCCTCTGTTCCCCTTACCTGGCACGAGGACGTCCCTGAAGCCCCATTCCCGGCAAGGGGACTTCCCTGAACCCACATTCCCTGTCCCAGGACACCCCCTGAGCCACCGTTTCTGGGCCCCGGGACCCAACTGAAACTCTATTTCCGGGCCGGGGACCCACCCCGTCCCCCCCGTTCCCGGCACCGGGACCACCTGATCCCCATTCCCGGCACCGGGACCTCCTTGCACCCCCATATCCAGATCTGAACCCCCACTCCCGTGCACGGGGACCGCCCGGCACCTCCATCCCCGGCGCTGAGACCCCCCCCGAGCCCCCTTATCCCGCACCGATACCCCCTCGCACCCCCTCTTCCCCCGCCCCCGCGCTCCCTCGGGCACTTCCGCGGCTCCCAACCTGTGCCACCGGGATCCGCCCGGCGAGCGGTGACTGCCCCCGGCACCGGGACCCCCCTCCCGCCCCCGGCTCCTCCCGGGGCCTTCTGGAAACAGCAGCGGGAAGAGTTCAACAATTCATCATTATTTCAATTGATTTCGTTGGTTTCCGGGGGAGAATCGGTGGGACAGCACCTCACCACAAACCTCCGGGAGGGGAACAAAGGCTGGAGGGGAAGGGGGGGGGGGGGGGGCGGGGAATAGAGGACAAAACCGATGTAGTAGAAGGAAAAAAGAAAAACAAAACTAAAAATAGATTTTACAGTAAAATATCATAAAATAACTATGGGAAAAAAATAAAATAATAGCAGAGCTTGTTCTGTTGGGATTTTGGATTTCTTCTCCAAGCTCCGAGCTCGGTCTGAGCCAGGAGCCGGTGGGCTGGGATACTATCGCTGCTGAGGGGCTGAATATTTCCGACACTAAAGTATCAAGTGCCACCTTGAGGTTCCAGCAGTCCCCGCGCACACGTTCGATTCCCTCCTTTCAAGCTGAAAGCTCAGCTCCACTCGTGACTCTGCTTTGTAGCGATGAATGGAAACATTCCCCGCAATTCCTGTAGAAACAGCCCGGGAAGGTTCGCGTCGGGAGAGCTCCCTCGGGGAAGCCCCGGCTCCTGCCCTGCTTGAGTCCCTCTCGAGCCCGCTGTGGTTTCCAGCTGCTTCGCTCCAGCTGCCCCAAATGCCCGTGAATTGCACGGAACTGGAACAGATGCGAGTCCTCGTGGCTCGGGGTAAGGGCACGGAGAGGTCACTCAGGGATCGCCATCGCGGCCACAAGAGCCCCGACGTGGGGAATGAATTGGATTTGGGACGGAGCGGATCAGAACAGGAGAGTGAGGAGGAAAATAAACCCTGGTACAGAACCTTCCCCCGACCTCTTTCTCCTTGCCGGAGTTCACTTTATCCCCGGCTCCTCCCTGCTGTGCCCAGCGGGGCAGGGAGAAGGGATGGGAGTCGCGCTCAGTTCGCGCCGCTGCTTCCCCCTCGGGGACAGGAATCCTTCCCTGCTCCGGCGCGGGGTCCCTCCCATGGGGTCAGTCCCTGCCCTGGCCAGCGGGGGGTCCCTCCCCAGCCGTGTGGTCACTCCCCGGCCCGGCCCTGAGGCGCGGGGCAGTCGCGGGGCAGCCGCGCTCCGGCCCCGTCAGCAGCAGCGCCGCTTCGTGCCGGGCAGGAGCGGCAGAAGGAGCCGGGCGGCGGCGGGGGCTGAATCCCGGCAGCAGCGAGGAGGAAGAAGAGGAAGGGGCCGGGGCCGCCTGCGGTGTCCGATGGCCGGGGAGCAGCGGGGAGGCCTCGGGCAGCGGCGGCGGGTGGGGCCATCTGGAGCCGCCCCGAGGGCTCGGTGCCGCCCCCGGCCCGTGAAGGAGCCGCTCGGCGGGACGGGCGGGCTGGGAACGAGAGAAAACCCCGAGAAAAGAAGAAAATCCAATCAAACAGCCGCACCGAGGGGCGTCTCCGCCGGCCCGTGGCACTGAAGGAGCTGCACCGAAAGACCGGCGAGGAGCCCGGCGGTGAAAGAGCCGCAGCGGAGGGCGTGGGATGGGAGGTGCGAATGGAATAAAATAAGGAGAATGGAATAATAAATTATAGAAGAAGTGCACGGGGAGTGGCGGCTGCGCAGCGACTGAAAGAGCTGCAGCGAGGGAGCGTCGGGGCAGCAGCGCGGGGTCTCGGCCGCTCCGTGTGACCGAAAGAGCCGCAGCGAGGGACGGGCGGGGCGCGGCTCGGATCGAGCCCTCCAGCTGCGCCAAGAGCGGCGACCCCGCGGGACCGCGCCGGGGCCGGGCGGCGGCGGCAGCCGGAGCCGGGGAAGCGGCTTGGAGCGGCGGAGACGAGCGGGGTGTTCCCGTCAGCTCCGCTCAGCCCTCGGGCACCGGGGGGTTCCGGGGCTTGTTCCCGTCAGCTCCGCTCAGCCCTCGGGCACCGGGGGGTTCCGGGGCTTGTTCCCGTCAGCTCCGCTCAGCCCTCGGGCACCGGGGGGTTCCGGGGCTTGTTCCCGTCAGCTCCGCTCAGCCCTCGGGCACCGCGCTGGGGCCCCGCGCACTTTTCCAGCCCGGCCGCCCCCACGTCCTCGGCCCCGTGGAGCCCAGAAATCCCCGAAAATCGCTCCCATGCGCTAAAGAACCTTTTCGTGCGCATCCAGGGGTGCGGAGGGGGGATCCTTATGAAGTCCCCTCTCCTCAGTCCCTCCTGGGCACGGCCGGGCATTAGCGCAGCTCCCGGGGCTGTGTCCCGGCAGCGGCTGCTGCCACAGGGCACGGGGCTGCCGCGCTTGGGCATCAAACGTGACAGATTTGGGGAGCAGGGACAGCCACAGAAACCCTCGGGGAGCCCTCGGGAGCCTGGAGCTGCACGAGGGCCACAAAGGATGCCCTGGACACAGCGATGGCCCCAGCAGCGGCTCTGCCCCCAGCACGGGGCTGTGTCCCAGACCCCACGGTCCAGCCCGAGGTTTGGGGGCGGCAGCGGAGCCGCTGGACGGAGGACGGATGGAGGAGCAGAAGCGGGAGGAAGAGGAGGGATAAAGGGGGAGGGGTGGGAGGAAGAGGTGGGCCAGATGAGGCAGGAATAGGAGCCGCCACGTGCATCCATCGCTCTGTGTGTCCGCAGCTGTCGGATCCGGGAGCATCCCTCCCCCCATCCCGCAGGTGACCGGGGAGGAGCAGCTCGCCCCAAATATCTTGGGCGGTGCCTGGGCTTGTTTTGGGAGAGGGGATTTTTGGAGCTTGGAGGACTCCAGCACCGAGCCCCAAATATCTTTGTTGGTTCCTGGGGGAAGGGGTTTGGTGGGCGGGGGAGGCGGATTTTTGGATCTTGCAAGGCTCCAAATGTGAGTCGCAAATGCCCCTTGGGGGACACCGGGGAGTCCCCGGCACGCGGGGTTTCGGGGGGTCCCGGTGGCGGCTGCCGGGAGAAATGGGATGGGGCGGGATGGGGCCCGGGAAGGGTGGGATGTGGATTGGGGTGTGGGATGAAGTCTGGCGGAGGGGGATGGGCGGGATGGGGCCTGGGATGAGGCAGCCGAAGGTTGGGGATGATGAGGCCGGGGAAACTCCACTCCTTAGGGACCCGCAGGGTATCCACGAGCTCTGAGGGAGTTTTAGGGTACCCCTAATCCTGAGGGGGTGGTGCTGGCAGCGGGGGACACGTGGCTCCGGCACCTCTGGCCCCAGCTGAGCCCCCCCCGCCCCCAGCGCCCCCCGGAGCGGAATTTGGGGAGGGGGAGGTGGGGGCGGCCAGGCCGGGCCCCCCCGCGCTGTCCCGGCGGGGGCCGAGTGCGGGCGGGAGCCCCGCGGGGCCCGGCCCTGCCCGGGCACGGCTGATGCCGCCCGCCCGCGCTCCGCACTGGTCCGGACTGGTGCTCCCAGTGCCGTGCGGGGCGGGGCCGCTCTGGGGACCCCCCAGGGCACAGCGCGGCTGCTTTGGGGCTGTCGGCAGCGCCCGGCGCTGGGCATGGGGCGTGTGGGGACAGCTGGGGCCGCACTGGTGGCACTGGTGGTGCTGGGAGCCCACCCGGCCGCGGGCAAGGAGCTCTGGGGTGAGGGGAGCGGTGGAAAAGGGGGGACCCGTTGGAAGGAGGGGGAGAGCAGTGAAAAAGGGTCGGACTCCTCAAACTGAGTGGGAGAGGGGACTGAGAGCCCCAAACCAAGCGCGTGGGACACTGAGGCTTTGGGGGAAGATGAGAAAGGAGAGGGGGATAGGGGAGAGAGGGAAGAAAAAGGGAGTGGGATCCTTCCCCTTATTGGGGTCGGTTGGTGGATGAGGATTGGTGGATGATGGGAAAAGGGTGAAGGAGGGGAAAGAATAGGGGGTGGGACCTCCAGATATGTGGGAGGTTTGTGGGGAACCCCAAAGTTGCTGTCATGGCAGGGGACTGATCTCCTGTGGGAAGAGCTTTGGCCAGAGCACGGAGCTGATCTCCCAGCGCAGGATCCAAGTGGGGGAGAAGTCCTGTGTCTGCCCAAGCTTCGCCCAGAGGTCCCATCTCAGAGGAGAGAGACCCTACAGGGGCCAGGAGTGCAGGAAAAGCTTTGGTAGGAGCCCCAACCTCAGCAGGCACCCATCGATCTGCACTGGGGAGCCCCTATGGATGCCCAGACTATGAGAAGTGCTTCACCGTGAGCCCCACGTCCCTGGAACACCTGTAGGAGCCACCTGGAGGAGGGTCCTGTCACGATCCGCTAATGCAAGCGGGAGTCGTGATGGTTCGTTTATTGATCTCAGAGTGTAAAAAGGACACAAGAAATTTCAGTTTAAATCAAAACAGTGCACCTTTATTAAGTGCCCACAACACAGTAATGCAATAGAAGAGAGAAGAGAGAGAGAGAGAGAGAAAGAAACACAAAGTAGGGAGGAAGAAAAAGAGGGGGGGGCAATAGCTACCAACGGATGAGACGAAGTCCTCGTGGTCTTCCGCCAATAGATTCGTCTTCTTTCTGTGGGGGAGATCTCTCCGACTTGGTTATTTCAGAAAGTCCCTTTATAGTCCTTTTCAGAAGCGAGGGGCAACTGGCCAAGAGGTTGGGAAATTTACAGCCATTGTTGTGGAGTCCGTTGCTTTGGGAAACAGGTACAGGACAGACGCACAAGACCGGTGTGCAGGACAGGTGTACAGGACAGGTCATTCCTTTCCGCTTCAGCGCAGTCCTTCCCGCCTGGGCAGCAAGAACAGGGCAGTCCATTGCAACCTGCACTAATTTTCCTCAGGAATGCGTACCAGTTCCCAGCGGGCACACCCGTAGGCAACACTTGGCAGACATCCCACCTCAGCTAGGCCAGGACTCCTGTGCTCAGTCTCTGTTCTCGGCGATGATCGTGAGGCAGATGAGGGATCTTCGGACCGTCTCTTACAGGTCCCTACAAGTTCTTGGCTGCAGGAAGAGCCCCAAGGAGCCCAGGTCCCCCCAGAACCACCACCTGAAGCAGAAGGTGGTGACAACTCTCCATCCTGGGGCCCTGGGAACACTCTGGGGTCTCCAGGCTGACCCACCCCAACCAGGGGCTCACACCAGCCCTCATCCTGCCCCTAAAATCCCTTGGGATCTCCCGTCAATCTGTGCATTCCCCGCTCCCATCTCTATCCTGAGATGAGACCAGAGGGGTGGAAGTCCCCACCCAAGATGACCACAAACTCCAAATTTTGATTTCCACCCACCAATTTTCCCTCTTTTTCCCTATCTGGATTCCCCCCAGGGGGTGGAAGCAGCCCAGAGCCCTGCACTGCCCATCCTGACCTGTCCTGGCTCCATTCCCATTCCTCCCGTGGGGTGTGAGGGGTTTGGGGGAAGAGGGGAGGAAGAGGAGGGATGGAAGAGAAGAAGGGGGGAAGAAGGAGCGGGAGAAAGGATGGAGAGAAGAGGAGCAGAAGGTGGGATTAGGGAGGAGGAGGAGGACAGATGGAGGAAGATGAGAAGAAGGCGGAGGAAGAGGAGGAAGCTCGTGGGTCCAGCGCTCCCAGAATTTGCAGGCCCCTCACCCCAAGGAGCATCGATCCCCCCATCCCACAGGTGATGGAGGAGGGAGAGTTTGGCCCAAATATCCTGGGGACACCCTGGGCCAGTGTTTTTGAGGGGGATGTTTGGATCTTGCAGGAGTCCAGAGCTGAACTGTAGGTGCCCCTTGGGGGGACCTTGAGGAGTCCGAAGGAGGTGTTTTTGGGGGGTCCCTATGGCAGCTCCTGGCAGAGCCCTGGCGGGGGTCGGAAGCAATTGGGTCCCTCCCAAAGTGGGGATTGGGTCTGCCTGGGTCAGGCACTGCTGCCTCCGTCCGGGAGCCAGAGGCCTGTGGGACCCCCCAGTGGAGCTGGAGGGGGAAACCTTGGGACCCCCAGAGTGAGGAGAACAGAGAGGGGCAGTACCGGGACCAGGGGAGCCCCAGCAGTCTGGAGGGGCAAACCCCTGTGATCCCCAGGACCCCAAAGTGGAGAGCCCAGAGAGGGGGGAGCGCTGTGATTCTCAGGACCCTCAACAGCCTGAAGAGGGGGAGGGGGGACTCCTTGGACCCCCTGCACCCCAAAGCAGAGAATAAGGGGAGAAGGGACCTGGGGACCCCATAACCCCCAGCATCCCTAAGTGGGGAAATGGAAGAGTGGGGAACTTTTCAGATTCCTGGGACTGCCAGCAGCCTGGGGAGGGCGGGAACCAAGTAGAGAGGGCGACTCCCAATAAAAGAGGGACCCCCAGGAGCTGGGACAGGGGAGAATCCCCAAATACCAAAAGGGGAGAGACCAGAGACAGGGAACTTCTGGGTGGCTTTTTCAGGGCTGAATCTTGGTGTTTGGGAGGTTTTATGGATGGCCAGGTTTTACACGATGCCCGGTGACTTCTAGAGATGGATTTGGGCAGAGGGACCTTCAAACTCAATGTGCTCATCCCTTGTTTTCCCCCAAAACAGGATTTTCCATTCCCAACCCTTGGCCGGATGGAGGAGGAGGCTGTGAGGAAGAGGAAGATGCCCCAGGACACCCTGGCAGGTGAGGAGGAAGTCAGTGCCCCTTTCCCCCTCTCTCCTGCTCCATCTCCCAGCCCAGCATCGCCCCCGGCTGCAGGACAACCCCGCTGCCGACGCCGTCCTGCCGGGGACGGACTGGGGGGATCTCCTTCCCCTTCCCTGTGGCACCGAGGCAAATCCCATCCTCTCCTTGTCCTTCCTCCCCAGACAAGGAGCTGAGCACGGAGCCCAGGGAGGACAAATCCCTGCGGCAGAACCTGGTGGAAGAGGCCGTTTTGAGCAGCTCCATGGCGCAGGAATCCAACGGGGAGGAAAAGCCCTGGAGATCCCACACAAGGAGGGGCTGTAAACACAGCCCAGGGTGCTCTGAGGAGGAAAGACCCACCCTGTGCCGGGAAGGTGGCCGGAGATCCAGCCAGAGCTCGGACCTGGTGGTTCACGAGCAGCTTCATGATGGGAAGAAGCCCCACAAGTGCTTGGCATGTGGGAAGAGCTTCAGCTGGAGCTCCAGCCTGATCCGCCACCAGATGATCCACACTGGGGAAAGCCCCTACAAGTGTTCTGAGTGTAGGAAGAGGTTTCACACCAGCTCCAGTCTCCTCCTGCACCAGCGGATTCACACGGAGGAGAGGCCCTTCCGCTGCCCCGACTGTAGGAAGGGCTTCTGGTACAACTCCGAACTCGTCAGGCACCGGCGCATCCACACCAGGGAGAGGCCCTACGAGTGTCCTGAGTGTGGGAAGAGCTTCTCACAGAGTTCTCACTTGACCCAACACCAACGGAGGCACCGGTGAGGGAAGCCCTGCGAGTACCCTGACCCTGACAAAGCAAGAGCTTTGTCCTCTGCTCCAACTCCATCCCCCATCAGAGGACCCACATTGGGAAGAGCCCTGGTGACCCACATTCCCAGTAATCCATGTTGGGAAGACCCCTGGCTGGTGCTCTCCACGTTCTCCTGGATCCCCGTAGGCACCTGGGTGAATGCAAGGGCAGGAACATCCATTGGGACTCAGATCAGCATTGGAAATTCATTGGGAAGAGCTATTTTTTTACCTTTACACTCTAAAAAGTTTCATCTGCTCTGTCCCATTGTTTCTTCTGGTGGCATCAAGCAATCCTGGATGATCTTGGAGGTCTTTTTCAACCTAAATAGTTTCCTCCTTCATCCTGTCAAAACAACCAAACTTGGGGTAAAAATAAAGAAATTAAACAAAGGTATCTAAAGCTGCACCATTTAACCAGGATTTAGGGTTTAGGGGAATATTTGGGAGGATTTGGGTGTTGGGGCTACAAATTCGAAATTGTGCTGGCAGAACGTGTCCACCTGAGCCCGTCTGTTCTCCAGGAATTCCGGTTGTCTGTCCCAGTCCCAGCCCTGGGTCTCCCCCTTTGGGGTGTCCCCCCCAAAGTGCCCAAATCGCTGCTGAAGTGCCCAAGCTGCTCTGGGCTGTGGTTGTTCCTGTCCCCCAACCTGTCCTGGTCGGTGCCATGGGGGGTGGGAGGGGGTCTGGGGGCTCCTTGGGGGATTGGGAGGGGCTTTTGTGGCTCTTGGGGCAGTCTGTGAGGGACTTTTGGGGGTCCAGGCAGGGCTTTGTAACTTGGAGAGAATTTGGGTGGGTGTTGGGGGAGATGGAAAGGGGTTTTGGTGGCTCTTGGGGCCATTTCTATTGCAGGGAATGGTTAGGGGAGTCCTGGCTGGGAGCTGTGGGGTGTTTTGAGGGGTCTGGGAGTGGCTCTGGGGCTGGGAGGCGGTTTTAGGGCAGTTTTGACCTCTCCCCCAGACCCCAAAGCTGCCATGAGACCCCACTCCCAAAATGCTGCCGTGGGTTGGGGGTTCCATGTTGAGGTGCATCATCCTGGCACTGTGGGAGAAGGTGAGAGGGGGTCCCCAGGGGTTGTGTGTGACCCCCAGAGCGTGTGTGACCCCCCCATCCCGGTGTCACCCCCTTCTCCCTGCCCACAGGGCTCCTGAGCCAGCCCCTGCTGCCCCTGGGAGGGAATTTGGGGAGGGGGCAGAGGGGGTGTGCAGCCCAGCGCCCTTCGTTCAGCACCGAGCTGGGCGTGGGGCCGCAGGAGGAAGAGGCCAATGGGAAGCAGATCCTGCAGGGGAGACAGGGCTTGGGCTCAGGGCAAGGTCCTGCCCTGCACACCTGGCTCAGGTGTGAGCCTGCCCCGGGAAGGGAGCGGGACATTCCCATCCCCACAAAGCAGGGCTGGGAGAAGCCCTGGGACCACGGACATGGAAATACTGGGAGCCACTGGGACCGCACTAGGGGGTGAATTATTCCCCCCAGCACCTTTCCAGGCCGCCCTGCGACCTGAGAAATGCTCGCTGGGCCTCAGCCTTGGCCAAGAGCCCTCGGGCTCAGCTGCTCTGAGCTCAGGCGCTGCCGGCTCCCGCAGCCCGCCCAGGGCCGCCCTGCCCGTGCTGGGGCTGTGCTGGAATTCTCTGCTGCTGCTGGGCCACTCGGGGGGTCTGGCCCAGCAGGAAAGGTGACCTTGAGCCAGGAGCTTTCCTTGGCCGCAGCAAAGCCTCGGCATGGAAAGACCTTCCCAGCGCTGTGCCCTGGGCCGGGAGGGATTGTGCCACCAG
The DNA here is from genome assembly GCF_041296385.1 of Aphelocoma coerulescens. NCBI lineage: Eukaryota > Metazoa > Chordata > Aves > Passeriformes > Corvidae > Aphelocoma > Aphelocoma coerulescens. The sequence goes on from NC_091028.1 coordinate 477,798, forward strand.
AGCTGTCCCTCCATTTCTTCTACCAGGCAGCTTTAGCACATGAAAAGTGGAGAAGCCAGAGCTGCGTCTCAGCTTTCCGCAGTCCTGCAGAGGAATCCTGTGTGGGAAGCACCGTGGGAACAGGTTTTAGGTGCCAGGGCAGGGGAATTCAGAGCCCTTTCCTCCCCCGTGGGCTGAGACTCTGGCCCTTGCCCTTTGCAATGGCCCTGCAGCTGCCAGAGGGGCCTTTTTGGCTCAGCTGAGAGCAGTCCTGCTGCAAGGCTGTCCTCGAGCTGCTTGGGCTGCACATGTGCCCAGGAAATGCTCATTCCTTGCAGTCTCAGGTGCTGTGGGTGTGCAGGTGTAACTACTGCAGGAGGGAACAGCTCTGCTGGGGGGAGTTCTCTTTTCCTTGGTGGTTTTTATGTTGAATGAACGTTCCCTGCCAGCTCCGGGCAGAGCTCTGTAGCTGTATGTGCCACTTGTCTGTGGCACTGTGGCTCAGGAGGTGGCCAAGGGGAGCTTGGCCGAGGTGTGGGCAGAGGAATGGCCATCAGGCCAGGCTGGGGGGTCAGCGGCCGGTCAGTTGCGTTGCGTGGCCGCGGCTCTGGACGCTTGTGTGGGAGCGTGTGCAGGGCTGGAAGGCTGGGGCTGCCGCCGCTGTGTCGCAGAGCCGGGAAGGCCGGGGCTGGCCCGGCCCTGGCCCGGCCCCGCCAGCTCTGCCAGCTGCCGGCGGGGACACAAAGGGCAGCTCCGAGCTGCGGCCGCTGCGCTGCGGCCGTACAAACGCAGCGCCCGCAGAGCTCCAGGGCAAGGTGCTGGCCCTGGCTCGGGGCTGGGCCGGGGCCAGCGGCAGAAAATCAACTTGCAGCTCGGGCCCCGCAGCAGGGAGGAGCAGCAATTGCTGGGGGAGAGAGACTCTTGCCAAGGGCCTGCGGGGCCGGGCCCCAGGGAACGGCTTCCCGCTGCCCGAGGGCAGGCTGAGATGGGATGTGGGGCAGCAATGGTTCCCTGGCAGGGCGCTCAGGGCCTGGCACAGGCTGGCCCCAGAAGCTGCGGCTGCCCCCGCATCCCTGCAAGTGTCCCAGGCCGGCTCGGCCATTGGAGCTTCCTGCCCAGGAGGGCTGGGCTGGGCTGGGGCTGCTGAGGGCGGGATGGGCTCTGGCTGAGCCAGCTGAAGGCTGCGCATGATGAGGCCGGGGGGACCCCGTTGCCGAGTGGGTTCTGGGGTATCCCACATTCCTGAAGGGATGTCAGGGTATGTCCCGTTCCTAAGGCAGTTTTGGGGTCCCCCCAATGCTTCGGGAGGTGTTCTGAGAGGGTGGCTCTGGTGCTTGGAAGGGGGACCTATTGGCAGGGAGCCGGGGAGCCCATTTTGGGAAGGATGCTGCTGTTTCTGGCAATGTTGAGAGGTTCTGAATGGGCTGTGGGGCCCTGGCTCTGATTTTGGGACTTGAAGTGAGCCCATGGGCACAGCAAGGGCTGAGGAGAGGTTCCAAGCTCCCATTTGGGATGGAGGGATTGAGTGGGTGCCTCCAGTAAACTCAATGCCAGCCCCAATGTGTCGATGGCAGCCCCAAATGGCTCGATCCGTCAGCCCCAAGGCCCGGCTGTGGGGAGTCAGGAGCCACAGAAGGGGAATTGGTGTCCAGGAGGGATGGGATGGCATGGCATGGCATGGCATGGCATGGCATTGGATGGGGGTGGCATTGTGGGATGGTATAAAGTTTGGGAGGGATGGGGGTGGTTTGGGCACTTGGAGTGGGGCATTTCAGGGAGGGAAACCAGGAGCTGCTTTTGCAGAGGTTCCTGCTGCATTTTGACAATTTTGGGGCCTCTAAGTGGCTTCTGGGAGGTTGCAGTGAATTTGGGGAAGGTGCCGTAAAGCCCCCGCAATTTGAGGGGCTGAGGTGAAGTCCCACATTGTGGGAGGGGGAGGGGACCCCAGTTGAGAGGGGATCCTGCTGCTTTGCACCCCTTCAATGGGGTGGGAAGCGGCTTGTGATGGAGGGAAGGAAGGAAGGAATTATGGAAGGAAAGAAAAAAGGAAGGAAGGAAGGAAGGAAGGAGGAATTGAAAAGACAGAAATCAACAAGAAAATGAAAAAAGTGAAGACAAAGAAGAGAAGAAAGAAAGAAAAATACTCAATGACATGAAACCAACAAGAAAAATGGAAAAAGAAAGAAAGAAACAACAAGAAAAAATTTTACAAAAAGGAAAGAAAAATCATTTAAAAGTGAAGAAAGCAAGGAAGCAAAAAGATAATAAAAATGAAAGAAAAGAAGAAAGAAAGGAAGAATATCAAAAGAGAGAAATCAACAAGAAAATGAAAAAAGGGCAGGAAAAAGAAAAGAAGAAACAAAGAAGAAAGAAAGACTAAATAGCATGAAACCCACAAGGAAATAAATGTAACAAAAGACAAAAAAAAGAAGAAGGAAAGAAAGAAACAAGGAAGAAATACAAAAAAGAAGAGAAAGAAAGAAGATGAAAGAAAACAAAAAAGAAAACAAGCAAAAAGGAAAGAAAGAAAGAGAGAGAGAAAGCAACAAAGAATAAAAAGAAAAAAGAAAGCAAAAAGGAACAAAAACAGAAAAAAAGAGAAAAAACATAAAAAATGAAGCAACAAAGAAAGAAAGTAAAAAGACAGAAAAAAGGGAAGATAAAAAAAGAAAGAGAAAATAAAGAAGAAGACAAATGAACAAGAAATTTTAAAAACTGAAGAAAAAATAAGAAAGGAACAAAGAAACAAACAAAGAAAGCAAGAGCACATAACATGAAACCAAAAAGAAAATAAAAGAAGAAAAAAAAAGAAGACAGAAGGAAAAAAGGAAGAAGGAAAAAAAAAGAACAAAAAGAAAGACACAAGAAAACAAAAGAAGAAAAGAAAGAAAGCAAAAGGAGAAAGAAGGAAAAAAGACAGAAAGCAACAAAAAAAAAAACAGGAAAAAGAGAAAAGATAAAAGAATGAAGAAAGAAAGCTAAATGAAATCAACAAGAAAATGAAAAAGCAAAGAAAAGTAAAAGCTAAAAGAAAGACTCAATAACGTGAGACCAAGAAGAAAAATGAAAAATAAGGAAGAAAGCAGTAGAAGCAATTAAAAAAAACAAGAAAGTGAAAACATTCAAAAATTAAGAAAGAAAGAAAAAAGCAAAAAGAAAATAAAAAGGAAAGAAAGAAAGGAAGAAAAAAAAAGACGGAAAACGTGAAACCAACAAGAAAATAAAAGAAAGAAAGGAAATGAAATGAGAGAAATCAACCAGAAAATGGAAACAGAAAAGAAAAAAGAAAGAAAGAGAGACTAACTAACATGAAACCAACAAGAAAAGGGGAAAAAAGGGAAAAAATAAAGAAAGCAAAAAAAGAAAGAAGAAAGAAAGCAACAAAAAACAAGCAAGCAAAAAAACAAATACTAAAAAAAATGAAGAAAGAAATGCTCAATAATCCAAGAAGAAAAATGAAAAAAAAAAAGAAGAAAGCAACAGAATATAAAAAAAAGAAAAAGAAAAAAAAGAAAGAAAAAACATTCCAAAAATGAAGAAAGATAGAAAGTAAATGAAAGAAAGAAGACAGCAATAAGAAAAGGAAAATGAAAAACAGAATAAAAGAAGAAAGAAAGAAACAAGAAACAGAAAAAGAAAAAGCAAAAAGGTGAAAGAAAGAAGGAATAAAAAAAAAGGGAGAAAATCCAAGACAGAAATCAAAAAGAAGAAAAAAGAAAAGAAGAAGAAACAGAAACAGAAAAGAAAGCAAACAGATGTAAAAATGAAAGAGAGAAAGCAGGAAAGGAAGAAAGGGAGGAAATGAAAAGACAGAAATCAACAAGAAAACGAGAAATGAGAGGAGAAAAAACAACAACAAAAAAAAAAGAGAACAAAGAAACAAGAAAGAAAGAAAAAAAACCCCAGAAATAAAGACACAAGAAAAAATAAAAGGAAAATAGAAAGAAAAAAAGTAAAAAAGAAAGAAAGATGAAAAACAGGAAGCAACCAAAAAAAATACCAAAAAAAAAAAACACAGGAAAAAAAGAAAAAAGATAAAAGCACTGGTGGCCACCATCCCCCTGGTTTTGCTTGTCTGGGTTCATTGATGGCTGGGGCCCTGGGCAGAACCCTGAGAGCCTGGTGTGGCCCCAGGGAAGGAGAAGGAGCCCCTGGAGAAGCTGTAGCAGGTGGGGCTGCTGCTGCTGGAGACACCAAGGATGAGCTCAAGGACCACAACCTCTTCCTGGAGCTGGCCAGCGGCAGCTGAAGATGATGGCCTTTGATTCTGGCACCTTCTCCAAAGACACGCTCCACAGCCAGTGTGCAGGTGAGTCCAGAGCCAGGGGGATGCTCCCAGAGCTGGGCATGGCACGGCCTGGCCGGGCACCAAAGGTTCCCCCTTTGCTGGGGCGGCTGCAGCCAATTCTTCAGTGGCTGCCAAGCTGCTTTTGGGCTCTGGGCAGCTGCTGAGGAGGTGGCTGTGCCATGGCTGGCTGCAGGCTGGGCACATGTCCTGCCCTCCTGCTCTGCTCCCAAAGGCAGCAATGCTGGGCAGCTTTGGGCCCTGCTCTGAGCACGGCCAGCACGGCCTGGGCACTGCAGGCGGCTGGGACAAGGCCGTGAAATCCAACGTCTGGCCTTGTTTGGGGCTGTATGGTCAAAGTCAGCTCCCTTGGCTCCTCCTTGAGCCCTGGCCAGGCTTAGGAGGAAGCCAAGAGGAGGATGAAAGCAGATGTTCCTGCACTAGAAGTGCTGTCAGTTTGTTTCTCCAGCACTGTCAAAGCTGGGCCCTCTCCCAGCGGGGTTGGAGCCTCAGCTGTGGCTGGAGGCAGCTGCAGGAATTCCCAGTGTCCGGGAGTGGCTCTCCAGTCCTTGGCTGGGACAGCTTCCCCCAGCTGATGGGTGGCTCTGGGTGATGGTAAAGTCTGAGGCTCACTGGGGCTGGATCTTGGTTAATCACTGCAGGCAATCTTTGGCACTGATGATTGGGGGCATTGCTGAGCTGCTCCTGCTGTGATTCTTTGCTAATGATTATGTGCTTTGCTGAGCTTATGCTTTTGTGACTTTTTGCAGCTTTGCATTCTATAAATTGCACAATTCCTTCAGTTGGTGTCTGTGTCTTTGGTGCTGACCCTGCCCACTGGCAAAACAGGGCCCCATCCTGCCTGAGTGTTACCTGGGAAGATAAAAACCCTCACTCCAAATGTCCCCCCCCCTTCCTCCTTGCTCCCCCACTTTATACACTGGCCATGATGTCCTGTGGCCTGGGATATGCCTGGGGTCAGTTGGGGTCACCTGTCCTGGCTGTGACCCCTGCCAAGCTCCCCCTCACCCCCAGCCCCTCCCCAGCGTGGCCGGACGAGGGGCAGGAAAGGCCTTGGCTCTGTGCAAGCTCAGCAAGAACAAAACCATCTCCGTGTGAGCAACGCTGTGCTCAGCACAGAGCCAAACACAGCCCCAGAGAAAGGCCTGGCAAGGAAATTCCCTCTGCGCCAGCCCACAACAGCACCCCATGGCCATCCACCATCCCCACGGCTCCACAGGTTCCTTTCCATGCCCCTGGCCCTGGCCACAGGACCTTGGGCTGGTGGCCACGGCAGCCGACTGTGGCCCAGGGCTCCGTGCCCGTGTCCATGGCAGCAGTGCCCAGCCACGGGCCCTGAGTGCAGGTGAGCGTGCCAATCCCCATGGCAGCAGGGCCAAGCGTTGGTGTCCGTGGCACCAAAGTGAGGAACGGGTCCCTGTGGCCGCTGCTGTGGCACCTGAGGGCATCAGCGAGTGTCAGTGCAATTGTAGCTGGCACCAGCCCCGGCACCGCTCTGTCCTGAGGGCTGCCATGGCAGCCGAGGGCAGCCACAGGTCTGCGGGCAAGTGGCCACGGACCCTGAGTGCAGCAATGGGTCCTGGGGGGGTTTCCAAGGGAACTGGAACTGATGAGGGTTGCCATGGCATCCAACCCCCTGGGATGTCACACAGCCACCCTGGGATGTCACAACCCATTCTGTGATGTGACACCACCCATCGGTGATGTCGCACAAACACTCTGTGATGTCACACAGCTGCCCTGTGATGTCACAGCCCTATCTATGATGTCACAACTCTGCACTGTGCTGTCACACCAGCACCCTGTGATGTCACAATTGCTCTGTGATGTCACAATTGCTCTGTGATGTCATACTCTGCTGGATGATACCTGACCTCTGCCCTTTGATGACAGAGCCCACTCTGTGACATCAGAACCAACCCTATGATGTCACAGCACCACTCTGTGATGTCACAGAGCTTTTTCATGATGTCACAGTAGACTCTATGATGTCATACACCCACCCTGTGATGTCACAACCCACTCTGTGCTGTCACAGCCTCTTCTGGGACTGCTGGGACTGGGACCTCTCTGTGATGTCACACCAATAGCCTGTGATGTCACAGCCCACTCTGTGATGTCACACAGCCCCTTTCTGATATCACAGCTGCTTTGTGGTTCTGTGACACAGGAACAGAGGTGTTACCAAGACTTCAGTGAAACACTACTCCAGAGTGTGCCAAAGCCAAAAGAAGTGGCCCTGATGCCCTTATAAAGCCCATGGGTTTGGAGACTCCCCAGTTAATACAGGGACTCCATTGGCTGACCAAACAGCTCAAGAGGGTGCTGAAAAAGCTCTCCTTGCACTAATACCTGGCAAAAACTTGAATGTTCTGCAACAGAAACCAGATTCTAGATCAGGACAGGCAGTCAGCCCCATCAGCAGCAGCTACGGAAAATCCCAGCAGGTGATTGGTAACCCCGTGTGGGCAGGTAATTGTAGCTCCACAATTAATGTATAATGGAACTAAAACATCAGGAAACACATGAGGAAATGGAGAATATGGTGTCCAGTTTACAAAGACATCTAGGAAGCACAAAAATGGCAAAAAATAATAGCTCAGTTGTTGAGAAAGATGTGATTGGTCTTGAAGGAAGAAGGCTGCCTCCAGGGCTCGTTAAATGGGAATCACCAGGTGATTTTGGCCAACTGATTTTGCAGAACTGCCCAGGCAGAAGGGGGACTGGCACATTTTGGTATTGGTGGATCCTTTTTCTGGATGGCCAGAAGCTTTCCCATGTGGCACCAACAAGACAAGGGAAGTCTCAGAAGTTTTGCTGAAATGAATATTTAATAGCACTGGGACTAACTCTTGTAAGCCTTAAAAGGTGCATGGTTCTCAACAGATCACTGGGGCTGGACTCGCCTGTACATCCTTTCCAACCAGGAGATGCGGTGTGCATCAGAACCTGGAATTTTGGAACAATCCAGCCAAAGTGGAAGGGACCATCTCAAGTCCTCCTGGTAACCTACCCTGCACTCAAGGTAGAAGGAATCAAACTCGGGGTTCATCACGTGGGTAAAAGCAGTGAGCACACGTTAAACACAGCAGAAACAAGACTGACTAACACCGTGGAGTTTGGGGTTTTACATAAATCCTATTGGTTTAGGTATTGAATATGATTTTCTAAGAGGATACTATTTATTACATCTAGATGAAGATGATCAATATTGTGTATTTATAATAATAATAGAAATGATGTTCCTGACTTCTGGGAAGGGAAATGCGGTTTTCAAAGTCAGTGCAAGATGTTGGCAGATGACAGAATGTAACCCCTGTAACAGCTTGTTTGCCAACACCAACCTGTGCAGAAAATCCAGTTCTGTGGGGAGCTTCAGTCAGCAATTTGACAAAAATCTGGGAGCACATGTGGGAAGAAAATAGCACCCAGGGCACCTGGACAGGGATGGAAGGAGAATATTCCTTACCATGGACACATCAGAACAATAGTGCTGAGAACTGTAACATTTCCAAACCGGATCTGGAAATTACCTCAGGAAATATTTATCAGCTGACAGATTGCACTGATAGCCCCTGGGGCTGTCAAATTCCAGCAGTATGGAATCATCCTCAGACAGGACAATGGGAATGTTTCCAGCCAGTTCAGGGGTGTCTGGGCTGGGAAGGGAGCCCAGGCCTCCCACAGGACCCCTTACAGGTGGGTATAAAATATCCTGATTTAACAAGGTCAAGGCCAAAGGATCCCAGGACAGAGGAAAAGTGGGATTGCCCTGGGACAGACACTTGAGCTGTTTGGAATCCTGAGGTACAGCGGCTCCTGGCTGTGGCCCAGGCTCTAAGGCTGGGCTGTGTTTGTAGAAATGATTCTGCCTTTCTCAGTGACACCTGGGCTCAGCCAACAAACAGCGAGCCTTGGAGAGGCACAGAGTGTCAGCAGGACACGGTCAGATCCTTAGGAGCCACAGGATGGGTGGGAAGTGATGGAATTTGGAGCACACGTTTGCCCCTGGGAGAATCAGGAGCACCATGGACACTGGGGGTATTAACGTTCCGTCCCTCGTGCAAGGAGTCACCACCGGGAACCCGACTGTGGGGAAAGGTTAAAGGGGATGGAACTTGGAAACATCCCAGTGCGGGAACTACAGCGGGATGGATTTTAGAATCCATCTCTGCTCCACAAAGATCTGCCTTTAGGAACAGAGCAGCCACACACCATTGGGCTCTGCAGATGGAAACTTTAGTGAATGCAGCTCCTTTGGGGTTTGCTGAAATAAAGGAACAATTGCCAGCCACAGCCAAAATGACCTTACAGAGCTGATTGACTTTAGCCCTATTGCTGTTACATGGACAGGGAGTATGTGGATTCTTGAACTGAAACAGCAACACTTGTTGTGTGCACATTCCAAATGTGATGCTGGATTGGATGATCGGGTAGAGAGGATAAAATCAGTTGCTGCATCCAGCAGGGATTTAAGGGAAGGGTTAGACAGTAACTGGTTGGATAAAATATTTAAAGGACTTGGATTTTCCCTGACTGATGGTTGGCCTCACTTTTGCAAAGTCTAACAGGGATCACAGCAATACTTGTGCTTACGACACTTGCTTTGAGCTGTATAAAGAACATGGTTGTGAAAGCAGCTGAGGAACTCGTGGGATGTGAGTAAAGGAGCAGAGTGAGGCTTACGAAGGCTTGAAGGGAAGAGAAGCTTCACAACCCTCCAAGGGGGGGGAAATTTGCCAGATGAAAAACCATTTGCACCTGGTGGGTTCATACAATGCTTATTCTCCAAAAGCCACTGGCCATGGAACCGCACAAGGCTGATTCTGTAGGCAGCAACCAGCCCAGGTGTGCCAACTTTCACCAGTTCACCGGGCAGTCAGGGCTGGCTTTGGGGTCACCGACCACCAGGGACCCCCAAAGAGACCCCCAGGGCAGAAGAATGGATGTGCAAAGGGGTGGGGGAAATATGCAGGGATTTTGGGGAAATGATTATCATGTGTGTAGGAGCTTGGGTGGGTTGGATGGTCGGGACGGACGGAGACGAGAGATCTCTGAAGTCAGATCTTGGAACATGCAGTTTATTGCAAAGGGTGTGGGTACAGGGGCACTGCTCAGAGCTGCCAGCCGCAGCTCGGAGCAGGCCCAAGAGAGCAAGAATGTAAAAGTAAGAGCAAGTAGGTAAGAGCGGAGTAAGAGTGAGCGAAGAGGAAGTAAGGGGGGGAGAGAGAGAGAGAGGGCGAGAGGCCTAAGTCCTCGTTACAATACAATAAATCCTCTTCTGTACTGAATATTCTAATTCTCACTAGCCAATCTAGTACAAGATACAAATCCTATAGCATTTACATACAGCCTATAAGAGTTATTACATTACCATAGAGTGTTACATTTTAACTCGTAAAAACTACTCTTTGGACCCCTTCTGCTGAGCTAGTAGGGTCTGCTCTGACCCTTGGACTTGTCTGCAAGCAGAGGGCATTGTTCAATCAAGAGGGGATTACCTTCAGCCGGCCACACCATTGTTTTTCAGTTGTCCAGTAACTAAGACTTGGTATCTCAAAGGTGGCCTTCATTTCAATGTTGCTTATAGTTTTCATATTCCCAAAATCTTTTGTTAGGCAATCATATTTATAAGGCTTTCCTGTTTCATCTTCCCCAACAGTGTGTGTGTTTCTTGCAGGACAATCTGGGAATGTGTCTGTGAAACACAGTCTGCAAACAGGAACATTCCTGAACTCAGCACACATGACTTTGGGAGGGGCTCTCCCCTCATGCATCTGGCCCAATAAAGAATGCTGCTGCTTCGTGCTGCACTGGTGCTGAGGAGGTTTTGTTTCACTGAAGTTTTGGTAACACCTCTGTGCCTGTGTCACAGAACCACAGAGCAGCTGTGATGTCAGAAAGGGGCTGTGTGACATCACAGAGTGGGCTGGGACATCACAGGCTATTGGTGTGACATCACAGAGAGGGCTGGGCAGTCCCAGAAGAGGCTGTGACATCACAGAGTGGGTTGTGACATCACAGGGTGGGTGTATGACATCAGAGAGTCGACTGTGACATCATGGAGCAGCTCTGGGACATCACAGTGGTGCTGTGACATCACAGAGTTGGCTGTGACATCACAGCTTGGGCACTGACATCACAGGGCAGAGGCCAGACATCATCTGGCAGACTATGACATCACAGAGCAATTGTGACATCACAGAGCAGGCTGTGACATCACAGGGTGCGGGTGTGACAGCACAGTGAAGTTGGGACATCACAGATAGGGCTGTGACATCACAGGGCGCTTGTGTGACATCACAGAGCGGTTGGATGCCATGGCAACCCTCATCAGTTCCAGTTCCCTTGGAAACCCCCCCAGGAGCCATTGCTGCACTCAGGGTCCGTGGCCACTTGCCCGCAGACCTGTGGCTGCCCTCGGCTGCCATGGCAGCCCTCAGGACAGAGCGGTGCCGGGGCTGGTGCCAGCTACAATTGCACTGACACTCGCTGATGCCCTCAGGTGCCACAGCAGCGGCCACAGGGACCCGTTCCTCACTTTGGTGCCACGGACACCAACGCTTGGCCCCGCTGCCATGGGGATTGGCACGCTCACCTGCACTCAGGGCCCGTGGCTGGGCACTGCTGCCATGGACACGGGCACGGAGCCCTGGGCCACAGTCGGCTGCCGTGGCCACCAGCCCAAGGTCCTGTGGCCAGGGCCAGGGGCATGGAAAGGAACCTGTGGAGCCGTGGGGATGGTGGATGGCCATGGGATGCTGTTGTGGGCTGGCGCAGAGGGAATTTCCTTGCCAGGCCTTTCTCTGGGGCTGTGTTTGGCTCTGTGCTGAGCACAGCGTTGCTCACACGGAGATGGTTTTGTTCTTGCTGAGCTTGCACAGAGCCAAGGCCTTTCCTGCCCCTCGTCCGGCCACGCTGGGGAGGGGCTGGGGGTGAGGGGGAGCTTGGCAGGGGTCACAGCCAGGACAGGTGACCCCAACTGATCCCAGGCATATCCCAGGCCACAGGACATCATGGCCAGTGTATAAAGTGGGGGGAACAAGGAGGAAGGGGGGACATTTGGAGTGAGGGTTTCTGTCTTCCCAGGTAACACTCAGGCAGGATGGGGCCCTGTTTTGCCAGTGGGCAGGGTCAGCACCAAAGACACAGACACCAACTGAAGGAATTGTGCAATTTATAGAATGCAAAGCTGCAAAAAGTCACAAAAGCATAAGCTCAGCAAAGCACATAATCATTAGCAAAGAATCACAGCAGGAGCAGCTCAGCAATGCCCCCAATCATCAGTGCCAAAGATTGCCTGCAGTGATTAACCAAGATCCAGCCCCAGTGAGCCTCAGACTTTACCATCACCCAGAGCCACCCATCAGCTGGGGGAAGCTGTCCCAGCCAAGGACTGGAGAGCCACTCCCGGACACTGGGAATTCCTGCAGCTGCCTCCAGCCACAGCTGAGGCTCCAACCCCGCTGGGAGAGGGCCCAGCTTTGACAGTGCTGGAGAAACAAACTGGCAGCACTTCTGGTGCGGGAACATCTGCTTTCATCCTCCTCTTGGCTTCCTCCTAAGCCTGGCCAGGGCTCAAGGAGGAGCCAAGGGAGCTGACTTTGACCATACAGCCCCAAACAAGGCCAGACGTTGGATTTCACGGCCTTGTCCCAGACGCCCGCAGTGCCCAGGCCGTGCTGGCCGTGCTCAGAGCAGGGCCCAAAGCTGCCCAGCATTGCTGCCTTTGGGAGCAGAGCAGGAGGGCAGGACATGTGCCCAGCCTGCAGCCAGCCATGGCACAGCCACCTCCTCAGCAGCTGCCCAGAGCCCAAAAGCAGTTTGGCAGCCACTGAAGAATTGGCTGCAGCCGCCCCAGCAAAGGGGGAACCTTTGGTGCCCGGCCAGGCCGTGCCATGCCCAGCTCTGGGAGCATCCCCCTGGCTCTGGACTCACCTGCACACTGGCTGTGGAGCGTGTCTTTGGAGAAGGTGCCAGAATCAAAGGCCATCATCTTCAGCTGCCGCTGGCCAGCTCCAGGAAGAGGTTGTGGTCCTTGAGCTCATCCTTGGTGTCTCCAGCAGCAGCAGCCCCACCTGCTACAGCTTCTCCAGGGGCTCCTTCTCCTTCCCTGGGGCCACACCAGGCTCTCAGGGTTCTGCCCAGGGCCCTGCCCAGGGCCCCAGCCATCAATGAACCAGACAAGCAAAACCAGGGGGGATGGTGGCCACCAGTGTTTGCCAGAGCAGGCCTCCAGCTCAGCTGCAGCCCAAGAGCTGCGTGTTCCCTTCTGATGCTCCCTGCTCAGAGCTACAGGCAGGACAAAATAGTCTGCTTTGCTTTGCCACTGATTGCCAAGAGCTGTGTGGGGCTGTTACCTGCCAGGCCCCTGGATCACACTGTGCCCGTGGGTCCCTGCCATCCTCTAGGGCACATGAACACCCTGCAGCCAAGGGGCACTGAAGAGCTCTTCCAAGGACGGCCTGTCCAAGGGCTGCATGGACAAGCACCTCTTAAGAACATCCTGGCACTCTGGGCAGAGAAACCAGCAACCACCAGGCAGCTGCAGAAGGATCCCGCCCGCTTTGCCCCCCGTTCCCGTGCCCAGGCCATGCTGGCTGTGCCCAGAGCTGGGCCTAAACTTCCCCATGCATTCTGTGCTTTGGAGGGCCGCAGGAGAGCAGGACATGTGCCACCTGCTCAGAGCTGCCAGAGCAGGATGCTCCTGAGCCCGCTGCTGGCTCCCAGCACTGCTATTCCCCCCGTGCCACAGAGATGAGGGATCCACACAAAAGGAACCAGACCAGGAGCCGACACTTTCATTGCCTGCCAGAAATGTGTCTCATTTTTCTGTGCATCCCTTTGCTAGCAGGTGTTATCTATTAAAAAACAGAGAAAAAAGAAAAGAACCAGAGAAAGTATGAGAGATAAAAACAAAACCCAAATGTGGAGTGGAAAGTCTTCTGCAACTTTGGATTCAGAGGTAATTGATATTTTTTAAAAGAGAACTCAGTTATTTACCTTTTTTTTTGTTTCATTCAGTACTTACATTGTTTTCCTTCCTTCCTTCCTTCCTTCCTTCCTTCCTTCCTTCCTTCCTTCCTTCCTTCCTTCCTTCCTTCCTTCCTTCCTTCCTTCCTTCCTTCCTTCCTTCCTTCCTTCCTTCCTTCCTTCCTTCCCTCACAAACCATTTCTCACCCCATTGAAGGATTGCAAAGCAGCAGGATCCCCTCCCAGTTGGGGTGCTCTCACCCTCCCAAAAGCATGAGGGACTTCACCTCAGCCCCCCAAATCGCAGGGCGTTTATGGCACCTTCCCCAAATTCACTGCAACCTCCCAGAAGCAACTTAGAGACCCCACAACTGTCAAAAAGCAGCAGGAGCCTCCCCAAAAGAGGCTCCTGGTTTTCCTTCCCGGAGTGCTCCGCTCCAAATGCGCAAACCCCACCCCATCCCTCCCAAACTTCATCCCACGCCAACAATGCCACCCCCAATGCCATCCATGCCATGCCATGCCATGCCATGCCATGCCATGCCATGCCATGCCATGTCATGCCATGCCATCCCATCCCATGCCATCCCATCCCATCCCATCCCTCCTGGACACCAATTCCCCTTCTGTGCTTCCTGACTCCCCACAGCCGGGCCTTGGGGCTGACGGATCGAGCCATTTGGGGCTGCCATCGACACATTGGGGCTGGCATTGAGTTTATTGGAGGCACCCACTCAATCCCTCCATCCCAAATGGCAGTTTGGAACCTCTCCTCAGCCCTTGCTGTGCCCATGGGCTCACCTCAAGTCCCAAAATCAGAGCCAGGGCCCCACAGCCCATTCAGAACCTCTCAACATTGCCAGAAACAGCAGCATCCTTCCCAAAATGGGCTCCCCGGCTCCCTGCCAATAGGTCCCCCTTCCAAGCACCAGAGCCCCCCTCTCAGAACCCCTCCCGAAGCATTGGGGGGACCCCAAAACTGCCTCAGGAACAGGACATACCCTGACATCCCTTCAGGAATGTGGGATACCCCAGAACCCACTCGGCAACGGGGTCCCCCCGGCCTCATCATGCGCAGCCTTCAGCTGGCTCAGCCAGAGCCCATCCCGCCCTCAGCAGCCCCAGCCCAGCCCAGCCCTCCTGGGCAGGAAGCCCCAATGGCCGAGCCGGCCTGGGACACTTGCAGGGATGCGGGGGCAGCCGCAGCTTCTGGGGCCAGCCTGTGCCAGGCCCTGAGCGCCCTGCCAGGGAACCATTGCTGCCCCACATCCCATCTCAGCCTGCCCTCGGGCAGCGGGAAGCCGTTCCCTGGGGCCCGGCCCCGCAGGCCCTTGGCAAGAGTCTCTCTCCCCCAGCAATTGCTGCTCCTCCCTGCTGCGGGGCCCGAGCTGCAAGTTGATTTTCTGCCGCTGGCCCCGGCCCAGCCCCGAGCCAGGGCCAGCACCTTGCCCTGGAGCTCTGCGGGCGCTGCGTTTGTACGGCCGCAGCGCAGCGGCCGCAGCTCGGAGCTGCCCTTTGTGTCCCCGCCGGCAGCTGGCAGAGCTGGCGGGGCCGGGCCAGGGCCGGGCCAGCCCCGGCCTTCCCGGCTCTGCGACACAGCGGCGGCAGCCCCAGCCTTCCAGCCCTGCACACGCTCCCACACAAGCGTCCAGAGCCGCGGCCACCCAACGCAACTGACCGGCCGCTGACCCCCCAGCCTGGCCTGATGGCCATTCCTCTGCCCACACCTCGGCCAAGCTCCCCTTGGCCACCTCCTGAGCCACAGTGCCACAGACAAGTGGCACATACAGCTACAGAGCTCTGCCCGGAGCTGGCAGGGAACGTTCATTCAACATAAAAACCACCAAGGAAAAGAGAACTCCCCCCAGCAGAGCTGTTCCCTCCTGCAGTAGTTACACCTGCACACCCACAGCACCTGAGACTGCAAGGAATGAGCATTCCCTGGGCACATCTGCAGCCCAAGTGTAATAAATGGTTAAAAGTTTTTTTTTCTTTTGGTTAAAAAGAAGTTAATATTTACTTGTTATATACCGTTAATAAGTTGATGATTATTGCGACTGTGCGGGTGTAATGCTGCTATGTGATCGCTAGATGGTGACACCAATGGGGAAGAGTGGTGGGTCTATAGAAAAGAGGGGAACGTTCTGGAATGTTCTTAAGATGACTTAATGATCTATGAGGTAAACATCTTGAAGAATTATTGGTTAGGGGTGTTATAAATAAAGTATGTAATTCGTGCTGTTATATATAAAACTAGAATGTAATCAGACCATGTAGAGACAAAGTTTCAAACCCCCCCCCCCCACCGGTTTGGCTGAGAGAAAAATTTCACAACACCAAAAGAAGTTCTCTCACAATAAGTGAGGATTCGACCTAGGTGGGGTTGGATCTTATCACCGGGACATTTGCACTATGACGATTTGATCACCACCTTCTGGTATCTACATCTCATCTGAGAAGGAATCGGACATTCCGGGAACTAAAAATAACTGTTCCAGGAACCAGAGATGGCCCATCCATCAGCAGAAATGACCCACTCATCACCCAGGATGGACGATTCATCAGACCCAGGAAAGGCTTTGTGCAGCCCAACTCCGGGACAAGAAAACTTCATGAATACGAGAAGAATAGAATTAATTCGGACTTCACCCAAAAACTGTATAAGAAGGGACCAGCCAAAGCAGCAGGCGTGAACTTGGGATGTCTGGTGCGATAGAGATCAGATCTATGCGTGTTCACCCAGCTCCGACGCCGGGCTCAGAGCTGCTTTTCTCGATCGTGGCTTTTGAAACCGATATTTCAGTCGCATAATAAATGTCATTTCTTTATAAATTTTGATTGGCCATTTCATTCCTACCAGGGGGCAAACCAATCACTCGACGCCCCAAAGACTGACGGAGCAGACCACCAATGAGGACCCTAGCAACAAGCCATCAGAGGGAGGATTCCAGCTCCACCAATCAGAACATCAGAGGGACTATAATACCGCCCCGGGGCTCAGCCCCCGGGGTCTTCCTGAGGAACTTGAGTCTGAAGGAACGCCCTGTGCGTCGCACTTTTGTTTTTTCCTGGGTTGCCAAGTGGGACTCGGGCTTATCTCGAGTCTCCGCTCCTGGTTTTTCTTTTTAATAAACGAGCAGACTTTTACCCCACCCAAAAGTCCACGCCTCGTTTATAACAGCTTGGGGGGGCTCGGCTGGGATAAGCCACGCCCCCTGGGTGGTCCCGGAGCAGGACAGGTTCAGAGAAGGCACCTGGCAGAATGTTTTTTTCCTTTCTGCCGCCTGGACTTGGATTTTTTTGTGACTGTCAGGAGGACTGTCGGCTGTCCCGAGGGAAGATCAGGAGCCCGGCAATCCAGAGGATACCCCTCCGAGGAGCGGGGTGCGCAGGTGAGGTCAGTACTGCAAGTGGGGTGAGGCATTAGGGGGTACGAGTGTGCGTGAAGTGGCGACAGCGTGAGACGGGGGCTGCGTACAGCAGACCCCCGAAGCGAGTGAGGACCTCCAAGTACCGCGGTTCCGGTCCTCCGCGAGGAGCCCGGCCAGGAAAGGAGGGAAGCGAGTGGTAGTGTGTGGGTGTTGTACCCCTAGGGACCCTTAAAGGTGGGAGACGGGGGAGTACCCTCCTTCTAGCCGCCCCGTACCCGTGAAGGCTCCTACTAGAGGTGGCTTGGTCGTTGCCAGATCGGGGGTGGAATCGCTAGAAGTCCCAGAGAAGTAACGATTCCATCAGCCAAGGCCACCTGGGAGGAGGGGGTTCCTTGGGGCAGACCCCGGAGAGTCTGTGCCTGGGGAACTAGGACCCTTGTGGGCTGGAAGAAAGACTCCAAACTGGAGATTTCCAGAGTAAGGGGAACCACCAGTCTGGAGATTGCCTCCTTTCGGGCAGGGGAGGAGGGGAAGGTGCCCAGCGCAAGGGGAATTAGGACCCCGAACTAGGAACCCCAAGTGAGGTTCGTAGGGGGGGGAAGTTTCTCACAGCGCCTCAAGCTGGGTTGAGGGAGTGAGAAAAATTCCTCGCAGCGCGGTGACAAGGAGAGGCCACCGGCTGTGAGAAGCTCTTTGACTCAATAGGAGTGAGAGGGAGTATTAGAACCTGCCAGGATAGGGCTACATTTTATTCTTATTTTATAAATGTCTAAGTAATTTTTAAGTTAGAACTCAAGACTACTTGGGTGTACTTTGTTGGTCCCTTTTTTTTGTTATTCAGAAGGTTTTTTTTGGTGCATATTAATTAAGTTTAAAAGTCTTATAAAATTATTTTAATTGCATGATTGCTGCGGTAGAAGTGTATAGTGGCATTTGAAAGTCTTATATTGCTGCGGTGAGCCTGGCCGGTGAGGTTCTGGGGTGAGGATCGATCCAATAGTCCCCAGACCGCCTGTCAGGCAGAGAAGTGTCTAGTGGCGTCTGGCAAGCGCCATTTTGCGATATAAAATTGTTCTGATTATTCTTTGGTGGCATTTTTCTGTTGGCAGTTTGTGCTTTAAGTTGGAACTCAAGAGTACTTGGATGTATTTTGTTGGTCCTTTTTGGTTATTCAAATTAATTTTTAGTGCATATAAATTAAGTTTAAAAGTCTTATAAAGTTATTTTAAATTGCGTGGTTGTTGCGGTGAGCCCGGTGGTGAGGTTCTGGGGTGAGGAGGGTCCAATAGCCCCCAGGCCACCTATCAGGCAGAGAGGAGAGGGTGCCTAGTGGCGTCTGGCGAAGGCCATTTAATTTTTAACTGCCAGTGCCTCAGCCATTTTAAGATCTAGGCTGCAGAGGAGAGGTGTTCGGTGGCGTCTGGCAGGCGCCATATCAATTTTTTGGAGAACTCCCCGGAGGAGGGAGGGTTCTCCCCCCCGCTCCAGCGAGGGATGGAGTTTAGAATTGAGTCCTAGGCGGGCCGGAAGTTTCTGAGGGTTCATCCGGTTTCCGGTCGTGTCGCCATTTTAATTGTAGTTTTTTGAAAGGGTTTATCCGGCTTCCGGTCGGGCCGCCATTTAAGTTGTAGTTTTTAAAAGGGTTCATCCGGTTTCCAGCTGAGCCGCCATCTTAATTGTAGTTTTTGAGGTCTCCGGTCGGATTTCCCATGATCGGTAGATTTTCCCACAGACCACCATTTTTTTAGTTCCCACGATCCCTTTGAGGTTTCTACACATAAGTTCTCTTTTCCCTTTTCTATTTTGTATTATTGAGACGCTTTGTGTTACCATTCGAGACCAGCAATCTTATTAGATTTCCATATTAGGGGATTAATTACTTGTATTATTTTAGTAATTTATTAAATATTTAAATTATAATTCAATTTTGATTAAGGAATTAAAATTGGTACTATTTTAGTAATTTATTAAATATCTATATTATTATATTATATTAAGGAATTAATTTAAATATAAAACTTGAATTCTTTTAGTAATTTATTAAATATTTAAATTATAGCCTAATTGTGATATTAAGGGATTAATCATTTGAATTATTTTGGTAATTTATTAAATATTTAAACTATAATCCGATTATTATTATTAACTATTTAAATTATAATTCCATTATTAAATATTCAAGTTATAACCCAATTTATTATTTAATCATGGGTCAGTGTGCAGGGAAGAATTCCCAGAATACAAAGAAAGAGAAGAAAGAGATAAAAGACATTCCTCCCAACAGTCCCTTAGGGGAAATGATGCAACTTTGGGATACTGATAAAAATTTAAAGAAATTGGACAGAATTAAAATGATTAATTATAGCGTTGAAATTTGGTCAAAGGAAGTGATTCAGGAAGGGCCTGTTTATTGGCCCTGGTATGGATCTAAGGAAAAGTGGATGTGCAGGGCCTTAACAGACATGTTAACTTAAAAGAAAACCAAAATGAGGAAGAAATATTATATGCAGCCTGCTGGCTTGAAAATGAAATCTGGGATAAGAAAATAAGAATATACAAAGTGTCCAAAGAGAAGGAAGCAAATGAGAAAGAAACACAGGAAGCAGGAGAGAAAAGGAGTTCAAAAAGATGGGACCCTCTTGACTGTCTCCCACCCCCTTCTCCACCCACTCTACCTGTGGCTCACCCTCCTGCTCCTCAGGTGCTTCCCCTGCTCAGCCAGTGTCTCCCCCATCCCCTTCAACACCTGCTCCACACACGTCTCAACCCCCTCTGCTGCACCCTATTCCATCACCCCAGACCCCATCTGCTCCATCTTCTTTCCCTACCCCCGAGCCAGTTCCTCCTGCACCCCAACTAAGTATTCTTAATGTCCCAGCCATACCACAGAATCTGCCTACACCTCTTCTGGTCCCTCCTACGTCTCAAACTATACCCCTTAGTTTCTCCTCAATACATAATGCCCCTGCTGAAGGGAATACAGTGCAAAGTTGCGGCTGAGGGGGGGGAAAGGAGTCAGAAGTGAAAAAGGGCCTAGATGAGATGGAAAAACATCATAGTTATAATACTAGGCTCCAAAGCCAGAAGGGTGGGCCTCAAAAGGAAACTGTGGACCGATTATTCCCCCTGAGAGAAGTGCCCATGGGAGGTGCTAGAGGAGGAATTGGGTTCGTGAATGCACCGTTGACGGCGTCCGAAGTGAGAAATTTTAAGAAAGAGTTAAAAAGTTTGCTAGAGGATCCACTGGGTATATCCAACCAAGTTGACCAGTTTTTGGGTCCTAGCATTTACACTTGGGAAGAGTTAAACTCTATTATGGGTATACTCTTTTCCCCAGAAGAAATACAATTAATCAGGGCAGCTGGCATGTGGATCTGGGAGCGAGAAAATAGGAACGGACCTCAGGGGGAGGAGAAAATGCCGCATGTGCAGCCAGACTGGGACCCAAATGATGAATTAGGAAGAAGAAATATGAGAGACTATAGGGCACTCATAATAAAAGGTATAAGAGAGGCTGTGCCCAGAACAAATAATGCCA
Organism: Aphelocoma coerulescens; assembly: GCF_041296385.1. Taxonomy (NCBI): domain Eukaryota; kingdom Metazoa; phylum Chordata; class Aves; order Passeriformes; family Corvidae; genus Aphelocoma; species Aphelocoma coerulescens. Next base: position 497,965 of record NC_091028.1, read on the forward strand.
GATTGGCTTTTGATAGCCAGCAAGAAAAGGATGAGACCCTGAGTGCTTGGTTAGAAAGGTTAAAAAGGAACTTTCAGTTATATTCTAGCGTAGATCCAGATAGCCCAGAGGGGCAAGTATTAGTGAAGACCCCGTTTGTCACCAAGGCGTGGACAGATATTAGAAGGAAATTGGAGAAGATAGATGACTGGCAGGAAAAGAGTTTGAATGAATTGTTGAGGGAGGCACAGAAGGTATACTTGAGAAGCGAGGAGGAGAAGACAAAAACTAAGGCGAAGATCATGGTAGCAATAGCTAGAGAAAGCACTGGATTTGGAAGGGGAGATTTAAAAGGAGATGGGGAAGAGAAGGAAAAGATGTACAGGCAGAGAAAACAGAACTGGGACAAAATCATATGCTATTATTGTGGTGAAGAGGGACACACAAAGAGAAACTGCAAGAGAAGAAATCTGGATAAAGTAATTGCAAGAGAACAGGATACATTAGAAAAGATTTTAAAGGAAAATGATTAGGGGTGTCAGGGGCTCTTTGCTCTGGGGGAAGGTTTTGAAAATCACACAGAGCCCGTGGTAAATCTAGAAGTTGGCCCCCAGAGCGAAGAATATGAGTTTCTTGTTGATACTGGAGCAGACAGATCATGTATATCAAAACTTCCAGAAGGTTGTAAGTTGAGTGATAGGAGATGTAAGGTTAAGGGAGCTAAGAATGATCCATTTGATGTGGCCATGATTGAACAGGTACAAGTAAAAGGCAATTCCCGAGAAAGCTGTGTAGATTTATTATACATGCCAAAATTGGGATGCAATTTACTAGGCCGGGACCTGCAATTACAGCTGGGGATAGGGGTAGTCCCTGAGGAAGGCAGAATGGTGGCTAAAATAATGGTGCTAACAAAGGATGAGGAGGAGACTATTAACCCTGCAGTGTGGGCAGAAGGAGGAGGGCATGGATTACTAGACATCCCACCCATGGAAATAAAGATGAAGCCGAATATACCACCTATAAGAGTTAAACAATACCATATATCAGCTGAAGGAAGACAGGGATTAACCCCTGTAATTAAGGAATTAATTTTAAGTGGTATACTTGAGCCATGCATGTTCCCCCACAACACCCCAATTTTGCCAGTTAAGAAGCCAGACGGGACCTACTGCCTGGTACAAGACTTGAGGGAGGTGAACAAACAAACCATTGCACGTTATCCAGTTGTCACTAACCCATATACCTTATTGAATAAAATATCATCACAACATGCATGGTTCAGTGTAATCGATCTGAAAGATGCCTTTTGGGCGTGCCCACTTGAAAAAGAGAGCAGAGGGTGGTTTGCCTTTGAATGGCACGATGTGACTACAGGGAGGAAACAGCAATTACAATGGACTCGACTACCTCAGGGATTTACAGAATCCCCAAATCTATTTGGTCAGGCCTTAGAAGAACTGATGCGAGAATTTTTACCAATTGGACAGGTACAGATATTACAGTATGTGGACGATTTGTTAGTCTCAGGGGAACAAAAAGAAGAGGTCCAGGAAACAACAAATTATTAAATTTTCTAGCAGAAAAGGGTTTGAAAGTATCAAAAAGGAAGCTGCAATTTGTAGAACCAGAGGTGAAATATTTAGGTCATGTAATTGGGCACGGCTACAAGAAACTAGACTCAAGTAGAATACAGGGAATATTGTCATTGCCAGCACCAAAAACAAAAACGGATGTGAGAAAATTGTTAGGGTTGATTGGATACTGTAAATTATGAATAGAGGGACATATTAAATTAGTAAAATTCTTGTATGACAAATTAGTAGAGCAAGAACCCTTAACCTGGGATGAAGAAGACAATGACAGGTTGGAAGAATTGAAAAGAAAACTGATAACTGCTCCAGTATTGAGTTTGCCTGATTTAGAAAGGTTATTTGAGTTATTTGTGAATGTTGAAGAAGGAGTGGCTTATGGAGTGCTTGTGCAGGAGTGGTGTGGAGTGAAAAAACCTATCGCTTATGTGTCAAAGTTATTAGACCCAGTGATAAGGGGATGGCCAACCTGTCTCCAGGCTGTCGCAGCCACAGTAACCCTGGTGGAGGAAGGATATAAGTTAACTTTTGGTAACAAGATTAGAGTGTACACTCCACATGATTTGAAAACCATATTAAGTAAAAAAGCTAGCCAATGGATTTCTGACAGCAGGCTTTTAAAATATGAACTGATTCTAAATAATATGGAAAATTTGGAGTTAACCACAACCAGAGCAATAAACCCTGCCCAATTTTTATATGGGGAACCAGACAGGGGACTTGAGCATATCTGCATCGAAACCATTGACCTGCAAATGAAAGTCAGGGAGGACTTATTGGAACACCCCTTACTGGAAGGAGAGATCCTTTTTGTGGACGGTTCGTCCAGAGTAATAGAAGGAAAACGAGTTTCGGGGTATGCAGTGATAAATGGAAAAGACATGAATATTATAGAAAAAGGAAAACTTTCAGAACAATGGTCGGCGCAGTGCTGTGAACTCTATGCTTTATTATGAGGACTACTGTGGCTTAGTTATCAAAAAGGAACTATTTATACTGACTCAAAATATGCATATGGAGTTGTACACACTTTTGGAAAAATGTGGACTGAGAGAGGATTTGTAAATTCAAAAGGAAAAACGTTAGTGCATGAGAATTTAATAAAAGAGGTACTTGAAGCTTTAAGAGGCCCAGTGGAGATAGCCATAGTGCATGTAAGGGGACATCAAAGAGGAGACTCCCTGGAGATAAAAGGAAATAATTTGGTGACCAGATAGCAAAGAAAGCAGCCTTAGGAGATGAAGGAACCATCCTACATTTATCAAGTTTAGAAGACAAGGGCAAAGATGGAGACATCCCACACATTAGGGAGGAAGAGCTAGAAGAATTCCAGAAGCACAGGGCAATCAAAACTGAGAAGGGTGAGTGGAGGATGCCAGATGGGAGACAGGTACTGAACAAGGCCCTAGCTAGGAAAGTGTTAGAAGAGTTACACTCCTCAACACACTGGGGAACCCAAGCATTGTGTGACCACTTTCTGAGGACATACGTGTGTCTTGGAATTAGTACAATTGCAAAAGTGGTAACACAAGACTGTATAACTTGTCAGCGAGTGAATAGAAAAGTGATGCAGAAAATGCCTCTTGGGGGAAGGGAATTAGCAAGAAGACCCTTTCAGAGTATTCAAGTTGATTTCACTGAGTTGCCCCAGGTGCAAAGATTTAAATATCTGCTAGTCATAGTCGACCACCTAACCCATTGGGTAGAGGCACATCCTACAACAAGAACAACAGCTGAAGTAGTTGGGAAGATCCTGTTAGAGCAGATAATACCTCGGTATGGTATAATACACACTATAGACTCAGATAGAGGTCCTCATTTCACAGCCCAAGTGTTACAACTGCTAGTTGAGGCCCTAAACATCACATGGAAATTACACACTCCATGGAGACCACAAAGCTCTGGAAGGGTGGAAAGAGTAAATCAAACATTGAAAGTAGCCCTTACCAAGCTAGTAGAAGAGACTAAAATGAACTGGGTAAAATGTCCTCCCCTGGCCCTAATGAGGATCTGAACAAAACCTAGAGCAGACAGAGGGGTTTCGCCCTATGAAATAATGTTTGGACTACCTTTTCTCACTACTCCGGACTATCTTGGAACTTATGAAGAGGGAGAACAGAGTGTGACGAAGTATATACAAACTGTTGCAAAGACTCTCAAAGAACAGAGAGAAATGGGGTATCTTCCCCAAACTATGCCCATTGATTTCGATATTCATAAATTCCAGCCTGGCGACTGGGTATTAATTAGAACTTGGAAAGATCAGCCATTGACCCTGAAATGGGAAGGCCCTTTTCAAATTTTGCTGACCGCAGCAATGGCAGTGAGAACTCAAAAAAAGGATGGACTCATGTCTCCAGGGTGAAAGGACCTGTAAAAGCCCCAACTGAGTGGACATTAGTTGACTCGACTGACACCAAGCTGACACTAAAGAAGAAGCCATGAAAGGACAGATAAAGATGGAGTTTTTAAGATGATTTATACTTTATTAACTGCTTTAGTGATATAAGTTTTAAAAATTAGAAATTGTTTATTGCACAATTAATACTTGTTAATGTTTAAAATTTTAAAAAGTTATTTATTGAAGAATTTAAAAGAACTTTTTAAAATTTTTTTTTAATGTGTCTCATTACAGATCCAAAGAACTCTGAAGGAATAGAGCATCCTCCCACACACCTAGCAATCAGACCCTAAAAGGAAAGAAAATAAGTTGACACAAAAGGGAGATTGTCACCGCAACAAGAGGGTAACAGTAGCCAACGGGTAAGAATACTGCAAGGGGGCAAGACCGGATCAGGATACACTCTTGCCACAGACAGAGAGTCGCGGATCCTCTAATTGGGATTAGAGGGGAGATGTGCGTGGGAGAGTGCCCTGTACCGGAGCCCTGCTAATATGGGTTCTCCTCACGATTAACATCCAAGCGGGAGGAGCACCATCCTGTGATAAATGTTACTACCCTTTGTATGCGGGAGACTCTCTGACGGCCGTCCTAAGAACCCATTCGAACCCGAGCCCTAATTGTGCCAACTTTTTAGAGCTGCAAACTTGCATAGAGGATGGCCGAACCTATTGGCTTTTTGAGAATGTAGGGACTTTTAAACAGAAACTGCTGGGAGAATGCCCTATGAAGGAGAAATGGATCTGCTCTGAGAAAGACCCGGTAAAGCAAAAAAAAAAAGCAGGAAATTGGGAGCCAGACTTGATTAGAGAAAAGGAGGTAAAAGGGGTAATTAAGAAGGGACCTGAGATCAGAATGATGGGAGGAAAGAACTTGTTCCTGGATCTAGTTGAGAAAATAAGCCATGAATGGAATATAACTGATTGCTGGATTTGTGGAGATACCCGGATGGCAGAGGTTTGGCCTTGGGAGGGGATTGCTTTGACCCCACAGGAGACCCTAAAGACAATGGAGAAGGAATCACCAAGACAAGACAAGAGGGAGGAAGAAGAAACTTGGAGCTTGAGGTCAGGAGTCATTGGAGAAGAATGTCTGTGGAGGAGAGGTCCTAAATACATAGCGTATGTGGGTGAGCTTCCCTGTAAAAGGTACTTTGTAACAAATGGTACACATCAGTGGTGGATCCCTAAGGCTAAGGATTTATATTGGGCGAGAAAACAAAAACAAGGGTGTACATATGTGGAACGAGAAAAGTTATATGAATGGGAACCCAACCCCTTCCAAGATGAACCAAAAATCTCAAAATTTTGGAGTAAGATTGGCATAAACAATGTAAAATTTCATAATTATTGGCGAGCACCAAAAGGACTCTTCTGGTTATGTGGGAAAATGGCCTATGTTATGCTTCAAAAAGACTGGGCTGGAAGCTGTACCCTAGGCATAATTAGACCCTCCTTTTTCCTACTTCCACGAATCGAGGGACAAAGTCTTGGGGTTCCTCTGTATGATGAGTTGGCACGGACAAAAAGGGACATCCAGATAGGGGGAACCCAGAAGTGGGGGGAGGATGAGTGGCCACCTGAGCGGATCATAGCCACCTATGGTCCTGCAACTTGGGCCAAGGACGGATCATGGGGGTACAGGACTCCAATATATATGTTGAATAGAATTATCCGCCTTCAAGCACTGGTGGAAATAATATCTAATCAATCCACCCTAGCTCTGGATTTACTTTCTGCACAATCCAGACAAATGAGAACTATGATATACCAAAATAGGCTGGCACTGGATTACCTGTGAGCAGAGGAAGGTGGTGTGTGTGGAAAGTTTAATTCTTCAGAGTGCTGTGTAGAAATTGATGACCACAGTGAAGCTATCAAGAATATAACTACTAACATCAGAAAATTGGCCCATGTTCCTGTACAAAGGTGGACCCCGCTGTTTAAATCTAACTGGTGGGACAACCTACTAACCGGAGAGTGGTGGAAGAAGGCATTGATAATTGTTGGACTCTCGTTTGCTGGTTTCATTTTCCTGCCGTGTTTAATCCCCTGTTTTGTTAGACTTACAACTTCTGTTGTGCAGAATATGCCCCTCATTCAGGAGTTACAGACACAAAACCGGGAGAAAATTGCAAGAATTAGGGTGCTGCAAGCGGATGGATTGGAAGAGGATCAAGAAGGAAAGAAAGCCCCTGAAGTGGCGAAAGGGATTTATAAGAAATACCAAAGACTGCGAAAGATTTATAAGGGTTATGAGGACACTGCCTAATAAAAAAATGTTGTTAAACTATAAGATGGTTGATGCGGGCAAAGGCCTGATCAAAGTTTTAGAGGGGGGAGTTGTAATAAATGGTTAAAAGTTTTTTTTTTGGTTGAGAAGAAGTTAAAAGTTGCTTGTTCAAAGATTGGGGATATGTAGTTAATGAGTTGTTAGTGCGACTGTAGGGGTGTAATGTTGTTATGTGCCCACTAGATGGTGACACCAATGGGGGAAAGTAATGGGTCTGTAGAAAGGAGGAGAATGTTCTAGAATGTTCTTAAGATGACTTAATAATTATGATGTAAACATTTTGGGGAATTATTGGTTAGGGGGCAAACCAATCACTCGACGCCCCAGAGACTGACAGAATTGAACACCAATGAGGACCCTAGCAACGAGCCATCAGAGGGAGGATTCCAGCTGCACCAATCACAACATCAGAAAGACTGTAAGAATTGCCGTGGGGCTCAGCCCCCGGGGGTCTTCCTGAGGAACCTGAGTCGGAGGGTACGCCCTGCGCGTCGCACTGTTTGTTTTTTTCTGGGTTGTCGAGTGGGACTTGGGCTTACCTCGAGTCTCCGCTCCTGTTTTACTTTTTAATAAACGAGCAGACTTTTACTCCACCCAAAAAGTCCAAGCCTCGTTTATAACAAGGTAGCTGAATTGGGGGTGGGAAAAAGAGGTCGCCAATGGAGGGAAGTTGCTCCCACTGTCAGCTAAGCTCCAAGTTCCCCATCCCTTACGTCTTACTGAGGATGGGCGGTGTGAAAAACAAGGTTCACTATTTGTAAAATTTTTAAAGAGTTTAACAAAAGGGACAATTAGGAGAAAATAGCAAAAAAGGTATTATGGCCAGGTGCTTTGGCAGAGCCAAAGGCACATCTCCAGATCCAAAAGATCGTCTTTAAAAGTACATCTCTTATTGCATATTCATCACAATCATGCATGATTCATAAATTCTTTAGAGTTTCTATGTATCATCCCATCAGCCTTATCTTCCTCCTTGGCTCCATTATGTCCCTGCTCCATCCATAAATTCTCTCTGGTTTTGAGTTTTATTCTCCTCTGATAAGATACTCCAGGAATGTGAAGGTTTTCTCTGCCTATCTCTTCTAAATTGACTCCATAAACAATAGATATTCTATATCATGTATTACATTACAGAATCTGCGTAGTTTTTCTAAGGTTATGTAACATGCAAAAAGCCAACATCACAATACATTCATAACAGGCGGGAAAACGCCTCGGCGGAGCGCAGCGCTGGGCAGGAGCGGCCGGCGCGGCACCGAGCGCGCTCCCCACTCCCTCCCGCCCGCGCCGCTGCGGAGACCCCGGGTTCGCCGGAATCGGCCACATGCTGCACGGAGGGCAGCGCGGCAAAGGCGGCCTCCCCTCGTCGCCCGGGGAAGGCCGGCCTCGGATCCCCGCTCTCTCCACCGGCACGGGCAGTGCCAGCAGCCTCTCGCTGTGGCCGCCGCTGGCCGAAAGCCTCGCCGCGCACCGCCCGGCCGGCCCCGCCGCTCCGCGGGGTCACACGGCACCTGCCGTGGGCGGCCGCCGAGCGACAGGAAGCAGAAGCGCTCACCGCCGCGCCGCTCGCCGCCCCGCCCGGGCGCTCCTCTCCTCGCGCTACCACGATGGCGCCGGCCCGCCCCGCCTTCCCCGTCGCCTGCGGCGCAACGCGGCTGCTCCGAGCCACGCAGCACGCGTGCGGCCGGGCCCTGCCGAGCTGCCGGCGGAGCCGGGGCACAGCCCGGGCGGGAGAGCTTCCGGCGAGGCTGGGCGGGCGGCGAGCGCGGCCGAGCGTGAGCGCGCCAGGCGGGCGGCGGGCGGCGGCGCGATGGAGAGCTAGATGGAGGCGGCAGCACCGCGCGGCATAAAATAGCTGATCGTCCGGCAGCCGCCCGCTCCGCGGCCCCTCGGCTGCTGTCGAGAAGGGCCCCAGCCCTGGCCGCGCAGCCGTCTGTAATGTGCGGTGGGAGCCGCCAGGAACTATTTTACACCTCCCAGAGTGCTGGGGAGGAGCACGGAGACCACGCGGCAGGTCGCTGCCGTTAGGGAAAATTAATCCACGATGCCAGAGGTTTATGTCCAAACAGGAGACAGAGGAGTCCTGCAACATTCTTCAGCTACAGGGAGAGGCCATGGGGCTTTTCCCGTGGAGTTTCTCAAACGGTTGCAGGACGCAGTCCCCTTTTGATGCCAAGTTCCCGGCCACAGCACCCTCTTCCTTTTCCCCACTGGCTGAGGTACTCGGGAGGTACAGACTTCCGGAACTGCCTAGTCTATGACCCCCTCTAATATGCACCCCCCTTTTGCTATGGAAAAGAAAGAAAAAGAAACTTTTCCTAATTTTATTAAGTCTTTGTTGCCTTGCTCTAGGTTCAGGAATTTAACAGGGCCTTGATTAATGAACAGTCTCTTAACAACAGATCTATAGAACTAATAGTTTCTTCTGTTACTTCACTACCCATAAGTTCCTAGCCTTGTCTAAGGGCAGATTCACACAGTCTGTTTGTAAAGGCACATTCATCTTATTCCTTTTAATCCCTCCTCTTTTTATTTTATCTGTATTTGTCTTTACAAACCTTAATTGCCATTGATTTAATTTTTTCTTCTTGAGTCTTCTTGGGTTTTGCTGTTATTTGCAGTGACATCCTTTTCTGTCCTTTTGTAGTCATTTCTGGATCAGGTAGGCATGGCTGCTAGCGGCATCCCCTTGAGCACCTGCTGAAAGAGCTGCAGCCAGCATGGTGTCACGCATGGTAAAAAGATGAGAGTTGCTATAGCATATAAGAGGAGTTATTGTATTCATTTAGCCCATAGCTGGCCAGTTAACCACGAAAACATGTCCCATTACCATCCTTTCAACATTTGGACAGGTCCATGAGCTGACGTTATTTCCTTTGTTATTTGTTTGACCACTTTTCCGCTGTCATCTGCTTGCAAACAGCAGCTCGAGTCATTTAATTTCCCACAAACTCCTCCTTCTTTTGCTAACAGATAATCTAATACCATCCAATGTTGAAATACCGCTTTCCTCATTTAAGTGGGTTGGTCAGCAAGAAGGTCAAGAGCTGTGGCTGGCTGGTTGGTAATTATTTCTGAGACAGCTTGTAACCTAATTATCTCATTCAAATGATAAATGGGTTCCCAGGCATCTGGGATTAATTCCTTCGGTTTCCAAGGGGCTGGTCCATCGTGTTGCATAACTCATTCTGGTGGCCATTCCTCTTTTCCCCATTTTGGGGTGCTCCCTCCAGCCAGGGCTGCATCAGCTGACTGCTTTTCTCTAATTAAATCATCACAGATTTTGATTCCTAAGCGATTTCCCTGGACTTGTGGTAGCAAAAAGAACAACAGTCTAATAAATATACCATATCCCTGACCAGTTTGGAGGTAACCTGAGCTAAGCATGTTGGCCACAAATCCAATACTGTCCTTTCAAAGCCCGTGTTCCATTAGCAAAGGGGCCTTCCTACCCTTGGTCATCAATTGGTGGGTCAAAATACAGCAGGATTCCCGGGCCTAACGGTCCTCCAACCATAGTTGCCCCACCATAAGGGTCACAGTATTTGCATTTCCAAGCTCCCACACAGAGTTCCCATCTACATTTACATCTGCAAGCTGCTTGGTTGGATTTGGAGCAGAATTCACTAAAAGGGTTTGAGTTCCAATCCGGTGTTGCCATTCCCATTGATAATCACAAACAACATGTCTTATACTTGTGGAATTTTCGTGGGGACAGCTTAAAAATAGGTGGTCAAAAAAACCCCTTGTCCCTCCCCATTGCTTTACAGGCTTCCAAATATTTTTGGTAAGTGTGGTAAGAACACCTTAGGCAGCTACCATTAGTGAGCCGAACAGGTATTTGATTGCATTTGCCTTGATATATTGATTGCATTTGCCTTGAACAATTGGAAGGAGGGCAATTGGGGGTCCAAACCCAATTGTTAAACCCAGAGGGAAAGTCAATCACAAACACCTTTTCCTACACAGACACACCCTGTCCGGTTTAGGCAATAAGTGCCTGTTGGAGAAGAATGAAGTGGCCATGGACTTCCTTCTTTGGCCCAAAATCCCATCCTAGTATGGACCTCACGTTGGGTGTTGACCCACCATTTAGGTTCAGCTGCGCTAGCCAACCATGGCCACTCTTCAGATCCTCCTGGCCCTCCGCAGTTGCTAAGGTTAAAAACTTTTGCTACTTCTTCTCCTAAGGCTGCAAATTGATTCTCGCACTCCTAGCCTAAACTTAACTGACCATATAAAAGTAGAATTATTAAGGAAAATATTTTAATAGTGTAATCGAATTAGCTAGTCTAATTTTCATGTTGTCTTCTGCACTACCTGTGGCAATTGAAGACACAGAAACCACTTAATGTAAAACAATGGCTGCAAATATTAGCCCCCCAGTGAGTGGAGATTCTAGAGGAGGGATGTCCATACAGACTATTTCAGCAGATGGTCTGTGGGTAAGCACGCAGGGCTTCCTCCGATGTCGAAGCACTGGCTACTGCTCCAGCCCACTCCTGCAGAGTGTCAGTCACAGCCTCCTGGCCTTCTCCTCCAGCTGAAATGTCCAAATCTCCGAGGCTTCAGAGACCTTGACCCAAGTGTGATGGGTCCACCTGTGTTCAGCTGTCTTGATGGCTGTTTCTGTCGTCAATGACACTTGGAATGGGCCACGCCACTTCACTGCCACTGGCACTTCTTTCTACTCCTTAACTAGGACTCAATCTACCGGTTGGATATTACAAGCAGCAAAGTCCAAAGGCGGGGCTTGTGCCAGCTGAGCTTCCTGTTGAAGGGGTTTCACGAGAAGCAGTATCCTGGCCACAGATGGTTTTAAATATACATCACTTACCTCTACCCACTGACGGGGTTGAGAATTACCAGGGTAATTCCAAACGATTGAAAGGGAGATAACTGAATCTCTCTTCTGGGTCGGGCCCTCATTCTCACCAAAGCCAATGTCCAAAGCCCTACCCATGGCATCTTGGTTTCTATTACCAACTTCAAAAGGTGTTTATTTCTCGATTCATTTTTTTCTACCCGAGCCAAGCTCTGGGGGTGCCTGGGACTATGGAGGTTCCATTGTATTCCTAAAGAAGCCATAACCCCTTGAAGGATCTTTCCTGTAAAATGAGTTCCCCTATCTGAGTCTATTGCTTCTACAATGCTGTATCTTGGAGTTATTTGTTCCTGTTGGGGTTTTAGTTTAGTCCTAGTTTTTTTCTGTTAAAGGAATTTTTTCCCATAGCATGTTGCTAGGAGATAAATGGCCATACTTGAGAGGAGATAGCCGTACTTAAGAAAGACAAAAGGGCCCGTCCAGGCTTTTGTTCTCACCTGGCGGGCAGTTCAGTTCGCTCTCAGCGTCTGGAGGGAGAAGGTGCAGAGAAAGGAGCTGCTGGTTCCCGTTTTCGGCGTCTTTCCTTTCTGCTGGAAACAACACCGGGGATCCCAAAGCTGCTTTCCCTGCCCTGCTGGAGGCCGGGCTGCGGCCGCCCTGCACCGCTGCTGCTTCGAGCCTTCGCTGCATTGTAGCCGTGCTCACCCTGCCTGCCTGGAGCCCCGGGGGGTTCCCCTTTTGGATACATCTCGTCTGCCACCCGGGATTTGTGTTTGTGCCTGCCGCTCCAGCCTACCAGTCCAGCCTGCTGTTTCCGGGAACCCGGGACCAGCTGCCCACTGGTTTGTGGAGCTCCTTTGTTCCATCCTTCCCCGGGATCCCAGGGCACCAGAGCAGCCGCATGCTCCCCGAGCTCGCTCCGGAGCGCCCCCTGCAGCCGCGGGGGAACCATCGCACCTGCCCTGCTCACCGGGAGCCGCCAGCACCCCTGCCGGCTGCGAGCGGAACTGCACCCGAGGGGAAAGGGCCTGACAGCCGAGAAGGCTGGGACTGGGTTTGTGTTTGCTGTTACTGCCATAGTTGTTGTTGTTTTGTTTGACTAGTTATATATATATATATATATATATATAGTAAAGAACTGTTATTCCTATTTCCCACATCTTTGCCTAAAGACCCTTGATTTCAAAATTATAATAACTCAGAGGGAAAAGGGTTACATCTGCCACTCCAAGGGAGGCTTCTGCCTTCCTTAGCAGACACCTGTCTTTCAAACCGAGACAGTTCCAAAAATGCCTTAATAAGAGATCCTGTAGTTGCTGAAGCAGTTGGAAATGCTTCTGTGTCATGGGTTAGCAAGCATAGTCCCAGAAGTGATGTTCTTGCAAAGGGATGTTTACAGCTTCCTCTATGACCTGACAGAACCTATCAGCTGGCCAGTTTGAATATGGACAATTACTTAAGCCACTTCAAATTGTGACCGCCTCTGTGATGCACACTTAAGAATAGAAACCCCCCTCCGGAGCTCTGAGTCTCGTTCCCAGTGCTGGGACAGGTGGCTGCGGGCCCCGTGCGGGGGCCAGCAGGCCCAGCCCGGCCCGAGCAGGGCCACGGCTATCCTGGAGCTGATTGGACCTGTTCCACCCACAGAACCCCCCCACAGCAGGGCTGTGGGCAGCCGGAGCGACCTGGCTCCCCCCCCCTCCACTTCGGCCAAGATTCAGCTGAAGCTGTTCACGATTTCTGGCAGAGGTCATGTGACCGACAGTGATAAGCCACATTCCAGCTGCAAGGCTGAGGTGAGATTAACCCTTTTAGTACTGTGAAGAGCTGAAAAGCTGAGGGAAGAGAAAGAGGAGATGCTTAAAGCTGAAATTCTGTTGTAAAGCTGATATATCAGAGTATCCCCTTGTAATTTCATGAAGGCATGGGGGGTTGTTGGGGTTTTAGCTTAGTCCTAGGTTTTTTTTCTGTTAAAGGAATTTTTTCCCATATGCATGTTGCTAGGAAATAAATGGCTGTACTTAAGAAAGACAAAAACAGCTGCCCATTGGGGGCAGGGTGGGCCTGGCTACTCCTTTGTTTCACCTGGGTGTGGGGTCAGTTTGCTCTCAGCGTCTGGAGAGAGAAGCTGCAGAGAAGGCTGCTGGTTCCCGTTTTCGGCGTCTTTCTTTCTGCTGGAAACAACGCCAGGATCCCAAAGCTGCTTTCCCTGCCCTGCTGGAGGCCGGGCTGCGGCCGCCCTGCACCGCTGCTGCTTCGAGCCTTCGCTGCGTTGTAACCGTGCTCACCCTGCCTGCCTGGACCTCCAGGGGGGTTCCCCTTTTGGATACATCTCATCTGCCACCCAGGAGTTGTGTTTGTGCCTGCCGCTCCAGCCTGCCGTTCCAGCCTGCTGTTCCTGAGAGTCCAGGATCGGCTGCCCAGGGGTTTGTGAAGCCTTTGTTCCATCCTTCCCTGGGATCCCAGGGCACCGGTGCCACGTGCTCCCCAAGCTCGCTCCGGAGCGCCCCCTGCAGCCGCGGGGGAACCATCGCACCTGCCCTGCTCACCGGGAGCCGCCAGCGCCCCTGCCGGCTGCAAGCGGAACTGCACCCGAGGGGAAAGGGCCTGACAGCCGAGAAGGCTGGGACTGGGTTTGTGATTGTTTGCTGTTACTGCCACGGTTATTGCTGTTTGTTTGACTGGTTATATATCTATATATACATATATATATATAGTAAAGAACTGTTATTCCTATTTCCCACATCTTTGCCTAAAGGCCCTTGATTTCAAAATTATAATAACTCAGAGGGAAAGGGGTTATATCTGCCACTTCAAGGGAGGCTTCTGCCTTCCTTAGCAGACACCTGTCTTTCAAAACTGAGACAGGGGTGGAGCATTCAACTCGTACTTGTGAACAAAAGCACCTGCGCTGAGATAGGCAGATACTGACGCAGCTGTAATTTCATGAGAAGTTTAAACAGGGAGAGATGGAAGCGATGAGGACTTTTGTTCCAAATGGGAAAGGAGAAAACCTCAGTTCCTAGAGATGCTCCCAGAGATAGTCCTAGAGATGAAGATGAGGAAGACCCTTTGCTCCCAGGGAAGGAGAAGGGCCTCTATTCTTAGAGATGAAATGCTCCCAGAGATGGGTGAAGAGAACTTTTGTTTCTGAACAGCTCAACCTTAAAATTGTACCCCAAAAAACTTCAAGAGTGGACCCTTGAAAGCAGTTGCAGGAAAAGCTGCAAGTTGGGGGAAGGGACTCACATGCGAGCAGAGAGACCTCTTCCTAAATGGACTGAACAAAGTTATTTGGAAGTGGGCGGCTGTCTTCTTGTGATACTGTTTTCATAGCATGGGCAAGAGAGACTCCTCTTCCTAAATGGACTGAACAAGGTTATTATGGAAGTGGTAAACAGACTGAACATCTCAAGGGTTGTCTTTTTACATTGTCAGTGGGAGAAGGGAGAAAGGTGGGGGGAGGAGAAGAGTTCTGAAGGTGTGGTATGATTTTTTTTTTCTTCTTCTTTTAGGTCTGTTAATAAATTTCTTTATATTCTTTCAAGATTGGTGCCTGCTTTGCATTTCTCCTAATTCTTATCTCACAGAAGATAAACAGTAATGAGTATTTTGGACCAAACCACTACATTCTGGCCACCTTGTTAGGTGACATACAATTACCAGAAGATATTAAGCCTTGCCCTTTGGGGCATCTCAGGAAAATCCACCTGGCATCTTTGGAAGGGACATACAGCCCACCAAGGCCTCCCTCCCCTGGCAAGTTACTTTGTAACTTGGCTGTTTGCTTTTGCACAGATCAAGCAACCTTCAACGGCTCGTTTTGCCAGTCTAAAAAGACCCACAGCAACATACATCATGAGATAGGCTTCTGCCAATCCTCAGGAAGTGCAAGGACTCTCTTCACAGAGTTGTTTTAATATTGGTAGGGCCAAAGTTCTGGTATCTCTTGTTTGCCATCCCTTGTAAACCAATTATTGCCTTTTTTTCTCTGCCACACGACTTTTAACTGTATCTCAAACTGCTCTGGTAGAAAAGACAGCTTCCCGGCCAGTGATGGAGTCACTGGGAGCAAAGGGGGGATCTTGGAGAGTTCTGGCAAAAGTGTTGCTTTCTGAGTTTCTTCATCCACCAAAAAGGAGACAGAGGAGTCCGGTAACATTCTTCAACTCCAGGGAGAGGCCATGGGGCTTTTCCCATAGAGTTTCTCAAACGGTTGCAGGACGCAGCTCCCTTTTTATGCCAAGTTCCTTGCAGCACCCTCTTCCTTTTCCCCACTGGCAGAGGTACTCGGGAGGTACAGACTTCCGGAACTGCCTACTCTATGCCCCCCTCTGATATGCACCCCCCTTTTGCTATGGAAAAGGAAGAAAAAGAAACCATTCCTAATGCTATTAAGTCTTTGCTGCCTTGCTCTAGGTTCAGGAATTTAACAGGGCCTTGGCTGAGCAACAGTCTCTGTTGATTACTAACAGTTTCTAGAACTAATACTTTCTTCTGTTCCTTCCCTCCCTGTAAATTCCTAGCCTTGTCTAAGGAGAGATTGACACGGTCTCTTTGTAAAGACACATCTATCTTACTCCTTTCACTCCCACACCTTCCTTGCGGTGGAACGGCTCTCCCCGGCACAGCACCTGGGACAAAACCCCCGTATACGCACACACACACCTGCACTTACCCTGCACTCCACTGCACACACACACACACACCCCTCCCACACACTAACACCCCCCTCCACATCCCCACCATGCTACTTGCAGTGGCCCCGCCCCTGCCATCCCGGCCGGCTGGCAGCACCCACTCCTCGCATGCTTCCCCATGCCTTGCATTTCCTTGCTGCCCCCTCTGTAGCCTTCCCTCAACCTGCCTTTTCTCCCCTGCCTTGCATTGACTTGCTCACCCCTCCCCCACCTGGAATTCAGACCCCTTTTCAATGACATTTCATGACCTTGCCCTGCCCTTTCTGCTCCTCCTAGGAATCTCAAAGCTCTCAAGCATCTCCGGTGTTTCAGGATCACATGAGAGGAAGACCAGGGGAGGACGAATGTTGCCATACTTATCTCTGTGGGCAGCCTTTGTCTGGGAGCAATGCTTGCATGTCTTGAATCTTGGAAGGGAAATTCACATTTTGCCCTTGAGCTTGGGACCAGAATGAGAGTTCATTTGCATACAGAGGAAAGCAGGTAGCTCAAGTCTTTTAGGTGAGGAGAGATGACCCATGCAGGATCAAGGCCAGACAGAGCAGTCCGTCCTGGCCACTTTTGTGTACCAGCAATCCTTGAATGTACTTCTCACCTGCCTTGCCTTGCCTTGGCAACACAACAGTTTCCTTGCCTTGCCCTGCTAGCACTCCATAGCCTTGCATTCCTTTGCATGGCCATGCCCCACCCTTGACCTGCCTACTGCTTTCCTCCAGGGCCTTGGCTTGCTGAGCCCTTCCTGTTTCTGCCTGGCCTTCCCATCAGTGGACTTTCCTTCCTACAGCCAGCCTTGCCTCTACCTTCTGGGTCTTCCCTTGCCTACCACTCCATTTGCTTTCCCCTCACTGCTCTGGCCTTGCCTACCTCTCCCTTGACTTGCCTACAGTTGCCTGCACTTGGTTTGCAGTGCCTTGCCTGCATGGAAGGCAAGGTAAAGACTGGTAGGCAGGGCAAAGCAAAGCCAAGAAACTTGGAGTGCCTTTCCTTGGGAAGGCAAGGACATAGTGCCAGTGTTGCTGGAGCAGATGTTAAGGTACCATGGGGAGGAATAGTCCAGCAAGACATTTCTCTCCTGGCCCCTTCCGTATAGGGGCAGTTGTTGGACACATTCAATACTGGAGGTGGATCAGTCGCTGGATGTGTTGTATTTTGGAGGAGGGGATGCCGTTTCTTTGGAGATGGGCTTGTAGTTGCTCTCCTTGGCAAGGAAAGCAGGTTTGGATGCGCACATGAGGTCCTCTTAGGGATTTTAAAGGCTTTTCCCAACAGGCAGAGCTCTCTCTGGGTTAGAGCTGTTGAGCTGTCCGTGGGAATGCAAAGGCCAAGCTCGTGAGCCTTTTGTCCTGGTGCCTTCAGTGTGTGAGCAGTCCCTGGTGCCGTTGTCTTTGGATCCTGACTGTGGGAGAGGGAAGGCTTAGGATGGTACCTAGAGCTGAGAAGGAAAGTGCTGAGAGCAGCGTGTGTGCTCCCAGTTTGAGGGGTGCAGGTGAAGTTGTAGGCAGCAAGATCTTCCTCAGCTGGCACTGTTTTGAGCTCTGTTTTTGCCAGATGGTTTCAAGTTGGTGGGCAGAATCTGCGAGAGGGAAAATATTTATTTGGGCCAAAGAGGATTGTCTGGTTCTTGGAGTGTGGTGTAAAGAAGAGTCTGCTCTTGGAAGGGGAAGATGAGGGCAATCTTTTTGTCCTGACACCGTTGATTTGAGTGCAGGGCCGTTTGCAAGTTGCCTCTGTCTGCCCTTGGGGTGGTTTGGAGCTGCGCCAGGTGCTTGGCCTTCTTTTGCAAGTCCTCAGTGCCATCGTGTGGTTGTTTCCATGAGCGCTGACAGTGCCCGGCAAAAAGCCAAGCGCTTGGCTGGCGCGGCCCCGGTCGTGTGGAAGGAAGCAGTTGGTGGAAGAGCTCCACTGTGCATCCTGCCTCTTGGAGACATAAAAGAATGTGATCCTGCCCGTAGCGGGGAAGCAAGAGGAATCTTTTCATTGTTGGCCGTGCAGCTTCTAAGTGGCAAAAGTAAAGGCAGTTTCAGCACGGCCTCTTTCTTTCAGAACCTTTTCTGGGCCATCATGAACATGCTCAACATGTAACTCACACCCACTGAACTGCATCAAAGGCCCTGGAGATACGCACTTTCCTTCAAGCTCTATGTACCATCCTACCCTCCACCTCTCGCGGATCCCAAAGCCCTTCCAAACATCCAGCAACTGCACGCAGAGAAAAAGTCCTAGAACAAGAAGCTGGTGCTGGCCTTTATAGTCCCTCTAAAGTCTGTAAATTAGGCAAAAGACACCAGTGACCTGCGCTTTCCTTCCCAACTATATACAGAGCAGCCTCATATTCTCTCAAAGTGGCAGAGTCCACCCTTACAGCGCAGAGTTTCCAACTGCAGATCGGACTGAGAGATGTGCCAGGAGAGAAAGCATTTGTTGACTTTCCCTCTTCTCTGTAGAACTTGATACTTGCAGTGCAATCACTTTCACACACCTTCAGTATCGCCGAGTTCAAGCAGCTAGAGCTCACATACATGGGAATGTCAGGATAGGAGATGTTCCAAAAGTACCCTATTTTTATAGCAGTATTAAAATTATGCCCTGCCCAGCAGTCTGCAGCACTGTACCTTCCTTCTCCAACCATCCCATTGTTGGCTCTTGCAGCTCGGTTGCTAGCTGCTCTCATGAAGAAAAGAACTAGAAGAAAAAGCCAGTTCTGGGTTGCCCCTTCCCCTTGCCTCACGTAAAGCCACCTAAACTCCCTGCTGCACTCTCTACTTCCCTTCTCCTCGGCATCGACCACTGTGTTTTCTGCATCTCGGAGCCTAAAGGTAAGCACATGTGTTTCCAGGGAGGGCTGGAAGAGGAATAGGTACCAGCACAAGTAGCTGCCGTTGAACTTCCTCCTTCCCAATGCTAACGCGAATTCAGCAGGCAGGCGAGTGGCAGCCACGCTCCTTTCTCAGCTTGTACACTGCACACACGAGCCCGGTGCTCTGCGCCTCCGTTCCTCCTCCTTAGTACCATGTCACGCTTTTATTCAGCCAGTGTTGAACAGTCGTCTACTTATCGCACAGAGCACTGTGCCGGCAGTGAAACGCTCCAGTCTGCTGCTTCTGCTGAAACACACCTGAGCTATGCACTTTCCCTCTCAGCGCTATATAGCAGCACATTCTGCCTCTCTTGTCATCTGAATGTAAAGATTCTTGGCTACGTCTCACACAGAGAACTGTGCCAGGACAAGAAACCTACCCAGAACTTGCCCCCGACGCATGGAAACTTGTATTTGCACCACATTCCAGTGGTAGCCCTCTTCCTTTACAGCCTGCACAGCGCCGGCAGATGGCCGTGCTCTCTGCACCTTCCTTCTCAGTTCGAAGTACCACCGCGCACATTACAGCCTCGCAAGGACCAAAGATCCGGACAGACGTTGCGCACAAAAAGATGTTCTCCCTTTGTCCTCCTCATCGCCCAGATTGTGGAGCTGTGCTGAAAGTCTTGGCCAGCAAAAGTGCTTCTCTCCTGACACATTTCGTGGAGTGAGAGATACACAGACAGTTTGGACTCTCTGAAACAGAAAGAAAATGATTATACCTCGAGCTGAGGTAAATCTGTGCACAGCACACTGAGGATGCGTGCAGTATCCACGCTGAAGCACGGCAAAGCTGAATGCCATCGCTGGGCTTGAGTTCTGTCCGGCCCACAGAAGGCGAAGAACAAAGCAGCTGGGCACTGGGCTTGTGTGCTCAGTGTACCAAAATTGAGAAGTCCAGCCAAAAGTTGGTTCACAAGCAGATTCAGCTGGGAATAGTGTTCCTGCTGCTTCAGAAAGTAACGTGCAGCCATTGCACTCCATCACACAACCTGGCCAGAAGCCGTTTCTTACACCTTCAGTGTTGCAGAGTCCGTGCAGCTTGAGCGCACCCAGAAGGATGCATCCAGAAAGAAGGCGTTCTTCAAGTACCCCTTCTCCAAGCAGCCTTGAAACTGAGCACAACACACTGCGGCTCGGGAGCTTTCTTCTCAGATGGATGTGCCGTCACATTATTCACTCTCGCAGCTCTGTTGCCCACTTGCAGCAGCTGCTACCAAAGAAAAAGGCTCCAGAAGTAAAAGCCACTTCTGGGCTGCACCTTCCCCTTGCCTCACGTAAAGCAACATAAACTCCCCACTGCCCTCTGTACGTCCCATCTCCTCTGCATCCTCAACTGTGTTTACTGCATCTCGAAGCCTAAAGGTAAGAGCAATTATTTCCGGGTTGGGCTGGAAGAGGAATTGGTAGCATCACAAGTAGCTGCAATTGAGCTTTCTGTTACTGACTGGCTAACGTGAATCCGGAAACAAGCAAGTGGCAGCCTTGCTTCCTCTTGCAGCCTATGCAATGCGCACACCAGCCCAGTGCCCTGCTGCTGCGTTCTTCTCCTTACCTGCGCTGGACAGAACTGAAGCCTAGCGATGGTGTTCAACTTTGCTGCTCTTCAGCGCATGTACTGCACACATCCACTGTGTGCTGTGCACGGATTTTCCTCAGCGTAACATTCAAGCAGAGTCTTCGCAGAGTCCAAACTGTCTGTCTAGGGAGAGAAGCATTTGCTGGATTAATCTTTCAATGTCCAAGACTTTCAACACAGCACCACAGTCTGGGTGACAAGAAGGGGAAATGAACAAAATGCTTTTGTCCTGGAAGAGTTCTCTGTGTGAGACGTAGCCAAGAATCTTTCCCTTTATTCGGATGACAAGAGAGACAGAATGTGCTGGTATATACTGCTGAGAGGGAAACTGCATACCTCAGGCATGTTTCAGCAGAAGCAGTAGGCTGGAGCATTTCACTGCTGGCACAGTGCTCAGTGTGAGAACACCAGCAACTGTTTGACGCCAGCAGAATGAAAGTGTGACATGGTACGAAGAGCAGAAGAATGAAGGTGCAGAGCCCTGGGCTCATGTGAGCATCACACAGGCTGCAAGAGGAAGTCTGGCTGCCGCACGCTTGTTTGCGGATTCACATTAGCAGTCAGAAACAGAAAGTTCAACTTTCCAGCTACTTGTGTTGCTACTTCCAGCCCTCCCTGGCAACAACCGCATTTAGGTTTATGCTTTGAGATGCAGAGATCACAGTGGTAGATGTGGCGGAGAAGGGAAGTACAGAGTGCAGAGGACAGTTTATGTTGCTTTACATGAGGCAAGGGGAAGGTGCAGCCCAGAAGTGGCTTTTACTTCTGGAGCCTTTTTCTTTGGTAGCAGCTGCTGCAAGTGGGCAACAGAGCTGCGAGAGTGAATAATGTGACGGCACATCCATCTGAGAAGAAAGCTCCCGAGCCGCAGTGTGTTGTGCTCAGTTTCAAGGCTGCTTGGAGAAGGGGTACTTGAAGAACGCCTTCTTTCTGGATGCATCCTTCTGGGTGCGCTCAAGCTGCACGGACTCTGCAACACTGAAGGTGTAAGAAACGGCTTCTGGCCAGGTTGTGTGATGGAGTGCAATGGCTGCACGTTACTTTCTGAAGCAGCAGGAACACTATTCCCAGCTGAATCTGCTTGTGAACCAACTTTTGGCTGGACTTTTCAACTTCGGTACACTGAGCACACAAGCCCAGTGCCCAGCTGCTTTGTTCTTCGCCTTCTGTGGGCCAGACAGAACTCAAGCCCAGCGATGGCATTCAGCTTTGCCATGCTTCAACGTGGAATCTGCACACGTCCCCAGTGTGCTGTGCACAGATTTTCCTCAGCTCGAGGTATAATCATTTTCTTTCTGTTTCAGAGAGTCCAAACTGTCTGTGTATCTCTCGCTCCACAAGATGTGTCAGGAGAGAAGTACTTGCTGGATTAGCCTTTCGCTGGCCAAGTCTTTCAACACCGCACCACAATCTGGGCGATGAGGAGGACAAAGGGAGAACATCTTTTTGTCCTGGCACATTCTTCTGTGCGCAACGTCTGTCCGGATCTTTGGTCCTTGCGAGGCTGTAATGTGCGCGGTGGTACTTCGAACTGAGAAGGAAGGTGCAGAGAGCACGGCCATCTGCCGGCGCTGTGCAGGCTGTAAAGGAAGAGGGCTACCACTGGAATGTGGTGCAAATACAAGTTTCCATGCGTCGGGGGCAAGTTCTGGGTAGGTTTCTTGTCCTGGCACAGTTCTCTGTGTGAGACGTAGCCAAGAATCTTTACATTCAGATGACAAGAGAGGCAGAATGTGCTGCTATATAGCGCTGAGAGGGAAAGTGCATAGCTCAGGTGTGTTTCAGCAGAAGCAGCAGACTGGAGCGTTTCACTGCCGGCACAGTGCTCTGTGCGATAAGTAGACGACTGTTCAACACTGGCTGAATAAAAGCGTGACATGGTACTAAGGAGGAGGAACGGAGGCGCAGAGCACCGGGCTCGTGTGTGCAGTGTACAAGCTGAGAAAGGAGCGTGGCTGCCACTCGCCTGCCTGCTGAATTCGCGTTAGCATTGGGAAGGAGGAAGTTCAACGGCAGCTACTTGTGCTGGTACCTATTCCTCTTCCAGCCCTCCCTGGAAACACATGTGCTTACCTTTAGGCTCCGAGATGCAGAAAACACAGTGGTCGATGCCGAGGAGAAGGGAAGTAGAGAGTGCAGCAGGGAGTTTAGGTGGCTTTACGTGAGGCAAGGGGAAGGGGCAACCCAGAACTGGCTTTTTCTTCTAGTTCTTTTCTTCATGAGAGCAGCTAGCAACCGAGCTGCAAGAGCCAACAATGGGATGGTTGGAGAAGGAAGGTACAGTGCTGCAGACTGCTGGGCAGGGCATAATTTTAATACTGCTATAAAAATAGGGTACTTTTGGAACATCTCCTATCCTGACATTCCCATGTATGTGAGCTCTAGCTGCTTGAACTCGGCGATACTGAAGGTGTGTGAAAGTGATTGCACTGCAAGTATCAAGTTCTACAGAGAAGAGGGAAAGTCAACAAATGCTTTCTCTCCTGGCACATCTCTCAGTCCGATCTGCAGTTGGAAACTCTGCGCTGTAAGGGTGGACTCTGCCACTTTGAGAGAATATGAGGCTGCTCTGTATATAGTTGGGAAGGAAAGCGCAGGTCACTGGTGTCTTTTGCCTAATTTACAGACTTTAGAGGGACTATAAAGGCCAGCACCAGCTTCTTGTTCTAGGACTTTTTCTCTGCGTGCAGTTGCTGGATGTTTGGAAGGGCTTTGGGATCCGCGAGAGGTGGAGGGTAGGATGGTACATAGAGCTTGAAGGAAAGTGCGTATCTCCAGGGCCTTTGATGCAGTTCAGTGGGTGTGAGTTACATGTTGAGCATGTTCATGATGGCCCAGAAAAGGTTCTGAAAGAAAGAGGCCGTGCTGAAACTGCCTTTACTTTTGCCACTTAGAAGCTGCACGGCCAACAATGAAAAGATTCCTCTTGCTTCCCCGCTACGGGCAGGATCACATTCTTTTATGTCTCCAAGAGGCAGGATGCACAGTGGAGCTCTTCCACCAACTGCTTCCTTCCACACGACCGGGGCCGCGCCAGCCAAGCGCTTGGCTTTTTGCCGGGCACTGTCAGCGCTCATGGAAACAACCACACGATGGCACTGAGGACTTGCAAAAGAAGGCCAAGCACCTGGCGCAGCTCCAAACCACCCCAAGGGCAGACAGAGGCAACTTGCAAACGGCCCTGCACTCAAATCAACGGTGTCAGGACAAAAAGATTGCCCTCATCTTCCCCTTCCAAGAGCAGACTCTTCTTTACACCACACTCCAAGAACCAGACAATCCTCTTTGGCCCAAATAAATATTTTCCCTCTCGCAGATTCTGCCCACCAACTTGAAACCATCTGGCAAAAACAGAGCTCAAAACAGTGCCAGCTGAGGAAGATCTTGCTGCCTACAACTTCACCTGCACCCCTCAAACTGGGAGCACACACGCTGCTCTCAGCACTTTCCTTCTCAGCTCTAGGTACCATCCTAAGCCTTCCCTCTCCCACAGTCAGGATCCAAAGACAACGGCACCAGGGACTGCTCACACACTGAAGGCACCAGGACAAAAGGCTCACGAGCTTGGCCTTTGCATTCCCACGGACAGCTCAACAGCTCTAACCCAGAGAGAGCTCTGCCTGTTGGGAAAAGCCTTTAAAATCCCTAAGAGGACCTCATGTGCGCATCCAAACCTGCTTTCCTTGCCAAGGAGAGCAACTACAAGCCCATCTCCAAAGAAACGGCATCCCCTCCTCCAAAATACAACACATCCAGCGACTGATCCACCTCCAGTATTGAATGTGTCCAACAACTGCCCCTATACGGAAGGGGCCAGGAGAGAAATGTCTTGCTGGACTATTCCTCCCCATGGTACCTTAACATCTGCTCCAGCAACACTGGCACTATGTCCTTGCCTTCCCAAGGAAAGGCACTCCGAGTCTCTTGGCTTTGCCTTGCCTTCAGTACCTTGTCTATCTCTTCCTAAGCTACCCTTGCTCAGCTTCCTTTACCTATGTCTGCCTTGCCTCATACTACCTTCAACTTGCTGGCTTTGCTTTGCCCTGCCTACCACTCTTTTCCTTGCCTTCCATGCAGGGAAGGCGCTGCAAACCAAGTGCAGGCAACTGTAGGCAAGTCAAGGGAGAGGTAGGCAAGGCCAGAGCAGTGAGGGGAAAGCAAATGGAGTGGTAGGCAAGGGAAGACCCAGAAGGTAGAGGCAAGGCTGGCTGTAGGAAGGAAAGTCCACTGATGGGAAGGCCAGGCAGAAACAGGAAGGGCTCAGCAAGCCAAGGCCCTGGAGGAAAGCAGTAGGCAGGTCAAGGGTGGGGCATGGCCATGCAAAGGAATGCAAGGCTACGGTGGGCTAGCAGGGCAAGGCAAGGAAACTGTTGTGTTGACAAGGCAAGGCAAGGCAAGGCAAGGCAAGGCAAGTGAGAAGTACATTCAAGGATTGCTGGTACACAAAAGTGGCCAGGACGGACTGCTCTGTCTGGCCTTGATCCCACATGGGCCGTCTCCAATCTGCACCTAAAAGACTTGGGCTCCCTGCTTTCCTTCATATGCAAAAGAACTGTCATTCTGGTCCTAGAGCCCCAGGGCGAAATATGGATTGCCTGTCCAAAATTCAAGGACAGGTGCCAGAAAAAAGCTGTCAGGACAGACAGGTGTGCTTGTATGTGACCTCCTCTGGGCTTCCCCTCACATGCTCCTGAAACACTGGAGGCACATGAAGGCCTTGAGAGTCCTAGGAGGAGCCGGCAAGGCAAGGAGGGTTGAAGAAATTCCACCAAAAGAGGGGTCTTGAATTCCAGGTGGGGGAGTGTAATGATGCAAAACAACATGGACCCTCCAGTCAGGTGCAAAAAGGAATCAGTTTATTGCAAAAAAACAGGCTTTTTTAAGCAATTAGGTGTTTATCAGTTACATACCTTTGAAACACAACAAATATAATTCAACCAACCACTGTAAACTACTCTGTGAACATGTGATGGTTATATAACTTGTTTTCTACCTCTAATTCAGATGAGTCATTCCCAGAGTCCTTTTCTACTTAGCTGAAGTAACAGGAGTGAGCCATGATTTTACAAGGGTGACAAGGCTGTTATTCTTTAAGTTTTTGCTTATCCGCAACAGGGGATGAGTGAGCAAGGTAATGCAAGGCAAGGAATGGACTCAAGGGCACGGTTAGAGAAGTGGTAGCTTTCCAAGGCAAGACAAGGGAGGGGTAGGAAAGGAATTGAGAGTCCTAGCAGGAGAAGGAAAGGCAAGGCTGGAAGTGGACAAATGGGTAGGGAAGTCACAGTGGGGGATGGATGAGCAAGTCAAAGCAAGGTATTGGAATGGTAGGAAGGGCAAGGAAAGGACATGGATGGGTCAGGAAGGCAAAGGAAAAGAGTGGTCAGAAACCGCTAGGAAAGGCAAGGAAACACAAGGGAGGAGTAGGCAACACAGTGGGTATCTTAAGAGGATCAGTCCATGCACGCCAAGGCCAAGAGAAAAGCAGTAGAGAAGTCAAGGTGGGGAATGGGTGAATGCAGCTAAAAAACAAAGTGCACTCTGTGTGTGTGTGTGTGTGTGTGAAGTTTGCAGGACATAAAGGGAAGAAAGCTGTCATTTAATTGACATTTTTGAACATAAGTCACAAGGTCCTAGTAACTTTTCCTGCCTGGCACATCTGTGCATGCGAGATGTCGCCAGAAACCTCTCGGTTTAGATTCAGACTGCAAGCGTGACAATGTGACGTGCGAATAGCTGAGAAGGAAAGCGCGTAGCATGGGCATGTTTCAAAAGAAGCAGTTTGTCTGGGCCAGAAAGAGATGGATGTATGGGACTCTGACAATGTGACAATACACTCAGCTGAGAAGCAAAGTGCATAGCTTCAGTGCATGCTCTGAAGAGGAAAGGCTGCAACGAAAAGGCAAGGCAAGGTCAGTGAAAGCTTTCTGTCCTGGCATATTGAGCTGTTTGAAGTGGAACCACTGCTTGGTTTTGCTAAGGACTCTGTGACACTGAGAGCATGTGCTTTTACATGTGGCTGAAAAGGAAAGTGAGAATCACCCGAACGTCTGGCAGAGATTGTAGGCTGCCAAGGGGAAGGTGAAGGCCAGGCCTGGCTTTTGGCTGTGGGACTTGTTGCAAGTAAGCAGCTGCTGGATGTTTTAAGCTTTTGGGATCTGTGAGACTGAAAGATTGGTTGGTATGGCTGGTACATAATTAAACTAATGATTGTTGATCATCAGGCTGAAAACCCTCACCATAGCCCTAACCCCAATCCAAACCCAAGCCTAACCCTCACCTTCACCCCGACCCCTAACCCTCACCCTGACTCCTAACCCTGACCCTGACACCTGGTTCTGCCCCCTCCCCACAGGCTGGCAGAGGCCAAATGACACAAAGGTGTGGTGAAGGGGGGACCCTGCACCGGCTCAGCACGAGGGGGTTCCTGAGGCTCCGGATGCACAGCTGGCCGGTGATGTTGCCAGAGTGAATGCCAATGGTGGCAGACCAGCGACAAATGCAAAGGTGGCAAAAAAGAGGGGCCGGCGGAAGGGTGGTGCCGCAGGGCCCAGGAGGGGGCCGTGTTGGCACTGGGCCGAGGGCAGGGTCGGAGGACCAAGGGTGGGGCAGGCATGCAAAGTCTCTTTTGAGTGTCGATGCGAGCGGCCTGCTGGCACCACTCAGTGCGGGGCATTGCAGCCCTCGCAGGGCCGCGCGCAGGCGCAGCACCGGCCACAGGCGCGGGCTGGTCGGGGGAGGCAGCGCGCCAAGGGCCGGGCCGGGCGTGAGGGGGCCCGGGGCTTGCTGGCAGGTGATTTAGTGTGGCTGGACTTGAAGGTGCCAGTATGCCGGGGCTCGGCTTCCTGGCTGACGTGAAGCGAACCTTTGGGCTTTTAAGCTGTGCAAGAGCACAGATGGCCTCGAGGACTTTCACATTCTGCCCTCTATTGCAGGGCAGGAGTTTACTGTGGAGCTTGCTCCCGCCCACCTTCCCCCCTACCCCCTCACCCCAGATTTGCTCCCGACACAGCAGTGACTATAGGAAAGGGGCACCCCCCAGTGGGACATTTCTGGCTCAGCTCTAGATAGAAATGTCAGGGGCAAAGTCTCTGGCACTGACCTTTGGGCCTCAAAGTATCCAAAGCCGGGCCTTGCAGGGAGCTGCGGGATGCACGGCCCTGCCTGTTTCCCAGAGAGGGCTGCCTTTGCACAGGGGCTCAGTCTCAGCCGGCAAGGAAAGCTGCAGTGTGTGGGGAACTAATCCTTGCTGTCCTCCTGCCCCAGGGCATCCCCCGGGAGAAGCCGTGCTCCAGGCCGTGACGCCAGCATCACATAAAGACTCAGGGCCAGTGTTACACACCATGGCTGTGGCAGGGACAGGGTTGGTGTGGGGACATGTAGTAATGAGAAATGAAGACATAACGGCGATTGAAACACACGCAGACTAAGCATCGGTGATGCAAGGACGTTTATTGAAAAGAGGCACAGATATTTGTACTGTTTAAGTTTCTGCATAACAATTTCCATTTGTTCTGTCTGCTAATGCACAGCAAGCTATAATGTTACTTTTTCTTTCGTGCACTCGCTTATCTTGCTGCAGGATGTTCTGTGCAAAAGGATATGATTTTTGCAGTTTCTTCTACCTGCATCTTTCTCATAGCTCCTGATGTAGCATTTTTTAACAAGTTAGCCACGCTGTTCATGTTTAACTCATTCTGTTCTGCAACGAAGACACAGATCCTCTTGGTTCTTGTTCTGAAGAGAACGAGTTTAGTGCCTTCACACATGGCCTTATATACTGTATGAGTATGCTAGACTTTTATACTATGTTAAAAATACACCATGTAGTCTTTATACTGTGCTAAAAATACACTAGCTTAAATTGTACCTCTTAGCATTTTTCTTAACCAAAACAAACAATACCTGGCCACATGCCAACACCTGTGTTGCTGTCCACGTGTTCCATTAAGCAGTCAGCAGTCTGGTTACGAGGTGGTCACACAACTTATTTTTTATTCATGCCATTTCCCCAATGGCATTTTTTATTCATTCACATTTCCCAAAGTGCTTTTTGTGAATGAACAGAAGTGATCAGGTATTACCACAGGCCTGGTTCCTACGGTATAGCACCGTGTCCCGCAGCCAGAGGGAGGAGGAGGAGGAGAAGATCCAGCAGGCAGGAGTTGTGCAGCAAGATTGATCTATTTAATTATTTTACAAACTCTTTTATAGACTTTTTTCTTCATAGCCTAATTGGACAAAGGGCCAGCAACCCCTTGGGGGTGATTGGCTAAAATCCTAAACCATCCATTGTCAAAATATTTTTCTACTATACCATAAACAAGACTTTTCAAGGTTGCAGGTGTCTGGGTTGTTTACATTCCCTGCTACCTCTTCTGTGAGAGAGAAAAGTCTCTCACGGACTTAGAAAATAACAAGAAAATCCTCGCTAGCAGCATTTTTGTAACTACAATTCCCCCTTTTTGTTTTATAAGATAACAACTCTACTATTAATGCCAAATAGAAATCTACATCAGTTATTAATTCTAAATATGTCCTTAAGGCTTTAACTATCTGACTCCATAACAAGAAATTTAAAGTTCAGTCTCTGCTTGTAGAAGGACCATCCCAGTCTCTGCTTGTAGAAGGACCATCTGCCTGATGGTTGACATCCTGGTCATCATCAGAAGAGTCATTAGGCTGATGATCTACATTCTGGTCGCCATTTGGATGATTGGCGTTCTGGTCATCATTCAGAGGTTGCCTGTTCTGCCTCTGGTG
Organism: Aphelocoma coerulescens; assembly: GCF_041296385.1. Classification (NCBI taxonomy): domain Eukaryota; kingdom Metazoa; phylum Chordata; class Aves; order Passeriformes; family Corvidae; genus Aphelocoma; species Aphelocoma coerulescens. The sequence goes on from NC_091028.1 coordinate 526,950, forward strand.
CCGTAGGTCAGGGCGAACGCATTTTGAAGGTAGCCACTGTATCCCAGTATCTGTGGAAACGCAAGCATACCCATGACCCCAAACGATGAGCTCATGAGGGCCTTCCCACTGGTTAGTGAGTAAATTCCGCACCCAGACTTTTGCCCGGGGCAGTTGTCTGTCACCTGCAGACTGCAATGAGAAAAAATGATTCAGAATAACAGGATTATTTGAATTTTGTGGTACTGTAAGGTGATTAATTGTATACAAAGCTTTTGCTAGTTGGCTCTGTGGGGTTTCTCCATGCATTCCCCTTTTCTGTTTGTCCAAAACAAACTTCAAGGTACCATGAGCGCGTTCAACAATGGCTTGGCCAGTAGGAGAATGTGGGATACCAAAGGTATGGTCTACACCCCATAGGTGTAAAAACTGCCGCGTCTTCTCCGAGGCGTAGGCAGGACCATTATCGGTTTTCACAGAAGCTGGCACGCCCAGGACTGAGAAAGCCAATTTCCAATGGGCAATGACATCACGGCCCTTCTCTCCAGTGTGAGCAGTAGCCCACATAGCCGAGGAGAAAGTGTCAATAGACACGTGCACATATTTCAGCCGACCAAATTCTGGGACGTGAGTTACATCCGTTTGCCAAATCTGCAAGGCTTTTAGCCCTCTGGGGTTTACCCCCGCTGGCAAAGGCGCAGCGAGTCCATGACAGTCAGCACAAGCGCTGACAATGTCACGCGCCTCGGTTGGCATTAAATGAAACTGCTTCTGCAGGGTATGTGCACTTTGATGGAAGAAACCGTGCGATGCCTTGGCTTGTGCAATTTTGTCAGGCTGAGGCCCTACCCATGCAGGGTTGGCCAGCATGTCAGCCCTGGCATTGCCTTCCGTTAGAAAACCTGGTAAATTGGTGTGGCTTCGAATATGCAGAATGTAATACGGATGCACTCGAGCCTGAATTGCAGACCACAAGGTTTGCAACAGCGAAAACAGAGCCGCATTATTCACCTCCTTCAGAAGGGAACAATCTAAGTGTTGGGTGATATCTGCTACGTAAGCAGAGTCAGTAACCAAATTCAAAGGTTCCTGTGAGAATCGCTGAAAAGCCATGGTAACAGCCCTTAATTCAACTAACTGAGCAGAGCCTGACTCGTGTTCCTTCAGCACCTGCCATTCCGATCCCTCCTTCCAGGTAACAATGGCTTTCCCAGTTTTCCCTGAACCATCCGTAAAGACGGTGGGTCCTTGCACCGGCACTCGGCTATTTTTCGGCCGCAAGGAAAGTACGGTCGATTTTGCCAACTGCAGTAATTTATGGCTGGGCAGATGGTAAGTGATCTGCCCTGAGAAGTTTTGAAGCGCGCTTTGCAAAGGAGCACTATGGATGAGGCTCCACTCAAAGTATTCCTTTGAGATCGGAATGACAATTACTGCAGGATCTGCAGCCATCAGTTGCAAACACCGTTGACGGCATTTGATTATCAGAGAAGCGACCAATTCAAACACTGTGGTCACAGTCCTTTTTGGCTGATGAGGCAAAAAGACCCATTCTAGGATATGCAAAGGATCAGGCCATTGTGCATTCCACTGGCCAATGATACCTGTAGGATGGAGGTCTGGAATAGTAATGAAAACAGTGATAGCAATGGAGGGATCCACTCGATAAACCTGGCGAGCGGAAACAGCCCGTTGGACCTCCTGCAGTACTTGTCGCACCTCCGGAGTCAACTCCCGAGGTGAATTCAGACCAGGATCCCCTTTTAATGTATTAAAAAGTGGGGAAAGCTGCTTTGCAGTTAGACCTAAATAAGGTCGTAACCAATTGATGACACCCAACAGCTTCTGGGCATCATTCAAGGTTTTAATTGAATCTGGGAATTGCACCTCTTGGCGTTGGATAGTTTGGTCCAATATTCTAACTCCTAAATATTTCCAAGGAGGAAGCTGTTGAACTTTCTCTGGAGCTACCTCTAATCCATAGGCATGCAGAACAGCGAGCAGCTGAGGCTGTATTCTCAGCAGCTCATCCCAGGTGGACGCTGCCACCAGGATATCATCCATGTAATGGTAGCAGCGTGCATCAGGAAACTGCTTGCGAACTCTGGCTAAAGCTTGGGCGACATACCACTGACAGATAATTGGGCTGTTCCTCATCCCTTGAGGGAGGACCTTCCATTGGTATCTCTTAGCAGGTTCAGCATTGTTAATGGCAGGCACAGTAAAGGCAAATTTCGGTTTATCATCAGGATGCAAAGGAATTGTGAAAAAACAATCCTTTAAATCAATGATCAGGATGTCCCACCCCGTAGGAATCATGGTGGGAGAGGGCATGCCAGGCTGCAATGCCCCCATACCTTCCATTACTGCATTAACTTTCTGGAGGTCCTGCAATAATCTCCATTTCCCTGATTTCTTCTTAATTACGAAAACAGGAGTGTTCCAGGGGCTAGTAGAAGGCTCAAGATGCCCCTGTTGTAACTGTTCCTGAACTAGCTGATGAAGGGCGTCTAACTTCTCTTTTGGTAGGGGCCACTGCGGCTCAAAGATTGGTGTGTTAGTCAGCCACCGCAAAGGCAGTGTAGGATGATGTGCGCCCTTACACACAGTGACCCCTGCTAAAAATTTGTCCCAATCCGTACGCCCCAAGCTGCCAACACATCCCGTCCCCAAAGGTTACAGGAAGTGGTAGCAACATAAGGCCTAATTGTAGCTGTGTGTTCCTCTGAGTCCTTCGCCACCACAGGCCGTTCGCTTGAATAGCTCTATGTGGTTCCTCCTAATCCTGCGATGGCCGATCCCACCGGGGCTAAAGGCCATGAGGGAGGCCACACAGAGAAGGAGATGATAGTTACATCAGCACCCGTATCAATCAAACCTCGAAGCTGAATCCGGGGTGGTTGGACGCTTGGCAGGATCAGGGTACATGTCATCTGTGGCCTTTGGTCAGAGATGTCTGCAGTCCAGAAGGCCTGCGGAAGTCCCGTAGATCCACTGCCGTTATCTTCCTGAATTTGTTCTACCCTGGGGACACAAGACTTAAAGGCACTAATTTAGCAAGGCAGGTCTTTTCAGGAATAGTTACAGGGGGTTTTTGCGTGGAGACCATAGCACAAATCTGACCTTTAAAGTCAGCATCAATAACTCCTGAGTGCACTAAGATTCCTTGATGGGCAACATCAGATTTTCCCACCAGCATTGCACTGGATCCCTGGGCTAAGGGTCCATATGCATCCAAGGGAACCTTATAAATACCGCTAGAGTCTAAGACGACTGCGGCTGCGGTGTGGACGTCAAACCCGTCTGATCCCTGGGTGCCGTCTGATCCGTGGGTGCTGTCTCTAGGGTGGCTGGGTAGGCCTGTGCCTGTACCTGTGCCACTCTCTGGGGGAGCTACTGCATCGGAGAGCAATTCCCCCTCCTTGCACCCCGGTGGAAGTTTCCCGACAAAGGCCGACCATCAGCATGAGTCCAGGATCTACAATAGTCTGAGCAATGCCCTGGCCTGCCACACCTCTTGCACTGGGGGATCGCTGTGTTCTCTGTTTGGCTTGGCTTAGGCCGCTTCCGTTTCTTCACCTGTTTTGGTGGCTTTGGTTCATGACCAGAAGATGCGTGAACAGGCTGCAGGAACGCAGCCAAGGCAGACCTTTTCTGGTTCCCAGATCCCACCTTAGCACAGGCCTCGACCATGTCTGTTACCTCAGGGTCCCCTGGTAAGGCATCTATGATTTTTCTGCACTCCTCGTTTGTGTTATCTCTCACTAACTGCCTTAACAACATCTGTCTTAACCCATCATCCTCAACCTGCTTCTCGAGAGAAGCAGCGACTTTCTCTACAAAGGAGAGGAATGACTCTGATTTCCCTTGAACTATTTCAGTATATCGCTTTCTGGGCGCAGACAACTCTATGGTTTTCAACAGGGCAGCCATGCCGACCTGTTGAGCTTGCTGCAGGATGCTAGAGGGCAAGTTACCCTGTAGACTGGGATCAGAGAAGGGACCAGTCCCCACCAAAGCATCCACTCCTGCTGTCTGTCTAGGATCAGCAGCAGGGAGCTGCATATTTGCTAATGCAGTCTTGCCGGCCAGCTTTCTCCAGGTTTTCTCAAAAACTGTAAATTGTACAGGTTGAAATAGAATTTGACCTACGTGTCTGATATCAAATGGAGAAAGCAAATCTGTATTTATCACCCTTATTATCTGCATAACCTCAGCAGAACCTAGTCCATATTGTGCCACCTTGGATTGGAGGTCCTGGGCAACTTTCCAGGCAATTACCTCATGCTTGTCATGCTCCCCTGAATCTGGGAGAGCCTTATACACTGGGAAAGCTTGGATCTCCCCTTTAGGGGAAGCACTACCATCCTGAACTTCTCGCACCGCCTGTGGATGGAGTGTAACAGCTCCCCGGTTACCCCCAGAATCCTCAGATCTATATGGCATTCCAAGGATTTCTAATGACCTCCAGTCACCCTCCTCCAATGCTCGCATCTTAAGGGACTCTAAGAAGCGATTATAATGCATCAGACGCACTGTTACTGTGCAGTCCTGAAAGGTCCAAGGGCGAGACCGGCGCAGCCTTTTTCTTCGCCGTGCGGCTACAGCCGCCTGACGACCTGGGGCCAGCACCTCATCTGCCTCACTGCCTGACGAGGAATCATCAGGCAAAGGCAACTTTGGGGTGCTGGGAGTGAACAGAAATGTACGTGGAGGGGCACTTTGGCTAAGTTCGCTAGAGGCAGAACAGACAGGACAGACTGCAGCTGGCTGCGCGGCAGTTTTTGCACCAGTTTCTATACGGGAGGCCGTCTCGGCCAGCCCCGACCGAACTGGTACTGGAACCGCTGCCGCCATCTCTGGGGCTACAGCTGCTCTTGGCGCCGCCGCCTCTGGCACAGCAGCTGCGTTCGGCGCGGTCGTCGCTGCCGCTGCTGTTCCGCGCTCCCCAGCTGCACCCGCCGCTGGCGCCGCTGGCCCGTTCTCGGCAGTTGCTCTGGGCGCTGCTGCCCCCGTCCGCCGCTCCGCAGCCGCCGTCTCTGGCCGCGTCTCCGCAGCCGCCGCCGCTGCCGGGTTTTCCCGCGGCTGCGCCGCTGCCAGGTTCGCCGCCGGCCGCGCCGTTTCTCGGCTCGGAGCCACGTCTCCCGCAGATGGCGGGCCCGCGCTGGCTCGGGCATTCGCCGCTCTAGCAGGGTGAGGAGTTCCTCCATCCTTCGGAATAAGTTTGGCAGCTCCATCAGCAAAGGCAAATGCTGCACTAAGAGGTCGATGGCTCGGTTCTGCGACTGCGCAGAACAGTCCAGCGCCAGGGAGGGCAGCGGACCACACCCAGGGAGTCCCGGGGCAGGCACGCCCGGCGCTACGCCGGCTAAGAAGTTAGATCCAGGTCCATACGGAACCGAGCTAGGAGCCTCTCTGGGCATCCAAGTGGCTAAGCCGCTGATCTGCAGCCCTGGATAAGCCGACGCCGCTGCCCAGCCGAACGGCAAGGCAGGCTGTGCGCCCTCCTGCTGCCCTGACCCCTCCGCCTCTGGTGGCGCGGGGTTCCTGGGGGCTGTGGAGTCCTGCGATTGTGCAGGGTGAGCCATCGCAGGCTCTGCCTGTGGAGCCGGGGGGGGTTTTCTGAATCCATTATCATTTTCCCCGGAAACCGAGTCAACGGGGCCCCCCTCGGACATTCCTCCGTCACTCATCACCGAGATAGGCGAGCCAGCCCTGCTATCACAGTCAAGGTCTGTCAGCAGGATAAATAATGAACGCCAGGTTTTGTATAATTCTAACGCTGCTGAGTCCCCAGTCGGGAGCTCCTGTCGGACAGTGCATCTGAGTTCCTGCCATAAGGCAAAGTCCAGGGCACTATCTCTGTCCATGGAAATCCCTTTTAAAGTAGCCCAGTCTAATAATTCCCGAACTGAGTTTTCAGGAACGGAGGTGCGCAATATGCTAAACACACCTTTCCAGACCAGCATCGCAGCTTCGGTTTGTGAGCCGCTGTTTGCCATTTCTCAGTTCTGTCGGACCTCCCGGTCCCGGGGGGCAAAGGGGAGCAGCGTACCTCTAGAGGAATTCAGCTTGGCTCGCAGCAGCAGGACACGTCAGAGAGGGCAGATCACGTCGGGCAGCACCAAATATTACCACAGGCCTGGTTCCTACGGTATAGCACCGTGTCCCGCAGCCAGAGGGAGGAGGAGGAGGAGAAGATCCAGCAGGCAGGAGTTGTGCAGCAAGATTGATCTATTTAATTATTTTACAAACTCTTTTATAGACTTTTTTCTTCATAGCCTAATTGGACAAAGGGCCAGCCCCCCCTTGGGGGTGATTGGCTAAAATCCTAAACCATCCATTGTCAAAATATTTTTCTACTATACCATAAACAAGACTTTTCAAGGTTGCAGGTGTCTGGGTTGTTTACATTCCCTGCTACCTCTTCTGTGAGAGAGAAAAGTCTCTCACGGACTTAGAAAATAACAAGAAAATCCTCGCTAGCAGCATTTTTGTAACTACAATCAGGGGCCTATAAGGCCCTTATTCTATAACATTTTTCTTATCTGCTACAGGGACAGAAGGGACCATGGCACTGTCTGCAAGCTATCCCTGCTTCCTTTCCTCCAGCTGCCAGGGGAGGGGCAGGAGTTCCCAGCCTTTCTAGGAGGGTTCTTTTTGTCCACCAGCTTTTTTCCCCTTTTTCTCCTGGACCGCACGGTTGACTGGGGAATGCCATCTTGCACAGAGAGCTAATGCCATTTTCCCCTTGCCTTTCAAACCATGAGGTCACTTGGAGGGCACTATCTTAGCAAGAGAGTTTGCTGTCTTCTTGTCCCTTCATTTCCCCAGCCCTGTGGCTGCCCATGGTGCGCACTATCTTAGAAAAGGTCTGGTGCCATTTTCCCTTTGTCTCCCAACATGCAGTCATCGGGGTGGGCCACCATCTTGGAAGGGGGCAGTACCCCACCATTTTGGGTGTCTCTTTGCTCCTGAGGAGTTACTGAGCTTTAGCAATTTTGTGTCTAGTGATTATTCACTGGGGGGGGGGGTGGTTCCTGTTGCTGTTTTGCTTGTTAGTAAACTGTTGTTTTTTCACTTATGTCTGGTAGTATTCATTCCTTATTTGTGGAAAGGAATTGGTTGAAACTAAGGGAGGGGGGGGTAAATCAGAGTGTTCACCTCTTTAAATTTTCATAAACCAAGACAACAGGTCTGGCTGGCCTTTACCTCCCCTCAGCAGCCTCTCATCTGCACCTGAAACACTGGGTATACGTGTGTCCTGGGTTGCAGTGTATTCTATTAGCATCCTCATGAGCTGTTGAAATCAGGTGGGGCAGTGTTTCCTTGCCTCCTCCCCCCAGACTATCTTGCTGTTAATGGCCCATCATTGTCCTGCCGCATGACTCAGAGATAACTCCCTCCGGAATATCTTCTGTTAATGAGCCTAATCAACACTTGGCCTCATGACTCATTACCCCATTGTGAGATGCTCCACCCAGAGGGAGGAACCAAGCCATCCCATCGTGGATATAATCTGAGACTCTGAACACCAGAGAAAAAACCCTTCCACTGGATTTCCAGAGGACAGGAGCTACACAGCCACCACTGGACCTGAGGAAGAGCAGCCCCTTTTTCTACAGGATCACCACTTCAGAGGACTGTAGCCACCATTCTACTTGACTGCTACCACCACCCTGACTAACAGGGTGTCAGGTTGTATCTTGACTCTATCAATTTGAACCAGTGTTTTCTTTTAGTTTTTCCTCTTCTTTAATTTCTCCATTAAATTGTTATTCTGACTTGGTGCCTCCCACTGGTTTGTTTTCAAACTAGTACAGTGTGCTTTCCTTCCTATGGAAAAGAACTGTCATTCTCTTCCCAGAGCCCACCACCAAAATTTCAATTAGATTCAGTACATCCAAGGACTGCTCCCAGAGAAGAATTGCACAAAGACCAACAGTTCACAAATGGTATGCATATGCTTCAGGAGTTATGAATCAGATGGATATAACTGAAGGACTGACAAAACCTGCAGAATTATAGATGACTGTTGTTACAATTTGCTTAATCACAGAGGAGCAAAGAGAGCTCTGTGTGAATTGTGGAAAGAACTTCAGGTTCAAATATTCTCCGAAACAAGATTAAAACTCAAACAAAGTTGATCCCAAAGCCACAATATTTTACTTTATTAACTGTAAAAGAGGCAAAGAGAAAGAAAGGGAATTAAAGAATTCTTTCTTTCTTTTTCTTTCTTCCTTCCTTACTTCCTTTCCATCCTTCCATCTTCCATCCTCCCTTCCTCCCTTCTTTTCTCTCTCTCTCACTTTCTCCTTAACTTTTTTACTCTTAAATAAAATATATCAATTTTTAGGTATCAGCATCTAGCCTTGTTTAGTTTTAATCAAGTTTTTGGGTATATTTTGAATCTTTCAGTGTTTTACCCGTTTTATTCACAAAGAGTTAATTCCCTTTGCTCTTCTGTGCTTAGACCAGATTGCAACAGGCAGGCAAGGCAAGGCCAGGCAAGGGGGGGCAGGCAGGCAAGGCAAGGGAAGGAAAAAAGCACAAGGAAAGGCAAGAGAGGGGCAGGCAGGGCAGTGCGAGGAAGGCAGAAAAAGGAGAGGCAAAGCAAAGCCAAGGATCTGTAGCTTTCCCTGCCCTGCCTTTGTCTGCCCTTGGCCTTGCCCTTGCCTTACCCTCCCATTTCCCCTCCTTCCTTTTCCCTTCCCCTTCCTTTTCCCTTGCCTTTGCCTTGCCTACTCATCTCTCGTCTTGCCTTGCCTACCCTGCCCTTGTCTTGCCTGCCCCTGCCTTGCCTTGGCTACCCCTCCCTTTCTTTGTCTTGCCCACATATCTCTTATCTTGCTTGGCCTACCCCTCCCTTACTTTCCCTTGCCTTTGCTTTCCTATGTGTGAGGAGCCAATTTAATTTGATTTGCCTCAACAATGGTTGTCAGAGGCATGTGGGGGAGGGGTTGCACATGTGCCAAGTCCACGAGGCAGCTAGGAGATGCTAGAGGAAAGCCTTGTCTCTGGGGAGACTTTGCCTGGCAACCAGTTCATGTCTCGCATGGGACAGGCAGTCAGCAGGGGAACACCAGAGACACTGTACCCCATTCTCCAATTAGATGGTGAAAGGCCTCCACCAATGAACTGCCATGGAAGGTTGGACTGGGCCAATGGTCTCCTGCCAGCAGGCAGACTTTGGGAGGGGCCAGGGGGCATAAAAAGTACCCCAGGCTCTGGGAGCTTTTGGGTGTTGTGTTTTTGTCTTTTTGGGGGCTTTGGAGACTTGCTTTTTGGCTTTGGGTCTTTTGAGTCTTGTGGTTTTGCCCTTCCTGCCCTGGCCGCAGCCTGCCCTTTGGCTCTCCTGCCCTCGCTGGCTCTTGCTCGCCCTCGCATCTGTCCTGCCTCCCTTTGTGTGTCCGTGACCAACGCCCTGCCTTGCTTCATCTCTGTGTCCCTGCTTGAGCCACCTACGTCCAATCCTGCCCACCTCCAAGCCAGCGCACCACCGCGATCGTCGCTGCGACCCTGTCCAGGCTTCTGGACCTCCCCCCCCTAACCTTGTGTCTGGTTACCCATCACCACAGGAGCCATCCACAGGCAGGCAGCGTGCACACCCCCTGCCTCGTGGATGTTGATGGCGCTCCCTGACCTCTGGTGGTAATGCCCTCTTTTTCTCTCTCTCTCTCTCTTCCCCCCCCATTCCCTTCCCATTTTCTTTAGTCTTGCTCTGTCTTTTCTAGCCCTCTTTAGTAGGGTAACTCCTTTTTTTTTTGTTTTTCATTACCAATAAACAGTTCTCAGATACAATGTTTGCCTTGTTTGGCTTAATTTTGTTCCTGATCATCCATTTTTAAAAGAACTCCTCGCAGTTCCCGACAGAGGACTGTGACTCCATGCCTGTCCATCACTTGCCTTGCCTTGCTTTCCTCTGTTATGCCTTACCTTGCCTACCCTTTCCTTGCCTTGCCTGTTGCTCCCTTGCTCTACTTTGTCTTTCTTACCTCTCCATTGCCTTTCTATGCCTGCCCATGAATTGCCTTTTCTTGCATTGCCTACCTCTCCCTTGCCTTGTCCTGCAGATGATACAACTCCTAGGGGAGGTAAAGGCTGACAAGATCCTTCTGTCCTGGAACATTTTGTGTGGGTGCAATCCTTAGATGTATCCATTATTGAAAGTGGTATTCAAATATTGATGATGGGCTCCTGAAAGAGAATTACAATTCCTGTCCATGGGAGAGAAAGGATTTATCTCCAGTGTTTCCAGTACAGATGAGAGGCTGCCCAGAGGAGGTAAAGGACAGCAAGACTTCTGTGTTCTGGCACATTTTGTATGGGAACAATCCCCAGCTTTATTCGATATTGGAGTTCAGTTCCTGTTGGCAAATAGAATTATTGGGATCAATAAAAGAACTGTAGCAAGAGCCTGCAAGCAAAAGGCCTGTGTGAGAAAAACTCTCCATGACAAAATTCTTGTGTGAGAAAAGGCCTGGGGAACAAAGAGGAAGTTTGAAGACTTGCAGCTGTTCAGATAAGACCCAGAGAAGGGAGGTAAACTTTGAATTCTTTTAATCATAACATAACTAATAGAAGCTTGCCAATGTAAGTCCAATTAGGTAGAAGTAGAAATGCGCTTTGATAAGCTTTAAGCCACTTAGGAGTTAACAAGCTGGTATACTATATAAGTGCCTTTGGATTGCTAATAAACGGAGTTTTGCGCTTATCAACCAAATTGGTTTTGGACTGCTTTTCTCCCCCTGCCGGGGCCGGCCCTCTCTTCTTTTTACCATTCCAACAAGTTCCTAATGTCGGAACTGGGCTCTTGAGTGTAAATGACAAGTACCTATCCTTGAGAAGGAAACCAGACCTACTTTTGGTGCTGCAGATGATCATTTTCCCAGTGGGGGTAAAGGCCAGTAAGACCTTTCTGTCCTGGCACCATTTGTGTAGGAGCAATCCTTAGACACAATCAGTATTTGACGTGGTATCCAAATATCAGTGGTTGACTCCTGAAAGGGAAGGACAGTGATGCCTTAGGTTTTAACCTTTATATTTTTCAAATTCTGTACTGCTTCGTGTGTGACTCTGAAGTTTCTTGTAGCCTGTTAATTTCTGCTCTCTCATGCTAGGTAGACATAACAAAGCCTCTCCAGCCCCGCTTTCCAAGGACACCAAGATTGTCCTAGGCCAAAAGTATAAACCAAAGAGATGCTAAGGGGGGGGGGGGGGGGGGGGGGGGTAGGGGGGGTAAGCTGTGGGGAAAACTGAAGCTTTAATTGGAGAATTAACCCTGCTATGCAAATGAACCAAACCTAGAAAAGAGTGAAGAACTCGTGACCTGGGGTCCATCTTGGGGTCCATCTTAAGAATAGCTTCAGGCTGCCCAGGATGTACCTTTGACGGCCTTTCAAATAAATACCTCTTTTATTCCCTTACTCCTGTGTAGTCTCTGTTTCTAGGAGGCCTCTTAAGACATCAACAGTGCTTTTAAATGGGGGAGAAAGCACCAGTATTTTAGGTGTAGATGATAGGCTGCCTCACAGAGGTAAAGACTATGAAAGCCTTTTTTTCCTGGCACCTTTACTGTGGGAGCAATGCTTGGACATACTCGATCGTGGACATTGTATCCAAATTTCAGTGATGGGCTCCTATAGAGTTTTAAAGTGCTTCTCTGTGGGAACAAAAGCACCTAGCCCCAGTGTTTCAGGTGCAGATGACAGGCTGCCCAGTGGAGGTAAAAGCCAGCATGACCTTTCTGACCTGGCACCCTCCATATGGGAGCAATTTTTGAATGTATTGAATATTGGAGGTGGTATCCATATTTACATGATGGACTCCTGGAAGAGAATGACAGTCCTTTTCCATAGAAAGAAAAGCACCTAGCTCCAGTGTCGCAGGTTCAGATGAGAGGCTGTGCAGGGGAGGTCAAGAAAGGCAAGCAAGACCTTTCTGTCCCTGTTTTGTGGCAGGGAGCAATCCCCAGCCATATATACATTATTGGAGCTCGGCTCCTAATGGTGGAACTGGTCTCCTGAATATGAAGGAAAGTGCTAAGTGTGTGCCATGTACAGGCTGCAAAGGGAAGGTGACTGCCACTTCATTGTGGTGCTAATATGATTTTGCAAATGGAAGGAGAAGGTCAGGAAAACTTTCTGTTCTGGCACATTTTGTTTGCCAGTAGTGACTAGATGTTTTCAACTTATGATCACCACATTGGGTGGTTTAGAGATATATACTGCACATTCAAATGATTTTGCAAGTACACTGTCATCTTGTGGAGTTGTTTAACCATGACAGTGGGAAGGTAAAAGCCAAGAAGAGCTTTTTGTCCTGGCAACTTTACTGTGGAAGAAGTTCCATTTGGGATCATGGCTCTGAGAGAATGAAGTACAGTTTACAGACTGTGAGAAGAAGGTGATAGCCAGCACTGTGGTTTTGTTCTAAAACCTTATTTTTTGGGAGCAGTGGCTTGAAGACTTGAAATCAACAAGTTGACTTGAGTGACCATAAATAATGTCATAGTACTTATAGCTGGGAAGAAATGTGCATAATCCTAATATGTGTGGTGCATTGATACACTGCAAGGAGGATTAGTCAAGCAATTGCTTCTGTCTTGGCACATTTTTCTTTTCAAGCTGTAGTAGGAAACGTATCAGTTTAGCTTTGTAGTCTATGGGATTGAGAAAATCCTGAGAAGGAGAGTGCACAGTACTGTATGTTTGATGTAGATTATAGGCTGCAAGGGACAGGTGAAGGCAACAACTGGCTGTTTGTTCTAGCCCCCTCCCAACTACTGCAAAAACTAACCTGTCCAGAACCAGGACAAGCTGAGAAGAATTGTGCATAGCCCCAGTATGCTGTGTGTAGCTGAAAGGCTGTGAGTTATCCTGCAACGGCTTCTGTCCTGGCATGTTTTCCTGTGCGAGATGTAGAAGGACACTTTGTGAAATTGAAAGTATATGATGGTACATATAGCTGAGAAGGAAAGTGCATAGTTCCAGGGTGTGTGATGGAGTTTAAGGGGTGTGAGTTAGATGTGGCGCCAGCAAGAACTTTCTCATCTTTGCATTTTTTGTGACTGAGATTTTTGCCCAGCATTTAAAATTTTGCTCCTTAGTTTTGCAGCAGCTTGGAGAAAAACAGAGACCATTGCTTCTTCAAGCAGAGTCTATCTTTATTACACTCCTGTATTTATATGTTTCTACCATGGAGAAGTTTTAAGAAAGTTTTGGAAATGGGCAGAGCAAAAGACAAAACAGCTACACCCCCAAACACCTGGCAGGGCAGACTTTTCTGCCCTTTATCATCCGCTCACAAAAACATGCTATCTCCCAGCATTCTGGGAGATAAAGGAAAAACATTCACACCTGGTGCTTATAGCTGTGGTCATTTCCCCAGTATGCATCTTCCCAAGAGAACAAAAGGCATTTATCAAAGTTAAGATAAACAAGTAACAAGTTGCTCTCTACACGGGGCTCTGGTTAAAGGCAGGATAGCCACCGCAGGCCTCTGCACTTAGCTCTTTGAGAGCGAAAACATGTAAGAGTACATACAGCTGATCAGGAAAATGCAGAGTACCATGGGATTTGTGCAGTTTACAAGCTGCAGGTGGGAAGCTGACTGCCTCTTGATTGTGGTTCAAATACAAGTTTGCAAAAGGAAGTGGGAGGTAAGTGAAAGTTTTCTTTACTGGCACATTTTATTTGCTAGTAGTGCCTAGACATTTTCAACTTTGGATGTGCACATTGTGATGGTTTAGAGATAACCATGGAACGTTTACTTCTTTTGCAAGTACACACTGCCATCATGTGGAGCTGTTGAACAGCAACAGTGGGTGGGTAAAAACCAATCAGAGCTCTTTGTCCTGGCATCTTTACTGTTCGAGCAATTAGGTGGGTGTTTCTTTGTGATCCTAACTCTGAAAGAGTGAAAGACTGGGACATCACCTTCCCCTTTCAGTCTGTAAACTGCACAACAGACACACACTGGTGCTATGTTTTTTCTTTCCAGATGAATGTATGATCACATTTTTTTCCCTGTTGCAGAGCCCAAAGTCTGCTGCAAGGGACTGCCCCCGCCAGGGGACGGACGTACCTGGACATTGCCACCTGGCCTGAGCATATATTAACCCATCAGATTCTCTGCTTTTCAGGGGGACCATCAGCACCAAGAAGACCAGCTGGAGAGTATCAACGGAATATCATTGTGATCCATGGATGGTGATGTTTTCTTTATTCTGTCTCTGTCACTCTTTTTGTTCCCCCCTACCTCTCTTTCTCTTTCTTTCTCTTTCTCTTTCTCTTTCTCTTTCTCTTTCTCTTTTACTCTTTCTCTTTCTCTTTCTCTTTTTCTCTTTCTATTTCTCTTTCTCTCATATTTACTATCAAATAAAACCCATACTGTTGACTTTGGCATATGGTCTCTTTGCACCTTAATTTGGGCACAGGCATTTCTAAGAGGATGGATCATGACAATTGCCTACATCTTTTGTCTCTTAATGGATGTCCATTTGCCATCTCCATGACAACACATGGGAAGAAAATGCCCTGAAGAAACCTAACCCCCAACGGTATCCAAATTTCAGAGTTGAAATGCCAGCCACAGCCAGTGTTTGTTGTGCAGATCATAGAATGCCCGGGACCGTTAGGTCCAGGCACAGCTTTCCTGTCATGGCATCTTTTGTGTGGGAGTGTCTTGGAGTGAATTATTGTGATAGTGTATTCCATGATCCTCTGCTTTGTTCCCAAAAAAATGGTTGCTGTATCTTTAAGACCCAGCAGCCCGGGAGCCCGGTACAGGAGGTGTGTGGGGCCAGAGGGGGAAGAGTTTTTGCTTCTGCGTGGGCGTTTTGAAGTCTCGCCGCTCAGGTTTTCCGCAGCTCTGTGCGGCATGATTTTTCCTTGGCTGACTTGGTTTGTTGGCCCAGGCAAAAAAAACTTTTCCTTTCCCAGCCGTGCCGGGTAAGGGTCCAGAGTGGCTCCCGTGTGTCCTGCCGGGGAGAAGACACACTGAGTGACTACAACCCAGCTGCTTCGCCTGTCTGACTGTCTCGCTGAGCTCTGCCGTGCAGAGGAGATTGATGTTGGACGAGCCACCGGGCCTTCATCTGCTGCTGGAACTTGTCCTGTTTATCCTGCAGAGGGAAAGCTGGCGCCATCTGGTATCATGTGTCGAGAAGGGGTATCCTCCGGCATTTTGCGTCTTCGTTCCGGTGTGTGTGGGGGTAAGGTCTGACACTTTAATAATTAGCAGTTATTTACCTTTTTCTTTTTCCTTGCTTGTTAGTAAACTATTGGGTTTTTTTCACTTTGATCTATTAGTATTCATTTCCTATTGGTGGAAAGGGATTGTTGTGACCCTTTTAGAGGAGACAACTCATTCCAGAGGGTCCTCTTTTAAATTGTCTCCAAACCTAGACAGGAGCCATCTCTGGATGCCTTATATTTTGGAGGAGGCATAGTAATTTTTTGAGAGGGACTTCTCAAAGTGGGTGACTGTTGGAGAATAGAGTTATTGGGATCAATAAAAGAACTGTGCAAGCTATTGAGCTGGAGGTTTTTAGGCCTGTGTGTGTGAGAGACATTTTCCGTGGGAAAGTCCCTGTGTGAAACTAAACAGTTTCAGCCTGAGAAATTTCAGGGAGTAAGAACCTGCAGCTGTGTTATTTGGGAGTATACAGAGGAGTTAAACACAAAATTCTTTTGATCATAACAAGACTGTGGAAAACTGCCAATGTAGTCCAATTATGTAGAAATAGAAATGTGTCTTGATAAGCGTTAAGCCACTTAGGAGCTAACAAGCTGGTATACTATATAAGTGCCTTTAGACTGCTAATAAATTGGAGTGTATTTTTCAACCATATTGGTTGGCGTCTGTTTTTCTCCCCCCGCCGGGGATCTGGGCTCCCTCTCCCGCGCGGCTTCCAACAGGTGACCACGGCTTTCCTAAGAACAGAAAACACCTAGCCCCAGGTTTGGTACGCAGATAATTGGATACCCAGAGGAGGTAAGGGTGAGGAACACTTTTGTGTCTTTGCACCTCTTGTAGGACAGCAGTCCACACAAGTATAGAATTTTTGTCATGGATTCCAAAATTTGGAGGTGGTCTCTGGAAAGTGAAAAACAGAGCCTTTTCTTGGGAGGGAAAGTACTTAGGCCAGCTGTCAGCAGTAGAGATGATAGGTTGCCCAGGGGAAGCAAAGGCCAGTCAGAGTACTTTCCTGGCACTTCTTTTTTTTTCTTTTGTGGGAATAATTCACCCTGACATATTTTAGAACTGGTATCCAAATTTCAGAGCTGGGCTCCAAAAAATTATGGCAATACCTTTATTTTGGCAAGGCAAACAGCTAGTCCCAGTATTTGCAGTACAATGATAGGCTGCCCAGAGGAGGTAATTGTCAGAAACAGCTTTCTATGCCGGCACCTTTTATGTGGGATTAATCCCCAGACATATTCTAAACTTCAGAGGTGCATTCTTGAAAATTATAGCAGTACGATTATTTGTGCAAGAAACCTCCTAGCCCACATGGTTCAGATGATAAGATACCTCGGAAAGGTAAAGGTCAGCAGCAACTTTCTGTGCTGGTACCTTTTCTGTTGGACTAATTCCCAGATGTATTCAATTTTGAAGGTGGAATCCAAGAGCATCCAGTGTGGGTTCCATTGGGAGGGCCAACAGGTCCTTGCCACTGCAGCACAAGCTTCCCACAGGGGTCACAGATTCCACCTTGGGCTTCACCTTGCCCTGGCATAGGCTCCTTCATGGGCTGGAGGTGGAGCTCTTCACCCGCCATGGACCTCTGTGGGCTGTAGGGACTCAGCTGCCTCACCATGATCTTCACCACAGGCTGCAGGGGAATCTCAGCTCCAGCACCTGGAGAACCTCCTGCCCCTCCTTCTCCACTGACCTTGGTGTATGCAGAGCTGTTCTTCTCACATGTTCTCACCCCTCTCTTTTCTGCCTGCAATTGCTTCTGTGCAGTAACTTTTTTCCCCCTTAAATTTGTTATCCCAGAGGCACTGTCACCATTGCTGTTGGACTCAGCTTCCCATTGGTTCTATCAGATGGTATCATTGGTTTCTAGTAGCTTTGCAGGGAAGCACTCCTGTAGCCCCCCTCCCCCCTACCAAAGCCAAACACACAAACCAAATACAGATGCAGATCAAAGGGATGGAGAAATAAAAATAGCAATAGGCTGTAGGACAGAGATGGAAGAAGAAAATAAAGGGACAGGGAACAGGACAGAGTGAAAGAGAGAAACAAAAGGACAAGGAGCAAGACACTGAAAGAGAAAGAAGCAACAGGGACAGGGAGCAGGACAGAGGGATACCCAGCAGCACACTGGATAAGAGAGAGGGCCAGGAAGCAGGTTAGAGAAAAAATTAGTATTGGCCAGAGGATAGATGGAGCATTACGAAATAGGAATGGGGAGCAGGACAGAGGAAGAGAGAGACAAGAATTGTGGGCATAGAGAAAGAATGAGACAGGGAGCAGATGGGAGAGGCAGAGAGGAAAGGGACAGGAAGAACGGTGATGGAAAAGGGACAGGGAGCAGGACAGAGAACAAACTTGAAATGAAAAGAGGGCAATGGAGCAGGACAGAGATGAAGAAAGGGCAGAAGGACAGAGAAAAATAAGGGACAGAGCAAGACAGAGATGGAGAAAGAAAGAATTGTGATGGGCAGGAAGGTATGTAGCAAGAAATGACAAGTTGATGAACAGAGATAGACAAAAAATAGGGACAGGAAGGTGGACAGAGAGACAATACCAGGACAGAGAGCTGGAAAGAAAAAGCAGTGGCAGGCAATGGGACAGGAGAGAGAGAAAGAAAAAGAAGGGTAGAGAAATAAACAAAAAAGTTGAGGGACAGAATGCCAAAAAATGATCCCAGAGAGAAAGACAGTGACAAAGAAGACAGTGGGATAGAGAGAGAAATAAAGAAATGGGGAGAACAATAGAAAATTAGAGAAATAAAGGACAGGGAACAGAAGGATAGAGGTGTAAATAGAGGAATGAGGAATGGAACGGAGAGATAGAGAGAAAAAAGGAAGGGTAGGAAATGAATCAAAGGGATGAAGAAATAAAAAAGCAGTGATAGGGAGCAAGGCAGAGGGATGGAGCAAAGATAACTAGGGATGGAGAGAGGGACAGAGAGATCAACAGGGACCAGGACTGGGGGGTAGAGAAAGAGAGGGAATGGGACTGGGATGCAAAACAGAGAGAACAACTGTCGTGCAAGGAAGTTGACAAAATTACAGAAAGGGAAAAAGATGGTGGGGAATCCTGACAACAGGGAGCCAGGCAGAGAGAGATGGAGGGACAATGAACAGCACAACAGTATCTGTATCTTCCAGTACCTGATGGGGGCCTCCAGGGAAGCAGAAGGACACTTCATCAGGCACTAGAGTGATGGGACAAAAAGTAATCACAGAATCATAAAATCTTCTGAGTTGGAAGAAAGATCATCAAGTCCAGCTCTTAAGTGAATGGCCGATATAGGGACCAAACTCACAACATTATTAGCACCATGCTCTCACCAAATGAGCTTACCTCAGGTACAAATTGAAAGGCAAAATTTAGACTAGACATTAAGAAGAAGTTCTTTACTGTGAGAGTGGTGAGACACTGGGACAGGTAGCCCAGAGAAGCTGCAGCTTCCTCATGCCTGGCAACATTAAAGACAAAGTTGGGTAAGGCCTTGAGCAACCTGGTCTAGTGGGACCATATGGCAGGGGGATCAGGAACAGATGATCTTTAAGGTCTATTCCAAACCCTTAACATTCTGTGAATAGAAGAGGCAGGGACAGAGGGCAGTGATCTAGAGATCTAGGGAATACAGAGTAGGGCAAGGAGAGACTGGGGGGCAGAAGATGAGGACATGGCCCCAAGGACCTGGGACTTACTGCAGTTCCTGCTTTTAATGCCACCAGAGAATTTTACAGTTCAGATGCTTCTCCCTCCCTCTTTCTCTCCTGTAGGGTCAGATCTGAGAACCTATGAGAATACTTTGGTGTCTTACAGCTCTAGAAATACAAGGCTTTATAGATACATATTGTGACCCAGACACAGTACATGGACATACTACACTTTTGGATACACATACAGAGCCTCTTTTATATGTTGGTGATCTAGTCTGCTGAAGATACAAATGGGGAGCCAAACAGAACCAGGGAGAGAAAAAGACAGATAAGGAGCAGAAAATAGAGGGAGATCATGAGATGGAGAAAAACCCATAAGGATGAGTAGCGGGATAGAGAGATGTAGAAGAAGAGGAGCAGGGAACTGGACAGAGTTCTGGGGCATACACAGCTGGAGCACACACTTCCAGGAAATCCATGGACATGTCCTGGGGGTCCCCCACCCTCTTACCCACTAGGCCAGAAAAATGGCACTCTGCCAATCTGCACAGATACCAGAGGAAGGTGCTTCCCTGCAGGGGCCGAGAACCCAGGCAGTGAGAGAGCAAAAGGTAGGAGAAGAAAGGGACTAGGCAGGGCTCAAGGCAGGCACAGCAGCAGTGCCCAGGAGATAAGGATAGACCTTGAGGGGCCAGCATATGTGGCCAGTCCCTGCCCCAGAGCCCTGAGCAAGCATGCTCAACAGCACAGAGCTGGGAGCAGAAGACATTTTATGCAGAGCTTTAACCCTGCCAGCTTGGGGAAAACAAGTCCTACAAAGATGTCAGGGTTTGTCAGGAATCCATGTCAGCAGGGCAGCAGCCTCTCACTGACCAAGGCCAGGGTCTGTCCCAGGCAGTGTGTCAGGCAGGCACTGGTAACACCTTCTAATAAGTGGTAGCTCTGCACTGGTAACACCCACAGGCAGACATAGGGTCATAATGTGAGCCATGAACACTGGTGCCCAACACCAAGATGCTAGCCAGCTGCAGGCAGGCAGCAAGCAGGCGGTGTCCTGGGGAACAGCACCAGGAAAACCCACCCCCAGGGAGTTCCCATCTGCAAAGCCCACAGCTGGCCAGTGGCTCCCTTGCAGTCTGGGCACAGCAGCCCAGCAGGAATGAGGTGTCCAGCCCATCCCAACCATCATGAGAGCCCAGATGCTGACCCTGCACAGGTACAGTCACTGCAGCCAGAAAGTGACACTGCATCTTCTTGCCAGCATATCCCTCTTCTGTGGTCCAACAGAGAGTGGGGACACGTTGGGTCCTAGACTACCAGTGATAACTCTGTTGGTTGGAGGGCTCCGTATGGGACCACGCAATGTCCCTCTGCCTCTGTCCTGCACAGTGCAGAGCCCTGGTCTTGGCCAGGTGCTGCATGGAACCCTTTTGCTGGAGAGATCCTGTCAACTGGGGCAGGGCGGGTGTGGGCTCTTCCTGTAAGAGCTGGTTAGCTGCACTTTCCATCACCTCTAGCAGTACAGGCCTCCTGCTCCATCTCCTACTCACTTCTGAGTGAGTACAACCCTCCATCCTACCTGCCCAGAGCCAGGAAAGGGGGCTCCTGCTATACCTCATTTTGAACAGACCTTGCACCCCTCCCCAGTGGCACTATCCCTCTGGATGCTGCAGCGGCCCACAACACACCACAGCAGCCACAGAGGCAGGGAGGGAAGGCGAATAGCCATGAAAATGCCCCTCAGAAGAGGGGCTGGAAGCAGCCCTGCCATGACCCGGTGGCTGCTGAGGGTCTGAAATATGTGTTTGTGTGTGTCCTCGAGGAGCTGGGTCCTCCCTGGGCATTCTCTTAGAGCCATCCAGACTCTGCCCAGTGCTCCAGCTGCCCCTCCGGTCCCCAGGAACCCTTGGAGCTTTCCCGGGCACCAGGGACAGGAAAGCGCTGTCTGGTGCTGAGGGATATGCGTGTGGATGTGCAGGTGTGTTGTTGGGAGGTGTGTGTCAGGCTGTTCTCAGTGTCAGAGCATCCACCAGAATGCACTACCTCTGGAGCACCGTGTGAGCTCGGAGGCAGCAGTGTGTGCTGAGCACAATCTGTGTGTGGAGGCGGATGTTGCGGGGTACAGGGGTTCCTGTGCGCGCGTGTGTGAAAATGAGTGCAGGAGCAGGGACGCGGGGCCGGGGCGGAGCCATCGCCGGCACCAGGCTCAGCCCGAGCGGCACCAGCAGCGGCTCTTGGCAGCAGGGACAGAAGTGGCCCCCGTCAGCAACTCTGCCCGAGCGGTACTGGCAACGCAAGTGAGTGACACAGGCAGCAGCATTGAGCAGAGCCCCAGCTCTGCCCGGGCGGCACCAGCACCAGGCAGTGGCTCTGCTAGAAGGGCACTGGCAGCGGCAGCTGCCCTCAGCAGGGCGAGCGGTGGCACGAGATGGCCGGGTGAGTGAGGTCCCGCCGGCGCGGTGGGAGTGTGGGGTCCGGCCGGAAGCGGAGCGGGGCGCTGGGGACCCCACACCAGGGTGACCAGCTGCCTCTGGCAAGGCGGGACGGACGAAACGGGTGGTGAGCGGCTCCGGGGGCTTGGGCAGCCCCCCGGGGCACCAACATCTTTGCCCACCGCGAGATGAAGCAGTGCTCGGGCTGCCCAGGTTGGGCAGAGCGCAGCTCTGCCTGGCAGGAACCAGGTCCCAGAGCAGCTCAGAGGCCCTCCCGTGTCCCTGCAGAGCAAGTGAGGCAGCTTTACTGCACGAAGCAGAGGCACCCTCAGCCACGGCACACCCAGAACCAGCGCCAGTAACATCAGGGAGTGCAGACTGCCTGGTCCTTGTCCCCCCTCTTCTCTCCCTGCTCCTTTCTGATCAGATCAGTAGGGTCTCTGTTGTCTCCACCCAGCACTGCTGTCTGTTCCCTTACACTGCCTTTCTTGACATTTCCTTGCCAGAGGAGCTTGGCTGTACTGGCCCACAGCATGCCTGGCATGCATGATATACTGCCTGCCACTACTAGGGCTCTGTGTGGGGCTTTTTGTCAACCCCACCAGCTATGCATTTGGAACAGTTCTCCCGGCCAATCCCTATTACTAGCTAAACCAGGTCTCCTGAGCCCCAACATTGCCACCGATTGGGATCTCATCCCTGGGAATTTCTACTTCTTCCATCACATCACCTCTGCCCCTGATAGCTCAAAGTAGCAGATGTGGGAGAACCCGGCTGCCCATGCTCTCCATCATCCTTCCTGTCAGAGCAGCTGTCCCTTTCACTGTTCTTGAGGCTATTCAGAACTAAGTGAAACTCGGGAGCTTTTAAACACATCTGTTCACAAAAAGGTAAAGTTGCTGTTGTTGCTGAGAAAGTTGCAAAAGACTTCCAAGGGCAACAGAGCCACATGGGTAGGTGGCAGCTTCCTGAGAAGACACTAAACAGGGACCTGGAGACTTCCCACTCTGCCAGAGATGTTCTGAATGACTCCATGAGCTAACCCAACCCAGTCTGAGGGCCTACAGCCTCTTCCAAAACATGACTGTCAAGGCACGTTTGGAAAACTACTTCAGGTAGTGCTCAAGTATCAGATGAGCATTTGGCTGAGGCTATGCAAACAGGCCCAGCCTTTGAAGAGCTGCTCAGCTGTGCCCCCAGAAACCACTACTGTCCTCCCCCAGTAAAGCAAAAGACATAAAAAAAAGCATGCATAACCAAGAACAGCCACTCACTTGTGAGAGAGCACAGGATCTTAGATACTCATTCACAGCCCACATGAGCATTGCAGGTCTGAGGGTCTTTATTTCAGTTATCAGTGGCTAAAGGGATGAGTTACATGTTGTAGCATCCATAGGCAGCAAATCATAGTAGCAATGGGGTACTCACTTTGCGTTTAATGACAAGATGAAAGACTGCACAAGGTACACCAAGGCAACTCCAAAGGCTGGCAGTGAAAACAAGATACTAAACCTGGAAAAGACCAATTGGCCCAACTAGGGCTTAGGAAAAAAATAATTATCACATTGATGCTGGATGGGGGGAAAAAGAATTCAAACAGCAGCAAGTAAGAGCATCCCCAAAGGGGAATCAGTAACATGGGGATGGACAGAACAGCCAGGGGAGGGAGTCACTCAGGGTTAGTCATAAGCACAGCTGAACCAGATAACAGAAACATATTTCACTACATGGAGCAACATGCCCTACCTATTAAGAGGTGTGTTAAGTTAGTCTGTTTTCCCCCCTTCCAGCTACTTCACAGTCCAGGAGTTAGTTACAGCACAATGCGCAGATCTAGTTAGTGAGGGTGGTCCAGAGCACCCGTCCTTTTTAACAGACCTGTGTAACTCACCAGGCCCTTGGGAAGCATGAGCCACACAATGCACAAGAGGGACCGGTGGAAGCTCCTGCCAACCACCCAGCACTACTTAGTGCTCTGCTTATGCAGCAATTCCAGACAAGGCTACTAAAGCTGTGTCTCTAGGTACACTGACCCTGCCCTGTGGAGGGCATCTGGCAGTGAACCCCAGCATTCCTCAGGCTGACCTGGACTCAGATGGCATGAGAGAACAAAGAGAGAGACACTGGAAGTACTGTAAAGGCTTAGACCATTCCACAGAGAATTAATATGGCCTGTAGTTCCAGTAACTGGAGAAAACGGAGATCTGGAAAGCAAGAAGAAAAGCAGTTAAGTTCCTATACTCCTTGGACCACAAAAAAAAAGAGCACAAAATGTGTGAGGGAGGACTGAGCTTCACAGCATTATACACTTCAGCACAGCACTACTGAAGGGCAGGTTTGCTGCTGCTGCTGTCACTCAAGGAGCATAAAGTCACTTGCTCAAGGTGGCAGCCAGGCCAGTTGCAGAGCTGGAACTGAGCACTGGTCTACTGGAATCTAGGTTGCTCCTCTCTAGTACTTGGTGTTTCCTCTCATCCACCTCATGACTGAGAACACAGAAGTGTCTACTTGGTCCTTTCCATCTAGTCACCAGCTCAGCAGACATCTGCCACACCACTATACTTATCCTATGGCTGTCTGCTAGGCAGTGCCAGCCAGCTCCCTGGCTCCAGAACATTGACTCATCCCTTGTTTTCATCAAGTTGAACAGAATAACATCACATCAGATCCGAGGTCCTCTCAAAATCCAGAGTTGAAAACAAAGCCCCTTTTCCAAGGCCATTACCTTGTCCTTCAGTTGCTGGCAAAGCTGCAGTGAAACTGTGAAGAAGACAAGGGCATCATTTAACCACGGGACAACACATTCCACTTTATGGACATGGCTGACTTCATATCGCTGGCTGCCAAACTCACTGGAGGGGGGGAAAAGAGCACAGCTTCACACACAACAGCATAGAACACAACTCAACTGTCCTACCTTCCCATGGGAGAGATTATGATGATTTCTATCACATTTAAATCAGCACCTGGCAAAGTTACAGAATGCAAACACTCAGACCACCTCTGACCAGATTTAGAGTTAAGCTAAAGGGTGAAGGTAGGAACTTCACCTCATTCCAGACAGGCACAGGCAGGGAATGCAGACGGCAATGCCAATAACCAAAGACTCATTTTGGTTGTAAACTCTCATCTCTAGATAAACTCTAGATAAACACTGTATAGATGGGCTGAATCCTGGAAATTCACATCTTTCGGCCTTTAGGACCAAGTAACTAAAGAGACACAGGAGAGCATTCACAAGCACAGCAAGTGACTCAGTCCAGCTTCTCCACTTCAGAGATGCTACAATGGAAACTGCACACAGCTGTCTGGATTTCACCCTCAAGACATACCAACACCTGTTACCCAGGTACACCACCCTTGTAGTGACTGTACTTACAACATGGCCCCAGGGTTGTGCAAAACAGACCCTCCAGCAGGCTTGAAGTTCTAGAGAAGGAAAAGATCATTAGGATTTTGATGCAGTAAACAAACCACTTAGAAGAAAGACATTTGAGGTTTACACTTTCAGTAGCCTGACATCAAGAAATACCCACACTCTATTTTCCTGGACACTTGATCAATATGGAATCCCTTTTGTTAGAACCCTTCCTGCTCCTTCAATGAAAAGAAATTTTACACACTGGCTAAGTTCAACGTAGCTACAAATTTTATCACTACAGAAATAAGATGAGAAGATCCAGAAGAAAAACAAAATACAGATTTTTAGGAAAATCTTCCTTATGGAAGGACTGCACTTCATAAAGCTTAAGAGTTTAATGCTCTTTTTACAGGACATCAAGTTGACCCACGCAACAGGTGAAACAGAAAAGTATCCATGAAAACTACATTCAGGGAACCCAAGATGCTACTTTGATGTACACTGGATTAATATAATTATGCCCTTCCAAAATTACAAAGAATTATCAAACTATATTTAAAATACTTGGTAAAAAATGGCTTACTCCAGAGCACTGGTATGTTCTTCTGGGCTAAGCAGCCAGGCCCCAAACCAGATTTAGAGCCAGTGCTTTGTGTGTGCAGCAGACCTAAACACAGACACTTAGCACCAGCTGAACTCATTCCTGCATTATCTTATGAATGTAACATTGCACCAGGTAGCAGTGCAATCTCCTCCTCATAGTGGGATGCAAGGAGAGGAAACTAAACAAGGCTCAGGAGATAGCAGGCATCACCTTGGTTGTGCTGGGCTGCAGCACATGGAGCTGGTAGACAGTGAGGCACAGCTTGTTCAGGTTAATATAGAAATTCACAAGGATGTCTGGAGGCAGCGTAGGGGTGAACATTTTCTGGCAAGAAAATTAGTTTCTTTGTCAGTGGAAAGATCATAATTTCTAATGCTGGGAAATCATTCCCTTTTCCCAAGCCACACTACAATTACCCCATGGCAAAAAAAAACATTAGGAGAGAAACAGACTCAGAAGCTGCAGGCAATGGTTGTTGCTCCTGCTGCCCATGACAGTGACAACAGAGGATGGAGCAGTGTTCACAAGGGCAAATCATCCCTGGACAAGACTCTTGGGCAGAGAACAGAACTTAATTACCAGAGCCCTCATGCCCAAGTCACCTGCATTCCCACAGGAAGACACAAAGCAGCCAAAACCACTCAGGATTTGCCCTTGCTTCAGTTCTGCCACAGGAGATACTTCAGAAACCCACTTTCACCAGGATGCAGACCAGTACCCAAACTGTTCAGGCTGCTGGACCTGTACAGAGATCTAGACCACCACATACTTACTGTGAGACCACTGGAGGCAATTTCTGGTAGTGTCAGAGTGGCAGGAGTGGTCAGCCGATTTCGGGCTCTGGAGAGCTGCAACATCACAGCATCCATAAGCTACAAGATAATGTACAGAACCACTGCTGAGTGTGATTCCTGGACAGCTCTGGACACTGTGCTGCAGAATCCTACAGCCTTCTGCAAGCATTAAAACAACAACCGCCACCACCCTTCACCCTTCCAAGAATTCAGGAACTTATTGGGGAGGGGTGGCTCCCACATAAATGCAGTTTAACTGGTACCACTATCAGAGACTTATGAGACAGGTCAGGAGTGTTCAATACCTGTGACTGATGAGAGAACAGCTATTCATGACAAGAATACCAAGGCAACATAAGATCAATTACTGATGCCACAGAAGCATCAGCTCTTCAGAAGAGCAGGCATTAAGGAAAAAATGACAAGCTGCATTCTCGGTCTTCCCACTCCCACATCACAGGTACAACTGCTGAATGGGCTCCCCCTGTTCATAACCAGCTATGAGCAAGGCAGTAGAAAAAAGAACCAGCTCATTGTGAGGTCAATCCTGCCAGAAACCACAGTTCAAAGGCTCTATTCAGGTAGACTTCCTCTTCCAGAAAAAAAGGGGGAAGCAACATATGTCTGCTATAGAGCTCATGACTGCTAAGATGAAGGCACTTTGTATTATGACTAATATCTCCCCCTACTTCCACCTGAAAGTAAAAGGAAATAGTTTTATTACCTAGCTTCTTCCTATGAGCAACCCTTGCCCATATAGAAACTAAAAAAGTATAGTTTTCTCATGTTTGATGTTGTGATGGATTCTAATGAGCAAGCCGAAATTCTGGTGCCTTCAGAAAGCATTTCCAAGCAAAAGATTGGGCTTCACTGCCATGCAGCAGCAGGTACTCTGTATTAGACCCCAGCAAATACTACTGGCAAGAGAGAAGTCACTTTCAGATAATCACAAGTACTGTCATCTTTTGTTTGCTGATGGCTGCCTCACTGCTGCTTTCTCGCCAGCAGCACCGATCAACAAAGAGCATAAATTATGTAACAGCGTTATCCACAGAAGATCAAGGAAGATCCTCCCAGATTATCACTGGTGTGTAACAGGGCACAGACTGCTCAGATTATTGTTCACCAGGGTGTACAGCCCTGTTACTAATGCTAAACTAGTACAGATTCATATAAAATATGAGGTCACATGGATACTTCTTGACATGGGTATATATAGGTACAGCTGTGAAGTCTGTTTCCCCTAAGAGATTCAGACAGTAATGTGCATTAACTGTGTTTAAAACACAAATGGAGGGAAAAAAATGCATATTTCTACCCATGCAGCAGGGGCTTTCTCCTCACCTTGAGCACTTCCAAGCCTGTTTTGAACTGGTAATTCACATCTCTGTTCATAAGCAGGTAAATGGCTTGGTTCACATGGTTTCTAGCATCCTGGATCTGCAAAGGTACAAATGCAGCCCTATGAAAGAAACACTCTGTAATAACACATGCTGGAAAGTAAAGGTTTCCCCAGTTATCTCACTGACTTTAAGAATGGTGTCTTCTCAAATGTTAATGCCATGTCTAAATGTCAGGCACACTCTAACACAAACCTGCCACTGCTGCCCAGAAGCATTACTGGATTCTCCACTCACGGACTGGAGATGCAGAACAGTCTGACAGCTACAACATGGATTGTCAGTACAAATATTGTTGAATCAGGCACTCTCATCCTGGGAGTGCTCTGACCATGACTGCTTGGTAGGAATTCTCACTGCTAATAGCATACAGCAGTCAGTTCTAGCACCATGAACAGCGATTCCATCCTATTAGAGCTAAAACCAATGACATCAATGAGCAGCAAGCACTGACTTCTAATACAGTGTCTCTGGCAGTATCCCAGTCCTTTTAAAGTAAAATCGTTGGGATTGAGAGTTATCTCCAGCATCAAGAAGCTGTGCCATTGTGTGGGACTGGATCAGACTAAGGACACAGCTGGCTCGAATTCCTCTCAAGCAGGAGGAACACAGTTATCAAAGCAAGGTTGATAGGTGTATCCTTGCTTTCACTGAAGCAAGGACAAACCAGAGGAAGACAATAGCCCTGGGAGAAACTGACTTCTGTTCAATTTCAGGCAGCAGCACGAAAATTGAAAAACAAGCCCAAGGAGTAAATCAGAGGGTGCAAATGGAAGAGCTACGCAGAGAAGCTTGTATGAGAAGTGTCTGCTGGGAGACAGGCAACACAGCTTGGGGTATTTGTAGTTTGATAAATCTACAGTGCCCTCCAGCAATCGCAGCTCCCAGCTCTACATCCTTGTAGAAGCCTCCCTGGCATAGATCTGGCTCCGATTCTTTCTAATGCAGAGCTCAGGGAACACAGAACAACCTTGCTTTTAGAAAGCTCTTGCACTGGAGGCTACAGAGAGGAGTGAGAATGATAAGCCCAGTGTCAGACTGCAGAAAGACTCTGCAGGTACTTGGGCATCTCCAAACATCATCACCTCCAGCCTTTACATCTCCCAGAGGCTTCCTGAGCAAGCAAAACTGTTCCTGGCAGCGTTACCCAACCAAGCAATGCCAACCCTGCTGTTATGATTTGCTTCATTCATATTCCCGCTTGATTTTGCTCCGTTTTCTAATCAACTTCCTCAACATTTATGTGCCTGCACTTGTGTTCCTCAAAAACGTGCCTATGCTACAACTTCTTACCCATGACTTCACTTTGTACAGAGAAACAAAACTCCAGCTGACATCACTCACTAAGGGAAGGCAACTGTGATCCTTTGAGATGCTAATTTTTAATTTAGACAGGGCAAAGATCACCATATAACCACTTTAAATGCTTCTGCACTCATTTCTTTAGGCACTCACACTCCATATCTGAACAACGTTAGAACACATAATGCAAGTAAATAAAGGAAAGTGTTTTCCATAAAAGCTGGTAGAAGTCTATCAACCAGGCAGCAGTACAAAACAGCCACAAAAGCAGAGGCACTGCTGAGTGTTGTCACAAAAACTTCCTTGCTTTGTTGCAAGGCATAAACAAACTCAGTCAAGTTTGGCATTAGCGTCCAAGTACACAATTTTCTAGATTTCTACAAAGTTACTAGGTAGAGCTTTCACTGCCTAAAGCAGGCGTTAGGAACTGCACTCAATGCCAAATGCACTCATCAACTAGAAAAACCTGAGCTACCGCACAGGGAAGTACATTGAATACATCTCCCTTCAACCTACTCAGCTGTGACAAAGGAATTGAGGCAAACCATGTCTTCAGACGCTAGGTCAGGTCCTGAAATCAGGGTATCTCCCAGCAAAATGATGGGAAAGAGATTCTGGTTCTGGATAGCTGTGTCCTTTTAACTCCTTACCTGAGGGAACTCAGACATACTACTGGAACACAGTAATTTGTTCTCAGTGTAAACAAATGCATCTGCAAGAGAATGAGAACAAGCTACTCAAAGCCCCTGAAGCTGCTCTTTGCCCTGCTAGCCTGGGATGACATGGGACAGTCCAGCTCAGGCACCTCAGGCACTCCTTTAAAGGAGCATGATTGCTAGCAGACAGCCTTCAGATCAACTGGCGTGTCTGGAAGGAGCCCACCCAGGAACCCCAACTGAATTTAACTGATTTTAATTGCACCTGCTTCCTCCTTAGCTTTTACCACTGTAGCTCATGTGGAATGGACATAACAGGTCTCTCTCAAAGGACTAAAGTTGCTGCTCAGAGAGCACTGAGGCTATGGACGGGCAGGCATCTAGAGCCAACAGGTACCTGCTGCAATTTCCACTGCTTGTCTTCCCGGAATGCAAAATGCAGGAGCTGATTGTTTCTGGGCATTTTCAGATTAACATCCTTGAAGAAAGAAACGAACACATGAGAGTAAGAAATGCCTATATGCAGAAGATGGGGGCTGGCAGTCATATTCCATTCTTCCAGACCATCTTGGCAAACTGCCTTCTGCAGCCTCGGCAAAGCCAGAATCTCAGTGCTCCCACAGGATGATATTAATACAAAGAATAGGTTGAAAGGCATTGAGTGAATTGGGATCCAGGCAGGACACATGACCTCAGCCCAGAAGGCCCCCAAGTAAACTTGTTATTACACAACAAAGGTGGTAAAGGCAAGGAATCCCCATGGAAGTTGACTCCAGCACTTACCACCATGTGGTGGTGGTAGGAGGGGGTGTCAGATGCTGGATCTTGACAAATTTCAATGGTTGCTGAAACATCGAGGCCAATTAGGGAGGACTGACAAAGAACACTGATCATAGGTAACACATAAACAGGGTAACCTCCCTCCCTGAGGTGATGAAAGGGTGATAAGGACAACACCCACCCTTGTAGTACAAAGCAAGAAGTGTGGCAAGTACTCACAGCTTGACACAGTGCATCTCCCTGCAGCGTCATCACACCTTTCACCTGGTCTGTGCTGGAATGAGAGGAAACATCTGGGCAACATATGTCACAAGAGGCACCTATCAACTGCCAACCTAACACCTCCCCTCCTCATCCTGTGTAGCCAGCACGGTTCCTCCTACCCAGGGTCTGAACACTTCACACACTTTCAAGTCCCCAGTTCTTGGCCTGTGGTCAATTCCTGTCGTATTCTTTATGGGCCACCTCACCCTAACTGCTCTGCCTAAAACATTACCTTCATTTCTGATCCCGTTCTTATTCCTTTTATCACCTGTCAACAATTTGGTTGCTGTTACAAACAGCTCTAGCAGGCACAAGAACAAGACAGTAAATTAATTACTGACACTGGAATGTTAGGTGATTCCTACAAGAGTTGAAAGCTACAAACAACACTCCATTCCAAGAAAAAAGACCCTAAATAAGTAAAACCCCACAACCTTAAATAAATAAAAAATCCACACCCCAAACCCTTTGTAAGGTCCTGCAAGATGACTCACATCTACAATGAACCGTGTGAGAAGAAGACTGAAGCACCTGGTTGGGCTTATATCTTACATTTTCAGATCAACTTACTTTTCAGATCAACACTGCAAGATCCACCTTACAACAACAACAACAAATGAAAACTAAATTAATTTTAACTAAGATCTGAAGAAGACAACCTTCAAACTAAGTACAGAATTACTGCATGATTCTTTGCAATGCTGTGACATTCCTAAGGACTAAGGTGAACTGCTTTGTGACAAGCTTGTGGCCTCTGCCACAGCAGCTACTGAGTCCAAGGGACACACTGAAGATCAAAAAATGGATATCAATTTCAGAAGAACTGCTCGTCTATAGCACCTTCTGCAAAAGCCTCAGTTTGCTTTGTGTGAAGGAGATTTACTATTGTTATTTTAGGGAGATCAGGACAAAGGTTAAGATTTCTCCACAGTCAGGGTCAGAAACTGAGCCAAGGGTAGAGTTCGGGTCTTGTAACTGCAACTCCCTGTGTCATAGTCAGAAAAACGCCCCTTGGCAAACTGCCCACAGCACTGAGGTAACACATGAGCATATGGTCAGGAATCAGTGACTACGTTATAGCAGAAAATGGCAGAAGGCTGGCTCAGGCAGCCCTGGAACACAGCTATGGACTGTTACCTTCACCTCCCATGAGAGTTAGTTTGTTTTCCTCAAGGCAAAATCTCCTATTAAAGAAAACCCACTACACCAGGGCTTCTGCAAAGCCCTTCACCACAGATCCTCCAGGACCTGCACCCTTTGCTGCAGAGGGAAGTGACCCGCTGACCATCACCACTTACCCTGACGTGCTTAGTACATAGTTCTCCTGCTTGACAGCTCTTCCTGAGCCACTGGTGGGCAGGGCAAAGCGGTGGGAGGCCTCCTGCCCAAGAGAGGACACAGTGAGTGCTGGAGCATCTGCCTGGGCCCAGCACACCATGAGCCAGGAACAAAGATAATGTGGACACCAGCAAGTGGCTGAATATGTAGCAGTCACCTCTGCCAGCCTCCTGAAGTCCACCAAGCAGAGCACTTGGATTTCATCCTACTGCAGGACTGGTGCAGCCCAGGAGAAGGCTCAGCGCATGCAACCTATAGCGAAAGGCATTTGGAAATCCCACACCCTGGAGCTGGGCAGTGCCAGCAGGATCCCCAAGCTGCCCACAGAAGGAGCAGCACCCAATAGCTCAGCTCTGCACAACCTCAGGCACCATGGTGCTGCCCCTTATCACAGCTAGTCCTTACACATGAAGGAAGTCTGGAGTGAAAACCACCCCGCCACCTGGTTATCCTAGCTGGTGACTGCCCTTTACACAGTTCACCCTTAAAACTATAATAAATTCTTCAAAATGGGTACTATATACACAGGTATTGTCTGTTGTCACCTGCTAGTGACTCCAGTCCTGGGGATCTGAGTCAGCACTATGGCACTCTTACCTCCTCTGGCACGTGCCCCTCACCTCCACATTTTTGGCCCTGCTCTTCCATCACTCTATAACCTTCCAAAACCACTGAGTTTTAAGGGGCTGGGCCTGTTGAACACTGAGCCAGCGGACACATGGTGCATTCTCAGTGCACACAAGTCCCTTTGGCCAGATCCCCACTGTCTGCTTGTAAAGAGTCGACCCTGCAACGCATGCTCGGGCTGGAGAAAGGTCAGAAAAGTGCTGCCCATCTACTTGAGCTCAACACATTAGGCCTCTGAAAGGGGCAGGTACCAGCAGAGGAGTGGGCATGTCAAGGAAAGGATGATTATGAACAAGGAGAGTGCATGCTAGTAATTACTGCACAAGTAGCAGCTGTCAGCTAAAGGCCACGTTGCTTGCTTCCACCAGCACATGTCAGAATTACAGGCAGATCCAGATTCTCTGTTTCAGAAAATATTCATATCTCAAGCAAATGCCTGGCAGATAGGTCTGGCTGCCTCCATGTGCCTTTTCAAAGCAGCTCTTAGCAGAGGATCAAGAACAGAGCAATCTTGGGGAAATCAGCTTTACTGGGAGTCCTTAAGAGCAGAGGGCAAGCAAGCACTAGGGACAGAACTGGACATGCATGGATGACCTTTTTGTGCAGCCTCTACCAAGAATTTTTTCCTCCAGGGGAAACCTATCACCATTCCTTACATAAAAGGTCAAACAAAGCCACAACACAAAAACCAGACAAAATTAACCTCACCTTCAAAATATCCTGCAGCTGTCTCAAAACAGCATGGACCTCTTCTTGTAAAAGCCATTTAAATTCTTCTTCCTATGTCGTGGGAAGATAGCAGTGGAATCATTAGAAATCAAACACCAGAAGCAAATCTCTCAGACACATAAGAAAATTGTTTAAGTTCTAAGTCTACTGCTGTTTCCATGCTATTTAAATAAAGGAGGAGAACAAAAGATTTCTTCCTGATTTGTTGAAACACCTCAGTCTCCCCATCTCCACTCCAGTCCAATGAACTGTCCTCATTCTTGCCTTGTCTTTCTTTAAGAAAGTAACATTTACACAAATCACTGTACCAAAAAACCTAGAATTGAATGCGAATTTCAGAGCAAAGTAAAAATCCTGTTGCTTCAAAAACTGGGGCATCTTTTTAAGCTGTTGGGATGGACTCACCTGGCTGCCAGACACCCACTCAGCCTCCCTCACTTCCCCTTCATTGATGGGTCGGGGAGGAAATAAGATCATGGGCCAAGGTAAAGCTAGGGAGATCCATTACCAACTCCTGGCAAAGGCAAAACTGAATCAGCTTGCAGACAAATTTGTTGCTAATTAGGTGGTGAGAAACAAAGACAAAAACTAAAATGAGCATCCCCCACCCCCCACCCCCAGCATTTCCCCAAGCAATAACAGTCTACAACCAAACCAAGTTAAACTGAAAAGGGGGTGGGGGGGGCACAGGCTGGGGACTCCCTATCACTGGGGCAAATTCAGTAACAAACAAGCTTGGATCTGATGACTCACTGCCTTGAGCCTCCATCGGTTGCTGCCACAGAGAAGCCTGTATAAAGCAGACCCTCAAAGCACAGCTAATGTTCCTGTTAAACCATAAGACCCCATGCAGATCATCAAAGAAGTGGGGAACAGAAGTAAGCATGGGACAAAGAAAAGATTGCCACTTGTCATCCTGTAAGAAAAGAGAAATTTTCCATGGGGAGAGTTCTGAGCAGATTGCCCATAAAAATAGGAAAGGTATGGTCAACTCAGAACTTCAGGCTTGTGGTTTCTCTGCTAGATGGTTCCTGTTCACCATGAGGAACGCAACCCCCCCACTGATGTGTCATCACCTTATGCAAGAGTTATCCCAACAACCAGTAGGACTAAATCAGGTTTGGTTCAGAAAACATTTATCCAAGGCAGGCACACACAACAAAGCCAGGCAGGATTCTCTGTTATCCTTCAAAGCAGTTTGGGTGCAGGACCACTGACTTCGACCCTTTAATCCTGTTTTGGGTTTCTGGGAACTATACTGATCATAGAACATCCCTAACTGGAAGGGACCCACAAGGATCATCAAGTCCAAGTGTGGGCTCTGCACAGGACAGCTGCAGGAATTCCACCATGTGCTTGAGAGTGTTGTCAAAACACTCCTTGAACTTTGTTAGGCAGGGTGCTGTGACCACTGCCCTGGGGAGCCTATTCCAGTGCCTGACCATCCTCTGGGTGAAGACACTTTTCCAAATGTCCAGCCTAAACCTCTCCTGACAGAGCTCCATGCTGTTCCCTCAGGTCCTGTCACTGATCACCAGAGAGAAGATGGATCTGCAGCTCTTTCACTCTGTAATGTTTGCCCTCCTCCAGGTTCCCAAAGGAACAGTGATCCCATGGGTGAAGGACATGTCTTTAGTACCTCCAAAACCCACCAGCACCATGCAGGTGTTTCTACTCAAAATCCCCATTAGTGTCTTTCCTCCCTCTAGTCACAGCAAGAAATCTCCCTTCCCCTGCCCATTAATTTTGGACTAAGCCAAGTTCGTGCACATCTGTGCACTGCACAGTTGTATTTTTGGGGAGTGCTGGTCATACTCTTCTAAACCATAGGACATTAGTAAAACCTGTTTTCCTATGCCGCTTTCCACCCAGATCGATGGATCTCTGAACCCCTTCTCCAGACCGGAGATTTCACCCCTCCTCGGAGCTCCTGTCCCGGGGAGGCCGCAGTGACGACTGCTCTGCGCCGTCCCCGCTGCTACCAGGTCACTAGGGCAGCTCAGGCACCCGCCATGTGCGGGGCCGGTCAGCGGCACACCAAGGTCAAAGGGCACATTCACGGTGTGCTGGGAGCAGGGCGGCCCCGGCCTCGCCACCCCACCAGGCCCACCGGAGGAGCGGCGCCGGTGGCAGAGACCCGGGCGCCGCTGGTGAGCGAGGCGGGAGGAGGCCGCGGCCTTCGAACCACGCGGCGACGGGGCCCGGGCGCCGGTCCGAAAGCCTGGCCCGACAGCACGGCCGGAACTTCGGCAGCGCCTGCAGTCAGGGCAGCCGCCCTACGGCCGGGCCAAGGCGGACCCCGTACAGCGCTCGGCCCGGACTCGGGGGTAGGGGACGGCCTTGCTGCCATTCCACGGCTCCCCAACCGAGCAGACAGAACGAGCCTGCGGGGGCCCAGCAGTGCTGTCATAAGCGGGGAGAGGCCGCTGCCGCTCTCCCTGGCCCCGCCGATCGCCCGCCCGACTCACCAGCACCGCCCGCTCCCCCTGGCTGGCCATGGCCGCCGCCATCCCGACACCGCCGGCCCCGCCCCCGCCACCCGCGCGCACGGCCCTGCAGCGCCTGATTGGGCACCGCCGCTGCCGCCGCCGCCGCGCGGGGCGGGGCCCTGTGGCTGACGCCGAGGGCGGGGCCATCGCCCCCACACCCCCCGAGCCCGGCGCTGCTGCAAGGTGGGTCTGAGCTGCCGGCCCCCAGCCCAGCGCAGATGGGCGAGGATCAAACCGAGCTGCGTGCAAGAATACTCAGAAATGAATGAACACGTGGAAGTTTCATTACTTCTCAAAATAAATACATGTATCCTGGCAGTGAGGTCTTTGCACAGAAGTCGGTGAGTTCACTTTTACAGCGGCTGTACTGCGAGCGACACGTGCGGGCCATAGCACCTTCACCGAACCAGCCGCTGGGGGGTGGGATATGGGAATGATCCTTCACGCCCAGGGCAGGGAGATCTTCCAACAGCACCAGTTCCTGCTGCAAGCACAGCTCTCGACTTTCTATCTGTTGCTTTTAATGACATGCTCAAAAGGAGTGCTTCCTTGGGCACCTGTAACTCACTGCACCTAAAACCCACTCTCATCCACACTTCATTTCATCCTCGTGCCTCAGGGCAGAAACAGCTACTGCTGTCCAACTATCTGATTATCCACAAGCCAGAGCTTGTAAACATTTCAGTTAAGGATCATGTCTTAGAATACCCAGCTCACTACTGAGTTAGTGTTCACAGAATCATAGGATGGTTGCGGTTGAGAGGAACCTTAATGCTCATCTAGTTCCACCCTCCTGCGATGGACAGGCATCGTCCACTGCTCCTAAGACTTAGTGCTCAGAAAAACCGAAAGGCCAGAAGGATGGATACCCCAGCCCAAAACTTAACACAAGTTGTCATCAACACCAGAACATTAAAACCAAGCACCCTTCTCTCATCCCAGATGCATGCAGCCCTCTGCACACAGAGACTGGAATTTATCCACACTCATCCTCTGTAATGCCTGACAGCTCCAGCCTTCAGCAATGACCAAAGTGCTCTCAGGATTACTTGGTTTTCAGCAGCTCTGAGCTTCTAATGTTCTAAGAAACACATACTTCCTTTAATGCCCCAAGACAGCTCTGACAGGCTTTAGAAAATGCCACAAGAATGTTGTGTTACCAAGAAAGGTTTTATTCTTTTTGCCAGTAGCTTTGTTAATTGCACAAAAAAAAAAAAATCGTTGCCATTTAAACATTTTCACACATCCTATTCTGAATGACAAATGTTAATTAAAAACAAGGCAGGAAAATAAAAATTCACAATCTTAATGAACTACAGGATCTATCATTAAGGATAAAGGAAACTGCTTTTCTTACAAGCTTTTCACAAGTGTCACATTTTCTCTTTAAAAAGGAGGGAGTCAAAAAAAAGCAAATTGCTAAAACAAATCCTCATAAAAAGAAACTTTACAGAATTGCCAACAATATTAGGACAACATTGACTAGCCAGTTTTATTAGAGCATCTCTCAATCCACTGCTTCCCCCATTTCCCTCCCCCAAATCTCAGGCCTAGGAACAGACTGAAATCCACGTTCAGAGGCTACAGACATAAATACAAGAATCTGAGTGAGACTGACAGCAATCTCAACCGGCATCTGGAACAGTCCGGATTCCCCCATTTCCATCCCTCCTCTTCACAGCCACATCAGAGCTCTTGGTCTCCTCCTGCTCCTCCTGGGCACACCTGTGACTGTACAGCTGTCCAGGCAGCACTCTACAGCCACCCACATTGGCTGAAAGCTGCAACCAAACCTTCCCAGGATAAATTACAGTGTTAAACTAGTCCACATCTGCCACTCCCACAGAAATAACCACCTCCATTCTGGGAACTACAGTATTTCTAGAAACAAACTCTGCAGCAGTGAGCTGCCTAGGGAATGGTTCTTTGAATTCAGTATGGAATACCTGTCACAGGCCTTGAGACCTCCTTTGGTATTCTCTCTATATCCAGAGGCACCACAAACTAAAAAAGATCCTCCATTACCTTTGCTCACACCCATTCACCTTCACTCTGGCCCAAGAGGGCAGGGACAGGTTCAGCACAGTTCACTCTGAACTGCACATGGGACAGTACCTCCTTCTTCCTCCCAAAAGATTTTTTCCTGTAGTCTCATCTCCTGCCCTCAAACCTACAACTTCCCTCAGATGCCCTCAATGCATAATTCATATGAGAAATTTTTTTTACTGTGACATGTTTAACGAAGGACTTCAGATGTTAACAGCGGAGTTCTGGGTGGAGAACAGTGTGCAAAAGCAGGTAAATGGCTAGCTATCCTGGCAATTTTATGTGCCTTTATTGTGAATACCTACATGCAGGATGGCAGTGGCATTGCCAAAGGAACATGGGTGTAGAACTATTATCGCCCACACACAGTGGCCAAGAGGCAGTGAGGTCTGAGAGCTCTGTTGCCAGGTGTTCACCACATGACGTAAGTAATGCAGAATACAGTATTAGCCCACAAGGAACAGTCATCACAGGAGGTGAAATACTCAAAGTAACATTTACAGCATGAGGCATTAGATGTTGTGATTCAAAATGAGTATCTGACACTCTGTTTCTTAACAAGGTGCCCCTGAACCATACGTACATGCTGCACAAAGCAGAACTGGTAAGGAATCCTAACCCAGGGGCAATTTCTTTACATAGCCATTAAGTTCCTAGAAAAAAAAATAAGGTGGCAGGGGCAGATGTCAGGAACACAGCCTAATTTGAATCTGTCTTCTTTCCTTTCAGAATCCCAGCCCAAGGGAGGAAGGAGATTATACCACTGAGAAGTGATTTTAGCCAAAGTTTCTCACTGGCATTTTTCTAACACTCAAATTTAAAATGCAAGAACACTCCCAAAAGGCTAATACTGAGAATTGGAAAAGAAAAACCCAAACAGACCAAAAAACCAAGCCACACTCTGTGCATTTTTAGTGACAGGCATCCTTTGGACTCTGGGCTGCTCTGCTATCTACACTGAGAGCATCTCTGATCTCTAGCCTCGGCATCTGCAGTTCATGTCGCCCATCTCTAGACTAAAGCTCAGCAGTGGTCTTAGCCTCCCCAATTTCAGTTACTGGTCTTTCTAGAAGTTGGTATCTGGCCACAAGCAGAGTCACAGATACAGGGAGAAGGCTCATGCTGTGCTAGCTTGTACCCAAAGTAGTAACACTAAGAACATGTATGGAAAATCTGACATGTATAAAGATCACTAGTCAGTACACAAAAGTATCCCTGTGAGGTAGGTAACCATCACCCACCTTTATAGATGGGCAAACTGGCTGACAGATGTGACAACCATGCAAAGGCCAGAGAGTGTGGAAAGGAGCTCAGGAATTTCAATCTCTTGAATCATTCTTCTCTCCCCTTTCAGACTCACCACTCTGCTTGTGACACTGCTATAATCCAAGACACCTTTGTAATTATTGACTACAAGGGTCAAAAAAATAAAAGCAAGCAGTAACATAACATAAGCTAAGGCCAGGAACAAGTAAAATCTCTAGCCCAGTTTTTAGGCTCTATGTTTCTCTTGCAGTTTTCTATGCAAACATGTTACTTTCCAATCATGTTTTGGATGGGCTGTGATAAACCTTTCAGAGCCTCACTGACGTTGGCATTCTCCTACTTTCAGTACAGTTTGCGTTCCCTAAGCTATAGTTGTCTGTACAGGGGAAGACATGGATGCAATGTGTTGTCTTTAACAGTACAGGAATTCTTCCATCAAGGTGCTGGGGAAGTGGAAGTTTAAAAAGAAACAGAATCAAGACACACGAAACTCCCCTTACCCTCTGGAACTGCCCTTCTCCTCCATGGGAGGTGCTTTGTTCTCTAACAGTGGCTAATTAGCAGGAATGCTCCTCACCTTACTTGGGACCAAGTGATGTTCACAGATAGATGGGATGTATGTCACCCTGTCCCCTTGATGCAGAGAGTCCAACATTTGCATTATTTCACAGCAAAGGAGAAAAGGGATTGTTAGAAACAGCATCTTGGACTAGCAAACAAAGAGGAAAATTAAAGCAGCCAAGCAGCAGATTTCTGGCAGAGTTGCCTCAGAGCTTCTGAACAATCGCCGCTGTTCCGTCTCATGACTGTCAGTGCATGGCATGGATTTTTCTAATTAGACTGCAATAATCCGAGCCCCCTCCTCCCCCCTCCTGCCACAGTGGAAGGCTCACAGCAGCAGCTGCCTCCATGGCAGGTCTCAAAGTCTGTGTATAAAAGGAAATGGAAAGACAG
The DNA here is from genome assembly GCF_041296385.1 of Aphelocoma coerulescens. Classification (NCBI taxonomy): domain Eukaryota; kingdom Metazoa; phylum Chordata; class Aves; order Passeriformes; family Corvidae; genus Aphelocoma; species Aphelocoma coerulescens. The sequence continues at coordinate 566,819 of NC_091028.1, forward strand.
AGATGGACTGGTCCAGAGTTAAAACCCAGTATAATAATATTAATCAACAATCATCGTATGAACAGTAAGAAGGGTGCAGCCTAATGGATGTAGGCCCTGTACACTGCAGACATGTCGTTGTCAGATTGGTCCAATGCTTTTGCTCGTTTATAGACCTAAAGAGAAATCAGAAAAGGATCAGAGCCTGCTCTTGTGTGAAGCCTTTTCCCAGCAGAAAAACTCCTTTGCTGACCACTGCAACCAGAGAGCTGCACAGTATGCCAAATAATTCAAGTGCAGATCAGAAAATGCCAGCTCTTTCTGTGTTTCCTGATGTAGGGTTCTAAGGGTTTCTACAATCAAAACAAATCCAATGCTACCCTAGTCAAAATATATTTCAGTCACTGTTCCCTTGTCTTAGAGATGATGTAATTCTTAGATCTGTGTCTCTGGTTGACAAATGGCTCTGCTGAATAAATGTTGAAGAACACATCTGAACACTGAACAACTCTTACCTCGTTGGCAGCAGCTGCCATGGGAGTTGGGTGGTTGACAGAATCGCCCAGTGCAATAGCTAATCTAAGATCCTTCTGTATGTATTTCAGGTAGAAATCAGGTTTAAAGTTTCCTTGCAAGATATCTGTTGAGAGGAACCCATGCAAAAAGTAAGCATGACAAAAGTAAGCCAAGCCCGTGCTGCAAGGGACTGCAATTCAACACCAATCTCCCTTTCCATTGCTGATCACTACCTTTAGCTCTCCTGTTTCTCTACTCTCTATCTTCATCTGGCCACAGCAGATGATGTCATTACTGCCACTGACAAAGTGAGCTCAGATTTCTAAGCAACTTGCCCTCCATTTTACTTGTTACCTTGCCCCAATGAAATCCTAACTTAAGCCCTAAGCAGTGCTAATTCAGATTCTCAGAAGTCCTAGCTACGAAGGGGAAGGAATGGGAACTCGGCTCTTGATTTCTAGAATGCTTAAAATAACCGTAATCCCAGACTGATGAAGATGGGACTGTTATTTTCTAACTTTTGCCACTATCTGAAAAGCTGCTAGATTGCAAAAAAAGCCCTGTGAGAAAACAATGTAAGAGAACTTTACTTTGGCACTTCTGGTCCAGAAAGATGCTGGCAAGTTGTCCCTGATTGAGGATATCCAGAAGGGTCTGCTGGGACTGGCCAGTCACTTGAGCCAAAGTCAGTCCTTCTGCTATTGTTGCCATGAAGCTGCCTTGGACCATGTTCACGATCAGCATCATCTTGGCAGCATTGCCTACTTCACCTGGGAGCGAGACACACCATTGGAATTCCTCCAGAAGAGAAATAGCAGCCCTGCTTCCCCAGCCCACACAGCAGTAACACTACTAGACTCCTGGCATCAAGCACTTGGCAGCTCTCCCTTCCTCTGAAAGACTTCACAAACTATTCCCATTTTCCAAGCACTCAAAGGAATGGAGAAATCATAAGAAAATGATTTAAAACCAAAAGCATCACAGATCCTCCAAAATGAACCAGCATTCAAAAAAGAAACTTTAGCCTGCAGGCTCTGAAACTGGCCAAGTTCCAGAGGAGCAGGCCAATTTCCCACACTGCCCAAAGAAAAAAGAAAAAGATGACATATACATCTCAGACTCCTTGCTGAAATTCCCAGTCCTTGCACTAAGAAACTGCTGTCAGGCCCTCCATCTTTCAATTACCTAGGAAAAAAGAGGTCTTCCCCATGGCTTGGAAACAGCTGCTGCAGTCCTCATATAAACCCCTGTCACCAGCTGCCAGGATCACAAGCATTCCATCATTAGAGAGCTGCTGGTTTCCTGAGACTGGTGCTTCCAGAAAGCGACCACCTCGGGACACTATCACCTGGGAGAAGAGCATCTCTGGTTAGCTGTGCATGAGCAGCAGCAGGAACATCATTTAGGGCATTCCTGCCCCTGAGGACAGAAGTTTAAAGCAGAACAAATAGCTCCAACATTTAAACAGGAGAGGAAAGCACTAATGTGATGTATCACAACTGTATCCTGCAAAGGGTGCTTAAGACCAAAAGTTGACCTCACACTCCAGCAAGACCCTCCTGCACCTATCACTGCTGTGTATGTTTTAAGCAGCTGAACTGACATGCTTTAGTCATGGCATTCTATATTCCCCAAGGGATCAATGCTGAAGGTATATATGTGGCATGGGAATTCCAGAAGATTAATCATTATATTTTCCCCTCTTTCCCAGAGAGGAAAGGCCTTTGACAGATCTCTTCAGGCAGAGGTTTACTAATATGGGTGATTTGCATTCTCCGAATTGATGTTACACAATAGTGCATCACCAACATGTCTGCTTAAAACTTCCCCAAAACCAACTCCTCTTCATCGTGCAACCACAAACGCTGCCTTAGGGCAGTGGGGAACAATCACGATGCCAAAAAGAAATCATAGATACCACAGCAGAAGTAATCAGAACACTTCTATGGAAATCGTATAATAATATTTCTACAGAATGAAATATGAAGACATTCCTTTTCCCCAACCAGAGCATTTAAACTAGGCAGATTATGCATTTTATCAGTCATTAATCCAGACAGGGTTTTACCCTCCAGTTTGCTACAGAATACCAACCTGTCTACAAATATTTCTTAAGGGATCAAAATTTGGCTGTCTGTTTGCACTGGTGCCAGGTAACAGCTCTGCCGGTATCACCAGGGAACATCTCATCCAACACTGTTTGGTAGTCAAGATCTGACACGCTATTTTGTCTTGTTTGCCTGGAACTTGAGACTCTCCCAAAAGAAGCCCAAAGATCTCTAGAAGCAGTTTTATTACCAACAGGTAATAAAGCACCTGAAGCAACACAAACTGCAGAACTGCTGCTGAATTACAGCCGTTAAGAGGCTCAGCTCAGTGATTACCTGGGCCAGCTCTGTGACTGTATCTGCATCCACGGTGGACATATCCACGTAACACTTCCCTGGGCGAATCCCCTGCAACACTCCACTTGGACCAAGCACCAGCTGTGGAGAACAGAAGAGCGGTAAAGCAATAGGGTGTCTGCAAAGAAACCCCAGTTCTGCAGGAGTCCAGCTGAGCCTGGCACTGCAGTGGCAGACCCCCAGAGAGCTATCATCATTTTTGTTGGGACATTTATTTTTACACAGCTGCACTGCTCAGGATGTAAAATGACCCAGGCTACTGTGGTTAGCAGGAATCAGAACTGGCATTCAGTGACTGCCATCTCATAGTCTAACCAGCAGAGGTAAAATAAGAGCTAATCCTTACATCCTTTGCTGCTTTTGGATCTGATACACAGGCAAAGGTGATGTCACAGGTGGAGACTACTTCAGCAGGGGTTCTTCCCAGACGTGCACCCTCCTGGATGAACAAATCACACTGCAAAAGGCACAAGTCCAAAGGTAAGACAAATTAAACACAAAGCAAATGGATTCTTTGCATTTTGCTGGAAAAACTCCACTGCTAGACACAACTCCAAAGGAGTCAGGCATGTTAATTACACAGCAATGTCATCTTCTGTTGCTTTGTCTATGCACGCACGCGCACACACACATAGCTCTTTTGCAGCTTTTCTGAAGAAGAGATGAAAAACTTTGAAAGAAAGACACAAAAAACAAAAACCCTTAGGTGAAACGATAAGAATGTTGTGGATTTGACAAGAAATTATTACAGAAAAAGGGAGATTTAGGGAAAAAAATTGGTAAAAGGACTTTGCAAAATATGTTACTGGACAGGGATATGCACAGCTGAAACGGACATGTTTCAGTGGGCTGCTGCTTCAAAATCTTAGCTCCTTCTTACCCTATCCCCTCATACCAGCCATGTTTTGCTCTTGAAAAAATAAATCTTTTCATCCCCTTTTAACACAGTAACCACAGCGCCCTACCTGCTTTGATATTCCACAGCATCTTAAAAGTACCACATCTCCCCCAGCTACCTACTTCTCCTCCTCCACTACAAAGAATAACACTCTCTAGCATATAAGTGCAATGCAACGTAAGCTTATTTTTCAATCTGAATGCCCCTATAAAGCCCTTTCTCCATCCTGGTCTCATGACACAGTAGGTCTTTGACAGAATCCTTGTTACCACAACATGACTAGCACAGTAGATGTAGACTAACCTGCGGCTGAGCAGCACATCTTACCACACCTCAATCTCCTGAGATAACTCCCCGCACCTGGCCTTTTCGGCCAGATGCACGACATACTGACATGGCTATTCACATCAGCAATATTTTCAGAAGCATGTTACATCCCATTCTTCAACACATATATATTACACAAGGGTGTAATTTTTCTGACAACTCTCTCCTCTTACACAAAAAGGCAGTGGGGAGGGACTGGTGACATAAGAGTGACCACACTAGAACAGACCACAGCTGCACCCAGTCACAAGCGCCCACCAAGCACCTAGGAAATGGGACAGAAAGAAGTGGCAAGCGTATCCTGGTGTTTCTTTGGCATCCTCTCCCAGGCACCACTGATGGATGATTCCATGAGATACAGGGGGTAACTGAATGTTTAGGAAAGGTTTAAATGCATGCCTACCTTCTCGGCAGTCCGGTTCCAGACAGTGACAGTGTGACCCATCTTCAGCAGGTTGGAGACAATGCCACTTCCCATCAGACCAAGGCCCAGAAATCCTATCCTGAGGGTATAGATAAACATTAATGCAAGAGAAAGCAATCAGTGTCAGTTTCTCATGGTGCTGGAAATGATGAAGAGCAAACTGGAGCATCACCAGCAAAAAATACCCAAACAAATGTGTTCCACTGCAGTCACAGCTACAACGGGCAAATACTGAGCTTTAAAAGCAAGCTGAAATTTATTTTGATTACCAAGCATCCCTAACAATTTCCTGAAAAAAGACTTTAGCCTACTTCAGAAGATCACCTAAATATTAAAGGTTTGGATGGTCTGGGTTCTTTTTGTTTGCTTGGGGTGGTTTGTGTGTGGCTTTTTGTTTACTAAAATTACTGTTTGTGTGCTTTCTGTTGCCAGTCATTGCCTTGCTGAAGGGAACATTTAGAAATGAGCAGGTGCTTCTCTAATTAATCTTCTGATTAACTAAGTCACACATACAACGCTTGCTTGTGTAATTGAATGATACATTACCATTTTTATTTTAATAAAGCCCAGCAAGGACTCCTGGGCTAAGCATCATGGCAGACCAAAGACCTAGTCCCGGCTCTACAGCTGCCATTTCAGACACAGGAAGAAAGGAACCATTAGGCCAGTATAGGTCACCATCAGCCCCAGAAAACAGCCTTCCCCTCCTCCCGCCAGCTGGAAAGAGCTTTGCTCCCTCCATTCAAAAAAAAGATAGTATGCCAAGAAGTCTCTACAATCACCTGCAACAGGAATTCCTTTTCAGATACTGCTGCAAGAACCCTTTTATCCATCATGCAGCTTCCCACAAAACCCAAAGTTTTCAGAGAGATTCTGAAGCCTTCAGTTACATCCAAGGTAACTTCACAACGAAATCTACCTGGCAATTCCGCAGTTAATTCTGCAGAATTAGCCACACTACAGTTGCACTGTGGCTTTCACAAGCCACCTGTCCTCCAGCATGCTGCCTTTTCTCCAAGTAAACTAATTTAGACAGGGCAGAGCAAATCACTACAGGCTCCTTACATGGCCCAAATAAGGTCTACCTATTTTCAAGTCTCTAAACCAGCAGAGATATTCCTTCCTTCCCAACCCATCTCTGAGACACACTTTCTTGAGAGACTGTTTTACCTGAACAGCTTCACTGTTATTTTTGTTCCCCTGCAGTACAGGTAAGAACTGACATCCCATGAGAACTGCCTGAACAGCAAACAGCAAGAGCGGACTGAACTCAATTTGAACAGAGCAGAAGTTACAGAGCAAAACAGGAAGCGCAAGTTAGGTGTCTCTCCTCTAGAAAGGAGAACAGGGGTGTTAGGAGAAACCAGAAAGCTCATGTGCTATGCAGCAATGTTCTTGTGATGGCAGAACACACCTCCCTCTTCCTCTTGTCTTCTGCATGCTCAGGGAGAGCAATTAAACAACCCCAGTCAACTGCCCGGCACTACTGGAGACAGATCCCCTTTTATCCTCCTACGTCATGAGACACTCCGGAATACTGCTGCTAACATCCTGCACTGGGACCTATTGAAAAGGGCAACTGCAGAAATACCCTGAATTGCAGATGTATCCAAGACAGAACTTACTCTGAATTTTGTGTTGTACAGCCCGCTTTGTTTTTAGCTGTCTCCCTCCCATCTTGCCCCCCCAAACAGTTTCACACAAGGACAGAAGGAATGTGCAGTTGAAGGGAAATGTTAGGTTTATTCATTCTCAGTGACAGGCTGGAGAGTGGCTGTATGTGTGAGCCGGGAAGGAGAGAAAGGGAAAGGGCTGAAGTATGTTGGACATCTTACTTTTTGTCTGTAGGCGTGATGTTGCCATTGACTGCTGTGCTGTCTGCTGCCTGGATGGAGGTGGATCCTGTCTCCTGAGGGAGTGGGGTGGGGGGAGGTGGGGGAAGAGAGGTGGGGGGGAGGGAATAATAAACACAATATAATGCACAGCTCTGGAAGAACTGCAATGCCTCATAACAATAAAAATCCATCAAAACCAAGATTTGCTTTACCTCTTCACAAACCTTCAGCTTCTTTGTGATGGCTTGATAGCAGACAGCTGGCTGTATGGAGAAGACAAAGCATTCAAGGGAAGGACAGTGCTGATTTACTCTGCTGAGCAAACAGACCACATCCTTGTTCCACAGAAACAGGCAGCTCACCCACCCACCACCACCTTCAAAGCAGGACAACTCTGGGGCTTCCCTCAAGGGGAGAAAATAAAACCTAAAAATATTGCAAGATATTAAGATTGTTCTTTCCCACCCTGCCCCTGCAATTCAGCCTGTCTTCTAACAGAGGCACTGCAAACTCCCTTCTGTAGTTCCAACAACAGGCTCCACTGGAGGCACTAGAACCCAGGCCATCCCTACTTCTACATTTAGCTCTCTCGAGCCTGCCATGAAGCCTCACATCTATGCTCACTATGTCTCTGCAGCTGTGGAACCAAAACCTTCTGGTTAATATGAGAAGGCATGTGGCTTTCTACAAATGCTAAGGCAAAGGCTGTTCCTCCCCATGCTGCTTACTTCCAGCTTGTCTAGATAAAACCGTTAGCAGCTCTTAATCCTTCTGGCTCTGCCCAGATCCTCAGTGAGATATATAAATCCTTTTATGTTTAATTTGATCCTTCCTTTTCCTCCTGATGTTCACTGCTGAATATAAAATCCTGCAAGGCTTCTGAGTCTCAGGAGATAAACTGGTTGTATTTTACATGGAGCTTTTCTGGTCCTGGAAGTTCTCCTGCAACATTCAGTGAATTGACAAGCCTATCCAGATAAAGAAACTGATAGGACAACCATCAAAAACAATCAAACAACAGGATTTTTGAACACAAAAAAAGCTTTTCTTGTCCATCAATGTTCATTCCAAACAACTTATTACACCAGATCTGTCAAAAACAAGTGCTAGATAATCTTGAATTACTTAAAACTATTCACTGTACTTAATGCTAAATCACTCTAAATCTTAAGGCTGGGAAGTACTTGAACTAATCTAATTGCCAGCCCCCAAAGAACAGAATTCTGGAGCTCTTTATGCATACTCCTTGTGTTCAGTTCCGGCAAAGGGCAGGATTCCAAGCTACCCACCAGCATGATGCTGTCTGCCAAATCCTTACCTTCTCTGTCTGGCTCAGCAGGAAGTGATGAAAGTGTGGATCACTGTCCTTCACAGGCTACAAAGAGAGAAAGTACAGCCTCAGAAATAAATCCAGAGAATAACTGAGCGACCACAGCACAACTCCCTTGCTCTCTTAAGCTGTATGAGAACAACAGCATAAGGGGGAAAATATAAAATGTATCAGCTGTCACAAGCAGCCTGTTTCAATTAAGTGGTTTACATTGTGTTTCATTCTCAAAACCAAAGCCATTCAAACCAAATTCCTCATTTTTGGACATCTGCAGGAAAACCAAAGAAGTATATGAGCAAGATTAACATGAGAGGAAGAAAATGAATATTCCACTTCTTCCTCTCCCAAGCAAATATAAACACTTACTTTCCAGCTTCCAAGGAATTCCATAAAACAGGATTCTGGAAATTGGCTGGAGATTGCCACATGTCAAGCAAACCCATCCTAGCAGCAACAAGGACTGCAGGCCCAGGTACCACATCTCCCCATTAAGCATCACACATACTAGCCTGGAATCACACTGCTCTTACCCTGCTTTACTGATCACTCATTTATTCAACAAAATCAAAAGGTTTTCAAAAGCTGCTTGTGAAGGAAATCAAATGAAACCATCAAACTATCACCCCATGTGATAGTATTCAGACAGGGAGAGACTATCCACATCATCTACAGTTTTGGAAAGTCAGTCTCAGAAATGCTTTTGAAATAAGAAGTGTAAAAATTAAAAGTTAAGTGTGAATCTGCAAATAGTTCCACAGAGACAGAAATCTCACTTCCCAGCATATTTCTGAACTGTCCGGGATATTGTTCAGCTTTGTTATGCTGCAGTATGTTCTGACACAAGAAAGAAGATAAGATCTCGCTGTTTTACAACCAGACAAAAGGCTCTAGATTTGCTGCCACAAACTCAGATCCTAGACTTTTTGCAAAGCTTCTCACCTCGCTCACACTCGGTGGCCATTTAAATCCAGCCACTGTTCCAGTCATCACTCTCTTCACTGTACTTGACTCTGGAATTGTGAGGTCCTGAGGAGACAGAAGGAGGATCAGAAAGAGCTTAAAACTGGCTCAGGGGCTGGTCACAGCACGATGATCATTTGAGCACACCTAGACAGCTCTGAAAGCACTATAAATGCCTTCTATTTCAAAGGCCTTTCTGTGAGCATTCATATTTAAACACAGAGTATTATCAACACAGGTGAGGTGAGGAAAACATGAACTGCCAGCGAAGGAATTCAACCAGATTTATGGCTTCTGGAGAGTCCACTCTTCATACCTAAGAAGAATCACTGCACTTGTGCACTTATGCAATGAGCAGAGAAACAAACAAACATGCTTGATCCCATATTTTCCACTGGTGGATGCAAAAAGCTTAACAAATGAGTGAAAAACATCATTATAAGCAGAGGTTTGAACTCTTTTAATCCTGCCCTGTCACAAAAGAATAAGCCTACCTGTTATCAGAACCTTCAAAGCATGAGGTTGACAGCCACATCTGCTCAAGTTTGCAGAATTCATGAGACAAACTGGTATGTGGGCTGCCCCATCTGCTTCACAGGCCCTGGTTTGTAATGTCATGATAGTACTTAACATATTGGGGCTTTTACTGTTGAGCACATTAAACTTTATCTTTTACTTCCCCAAGACATAAAGGTTAAAATAGGTCTTTCTGCTGTAGGTCATAGACACATGCTATAGACATATAGGTCTTTATGCTACATTAAGAGAATGCACAGGACTTCTGCATAATATGTGCCGTCTTCCTCTGAAATGAGGGTTCAGTAATGGGAGTCCCATTATCTCCCCTCCAAAATGCCTTCCTGAAAATGCACAATATACCTTAGCATCCACACAGAAGCACAAGAGAAGGACACTGTTTGCAAAAATGGCCAGGGCAAGACCCCTGGAGTTATCCCAGAAAGATGCAACTGAGTGCTAGCAGGACAATGCAGACATCAGTCTCCAACCTTGAAGTGTCTAGGGAGAGTCCTGCGTACTTCAGCTGGTAAAGTGTAGATAAAACCTGCTTTGATACCTATGAAGTTGTGCTGCTCCTTTGAAAATATTCATATAAGCTTAAAAATGAGAGTATGTGAAAGATCATGTAAGGCCACAGAGCCTTTTTAGACAGAGCACACCTCAGCAACAACTGAATTCTTGAATTTTATGCATCCTTATTGCTTGGAAAGCCAGAATTTGATCTGGGATGGAGAAAAAACCCCAAATCCTATCATCGTATTAATTCAGGACAACAACATAAATGTTTTCTACTGTAGGGCTAAAAACTTGAGGAATTTATGAGAACCAGGCAAGAGGACAAGATTTTAAAATTATTTCACAGGCTGAAAAACAGTATTAAGGCAGTTGTTACATTTTCATGGCAATTATTTTAATTGTTACTTTCCAGAAGCCATAAGGCTTACTTTCCTACCTTATCCTGCTTAATTTCCTATTTTGTGGCCAGGCAGTTATCACACAGCTGGCCACCAATTTGTGGCAACTTTAAAACCAGTCTGCTTGCTATGTGCCAGTAAAATAATGTCTACTACCACAATTAGCTCACTCAAAGCACTCCCATGCCCTGAGGTACTCAACACAGTAAAATCTATGCATGGAATGTGTCAGCACAATCAGAATTCTCCCAGCCATTAGTTTTGATCAACTTTGGAATGAATCCAGCTCAAAGACACAGAATCATTTTGCAAGTGAAAAAATGGTCTTGTGGCTTATTTTAACAGAAATATGTGGAGGCACAACATGCTTATAGGAAGACACTTTAAAAAGTGAGAATTATGTTGCCAATGAAGCGTTTTCCTGCATCAGTCAAGACATCAGTCACGACAATTAGCTATAATTCATAAATATGCATCCATTTCTCCCCTCCTCCAACTTCCCTCAAAAGAAGAAACTGATGGGATTTGTTGCGCAGCCTAATTTCACAGACACTGGTGCTAAAAAAGAGCCAGTATTTCCTTCAATCCCTTAGGAGTTGGACTTGATGATCCTTGTTTGTCCCTTCCAAATCAGGATATTCTATGACTCTATTCTATGATGCCTTCATGGCTAATATCTGAGATGATCAGCTTCATTTTACTACATCAAGAGAGAGTCTGCTGTTCATCCAGCGAAGGCCAATCCATTCACAATTCTGGAGAGCAAAGAACACCATCTTGACTTGCATCCTGACTGAAAGAAAAGACTGTGAAGCACAACGTGAACCCCTTGAAGCACAGGTGAGCAAGCATGTTGCTGTATGGTGTTTCAGCTGAAGTCTCCCAGTTGTCTTCAGGTGTAGTCTCCGATGGAGCACGTGCCTCGTAATAATCCACCAAAATAAATATCCATTTGGAATAGGAAGATCTAGACCACAACAGTAAGTTCCACAATAAAAAGGATGGAACTCTAAATGAGGGTAGACAAAGTGCTGCCACAACATTTAGAAATATCAGGGAAGTAGTGGGGATAAAATAATAATGCTCCTTTATAATGGAGGATATGAAGATATCCTAAAGCATAGAAGCTGAAATGAAGACAATTCTTCTGGTGGATTCCCCAGGCTACAAACTTCTTCTTTAAGCCCTAGCCCCTAAGTACAGAGGCTGAAGTTGAGCAACTACTAATCACCTGATCATATGAAGTAGATGAGATGGGAGAAGTCAGGAATCAGATGAAGACCCATATCTCTTCGCTAATCCCACACAAATTGAACTCGAGGGATGGCAAGATGAAAGATGGAGTCTCCTGATACAGCTTTCAAAGCCCTCTCAAAGATACGAACAGAGCCACTCACAGTAACTAACTGGTAAATATCACAGGAAGAATCAACGATATGCTTGCCAAGGGTATCAGGCAGCCAAATGGTCTAGAAGTAGCAACATGGAAAAGCTTAAAAAAAGGGATATTGACTGAACTGATTCCTCCTGCTGGCCTGTTAGTCAAGGTGCCAGTCAGCCCTCCAGTCCAGATGCCAAGTCCACGGGCACTGGCGGACATGCACAACACAAACCTTCTCATCCTTGGGTGGACGCCCCCGCTTTCGGGGGCTCTGATCCTGGGCTCTTTTCAAGGGTGACTTTGATCCTCTCTCTGACGAGACAGAAGAGACCCTCTTTTTTCCTTCCCCTGTGCCCTTCTTCACCTTTCCTTCAGACAAACTGGCTTTGCGTTTCTCTTCACCAGCAGATTGCTTGCCTCTTTCTTCACTGGAATTACGCCGGTTCTTCTCTTCAGTGGAGTTATGGGAAGACGCCTGAGAGATTATAGAATAGAAGATGGTAAGGAAAGAAGAGAAGAGATGGAATGATTTTCATGCAAAACCAAGGATGTGAAGGAGCCTGTGCTGATTACTATCAAGCAAAACAGCAGCACAGTAACTTGAAAACTACGTATCTGTTAGCCCTTTGGAGTTGGTGAGTGAAGTTCCTGGTTAGTTCTCCTGCAAAAACACACCAGTTTAAGCAAGCACATAACAGAACAGGCCACGTGAAGACTTGCCAGGACTGTGTGCGCTTCCAACATACTAAAGACAAGATTAGTAGATACCAAATTCTTAAGACTGATTTACCAAATTATCACAAGCAGATCAATTAGCCTCTTCAGTTTCTCCATCAGTTTAATAACACTTTTCCCCACCAACCAAGATTAGATGGGGAAGAAGAGAGGATAGGAAATAAATCCCAAAAACCAAAGGAAGGAAAACAAAATCCCTCTCAACCTGTCAGAGGCAACAAACTCCTTTCACATAACAAAGCATCTAATCATCATTCATGCCAAGACCTGTTTTGATGCACACAGTGAAAAAGAACCCACTCACCTGGTCCTTGCCTTTGGTTTTTCTAAGAAACTCCTCTACAGCATCCACAGCTTGCTGGAAGCGCTTACCCTTGTTAATCTTTATCATTTCCTCTTTGTGGGGGTGATAAGGCTTCAGCTGCTCCACTTTGATCCAAGCACTTGAAACAAAAAAAGAAGCTAGTTATATTCTCCAAACAGCAGCTTTCTCAATCATCCCCCTTTGAGAAACACACAGCTACATTTCCTCCCCCAGATCTACTGATGACAACAGCCCAAACTCGCTTACTATCTAGAAACTGAAGGACTGCCATTACTCCATTCACTGAGGATTTTGTTCTGGCACTTCTTTGGTATTTCTTAAGTTTTATCTCCTCTCATTTTAGCACTATCCCCTCTAAGCATTATTCATATTCTCTATCTGCAAAACAGCTTCTGGATGTGATCACAGGATGCATTTAAAACAATGGCGGCCCAATGACTGCTCTTGTTTCACCAGGAGGAACACCCAACAGTCCCACGCCTCCAGGTAAAGTAGCCAACATCACAAATCTGCTTGAGAGGTTGTTGAAAGCAAAGTTCACCTAACAATTCTCAGCTATCAATCCCTGGTTCAAATATACTGAGCACACGGGAGTCTAAAAACACTGTAGGAAAAAAACCCCAAAATTATGTATCTCACTATAGAGCTGACCACACAAAACAAATACAAAAGCCACAGCTTATTGCTGCACATATTTCTGATGTACCCTGGTATTCTGCATGAAAACAACAATTTTGTTTTTGAGGTAAAAGAATTATTTCCTTCACTGTTGCTATTTTAACATAACCTGACTTGTACAGTAACAAAAGCTACTTCCACCATACGGAAAACAGAACTGTGTAAGTTTTGAAAACCCTTCCCTTAGTTAGTATGGCCAGTGGTACTTCTTAGCACAGAGCAGCCCAGCACACAGCAAAAATGGGGCAATCAGATTTTCTCTTGTCCCCAGATATCTCTATGTTACATAGACTATCCACAATTACAGGTTTTAAATATTCCCCACTGCAGTCTAGCTCCTGCAAGTAGATGAAGTGATTTAATAGCTGCATTTTCAGATGCTGTAAGCACCATGTCACATAGTTAAATTGAACATGAAGATTAAAACAACAAAAAATAATAGTAATGTTTTGCTGAAGCTTGATTGTCCTTTCCTCACAAAATAAACTCTGTAACTTCATTAACCTTTCTCCTCAATGGCAATAGCAATTGTTTGTAATCAGGAATCAACCCTCTCAAAGTAGACTGAAACATTTTGGGTCTCATTTGCAGAGACAAGACCTCCTGCTAGAATTGACTGTGGAAAATGCCAGCACCCTTTCCAAAGAACCCAGTGCTCCTGCATGCAAAGCTGAATCCTTTCACTTAGTTTACACCATTTTAAGATACTACTTAATATACTAAGTCAAATCACTGCATTCAGACTAGAGTCAGCTACTCAGGGAATCTCTCCCAGCTGCCCAGACATTACTGTGAAACATACCTTAAAATTATCTTACACTGTAAAGCTTGCCTGTATGACAAACATCCCTGGGTACCACAGAGCACCAGCACATGAGAAGCTTTTTGTTATGTGTATAAAGGAAACAAAATTTTGGGCCACAATATAAAAAAAGCATGTTAAATGTTGTTGCAGGACTGAACTTTTAAATAAAAAGGAGTTCTTTTCTCTCAAGGCATTCTCTTAGGTTTCTGCACATCCTATCCCTCCTCACTACACATGTTCATTAGCTTCCTTTTTCATTCCTTTTCCTTTGGTACGGAGAAAGCCTGACACAAAGTTTTCTGGTTCCTGGCTTCACAGGTGCATCTTGGCACTTGTGATCCACCAGGACAAAGAACTAGGTATCTCAGAGACAAATTAATAAGTGAAAAACAATCTTAAACGCTGCCTCAGTTAAAAAGAAACTTTGAAAAAACAGGGAAAAAATTAAATTGTCTTTTCCTTTCCAGTTTCTTTATGCATCACCTACCTGGACAACCTTCTGTAAGAGATGAGTGTGTCTTTGACACCAATGTCCGTAAACCAATTGCATGCAGTGTTTCAAGCACTTGAAAACAAAATAACTTTTCAACAAACAAAATCATTCATGTTTATACACCAGATCTCAATGAAGGCCAGTATTTAGATAAGTCTCAAGGATATAACATATAAAAGGAGCTACTATTTCTCTCCTGATTCAGCAATGAACCAATGCCTGAGAAAAACATTAACGATGTTACTGAAGATGTCATATTTAAGATGAAATTGCGTTCATACTGCTGCACAGTCACCTGGCATCTGTACAGAATGGGCTACATGGAAAGTGAAAAGATGTAATAAAAATACCCATTAGCAATGGGTTTCTCTTTTCATTTCTCCATATTTTTCCTCATCCTCTCCAAAATACCACTCTTAAAAAAAACACTACTCATGTCAAATCCATTATAACCAAGAACAATAACCAAAACTTAGAATAAGCAGAGGCAAGTACGAAAGTGACCTGCAGCTGCAAGGAAACAGTGGCACAGAGAGATGCAGTGACACCGGATTCAAATCCCTGGCACAAGCTTGGCACAGGCAAGGAGATCTTCAAACCCTCACCATTCCAGCCACTCTCTTCCTATCTACAGATACCAACTCCTAATGAGAAACTGCAGAAATGAGATGGAAGAATATCCACTAATCCTCACTTTTTGCAAACCGTATAGCTAGGGATGGAAAACAATGGCACTGTACCTCCAAATTTCTATTTACCACAGTCTAGGAAAAAATTTATTGCTTTAGACTGTAGCACTTTAGATGCCCACACTAAATGCTAACACAACCAGTTCTGAAAGTCAAAAGAAAATTGCTTAGGTATTTACAAGGCCAGTGTGTGTGAGCACATGACAGAAATCAAGATGGATTTCCTTCTGCTAAAAGGGAGCATCCCAATCCTCATCAATTAAATAACTCAAATAACTTAAACTCCGCAACTTAGTATGTAAACTTCTAAAAAAAAAAAAAAAAACAAACTAAAATGACCACATCATACTAGAATAAAGGAAGGGATACTTAGATGAAACCAAGAAGCAGGGCAATACTGAAGGAAATTAAGCATTAGGTTTTTTAATTTGTGCAATGAAATACCTCCTCAGTAAGAGGTGGAACAGTTTTGTCTGTAGTGATTTTCAGCTGTGGTACTGTGCCTGCACGGACGTCGAACATTGCAGCTGGCTCTGCTACAGGAACACAGAGCTCTGCATGGGATAATCTGCCTCACTGAGAAGTACCAGAACACAAGCTCACCCCCTCCATCAGCTCAGCCTATCCCTCCAGCCTCTCAGACTGTTAAGGTGTATTTCCAACGGTTGGCAAACTTAAAGCAAGTGTTTTCTGATGTTAGGACCTGAAAGAACATTTCAGAAAGACTACATCCTGAAATTACTCTCTCCTTGAAAACCAGGGAAAACAGTGGCAGAAGAAAAGGGTAGGTGCTTTCATCCCAGTAGGACATGGAGGATGGAAACGTAGTGAGTGCTGTGTTAACATCACTGTGCCTGATGGAACCAGGCTGCAAATTATTACACTTATCTTAGACTGCAAGCTTCCTCCATTTTTTCCTTAATGTATCAAGTCAGGAAGTGCCCCTTGACCCCACCATATTTAGTTTCATGCTGATGCTTCAAAAGGTTGTAAGCAGGAATGGACTGCCCAGCTTCCTGTTAAGACTTTGATATACACAACTTGCAAGTCCATTTGGCCATTAGGGAGTATCAAAGGGGGAAGGAAGGTGAATGGCTGTGTTTGTACACACAGCTCTGACAGCTGGAGGACTCTCCCTAGTATTTCTATAGAATCACAGTAGAAAGATACCTTCAAAGCAATGATATTTTTAGTTTTGACAAATGTCATAATGAATTCCTAAGCAGGCCATGAAATGTAAAAATATTTTGAACTGGATGAAGCACACCAAGAAAGACTTGTGAACCTGCCAGTCTATTAGTTCTAACTACTAAAAGCAGTAAACATACACACATAATAAGTTCTTACTTGACTACTGAAATATCTACAAAGATTTTCTACAACAAGACTGCAGCATGGAATAATAATAAAAGGGGGTTTTAAATACTATCTGGGAAGTACAGTTAGAAACACAGATAAGAGGTCTAAGTTCCACTTCTAAACGAAATTAAAATTGTTGTTTAGATTCCTGTAATGGATGTTGTTACATGCTTGTCAAGTCTATGGGCAGGAAACATCAACTGTTCTTGATTTTAGATAAAGAATCCTTTTAATGTGACTTACTTTAAGAAGAGACACTTGAATAAACAACTCTTAGACAGACTAGAAAAAACCTCCTTATCAATTTGGAGAACAAGGTAATAAAGAGACATTACATGATTGCCTTAATTGTGATGCACACAATCACTTAGAATAGGACATGGGTATTACATCACTATTATGAACATCAAGGTGGCTTTCACTGTGGTAAAGCATATATGTACTTCACAGTTTAAACATAAGCAAAATCTGCTTCCATGGGAAGAGAGTACTTATCTTCCAGAAAACCAATTCCTTCAGAAGTAACAGGAGCAACTAACACCACCAACACAATTAACATAAAGAGCACAGAGCTCAGCAGAAAATTTATCAAAAGCCAGGACTTAGAGAACAGTCTGAATGCATTCATGTCCTCACTTGTATGTCTTGGACCAAAACTATTCACAGCTTTCCAGTTTATCTATTCCTTTAGTCAGTGCAGCACTGCACAGGTCCAGTACATGGTAATATTCAATTTGCAGGAAAAGGAAAATGCATTTCCTCTGTGCTGTATCCTACGCTAGCCAGAATTTCACAAATAACCAAAACCTATACACTACACCAAAACCACCGCCAAACTCATCAGTATGTTTTATGTTATTTATGTGCCTCTGCTCAGGCACATCCATTTCTACTTCTAAACATCTTTCTCCTTAACCTTTAGTATGACAAACCAAAGCCACACAAGTCAGGAGGGAACAATTTGTACCCTGCCTGGAACAGGAGCATTTCTGGCCACAGCAGGCACCTAGGAATCCTCAGAAGGAAATAAGACTAAAGGCCCGAGACTGTCTACCTCTCCACAAACTGGCTGGCAACAACCCCCAGAAGTTCGTGGGAGTGACTGTACCCAGCAAACAGCATCACCTTTGCCTTACACATACTGGACAAGAGGTGAATAGCTGATGTCCAGGTCCTCTCCTGTTCAACCTCAAAGGGTAAGGCATTGGTACAAGAGCTGCAGCAATGGATCCATGGTACAGAAATGCCATTGTACAGCGTGAACGTGGCAGAAAAAGTGAGGTGCTAAAAACCAGAAGCTACATGCACTAGACCATCAGTATGGGTAAGTGTGCTCCTCACCATCCCTTGGACAGTGACAGCTCTGCACTCTGCTATTCCTCAGGCTGATCATAAGGTGGTGACATTCTCTCAGTTACGTATTTCCAAGTATTGTTTATACACACACCTGAAAAAAGTATTTGCAAAACCCACTCATTTACTTGTACAAAATAAGTAAAGGGATTTTCTCTTCATGTTCACATTTTAAGTGAAATAATTTCTATTTTTCCTGATTTGGCTTATTGATTATGCTCAAACGTGAGAATTTTCTCAAGCAACACACTGGTTAGAACAGCACAGTTCTAACCAGCACAGCCTTTTGAAGTTCCAAATCAGAACAGAAGAGGCACACAAGCTTCTCTCTCTTTTCTCTATCAACGCTATTTGAAAGAAAGGTGATAGTATTTATTTCTATTCAATTTTCAGGTAGGGTATGCCAATCAAAACAAGCAAATTTCTAATTCATGATTATCTAGCATGATATGATTAAATTTCACAAGCTGGAGATTGGGGGAGGGGGCAACACTACAACAACCACACTACCTTACTGTGCCAGATGACTGGATTTGCCCCAGCCAGAGCTCTAGAATCCTGAAATAAATCACTATTATTTTGCAGCTGTGAACTCTTCATTTGCAGTCATGTTACTAACCTCAGCTACAGTATCCAAGACATTTGACCACTTGTCTTAATACAAAAAATGAAAAATCTGTATTTGATTCAGTAATGTGGAATACAAGAATTGAAACAAATAATCAAGACAGAAATAATCCACTTCAACTCAGACTTTATTAGCTCAAATAACCATATTTAATATCACCACCAAAAAAACATTCTCTGCCCTCAAATCAATCTTCACCTGCCTGAAGTTACTAGAGATCCAAACATTCCCATTCGTATGCAGCACTCACTACTACTCTATCAAGTTTAGACCTTACTTCTTAATGGAAAAATATTTTTAAGTATTAAGCAAAAATAATTTAGCAGTGAAAAATAATTTCCTTAAGAGACAGTCATCAAATTGCCTCAGTTCTTGTCACCTTTCTTCCAAAAAGTAAAGGGTTTTTTAGTCTTCCACACATATTCACAATTTTCTTCTTTATTGCATTACTTAATGGAAATAGCAGAAAATAAAGAGGAAAACTGAAAAATTAGCAAATTAATTTTCAGTTTCACAAAATATCCACATTCTCAGGGGTTTTTTTTGTTGGGTTTTTTCCCCTACTTTGTAATCATTTAAATCTAAGACAACCATGACTTTGTTCACATTTGAAATCATTAAATTCTGCCTTGCAAAAAAAGAAGTCTACAACAGTTTTGGCTCTCTTATACTGTAAAGTCTTCCGAAAGTACAGCAAGAATGTTTTCAGTCACCAGGTAGGATGGTATATTCTTTCACAAATGGCAATTATATAGTTAATTTTATTCCTCTGGCAGCAAAACAAGAGACTACTCTGAGCTGTACCTTTCTCACACATGATTATATGCTAAAATCTAACCCAGTCATGTCATGCCTAGAAGTGGGGAGCTATCATCACAGCAGCAACTCAAATCCTAAGCTAAATTTTTGCAGTCTTCATACACCCCAGTGAGCAGCTATAGCATGCAATAATAGTTGGATTTCTTTTGTTGTGTGGTTCAAAGGTAATCCTTTACATTGCACTGTGTTAGTAAATAATTCTTCCAGAAAAGATCCACATTATGTGGTACAATATTTTCCCCAGATGAAAACAAGCAGGTACATACTGATCTTCTGTTCCAAAAAACTTCACAAAGAAGCACTTTTTTCCTCGAGGTTTCTTCAGATCTTTAGGTGGGTTAACAATCTAAAGGTGATTAGAAATCGAAGTTAAAAAAGCACACAGTGACAAATTTTATGATTTTACCATCCAGTGTTCAGCTATTGCAGATTTTTAAAAAGTCTGATTAGGAAGATAGCTGGCATGAATAAGTTTGTTCCACTTGTGTAACCTTTAAAATTTAAATTTAAACTTTGTCTTTACTCCCAGAATAGGTTGCTTATCAAGTTTAAAATGTCAGTAAAGAGAAAAGCTATCATTCAGTTACACAGGTGACACCTGTAGAGGAGCCTGGTGTTAACTTGATCCAATAACCTAATTTTTATTAGCTGTCAGCCACATTGACAGTTCTTTTCCCTGACTCAGGCTGTTACCTCAGCATGCTTAGCCCTCATACCACATAAAAGATAAAAGAAAGGTCTTTCAGAGAAGTCAAAATAATATAAATGGCATATAAAATTTTTTTTTTTAAATCTTTCATCAGAAAAAACCCCAACCACACCAGAAGAAGGGTCAAACTACCCCAGATAATTCTCAAAAATCATAGCTCTAAAACAGTATCTTGGGAAGCCAGACTCCTTATTTCTATTATTTAAGACAGTACTGTTAACCAACTTACTATGGAAGACAAGAAACCTGTCTTGCAGAAAGTGACAGAGATTAAACTACTAAAATTGGGAAACACAATCAGTTCCAGAGCTGGCTCTCTGTTTGCTTTTTATTCCATCTGAACTACCAGCTGTTATGGACAGACTGAGCTAATAGATCAAATAAAGCCCTAAACTAGTTCACACTTTAAATTTGTGGGGTATATGCTTTTTAAAAACAAACAAACAAACACAAAAACCAGTATTAATCTACAACTGAAATGCTTTTAGGCAAAGCTTTTCCTAAACAGAAGGAAAACACAAAATCCCACCCAAGCAAAAAAACCACAAACCATGAAAAACTAAGAAAGCAACAATAAATACAAACAAACTTCACCTTTCCTGGCCACGGAGGGTAACGGCCCAGCTTCCCCCTAGAGAAAAAAGGAAGTATTAGGTACTAGAAACAGAGAAAAAAACCCAACTATTCCAGTGTCTGCCTTTTCACATGATGTCATACTTTTCATATTAAGAGAGCTACAATTTGCAGTCAAAACCTTCTGTGCAAGGTAGGATACACGGCTGACATCTGCACCTAACTCAGGTCTCTGTTTGACCTTGCAGGACTGTCAGAACTGAAGAGAAGAGCAGCAGCTATGCTGCCTGCAAGATACGAGAGTAACAGGCACTGTAGCACCCTAAGTGTGGAGATTCCTTCACATGGAACTGAAAAAAAGCACTGATGCAGGCAATCAGACCAAAGCTCAGGTTGGGAACTTCTATCCATCTGTCTAGAGCAGTTGGTGAGCAAAGCAGCCACCAACTCCCAGCTCAGAAAGCTGATGTTCTGATTCTCACAGGAAAGCATTAATGGCAGGATCCCCTCAACAGGTACTCCACTTCACTTTCTTCAGGTGCTCACCAACACACTAACTGAAAATACAAAGAGCCATAGAAGAAAGGCAGAAAAGTTTCCTTCCTACACTTGCAAATGTTTCCAATATGAAAACTATGCAATACTAGAAATAATCACAGAAGAGGAAGAGACATTAGTCAGCAGCTTTATCCTTATTTCACCCTTGTCAATGACTTGTGCTGCAGTACTCACAAGATCCCATTAGTCACTGTCTTGCAAGAGACGGGCAAAGAACCTGTGGGGCCCAACAGCTCCTGACACAAAACTTCTCAGCAAGTGGCACTGTAGCCCCTTGAGATGGCAATGCTGCACAGAGAAATCAGAAGCCATGGGCAGGCAGGAACGCTGCCAAGAGCTGTGACCATGACCATGTCTCATATCCAGTGCTCCTGTTCCTGTACTGAGCAAAAAATTCAGCAAACCCTTTCTGCTGTTGCTGTCTGATTGTTAAAGATCCCTGCGACAGCTCTAGGGACAGCATCTGGCTGTCACGTACAAAACTAAAGCAGGATAATCTGCATTCCAGCACCGAGAGCAGAACACTCCCCAAATTCTCATTTAAACGAAATATGCTAAAAGTAACTAATCTTAACTTACTTTACTATATAGACAGCTTCCCAGCACTGTCAATTTTTCAGATGAGAGCTGCAGTTGTCACAGCCTGAAGCATATGCTTCTTATCTGGGTTATCAGTATAAATGTATGCATTTGTGTGTTGGAAATTAGCTACTTCTTTGAGCCCTGGCAGGATAGCCTGGCCCATCCAGCACAGCAGAACCTATGCACTAAGTCGGTGCTTACAGGGCGCGATGGAATGCTCTCACTTCTCCCGACCAGGAAACACAAAATCACAGCTCTGACTATCTGAGGGTAAGACCGCAGTGACAAGGGGAAATGGCTTCTGGGGGCTTCCACAGGGACACCCCAACCTGTAAAGAAACGCTGGAGTATTGTGTTGCTTCATTAAAGCATTGCCAAGAAACGGTGTCGTGGCTCTCCCTAAACACCTTATATCTCTATGCCTTCTCGCATTCCTCGGGAGGTGAGCCCGTGCTTACAAGGGAACCCCGCGGAGCTCGTCCCTCCGTCCCGCTTCCCTCACCTCTCCATTTGACACAGCTTCCTTCATGCGCCGCCCCCGCCAGCCTCCAGTGCCGGCCCGGTTCACAGCCCAGCCCGCCTCCCGCCGGCCCGGTGCCCTGGCTCTGGGCCGCCTCCCGCCGCTCCTCCCACACCGCCCGAGGGACGGCGGCGGCGATACCCGCGACCCGGCAGCGGCCCCGCCACTCGTCCTACCCTGCCCTGCCAAGCCCCACCCTGTCCGCAGCCGCTCTCTGGAGTCGACCGCGGGCTGACAGCGCCCAGGGCGGCCCAGCCCGACTCGGCTCCCGCTCCCAGGGCCGGGCATAGCCCCGCCACCGCCCCGCCTGCGTCTCCGCAGCCGCAGCGTGATTCCGCTAAAGGCGTCCGGCCCGCACGCTCCGCGGCCTGTCCGCGGCCGCCGCCCGGCTCGCGCCACCACTCACCACACCAAGTCTCCGAGTCTCAGACTCACAGCCGCCATCTTACCGACACAGACCGGCCGCGCCGCGCGGGGGCTGCCGGGAACGGGAGCAGGGGGGAGGGGGCGATGGCCGCGCCCATTGGGTGGGCCCGTCACGTGGGCGAGCGGTCTGTCACGTGGGCGGGAAGGCTGTCAGCGGCCTCCCCTCGCTCCCCCCGTCGTGACGGCAGCGGCGCCCATTGGCGAGCGGGGCGGGGGCCGGGGCGAGGCAGGGCAGGGCAGGGCAGGGCAGCGCAGCGCAGCGCAGCGCAGCGCAGCGTTGGGGTCACCCGGCCCCACTGCCGGACGCTCCCCGGGCAGCCCGCCCGGTATGGGCTCGGAGGGGCACTTGCGCAGGAGCTCGTTGAGCGCATCGTGGGAATTGCCGGTGGCGGCCCGTGTTACTCTGCTGGGCCACTCTGGTGGTGGCTGCCGCCCACGCCCCTGGCGGGGCCCGTGTTTGTGCTAGGGCAGCGAAGGGCACTGTAGCACCCCCGAAGTAACAGCTTTGATAGAATTTAGCTTTGATAGAATTCGCCTTAAAAAGCACTAATCGAAGGGCTCCGCTGCTGCCGCTGCTCGCTGCCCTCGGACTCCAGGAAGCGGCGGGTTTAGAATACGATTTGCGCTCGTTCTCCCGAGCAGGGGCAGACGCCGTATGTGGTCGGCTGTTGTGGAGCTACATCGGTTTTCCAGATGACTTGGTGTGCGTGGTGATGCCTTTCATTTCTGTCCATCTAACAAAGCAAATTTCGCTTTTTTTCCAGCATTCTTGTCACCTCTTCTGCTCTTGTGTACCCGCAGAAACTTGTGTGTAGGTGCCTTAAAAGGACACGAGCTTGATCCTTGGGCTGCACAACCCCTGGGTACAAGCTCCCAATTCTGTACCCTATCACAAGTGGTTTAACTACTCTGCTATTTCCCCCAAATTTGGGTCGACTGAGATCAAGTATCTTATTCTAAATCGGTGTATTCCTATGCCACTGTCTTTTTTCAAGAGATGCACCATATTAGTCTTAAGAGCGTTGTCAGCCTTTTTAACGTGTGGTTTTCTTTTTTTGTGTGGAGCACACATGTACACACCCTCTTCTCACACATTGATCTTGCCTCCTGGAAAAACCCACTCGGTATCCTGTATGCCTTCAATATAAGACTCTGCAGCAATACTGGAATTGCTGTGCTTCCTTCAATTTAAGATACGGATTTCAAAGAAAAAAAAACCTCTCCTGTCAGATTTAATTTACCAGTCTGTAGCCAAAATCCAGGGGCTGACCTATGTAGTTGTTCCTCCTTAAACTCTACTCATTTAAAGTGTGGCCTCACCGTGCTGGCATTCCATGGCTGGAGCAGCTCAGGGGAATTTGTCTCATCCCGGTACGGAGTTCCACGACCCGGCTGCTGCTCATAGCCCAGCCTCTGACTGAACTGGGCCAGACCTGCAACGTTGCTTTAATCTTCCTGGTTTACTCAGGATTTGAACGTTCCCTGGCGTAGCTGAATCTGCTCAGATTTTTTAAAGCTGTTCAGACGCTGTTCAGATGGATCTCAGCAACCAAGCCCGGCTCCCCCGAGAGCCGCCCAGCACACAGAACCGTCAGGCCGCGCCGGGCCTGCCGGCACCGGCGAGTCCGCACCACAACGAGGGGCAGCGACCTGAGAGCTCCCACCGCGGGCGGCTGGGCCACGCGGAACGCTGCGGGCGGGGTGACTTCCGCGGGCCCGGCACGGCTTCCGGGAGGAGCGGGGGGAGCGGGTGCCGGTGCGGTGCTCGGTTCCGCTCGGCTCTGTGCTCTCGGCCGCCGCCATGACCCGCAAGAAGCTGCACCGGCCCATCGCCGCCATGGCCAAGAAGATCCGCGAGTACCGGGCGCTGAAGGATCGGCCGCGGGACTCTCAGCGCTTCGCCGTGGACTGTGAGACCATGCGGCGGCCCCTGACCCAGAAACGGCTGCCGGTGCGGGCCTGGGAGGACGTGCGGAACGAGAACCGCCTGTTGGCGCTGCTCTGCCGCCTGCCGCGCTTCGGCGTCGGCCGCACCGTCACCCGCAAGTCCTGGCTGTGGGCGCACGACGAGCCCTGCTACTGGGTTATCACCAAAGTGAAGGCGGACTACACGGCCGAGGTACCTGCCCCGTCCCGCCCGCCGCCCCGCCGCGCCCTGCGGGGCTCCCGCCCGCCGCCCCGCCGCGACCCACCCTCAACAGGTTCCTCTTTTCTTTGCAGAACATGGACCATGGAAGAGCCTGGGGCTACCTGACCTTCAAAGGTAAAACCGGCTCGTTTTCCCACACATGGGAAAGAGAGCACCGGGTGCGTGAGGGTGGCAAGGAAGCCGCGGCCTCCCTGCCTGGGAAATTTGTTTTTCTCAGATCTTCTAATGGGAAAAGAAGTTCTCCGCGTTTCAAAAGCTATGATCTAGCCCCTTCAGAATATATTTCCAAGGAATACTGTGGGAGAGCCAGTGCAGTATGACCTTGGGGAACAGCAGCACTAAAAGCGTGTTAGATGAGCTGACAGAGTATTCTGAGACTTTCAAAGCAAGACAGAGCATGAGGGTATTCCAACTAAAATTGTCACTAAAAAGGAAAAAGTGCAATGGCAAGTAAGTTGTGTTACTGGAATTTTAAATTAATGATTGGAGTTGCATGAGTGAATTTTCCTTTTTAGAGCTGCTTTATATTAAGTATACAGTTTTCCCTTACTGCAATTACTGAAGTAGTACTCATTCGAAGGTTTTTAAGTTGTTAAGCATTTTTAACACTTAGTTTTCTGGGAAGCTTTGATCAGTGTAGGGAGAAATTACTCATGTTCCTTAGCCATGGAAATGGAACTTGAGAGAAAGCAAAACTTTAAATTAAGAGAGGGAGTCACCCACAGGGCTGGAACATCTTGCCTGTAGTCCTTCCAGCCTGTTTCTGGTTTGATTCTCAAGGACTGAAGTGAGATCCCATAGTGTAACAGGGAATAATTTGTCCCGCCCTTTGAAAACTCTCTTTCCTCTTGCCTGTTGTAGTATTTTGGGTGCCAAAGAGTCAACACTTGCCGTGTTTCCTGGAGGCAGATTCTTGTGATGGTGTTGCCCACTGGTGTTCATCATCTTTTCCCAGGCAAAACTGAAGAGGAAGTGAGGGAGATTGACAAAGCCATGTACCATGACTGGCGTATGGTGCCCAAACACGAGGAGGAGGCCTTCAAGAAATTCACCCCAGTGCCTGAGGAGACTGTTCGGTTCCTGCCATACCCACCACTGCTCCGAGCCATGATCCTTGCACAGTGGCAGAAGGAGGGAAAACCAATAATGGAAGAGCCAGTTATTGATCTGGAGACGGTCCTGGCCTCTCCCCAAGAGCGAGCAAAGAAAAAAGCTACAGGGACACCAGTATAAAGACTTGTTCTGTGTCCTGAGCATCCCATGTGCTCTCACTGCCTGTTAGAAGCCCAGTGCACAGGGGTCTTACAGAGCCCCTCTGTGCCCATTGTGGTAGGATGTTTCCAGCTTTCTCCTCAGCCCCGAACAGTCACGTCATCTGAAAGGGAAGATGCAGATACATTCAGACTCTTTTTCCATAACTTTGGTTTCAGTCGGCAGAGGAATCTTCTTGGTTCCCTGGATAGTCTCTAAATACACAGCTCCAGTCAGCCAGCTGCAGTTCTTTGGAGCATAATGTTTTTTACATAACTGGGGTCCTGCATGAATCACAGAAAAAATGACTGTGAATATCACAGTATTTCACAGAGCTGTGAAAAAATGTATCTGCAAATGGAAATAAATGTTTTCTTAATTCTACTGCACAGTTCTAAGAAAACTCATGAATTTTTTTTCAATGCCTGGAGGTCATCATGATGGCCAAATGCAGAGCCATTAGCTCAGGGACAGCATCTGGTTCTCTGAACACTGCAGAATGATCTGGATTACTTGCATATGAAGGCAGTGAACAAGAAGTGAGGAGCATGACTTCAGTACTAAGCTAATCCAAAGCTATCCATCTCTTACTCCTGAAGATGGCTGTCAAGAGATAGGAGAAATTATTTTAGTTCTGGTGATGCAGAGGAGGTGGGATTGGCTCTAACCATTTGAAGCCAACTGTAAATGCCCATGTTCCAGGGCAGCATGTTGTGAACATTAAAACATGCAGCTCCTGAGCACAGTTCTGATCTTTTCTCTTGCAGTGGCTGCGGATGCTTCTGCTGTGTCAGAGGCTGTTGGAGTGTCTGGTTTGGGTGTGGTTGGAGGGGGAGCACAAGAGCTGTTCAGCTCTATTGATCAGTTCCCTGCAAAGTAACTGTTTAGTTCCTGTGTCTGCAGGTAGTTGGAGGTTGTGTTCTATTTACTGCAGCATCCTGAAATCACAAATAGCCTGAAGGGATTTAGTGAGGGAGAGCACAAACTGGACTCGATTCCACCCAGTGTGTGTGGCCTGGATGAGGCTGGGAACATGTGGCCCCAGCCAGCAGGAAATGGTTGTCATCAGGCAGGAGCACACAGATTGACATTGGCTACCTGTATTTCCATAGAGTTCCTCACTAGAGGCCCTGAAGGATTAAGATGCTATGGGATAAGAAGGAAGGCATTTCTTTTGAGTTAAAAGCTGGTCCTGCGACAAGGAGCAGAGTCTGGGAAGAACTGAGCCTGCCTTGTTGTGGCAGGAGCACTGCAGAGCATGTGCCAGATCTAGTTCCTCTGGCTTCAGAAGGAATGGGAGAATCCAGGAGAGGGACAATCAGGAGTGTTGTTAAAGGCACGGTTTGAGGCTGTGAGCCTTCCCATGGCAGCTGCTGTGGTTGGAAGGTAGTTTGTCTGATTCCCATAGCCTCCACTGCTGGGCATTGAGCTGAGCTTGCGTCTTTCTGTGACTGAGGTACTACTGAACACAAACCAAGAAGAAGGGAGATTGGGAGGGAGGTGTAGTTGTGATGGGATGGGTAGAACAGTCTAGTCTCTGTCCTGCACAGCCGGGATCTGAACAAAGCTCGAGCAGAGGAAGTGTCTCCCTGAGGGGGCAGTCTGACCACAGGGGGAAGAGCCAAGTGCTGGTCACAGCATCCCCCAGCAATCCCAGAAAGGCAAGAAACGACCCATGACTAGGGTATACCAGGGAGCCAAGCCAGGCACAAAAGCAGATAGAGTTGATAAGGCATAGACTCACCCAACAACTTGGGTGAGGAAGGATCTCTGAAGATGTTGTAGTCGAGATCCAGCCCCCTGGGTCCAAGGGGTCTATCCAGGAGCAGCTAGAGACAGACACAGTTACAGGCATGTTGAAGACCCCAGGTTGTGCTTAAATGAGGCTCCTGGGACACAGGAGGAAAGGGTACAGATGGGGGTCTAGGTGGCACCGATCAGGACAGTTATGACCTGCTGGTGAGCTCACAGTTATAACACCTGGGGGAATGGGTGTCTTCTCACAGAGCCCTGGGCAGCCTGGGAGCCTTGCCCTGATAGTGAAGGTCCCTTCTGGGAAGCTGCACAGCCTGTTTGCCATGTGCTGGACTCCATGCCCAGAACATGCTGTGAGCTCTGATGGGCCTCCCAAACTTGTATGTTACCTCACAGATTGTTTACCAACATGGGGGAATTGTTTGAAGGGTGTCAGCAGTGACCTGCTTCCTTAGCCACCCTGGTGGGTACCAGACATGGCTGTACTTCACCCAGGGCCGTGCTCAAACCGCTCCTGGCCATATCGAAGGGTGCAGCCCGAGGGGTTCAGGATGGATCCCAGCATGTGCTTCCAAACCTCATTGTTGAGGTGCCTCCATTAACTGCAGAGGCATTGCCAGTTGTACTACACCCTGGCCTGCGCCACACCACAGTGCCTGTGTTGGTCATGGAGGTGACTCGCCTTAAGAAGGCTCCCTGCTCAGGGCAGAAGATGCTCCTCTCCTGTCTTAAGGACATGGTTCCCTTGCACATTGCCATGTCCAGCCCTTGAACCAATGCAGTTCTACAAAACAACTATGAAGGTGTCTCAAGTGCTGCTGGGACTGAGGGGCTTCCTGCAGTTGAATGGTGCTGATGTCACCAATGCCTGTGAGGCTGTGAAGTGCCACCCTGTAGAGTGTTGAAAACTGATCTGATGTGTTATCCCTGGAAGTTCACCTGAAAGGGCCACCCTGACTAAAGCTGCAGCAAGCCAGCAGGTGGATGGTTCTCTGCTCCAGCTTCTATTTCTGAAGTTGTTCCACCTTATATTTCCACCTTTTATTTCTGCTGCTGGTACAAACTACAGATTGCACTGTGGCTTGCTGGACCAGCCCCTTCTGCTCCAGCCTTGTGAACCATCCACATCTCATTCCTTGCCACTGAACTGCTCAACAGAAAACACTTGAGCTGCATTTCCACCCTTGCAAGTGTCCTGTTAAAGACTGAGCAGCAATCCCAGTGCCTTCATAGGAACACAATGCGCTGCCCAAGCTGATGTTAACATGTTTATTACATACAGAACAGATACGGTTTGTTGTTGATAGCATAGGGGACAAAGCACGGGAACGTATTCATACAGCAGGCTCTTTACAGAATGCCATCTTCAGACCAAACAGCGGAGTTTACAGGCCTTAAGACACTTTTTAAAATCCTTTTGTAACATACAAGATACTTTACATACATCACAGTGGAGATATGACAGAGAAGCGTACTGAAGCCAGTCAGTTCACACCTTGATGCCCCGCAGCCACCCAAGGCCACAGGAGCTATCAGCAGAGGCTGGGTCTCCCCCCTGCAGCTGCCCCTCTGGGCCATGTGCTTCTCTTGGAGGAAAACATGGCATTGAGCTGGAAAGGAACCTGATGGGAGATTTCCTCGTATTGTTAGGGCCCAGTGGGTGACAGGAGACCGAGTGCTGTCCCTTCAACTGCTCAAACCAGATACAGAACAGTCAGCGGTACAAATGTTGCAATTCTGACTTTCCTATGAAAGACAGAGCTAAGGAACTGAACCCTACCAGGGCTTTTTTTTTTTTCCCCTTCAACTAGCCCAAATTCTGAAGTTTGCCTGGCCCTAACTGATGAACTACTACACGACAGTGGAATCTGTGCTCTAGATCTTATACTGTTAACTTGAATGCACTCTGTGTTGGGATCAAAAGAGGTCTTCCTAGCAGAAAGCATATGGCGAAAGTGAATGAGAAGCCTGGCACAGTCAGCAGTGCCCCAGTGAAATGTCCCTGGTGAAAGGTCCCCCAACATGCAGGTGGTGGCTCCAAGTATCCCTTAACCTCGTGCCAGACACAGAGCCCGGTACACAGGTATCTGGAAGATGCCCTCTAGCTGGATTCCTGCCTTGGGGAGGAGTGGTGTGGTGGGTGTGTCACCAGCACTGCTCACACGCAGCATGGGCACCACTGTGGCTGGCTGAGGCCTCTGTTCACCAAAGAGGTCTCTTGCCTTCTTGCAGGGAAAATGTATACCCCAGCCTTTCCTGAACTGTGGATACAAAAATGGTTTCGGTGCTGCTGTGTCAGGAGAGATGCCACACGTTAGAGCATCCCCTGGGTAAATATGGCATCCCTGCAGCACACCAGGACCTGCAAGCCTGGTCCATGGCAGCAAGCACATGACACAGCAGGGAGCTTTCCAGGAGATGGAGGATTGCCCAGCTGTCCCCATACTGCCATAAAGACATCTCTGTGAACCCTGGAGTGCTGCACAGGTCAGGGAAGAAACAATATGACCACCAGGAGCTTCCAAATTCATCTCTAACAAATGCAACTTGCCCTAGTCCTGCACACCCAGAAAAGAGCGTTCAAGGGACACAGATTTTGTCCTTGTGGGACAGTGTCAGAAAGGGGAACACACCATTGCCTCTACACCTGGAACTTCCATATTCTGCATCTTGAGCTCAAAACCACTCTCCCTGGCCCCATTTTCTAGTGCTTCTTTTGTAAGCAGGATGCACATCTGTAATCACTCAGCATTGCTTAGACAGAAGGGGCTATCACTGCTTTTCTTGGGGGCTGTCCATTTTTTCCAGGAGTCAGAAATTTGCAGCTTTTCAAACTCCTTACTAGCACAGTCAGTGCTTGTGATGTTAGGTAAAAGATGTCAGGAATCTAGCCTCAATTCGTTTTTCTGTGTGACATCAGGTGAGACATAGCCTTGAATGCACCTGTACAGTCTTTCCTAACCAACTGCCAAGTCTCTGTTTTCCAAGTCCTTGTGAAAAGAGATCTCCTTCCAGCAGGTCCTGGAAAAGAGACACAGCCTTGAGATAAGGCAATTTCAATGTGCTAGTGCAGAACTCAGAGCAGATCAACACCATCTGCCCTTGCCTGTGTTTTAAAAGCCACCAAATGCAATGCAGAGATAACCACCTTTCAGAATGATCTCAGGAATTCTTTACTGTCTGGCATTTTTGGAAGGGAGGGTTAAAAATATTGCCTTTTCTGGTCTTAAAAAAGTGAAGTTCCAGTACCCCTTGGCTACTATGGTTGTTTGGCCTTTACAGTCAAACACCCATCTCCCATCTGAGGCCACCAAACGATCCTCTTGGGACACACACAGGCACCCAGCACATGACTGCTGAGGCAGCAGCAGCAGAAGGGACTTTCTCCCTGCAAAGATGGAGGACGTGATCCCCACTGTAAGGATGCTGTTGCCTTCTCCAGCCCCACAGCAGAAGTGCTGCCGAAACCATGATGCTCCTTGGAGGGTTCCTTGGACCCTTGGTTGCTCTAAGTCCAGAGGATGTTATTCTGTGCTTAAGGGTGAATAAGGGTAAGATGAGGAGTCTACTGGTGAACTAGAAGGGATTTCTGCTGGGGTGCTGCAGAAGTGATTCACCATCACTGCTTTGGCAGGGAATGCCTGGGGACACACTTCTTTCTCATGCAGGTAGGAGTGAGGCAACCTGCCCAAGAACCTGAGCCACCCCCCTCCAGCTGTCCCTCCTGACAGTGGGCAAAGGTTTTGCACAGTTCTGGCTCCAAGCTCACTTCATGATGTACTGCCATTTCTCTCCTTGTAGACGCCAGTTCCAGAGCAGAACAAGAATCTAACCACGCCAAAAGCATATGGGCCCAAGATGAAAGCTGCAAGTTCAGAGGTTCAAGGGGGTCACAGTCCAAGGCAGGAGCCGTTGCAGTTGTCCAGGGTCAGTTTCCAGCAGGAGTTATAATGCAGGCGTTCTGTATGTACATCTTGGCATTCAGGCGGGAGGAGGGACACTTATTATGGGAAAAGAGGAATTCTCACTCAGGGATGTATGATACCTGCCACACAATAATGTGGCTGCGTTCAGCCTTGGAAAGTACTGGCTTCACTTGGGTGGCATCTCCTGCATTCTCTTCTGTCTCATCATCTTCCCCATCCCCTGAAGAGAGAAAACAGAGAGTAAAAATGGCAGGAAAGAAAATGCCATAGTGGCTGCTCTGGAATACTCCAAAGAGGCCAATACACCTTTTAGAGTCCCAGCAGTCTAATAACAGACACTGAGCTGAGATCTTTTTCTGTGCCTGGAGAACATTTAGAGCAACACCATTTTTTTCTGAAACTGGACTACACAGATGGGACAAACCAGCTCCAGCAGCAGCAAAGATCACCCTTCCTTTCAGGGAAGCTGATTTTTACACACAGAGCACCTTCTACAGCACCATGGGTGATCATAGTGGGGCAGCAGTGTTTGGAACCAGTGGCACAGATGAGTTTGTTCTTTCCAAAACCATTCATACTGATGCTGTGTTATGGTATTTTTCATATAATTGTAGCTTTGTAGATTGCTAATGCATGGCTGTAACTCCCAGTACTTTTCCTACCCTTTCCCCCTAAATTTTAGAACAATAACAAGCTAACCCTCTAACACATTCCTGAAATACTATTTAGTCTTGCCTCTTTAGTCAACCAAGGACATCTTGCTTTTTACCATGTATCATAAACATAATAAATACGGGGCAGAGCTCTTGAACCAACTCTAGTGGGGCAGAACCCGGGGAAAATTACCTAACCAACTGCTCTTCTAATTGGACAGTATTTGTTAAATATGCTAATTTGTTAAACTTACAAAAATGTAGAAGTCCTGTATCACGTGCGTATATTGCACCTGGAGGCCTCCAATTAAAGACCTGTTTGTATAATACTTCCTATATTAATATTGTCTTGAAAGTGTGTTGTTTTGTTTCTCGATTTTGTAGGCATCAGTACAGTCGTGTCACACTGCAGCCACAGGGCACAGGTTGACAGCCTTGTGCTGTGCAAGGAAGATCCGTATCAGCCCTCACAGCCTGACGCAGGAGAAACAGTGCAGGGTTTTTCTGCTTTGGCTCCCCACCAACAGTGATGCCTCACTCCATGACCACAGCTACGCACCTGCTGCCTTTCCAGATGCCCCCCACCAAGGGCACTCACCAATCCGGAAATCGATGTACCCTTCTCCTCCACTCAGCACCAGGACGTTCTTTAGCTTCTGCCCCTCAGTCTCAGTGGCTGCTGTGCTGGGGTTCTCCGAAGGGCTGTCCAACACACTCCCATTCAGGGTCGCAAGGACATTGCCTGGGAGAGGACAGAAGTGCTGTCAGTGCCTCTGCTCAGCCCCGACACAGTTCACACGCACACTAACACATTGGGCAGACCAATTCCTTCTGCTAGTCAAATCTGACAGTCACTCCAGTTTAAACACAGATGTGTAAACCACAGGAAGTGCCAGCCACGGCCTGGACCCTAGTCTGCTGCAGACCAGCTCCAGCCCCTACTACCAAAGGGATGGAGGCACAAGCCCCTGCAGAGGGAGGGCTGTGCACATCCTTACCAGGCACAGAGACGAAGAACTTGACAGCATCACGGTGGCCATGGAAGCAGAGTTGTGCCTGAGCCATGGAGCAGTAGGGAATGAAGCTGCTGGCGGATTTGTCACTGTTGTCATCACCATACACGTGGATGACCCCACCGGAGCGACTGCCCTCTCCAGAGGTTGGTGAAGTCTTGTTGGCTGGGGACAGGGAGCAGGAACACCATCAGTGATAGCTTTGAGTCTCCTTTACAGAAGGGACTCAGTCAAAGAGGAAACTCATGAGCCGTGAAGGAAAACCTTTAAAGGTGCAGGTCTCTTTAAAGGTCTTGTATGAGTGATGTGATGGAGGAGAGCACACCAGATTACACAGTCCCTCTCTTTCAGAATGAGGCAAGCTAGACTGGTGTCACCAGCAGTGATTCTGTCCAGCCTCCAGAAATAACCTGCTGTCCTAGGATCAACCTTGATCTTTCATAGCTGACAGGGTACCCAAAATGTCCACTGTCCCCAGAGGGCACCTGGAGAAGAATATCTGCTCTGGATTAGTGATGTTGCTCAATTTCCAAGTCAAGTCCTTTGCTCATGCCCAGTCATGAGCACACATGCTGCTGAAAGCAGTCTCTGGGTGTGGTGAAGCCTCAGCCCACTCAAAGCCATCACAGAAGTGGAGTGAGATCCTTCCTCATTTCTTGATTTAACCATGACACCAGATTGTCAGCTACTCCAGCAATGAACATCTTTCAGATGTTCACCATCCACAGCTTCCAAGGAGGGGTCAGGGGCCTGCATCCTTCATGACCAGGCTCCGAGAATGTGACAGTTTCCACTCACCAAGCAACAGAGACCAGTGCTCCAAGCTCAGGGTGGGAGATGCTTTCCTTCTGCACACACCCACATCAGTACAACAGGAACAATATTAAACCAGGCAGCTTTCACTTTTCTGTGAGAGAGGTCGATTGCTTCATTAATTATCTGTAGTTCTGTGGTTTAACTTGGGCTGAATTTCAGTTACATGACTTGGACAAAAAACTTTTCCCTATCAGGCTCAGGCCAGGATGGTGGGACAGGTACGAATACTTTGATGGAAGAATCAGAGTCAGTGTGTGTATAGTATCTGGCTTTTTTACTGCAATTAATATCAGATGCTTTAAAAGAAGGAGACGTGATGATAATGCATCTGTACAGCCACGTGAATGTCTTTGAGTGAGAAAAAAGCCCCTCTAATTTCTGACACTGGAAAAGCATGAATTTGAACTCAGACCCTGTCTTAACTGGCACAAACTTAAGCAATTCTTCACGCTTATCAAGTCCCCTTGGGTTCAACATTTTGTCTGATGACTTACAGGTGGCAGGTACCATAGCACCACCTGCCATTGGCCTGAAACTGATGAAAGTAGCATCCTTGGAAAACCAAAGGAGACCTTGGAAGAACACTCTACTCCTGCTTCCTGCTTCTGACGAATGAACCTCTCCAGTCCCCATCTCAAATTGGCCTACCACAGTAAGGAAACCACTGCTGAAGAATAATTACTCTTAACACAAAAAACCAGAGGGATCAACAAAAAGATGGAAAAAATTGTTTAGAGCCATGGGAAATGAGAATATTTACATGATTGTCTCTGGTTGGTTTTCTCTAATGCAACTTAAAACAGAAGAGTGATGAGGAAAAATGGATGGAGAGAAGTTGAATGGCAGAATGGAAGGGCGGGAGATGGGCGCAAAAGGAATGACAGCTGTGGAGGGGAGGCAATGGACTTACCCCGGAGCCCAAGGAGTTGGCCGCGGTGGAGGACTACAGCTAGGCACAGGCAGGGAGTGGGAACACAGAGGGGCACGGGAAGTGACGGGCAGGATGGGAGAGAAGAAAAAGGTGATTACTGGGAGATAATTTGGGGGCAACAAAAATAGTATAAAACCTAGAGAAACCACAACAGAAGCTCCTATGAGTTTGTACTAATACTGTTCTTGCTCACTTTGCTCTTATCTTACAGGGACAGATGAGGTATCTGAGGTGGGAGAGGGACCATGTCACAAGGATCCACTGCTACATTTTTAGTGAGATTTTCTTGCTTACCACATTTTTTATAGGAACGCAGAAAGATAAAGCAATTGGTTTACAGCAGGGAAAAAGTTTAACTCAGACCAAGGACAGCAGCCTTAAGACAGAATGGGCTTCAGAAAGGAACTCAGAAACAAGACCAAAATTGCAATCTATGAAGAGAACTGTCTCACTGCCTTCCTGGTGTCAGCCCCAGGCACTTCCAGCTTCACTGCCCTTAGAGGAGAACATTCCAAGCCTGACTTCCAGGAGGATTACAAGAGGTTTGCTTCTTTTATACAAGAGGTGTTTTGTTTCTCAGCTTTCCTGTGAGCATTGGTGAAAAAACATATATTTGGCTGCTTTCTTTTGAAAGCAATTGCAATCAGCTTCAAATCCTACTTCCCCATGGTGATCTGGATAAGACTCTTCAAAATAAGATGCTGATGGGCAGGTACAGAACAGGACTAGTAAGAGCTTCAACTAAACTTCCAGCTCCAGAGATTCAACTATTTACTCTTATTGCTGGGTCCCCTCACCAGGCTGGATTTGGTGTAGGATACCTATTTCTACTTGACTGATAAAGCTGAGCCCTAATCTGAGTAAATGGAGCTTTTCTAAGATCAGTTTCTGGAAAATACTGTTATGGAGACATTTAGATGACTATGCCAAAATGAAATTTCCAGGGAGATCTTCCTGGTGACTTCTCACCCCATGGCCTCCTTTTGAAGACTTACTACAACTCCCAAAACTTTGTGAAACTCATGTTTCACAGTAACTACTGAATCAGTTCACATCACTCTGCTCTGTCAACGTCCAGGGCTGCTCACACTCTGGGCTTTTCACCCTGAACATGGCTATGATCAAAGGGTGTCAAATGTCAGGAAGGCATTAGCCTACCTGAGCCACCTGCCATGCTGCACAAATAACACCTAAAAGCTTCTTTTTTTTAGGGGGGATGCAGGAGTACTTTCAATAAATGTCACTTACTCTCAGTCAGGGGAATGGAGATGACAACACCGTTCCCGGTGCCCACCCAAAGGCGGTTGCCAGCGATGAGCAGGGCCGTGATCCGCACGAAAGAGAAGCCCAGCTTTCCAGTGCCTAGGGAGCATGAATGAGAGTTGGAGAGTTAGTGATGACTTTGGGCAAGGTCTGCTTTGGGCAAATTCTGCCTTGAGCTCAGTGAGCAACAGACCCTCACCGAGCATCTTGCTGACGTAAGGCTCAATGTCGACATCCTGCAGATG
This sequence comes from Aphelocoma coerulescens, assembly GCF_041296385.1. NCBI lineage: Eukaryota > Metazoa > Chordata > Aves > Passeriformes > Corvidae > Aphelocoma > Aphelocoma coerulescens. The sequence continues at coordinate 603,561 of NC_091028.1, forward strand.
TTGATGGCTGTGGGCATGGTAGAGCCTCAGCGTGGAGTCCAGGCGGATGGAAACCCACACTCCATCTCCAATCCATGCCAGCTGTCGCACCTGGCTCTCCCGACGAGGATGGGCATCAAAGGATTTCTGAAATAGGTGAACCAGTGTAGATACAAAAATGCTGCTAGCGAGGATTTTCTTGCTCTTTTCTAAGTCCGTGAGAGACTTTTCTCTCTCACAGAAGAGGTAACAGAGTTATGTAAACAACCAAGCCACCTGCAACCTTGAAAAGTCTTGTTTATGGTCTAGTAGAAAAATATTTTGACAATGGATGGTTTAGGATTTTAGCCAATCACCCCCAAGGGGGGGCTGATCATTTGTCCAATTAGACTATGAAGAAAAAAGTCTATAAAAGAGTTTATAAAATAATTAAATAAATCAATCTTGCTGCACAATTCCTGCCTGCTGGATCTTCTCTCCTCCTCCTCTTCCCTATGGCTGCGGGACACGGTGATATACCCTAGGGCCTAGGCCTGCGGTAATAAACCAACGTGAATTCACAGAAGGTTTGCCATTATCTATACTCCATATGTACATACATTCCATTTTCCTCAATTGAGATCCCTTGTTTGGGTTCCAAAGATCTTGGAGAAGCTGTGTTAATGCTAGCTGACCCCAGCAGTTCACTACTGTACACAATCAATCCTTTGCTTGAGCAGCTGCATGGCAGCTTTGCAGAGTTGATGGTCTTTTCAGACCGCTTCAGGAACAAGAACATTTAGAAGCCAAGAGCTTTCAATGTACTTGGTAGAAAAGGAAAACACACAACTCCAGGATAAATTCCAAAGATCAAACTGCTTTGGCTCACTAATGTGAACTTTAGATCCAGCACTTCTTCTCTCCTCAATTAGAATTATTTCAAACACTCTCAGATTTGTACCAACACCACTGTACTGATTTTCACCCAAAAGGCTCTAAAGATTGTTTTTTCCTTAGTGGAATCCCAGGGGCTTGCTAACTGTACTGTTCCTTTGTGCCATAATGCCTACAGATGGAGAAGCCTCAGATTGTAAGTGAAGAGTCACTGTAAAGCAAACACCTATGTTTGGACACTACATGGCCTCATAGACTCCCTAGTAACGGCAAAGAAAATTGTCAGTTTAGACTTACTGATAGAATTATGCTCTGGAAAGGGAGGAAGGAATAAATATCCCCTGGAAGATTAGATCATAACATGACCCAGACTGACAGTCTTGGTCTTGCAGTCAGCAATGACAACCCAAAGGTTCTGAATTTCACACACTGCAGCAGAGAACAGCTGTAAGAATAAATCCAACACAAGTGTGTGCATGCACAGACATGCATGTGCTCTCTTACCTCAATCTGCATTGTCTTTGGCTGGATAACATGGATTTTGTTCTTGTAGCCACACCAGACTCTATCATAGACCACAGCCATGCAGCGGATGGAGTGGTGAGTGTGACCAAGATCCATCAGGTGGTAATTACTGAGATCCCACTGACCATCTGAGGTGAAAAACAAGTGTGGAAAGATGTATCTCCTCCATGACATGTGAGCATACAACAGAATCCTCTACCTTTCTCTATATATCTGGGTATACAGGCTTAGCTGATACTCAAATGCTCAGTTTGCTTATGTCTGTGACCTTCCCATGGCTCCTGCTTCAGGCACAGCCTTACACTTATGAAATATGTAAAGTTTAGTTTAGATAAAGTTTAGTTTGGTGCCTGACAGTGCTCAAATCAGGCCAATTTAAACATCTTTTATTGCAATGAAGTGAACAGGCTTCTCTAATAAGTACAACAAAACCAGTGGGAGAAGAGGGAAGACAGCTGAACAAGACTATGCAGAAACTTGAAAGGAAATGGGCCATACAGTCTTTGTGGTGAGGCTTCCTCACAACACAGACCTACAACATAATTCCCCCAAAGTGTCAAATCCAAAAGAAGGAATCAGATCTCCCTTCTCTCACTCTTATTTTTAACTAACCAGGCAGATATTGTGTCCTTCACAGACAGGAAGCCTCTATGTCATGAAGCTTTATCTTATTTCTGATGGGAACAATTTTGATGTGTCAGTGGTCAGGCTTGAGCTCATGACAAAGGCTGAATCAAAACTTGAATGGCACAAGCCCAGAAATCTCTATCTTTCTGCTTGCTGAATGAACTGCTACTCAATGAATAACTAAGTTCTTTATATGCCAACATTTGTCACAGTTAGCTAATTCCCATGTGCTGTCAGGTGTGAACACAGATAAGAAACTGCTCAAGCCACAGGGAAACAAAACCCACAGCAGTGAAGAGGACCAGAAATTGAATTTACTAAGTGTACCTCAAACAACTGCACAGCATAAAACATGACCTAAAAGTGTCACGTTTACTCCACATATGCTACACAGCAACTACACACATTTTTGTTCAGAAAAGCTCAGGAAGTGGTGTTAGAGTACACCTGAGATGGTTTAGGATAGCGATTATGTGTATAACAGCTATGTGTTTTAACTCAGTGTTTGTACTCCAGCAGCCAGCAACTTCCTTTCTCACCTCGGGAGAGTGTTTAATCCACTGCTACACTTTTAGCCAAGTTTTGTTTTCTCTATTACATTGAGTCTTACCTTCTCCCCGATGGAATATGGCTAGTGTTCCATCTGCCAGAGCAACCAGGACCCTCCCTTTCACATGCCTGAAATAACGGAATAGTAAATACATAAAAACTCCAAAGAACTGAGGGACTAAAAAACACTTCCTGCCATCCACACACACCATCTTTACATAGTCTCCACAATTCCCAGTCAGTTTAGCATTGCAGGAACATCCTGCAAGAGGTCACACCTCTTACCTTCACTGCAGTAAAAAAAAAAATCACATCTGTAAATTTTCTGTTGAGGAAATTCTTCTCCTTCACAATACAAACTAATTCCCCCTAATTTACCCCTTAGTGAAATTTTGTCTTTCTCCTCCCCACTTACTTTCTCCTGATATTGCTAGTCATGTATTCACTGAATTGGGTCAGGACAGCAACTGAGCAGGAAAAGGGTTGGTATGAGGCTTTCCTATTACTTTTAAAAACCTTCAGAAACTTCTCACAAAACAATGCACTTCAGAAAGCAAAGAAAAAATTGTGGCTGCCACATCCTTGGAAGTGTTCAAGGCTGGGAACATGGATGGGGCTTGGAGCAACCTGGTCTAGTGGAAGGTATCCCTGCCCATGGCAGGGGGTTGAAACAAGAGGATATTTAAGGTCCACTCCAATCCAAAGCATTCTGTGATTCTGTAAGTCTGTGAGAAAGAGCTGCTAACCCCCTCCAAAGCATCACTTAAGCCCCAAACCTTCTCCTCCAGGACCCTTGGAACACACACTTACACCAGGCTCAGCACAGAGTCCTTCAGCTTTATTGAGTGCAGACACTTCTTCCAGTTGGACACAGCTGAGTGCACGTAAAGCCTGTGAGAGAGGACAAATTGGGGAGGGTTAGCAGCAGGGCCCACACCTTCAGCCTGCCCAGGCTTGAGTCTTCTCTTCTGGTAGGAAAGGTGGAGGTGAGGTAAGAAAGCGATGTTAAATGCCTGAGACTATGGTGAGCTGAGCAATGAAATGAGGAATGAAAACCTTCTCCAGAAACAAGCAGCGAACAAAAGGTGTGTGGACATGAAAAACAGAGCCCAGAGCAGGGAGGTGACACAGAGCTCTGCCAACCCAAGGGGAACACACCAGCCATTCTGAGCTCCCAGCCACATGGTGGGGGCGGCACTGGTGCAGGTCCCAGCCTCCCCGGTTGACTCCTGATCTGGCAGTGTTGTGCTGGGCTCCATCTTCAGCTGCCCATTCTCCCTGAAGAGGCAAAAGAACAATGTTAGAGGTTTAGCAGCAGCAGTGCACAGAATGCCCACCTAGGCCCACAGCCTGGCAGCCACAGACAGGTATGGGCCCTTGAAGACACAAGTCACTTCTTGCTCTTTGATAGTTTTTAACTGCAAATCTGCAATTTACACTATTTCCTTCCTCCTCCCCTTACAAACAACAAGTACTTCAAATCTACAGACCCTAACTGTTTAGCAGGACTATTACACAAACAATATTTTCTCTGTTCATTTCCAACTTCAACAGAAACAACTTAGAACAACATGGGCATTCAGGAACAATCTGTATCCAAAACTTCCACCTGTTCTTAAGGCCATCACATCAGCCTTGTTTGTCTTAAGAACTTTTGAGTGGTGAATATGCTTTCTTGGTTACTTTTACAGCACATCAGAGGTACTACTAGAATAAATCAATCATCATTTCTACACACATATGAGTAAGCTCCTTCAGTAAGAACATGAAGTGTACGCATACTTTGGAGGATCTGCCTTAACCACAGGTCTAAATTCATAGTGAGAGGTCAAATATTTGCATTTTAACAGCTGACCCAGTCAGTTGTAGGCTGAGCCATGTCTGTTTTCATTTCATTTTTTGCCTCCCTATTATCCCAGCTGTAATACTGCTTGGAGACAAAATGGATAGAAGTCTGACACTTTATCAGAAGATCAGGCTGGTTCTCTTATCACAAAGCTTATGAAAACAGAACTGATCAGTAACAGAACAGAACCATTACTCTGACCCCAGCCCACCTACCCATTCTGCCTTGGTGCCTGGGCTGGGACAGGGTCTGTGAACACGTGCTCGGTGAGGGGCCCGGGCCGGGCCTGCGTCGGCTCTGCCTCACCAGCACTGCTCTCCGGTACCTCTGTAGCCTCTGTTGCCTCCTCGGTCGACTGAGACTGGTTGATCTTCCCGTTGCAGACAGGAGCCACCTCACCTAGAGGACAATGAACAGTGTGAGACATGCTGGAGAATGAGTTGGTGAGTTAACTATCTAGACATCAGGCTGTCAATTCTTTATTTTATCTTTCCTTGCCAAATTCAATCAAGCCCTGAGCCTGTGCCACAGACACAGCAGCTCATCCAGCATCTTCTGCCTGGATGGGAAACAGACACTATTTTAAGGTGAGGCCTAATCTGTGACTAGCACAGCACAGCACAGCATTGGAAGGGCTCCATGGCTGTCACTGCAGTATGGAGTCAGCAAGGGCAGCAGTATGATTTGCATGTGAGCTTAATTGGCTTCCCAAGGCTCAGAAAACAAAGCAATCAGAACAGCAGCACCTGTAGCAGGGCAAACATCTCATCTGCCCAGAATACTCTCCTGTATGACTCCTGCAACCAGGCTGCAGCATGTGAATCAGAGAAAAAAGGAGGGCTCTAAGAAGAAATGTACCAAAAGGGCCTTTGGTACTCCTGTATCATAATAACAGAATTCTGGAGGCCTCTGAAGTGTTTAACTTGAGGACAGGAGGATGTGGCTGTAACACCAGGAGCTCGTACAGGACTAGCTGTAATTGAAATGTCACTAAGTTTTACATCCCAAAACTCACTCTGTCCCTTGTCCAGCACAGGTGTGTCCCCACGCGAGGAACAGTTGCTTCGTGGCACATTGCAGCGGGTTGCACAGCCCACCAGCGTGATCCCTGCCAAGACACCATCTGCTCCAGCTGACTCCTCGGGATTCACATCCCCCTCCAGGAAGATCTCGCCTGGGGGATAGTCACTCTCACTGGCCGCTGAAGATAAAAGAACAGGTACTCGCATAAATCAAGCAGTCACTGCTAAGTTAATGTAGCTGTACTCCTGAGATCGCCCTAATGATGGGAGATTCTGATCCTTGGGGTTCACCACCCTGGGGAGGCACCACAGCATCCATCAGCAGCCTGATCCATGGCAGATCCCCTCATCCCTAGTATCAGTATCCAAGGCAGGTACACAGCCCTTCCACACTGGACAAGGCTCACTCCTGCTTCCAAAAACCACTGTTTGTGTACCAAATGAATGACTTACTGAACCCTGAACAGGGAGGAATCTCCAGAGAAAGGTCCCACAGGAAGGCAAGATCTGGGTTATGATTTTGGGGAACAATTACAGAACACAAGAAGGCGCAAGGGTTAGTTCCCAAGTGAGGATGTCTGTCACTCCTCAGTGGTGCAGGTGACCCTGTGCAGACCCCAGCCTGGGCCCCACTCACCGGGGATGCTGGAGATGCAGAGCACGTGAGCGTTGCAGACAGTGAACTGGTCCACCACTGTGCCAGGCTGGTTGGCATCAATGATCACGACTTTACTGGTTGACAGCGTGCTAGTGAGGATCCAGACACGGCTGGATGTGGCATCCATCTCATGGAGCTCCTTTGCCTTTGGGAGAGCAAACACACAGGCACAATAAGCACTCCTCTTGGATCAATCTGAGCCTAACAATGCTTGGCAACATTTACACATGGTGTAATTTATTTCAAATTATACATTCTATTCTATAGTAAAATCATATAAGAATTTTTTTCTATTTTATATAGTTGTCTAATCAGTTATATTTTAATTTTTATTTTTATTAATTTGATTCCATTCATGTTGTTGCACTAGTATCCACAGCACTGGCCAAAGAGCCTGACTCCTTATGCTCCAAGAGCAATATGGCCACTAATTTCTCTGTTGACATGTCTGACAAATGTATCACTGAATATTCATTCATCCAGAATGCTGTGAGTCTGGGATGCACCCACAACTGATCAGCTTAAGCAAGCTGGTCTTAGGAGAGTATAAGGCAGCAGTGTAAAACAGGTGTGGAGAAAAACCCTACAAACCAGACAGGATAAAATATTGTATTATTATCTGCAAATTACAGCTTGGTTCTTTAAATAGGAGAAAAACAAAAAATCATTTAAGACTACTAAAAACCAGAACTGGATTAAATCTCAAGCAGCCCAAATGGACTCACAGACTCTCTGTTCTTTAAACAAAGCTTTGCCTAAATGTATTATTTTTTAAATTTACAATTATGAGGGCTATATAATCTTCCTAGCAACCTCATCAAGCATTTAATTGCCCTTATTATAAGGATTTTTTTCAAAATTCCAAACGTTTCAAAAGCAAAAGTTGGAAAACTTTATACTGGATGATTTGTCCGAAATCACACCCAAAGTTACAGAAGAGCCAGAACACCACAGCACTGCCCCACAAGTACAAGAGCATTTTATGGCACAGTACAAAGGTACTGAGAGAAGGGGTATGGTAGGAATGAAATGACAAAAAACATCGGAGGGAAAAAAATCCATTTTCTTTTCTGACCTTTTTTTTCTCGGGAGATGCATGGTTACTTTTGTTGTTCTCGCCTTCCACTTCCCTATCACAGGTGAGGGGATCACGCCCAGGATCTAGTTTCTGCCCATTCCCAGGCTCCTGTTCCAAAGGTCTCCATCCTGAGAGATTGACTCCAGCTGCACACCACAGCTAAGAAACAGAAGCAGGAATCTGAACTAAGGATTCTGCAGGCTCCGTGGTCTCTTTGAATTTAGGCACCTTTGTGGAGAACTGTCAAATGTCAAACATCTAAAACATTAAGTTGTAAACACCAGATCTTGACGATTTCTCCTAGAAGATATCCAATTTGATGCAGGTAAGACAAAGGATCTCTGTACCCAGCAATATCACTGCTTTTTGTCACTGCAAGTGACTAAAGTCACAAGCAAGCCAGGACATGGCTGATGTTTAATGTGTTCAAACTGACAGATGGCAGGTTAAATGCGACATCAGAAAGAGATTCTTCCCTGTGAGGGTGTGAGGCTGGTGAGGCCCTTGCACAGCTTGCTCAGGGAAGCCTGTGGCTGCCCCATCTCTGGAAGTGTAGAAAAACAGTCTGCTGGCTTAGCTCCCACACAAGCAGTTTTTTGAAATCAAATCCAGCAAATCTCCTATGAGTTATTTCCAGGGAGCTTTTTAAGAGAATACTTGGAACAGGGCTACAGAAACAAACACTAGATTTATCCAAAACCCTAAAGGGAAAGATGCTGCACAGAACATTATCTAAAGATCACATGTGGAACCTTCTAGAAACAACAGCATTAAAATTTTCTTACAATTTAACCATCAGGATGATTTCTAAAAATAATCTCTGAATGAATTAGTGACAAACTGGCTATTTCAAAACAACCAGTTACAGCAGATAAGTCTACCATCTGCCCACATGACCACTTATGCCCATCTGCAATTCTGCTCAAAACATTCTAATATCGATAGACATGGCTTCACAAAAATTTACTCCAGATAATACTGGCCTGTTACCAATGAATTCTGGTCAACAGTAGAATTTAAGGAGTGATGAAATGCATTTTTACTTTCACTTGATCATTTTCATGAATTTTTATATTGGTTTGCATTACACCCTGAGGAGTCTTAGCAAAAGCGTTAGAAGCATAAAATGTTGCTGTTAATAAATTGTGTCAAAAAAGCAAAAGATGTCATAGAGCAGCAGGAGACCCAGCAACCAGAACCAGCTGAGAATTGTGTCCTAAAATACTTTTTCCTACATTGACTAGAGACCACCATTCAAAAAAAGAAAGTGGAAGATAGAATTTGGAATCTATAATGTCAGAAGAATTCAGATTGTTGTAAAAACTGCAGGTTTAGTGACCCAAATTCTTTGCATATCTCATGTCCCCTTTCTGGACTGCATGGTAACCAGAAACAACATACCTTCATAGTTGGGTCCTTCTCTACTAGTGGGCGACAATACACAGGCACAGGGACATTTTTCATGCGAGTGTCTTCCTGACCACCATTGGGACTCAGCTAGGGGGAGAGAAGAAAAAAAAGACAGTATAAAGCTGCAAACACTGGGATATGGCAAGAGAGATGGAATCAGTGTGGCAGAACCAATCAGAGGTGGCTGCTGCTGAGGCTTCCTATCATGTCTTCTGTGAAACAGAGTACTTAAGGGGAGAAGAGCAGTGCACTCAAGAGACCATCTCACAGTCATCACTGCCCCAGTGATGGCCAACAGAGGCTACACATTGCCCTGCTGATAGAGAAAGGATGCTCCCTGCAAAGAGTCAGAACACTAGCATTACCTTCCATCGTGACAGCTGGACTTGATGATCTTAAAGGTCTTTTCCAAACTTAATGATTCTATGATTCTACGGCCTGAAACTTCCAAGCCATGCTGCCAGGCTCCTCCCTTTCAGGGGGTCTCTGACCAGTGAAATGCATCATAACCCAACAAGTAAGGCTGATACTGTTTGATTTTGTGTTACTGATGGGAAGAAGTGGGCACAAACTGCATTTGTTTTTCATACTAAATGATTGTTATAGTTCTCAAAGTAAAAATGAAATAACTAATGTTCCAGCCCAATTATAACAAAGGAAATTAAAAAAACAAACAAAAAAAAGGACTAGACTCTGGATAGAAAAGTTTAATTTCTTTTGGTTTAGTGTGCTTTTCAGTTTCAGTATTTTCATGCAGAGGATGTCCTTCTACTGACTTTGGTGGAGATATACAGAACATTAATTTGGTCTGTGCCTACAACTATCCTACAAACAAAACATGCACATGGTACCTCTAAATTAATGTTAATGACTAAGGTCCTTAGTTAATGACTAAAGTCACCTCCCCCTCAGCCTGTCCAGAGCATGGTCCCTACCTGCTTGTACTTGGCTGGGAGGCTCCAGCCACAGGCCTGCAACCGCCCATCATCGTTCCGCACGTGCTCCCGGACCTGCCGGTACTGCTCCCGCTTCTGCTCACGGCGTGCCGAGGATGTGCAGTCACTGAGGAGAGAAGCACAGCATCACCTTCCAACTCATGGTTAAAGAGAGAAGCTGAGGGTGAAGGGAATGGGGCCACAACAGGGAAGGTCACACACAGCAAACCAAATCCAGCTGTGAAAACAGATGTAGGCAATCAGAGACAGAAAAACTCTGTTGAGATGCAGACACAGGCAGTTCTGACCTGAGAGATGTGGCAAGCCAAGTCATTGTCATCACCACTTATGATGTTCCAAGAGCCTTTCAGAAACAGGGAATAATCCTTCTCTAAAGCCTATGAATCTAGGAGATGACAGCAATTTTTGCTGAGCTGTTACAATTTACCAATCTAATGTCTCCATCAGGAAGGCATTTTGAGTTCTTTCCCTCCTCATTATACTCAACTATGGATTTTTCTGCCCATTTTTAAGCTTTCTCTGCTGACAAGGAAAACATGCACTAACTGCTGGTTCCAACAAAACAACTCCAGCTTTGCACTGGCAAAGGTTAAACCAAAAATTTATCTGTGAGCTTTTAGACATGTTTTAATATAAACAAATGCTGTTTGTCAGCTCCAGCTCTCAGTAGGTTTTTAAAGTATCATTCTGAGGTACAAACAGCATCAGCAGAAAAATTAAATTCCGTGGGCAGCTCCATTATGTAAGCCACTGCTGGGAAGCACTCAGACACCACAGCATGACTGTGAGACGTCATAAGAGAAAAAGATGGAATAAGGGCAGTGGGTATCTATAAAGTTTAAAATTACCTTCCTACAAGCAGTGTCTTTTCAACAAATCCTTTTTATTGTAGACGTTATCCTACTTTACCACCACATTCTCCAATGTCCTTCCATAAAAACACACCCCCTGTGAAACCACACAAACTTTGCAATGGCAGAACATCTTGTGAAGTCATGTAAAGCACAAAAGAGTTTTCTCCCTTCATGTCAGGGGCACAAAGAATTGGGGTAAGACTGTAGTACCTATACCCAGAGGCTCATTTTTAGCATGGTTAAGATTAAAACCAAGTACTGGAACTTAAATGCGCTGTGGAGAGAACTTTTATCTTCACTTAAACGCCTTGACATTCTATCCCTTTGTCCTGATGCTGCCATCACATTCCACCACAAAAACCCTCCTTCATTCCACCCCAGTCTGCAAATACAAGTGCAGAACTAGAGCGAGGCCAACTCGAGCTCCAGTGGTCCCTGCTGAGATGATCCATCATGGCCTAGAAAGCCATGGCTACTGTATGTTTGGGAGGACAAGATTTGCTGAACCCATCCATATAGTAACTGATCAGTGAAAGCACAGGGAGATAAACCACATAGAACAGAGAAATACTAACATCACACAGACTGTTTCTAAAGTGGAAACCAGCTTATTTTAAACACTGCTGCTCTTTGGGAGAGCTGCAGGGGGGCCTGGCTTGGCACACAGCCCTGCAACTCACTCGTCAGGGAAGAACTCGAGGGTGCGGCTGCCGGAGGAGATCTGGCACATGGTGTGGCTGCGCCGCTGGCTGAACCCCGCCGTGGTGGGAGACTTGTAGTGGATATTCACAGAGGGGTAGGTCCTCTTTGCTGGGGGAGGACTTGAGGAAGAGCTGAACAGACGGCTGAAGCTAGGGACAGAAAAAGGCCAAAAAGTAAGAGAAAAGGTACCTGGAGAGACAGGCACCATAAGATACACAAAAGGGGAGGCAAGAGGTATGGGATCAAAAGCTGTTAAGCCCATCACAAAAACTGCTCTATTGAAACCCAGAGCTACATCCTTGGTTTGACTGACATGTTTTTAGCTTCCAGAAATAGGTACCTTCTGAAAACAGCCCTTTATTACAACTGACTGTAAGTGTATAAATGTTTCCATTCCAGGATACTCATGAACTTTTTCAGCTTGTAAAACAAAATCAATGCGCATGGTCAGATCTAATTTTAATTTCACTAAGGACAAAGGAAGCCCGTGAAGGCACAAGGGTTAAGCCAACAACACTTCTACCTGACATTAATGTCAGAGTCTACTAAGTTGCTGTCTGAAGTAGAAACGGCAACACTCCCTTTTCTTAATCTTGCACAAACCACCAAAGAACTTACAACTGCCAAATGGTGGATTTCTTCTTCTCCTGGACGGATGGGTGCTCACGGGAAGCTCTATGGACAAACACAGCAGAACCAAGTTAATTTCTGCATCTCTGCCAAGCATCAGGTCATTTCCACTAAGGAAGCCATGTCAAAAGTCAGAATTCATTCTAAGACATCAGGGAAAGGGACATGCACTGGTCTTCAATGCAAACACACCCAACCACTTTAAGTATCAACACTGACGTGAAAGGCAAGTAAGCATGTTTAACGCAAAGTTTTATCAACTCTCTGTAACACTGTCTGCCACAGAAAGTGTGGGAACTACAGACCCCAGCGTTAGAGTCACTTCAAATCATAGCCTTTAGAACTCATCAATCAGAAGCGATACTCCTCCCCAGATCTTCTCCCAGCTTAATAAGCACGCAAGAAACAAGCAAGACAAACAACTGTCCAGTGTCTCCAAATAATGGTGGCAACATGAGATTTGCAGCCCAGGTTCAGGAACAAGAGAGAAAGTATTGGTATTAGGAGAGAGGCATCTACAGTCTGGAAAACTCCCAGTATTTCTCAACCCTATGTTGGTAGGGGTTGCACTGACCACAGCTTCTGTCGTAAACAGGGATGTTACCTAACACCCAGCCTCACCTGATCATCTCTGTCCACCTGACAGCCTCCTGGAGCTCCATCAGCCTCTCCTTGTACTGGTTGCGCTCCATCAGGACCCGGGCCATCTCCACGCGGGTGAAGCGCCGGCGCTGGGCAATGGGAATGTTGTCCTGCAGAGGGGAGGAGCACTGCTTCAGCCCACAAAAGATGGAATGGGATTGAGGTTAGTACCGGGCAAGTCAGGGAACAGACACATATTTGTTAGTTCTTCTCCTGTCCTGCTTGATCTCCTCCCCATTTCCCCATACAAGAAGCTAATTCAGACAGTGAGCTCCAAACTACGGCCCATGGACCTCTGGGTATTCGGCAAACCCATGGAAATTAGAATGAGAATCACCACCAACTTGAACACATAGACCTCACACACACACACACACACACACACTAGTGTGTGGGGGACTACTGCCAGCAAGGTGCTTTGATAGTCTCAAGGAATGGTAAGAATTGACGGTGGTCCGTTGGTCCAGCAATCTGGAAACCAAAGTTTTAATTCAGTAACAAAGCCAGTCACAAGCAGCAGGGAGCACCACATAATGCCATCCTGCCCCCTCAGGAGGACTGGAAGGAGATATTCTGTTAGTACAGACGGATAAAGATAGGATACGCGAAACTAAGGAAACACCTTTTCCTCTTTGGTGACACAACTTGACCTAGCAATGAGGGCACAGGCAGCTTTGGGTTGGGAACAACAGGAGTGAAAGTCTTTGTCTCTTTTAAAGAATGGAAAATGAGAACAACATGAGTAAGTTGCAGAAAGTATCTGCCCAAAATAAAGACTGCAAGGATTTCAGGAACTCATTGCTAGGAGGTGGCACGGGGCTGTGCTAGACTGTGGCAATTCCCAAGCTCAGCCTGGCTGGTAAGTGCTGCTGAGAGCTGGAATAGCACAAATTCACCAAGGCCCTCTCTAGCCTCCTGGACTTTTAATCAAATCTGTATTACTAGTCAAAACAAGAACTGTATAAACAAAGAGGAATTTATAAATTATTTTTTAAATTAAAAAAAGAACCAGACCTCCTGTCAGTTCAGCTGAAAACAAATCCAACTCTCTTCAGTAGCTCATGAGCCCAACTTGAAAATATTCCCATCTACCTAAATTTTCAATAGGCCAAGTTCACCCCAAATAAGACAACAGATTTAGGCTAAAACTGAACCTGCTCTGATATCTTGTGTAAGAAAGAAAACAGTAACACTGACGAGCAATGTATTTAATTCCCTGTCCTAGCAGGGACATTTACAAGGAAAATCTTGTTACTGCTTGATTTGCCTTTTTTTTTTTTTTCACTTACAGTTAGTCTTTGTTGAAAAGCCGCTATCCCAGCCAAAACAGTTTCAAGAGCTGTCCTAGAAGAACAGCCCACAAGCCTTCTCTGCCTGTACCCTGTAACAGGCAGTACTAGCTTATGGAAAAGAATTAACAAGAAAAATGCAGCACTAAGACATGGTGGTAGTCACTGTTGCAAAGCTGGCTGTGTAAGCTGGATTTCGCTGCATGATGTCCTCACAGCTACATCTTCACTGCCAAGGTGGGGAGAGGCTCTTCTGGATTAGCTTGACAATCATAACACCCAGAGAGAATCCTCACTGCACACTAAACTTTAATTCTAAATTAGGATGGTGTTGAGCAGGGCAGTGCTCTAGCACCCGCCTACAGAAACTACACCCTGCACAGTGATACTGCCACTGGGTCAGCTGCTCCTCTCTGCCAGATTCTGTTTTGAAAGTTATATGAAGGGATTTCATGCTCATCAGCCACAACCCATTCACCAGCCTTGCCCTCATTGCTAACAAAGGCACATCAATCTGCATCTCAGGACTCATATACATGAAGCAACATAGGTAAGTAAATCAACCCCCTTTCCCCGCAGGCATTTTAGTAATGTCATATACCAATTCTGTACAGAGATAGCTGCTTACATCCTCCACCTCCTCTTTGGGCTCTCGTCGGGCAACAATCGCTTCAGATTTCACTCTAGGAAACAGGAAGAAAGGGATCAAAACAGCAGGTGACACCACGGCTAGCTTTGGGAAGAGAATCAGCTATGGGAAGTCTGGCTGCATCCATGACAAGGGAGCCATCTCAAACCATGTGTACCAAGTGCACAAATTCTGAGATGATTCTCTGGCATTTTCCTTCCCTCTGGCAGCACATTACTCTGAACAGCTTCACTGACCTCACCCCACTTTTTTCAAACATTTGTTGTGAGCACCAAAATATTGACCACTGGAAGAATCCAGCCAGTTTCTATTTCTGAACCAGCATCTACATTCAAATATTTGATGAGAACTGAGCCATTTTCAACAGGGAAAATGCTGGCTTAAATGCTTCTTCTGGGCTGCTTCTGGTTTCAGTAAGATTCTCTTGATTCTTTGTGATTCAATACAGTGAAAAAAGCCCCTAATGTTAAGAACAGTTTGCCAAAATGGTAAAGAACACCAAACCCTGACAAAAAATATTGGAAGTATTTAAGTGAGTGCTTTTAATTTCTTTGAACTCCTAATTTATGAGGCATTACAAAAGGCATTTAAAAAAATCTCTCTGCTTGCAAGATTACTTTCACTTCAGACATTCTGAACAATGAAGAGACCAGTCTGTGTTACTCTTGGTGATTCTGAGCTCAGACTTCAGAACCTTCTGGATTTCAGCTGGAGAACAAACCCTGTCCTCTGCCCTGAGCTCCTGCAGTCATGCGCACCCAGCCACAATGCAACAGTTCTGCTCTGAGCTCCAGGAGGCAGCTTTGTGTATATGGATGTGAAACCATTCCAGGCTTTGCTGGGCAGTTGGGCTTTAGTTTCTCTAGTTTGAGAGGAAGATAAAAAGTGGCATCTTCCTGTATCGAACTTAAGAATCCCTTCTGCCTCTTCTCGCTCTTAACATGAGCAATGAAACAATTACCAATATAGGCATTTAAATATTGCTTGGGCAACTCCATATGAGCTCTTTCAGTAAATGAATGGGCATTCACTTCTCTCAGAGCTATCCTGGCTGCTAGGAGGATCAAGCTCTTGGCAGTTTCCTTCAAAACTACTGGTTTTGAAATTCCCTTTCTTTGGGTGTTTCTGATAGCTGTTGGTGGTTGGTTGGCTTTTAATTGCAAATTTAAACCCTTAATACTTCGCTCCAGGGAGCCTGGGTTTGGAGTTGCTGCTGTAGAATCCTCATCCTGCCTTGTTGTACTCTCTAAGGTACCTTTGAACGCCAATGCTAATCCCATGAGTGAAACAGAGTAAAACAGACGAAGTGGGTTTACCACTCTTCACTCCCAGCTCCTTGGGGCAGGGGGGTAATCACTCACCTCTTTAGCTCCTCCTCCAGCTCCTTGACTCTGGTTTCTATTTTGGCTTTGGCCTGCTTTGTTGCTTCCAGTTCTCCCTTCAGCACTTCCTGCTCCCCAGACAGTTGGTCCACCTTGGCAATCAAATCATTCTTCACAACGTTCAAAGCATTTCTTGAAGGTGTGAAAGGGACAATAAGCCAAAATGCCCAATACCAGCAGCTGTCCATAAAAGAGGCCTTTAACTAAAGTCACAGACACTACAAGGGAAGGTGAGTTTAACAATTCAGCCCAGCTATGACTCATGGGAAATTAAACTTTGGGAAGATGGAGCTACAGAAGAACAGAGAAATCACCATAATGGTTCAGGATGAGGTTTGTCTGTTCCTGTATCATGACTAACAAACCGACCTCTCCTTTGGAAGATGGCAGAACACCGCAGAAGGCAGGTGTAGAGCAACCAATATCTATTTTTGACAGAACGGAAGTCTGAAACACACCTTTCAGAACTGCTGTCATCTGCAGTTGTGGGTAATTGTAGATGATGGCAATAGAAATATGCAATTCCAGTCAGCTCCAAAACATCTTAAAATTATAAAATCAGCAGCTTCCCATCAGAGTAGGTTCTCCAGCTCTCCCTGGGAGCACTCTGCCTTCCCCTTCCCAGCATCTCAGCTTTAATAGCTGGTTTGCCAGCTTTTCTCAAAAACCAACTCCATTACATTGTCTGTTTCTCCTCTATCAACTACGAAATAGTTGAGAAATCAAGAGACAACAGTTTCTTTCCTAAAAACAAACCTTGCAAATAAAACCTTATTATCATCAACATCCTCACAGAGTCTCAGACCGACACATGGATTCCCACTGAAGTTAATTTAGAGATTGCAATTGATCTCAGATGGCATCAGGCCCTACCAGCACATGCCCAGAGGCTTTACCCAAGTGCCTGCAGAAAGGAAACAGTTAGGCAACAGCTCAGGAGAGCAAATCTTCTCCTACAAGTGAAGGAACAAGTATTCAGGACAACCAATTAGATAAACAAGTGAAGCAGGAGTTCTGGCCAAGACCAAGGTGACATCTCATTTATAACCAGGCAGGTGGGTCAGAGCATGCGACAGTTCCTTACTTGGTCTCCAGCAGCTGCGAGTTCTCCAACAGCAGATTGCCCACTTCTTTGCCCATTCCTGAAAAGAAAGGCCAGGTAGTTTTCACCTGCTCTCCTAGAAACATGCAGCTTTTGTGGCACTGCCTAACTCATGCTCGAGAAAAAGAAATCACTTTTGTTAGGCTTCCCTAGATTCCTGTGTCCTGTGTGGAGAGCGGAGTGTCTCTAGCTGAATCACCAAACAGCACCAGCAAAGACACCCATGTGTCCTGTAGAGAATCCAAATTCTCACCCCAACCTTCACAGACCTCTTTGAGAGGGACAGAGGGGAAAGCTTCACTGCTACCAATCAGGGAAGTCCAGGCAGTAACTCCTGGTTCAGCCATGAGCTATTGCAAACATTTTTTATCATTCCTCTCACAGAAAGAAGGTAGAGTTTATGGGTTTTTCACAAGCATAGCAGAACACTGTCCAAGTCCTGATCTGCACACTAGTGATTTTCTTCGTTTCTTTGTATAAGCCGAATTTTCTGTTTGCATGATTTGGGATCATGGTTGTGACAAGTTTCATGCACATGAAAGGCTTCCCATTATTGACCTTCTGCTAGAGCAATTTTAACAGGACTGCAGATTGTCCCTTGCTCTATCTAGCTTTAACAGCTTTCTCACAGATGTTTTAAAATGTGAAGTCTCAGTTCCACTACTTCAGACCCACACTCAACACCAACAGCAGACACTCTGCACTTGCACTTGGGCATCCACGTACAGCTGCAATCTGCAGACTGGTTTACAAGAGCATTGACACATCTGGGGCTAAGAGTGAAGGTCGAATTCAGTATTTCATAAAACAGATAAAATTTAGGGACCAAAAGCACATCTGGGTTGTTTCCTGCTGCCAGGGACTTGCTGAGTCCCAGGGTCAGCCTCTGTCTTATAGTGGGGAACAGAGGCCACCTGAGAGCTGAAGACAGGGAGGCCTCTCCTGTTGGAGGACAGTGCTGAGGGGTGCAGCTCATATCTCACCACAGGTCCCAGAGCATGAAGAAGTCTCCCCACCATCAGTATTTGTCCTGCCCTCTGAACTCTCTCTTCCTTCACAGCAAAGACATCAACAGTTTTCATGACACATCATTTGCTGATTAATTATTATTTGCAAGAAAATAAAAACAACACAAACTTGAATTAAATGGAAGTTAGAGGAACATGGCAGCACATGAGAAGTGAGAACACACCACAACACTCCAACACACAGATCCTCTTCCCGCAGTTAAATTGGATGAATTTATGATGACAAAAGCAAATTCCCAGCAAGAATGAGTAAGAAGCAGCATTTTCAAAGAACTTTTGAAAAATTAGTGACAGATAATGAATCACTTTGATGTTTCAGGCAGTGTGTCAGAGAATATTCTAACAGCACAAAATGGGAAACACTAACTGCAGTGCAAACTACAGTGTATTTTGGGTTGGTAAGGTGAAGGATCTATAGCCCTTTTTTTTTGTG
The DNA here is from genome assembly GCF_041296385.1 of Aphelocoma coerulescens. Classification (NCBI taxonomy): domain Eukaryota; kingdom Metazoa; phylum Chordata; class Aves; order Passeriformes; family Corvidae; genus Aphelocoma; species Aphelocoma coerulescens. The sequence continues at coordinate 621,795 of NC_091028.1, forward strand.
ACATATGCGGCATGTAAGTCAGACGACTCAGAAGACTTCTGTTTATTAAATTATTTTCTTGCTCATTTTTAGTGATTATACAAATAATCAAATAAATATTTAGCCTGTAAGGCATTAAATTGGCACAAGGACATTAAAGGTGCTGAGGAACATCCAGGGAAAGGCTCATCCCCATATTTTTTGGACTAAGTCTTTTTTCTTCATATTCTTGAGTCATACATCCCTCTCTGGAGCTGTTTTTGGGAGAGAAAGGAATTCTGGGGAAGAGGGTGAGCTATCACGCCAGAACTAAAGGCCACACAGCATTCTGTCAGTATCCTTCACCACAGCTTCTACCTTACTTGTGTGTGATGCAGTGACAGCCCAATGCCTTAACCACACCTCTGGCAATAAAGAACATGATGAAGCCTCCCAGAGCCATGGAATGGCACTATGAGATCATCTTGCACAGGCTGTAATGGCACAGCTCTGCTCTTGGGAAGAAAACTTTCAGTGTGGAGAGACCATAAGGAGACCTCTTCAACCCTCTGGGGTGTGGAGCAAATGGAGGATAGGTCTGGGAAGAGCCCTGTCCAACAGAGCTCATCCTACACCATCTTCCTCCCACAGCCAGGCAAACAGTGTGAAGCATCAAAGCGGATCATCAACTACAATGAAACAGAAGAGAATCCCCAAACCACCTCTACAGAGCAGCTGCATCCTGCTTCTTGGAGAGGTGCTGCCACCACCACAAAAAACCAAACCAAGGTGACGCAAGACATATGGACAGATGATGAGTGAATGGAAGGAATGCAGGAAAAAATAAACATTAAAAAAAAAAAGAAAACAAAAGAAAACAAAATAAAAGAAGAGAAAAGAAAAAATTAAAAAGGCCTTCGCCTTACCAAAGAAATCATCCCGTACTATGAGAGCCATCCCATACGAGAAAGGGAACAGAAAGAGATGGGGACAAGGGGGAAGAAAGGAAGAGAAAAAAAGCAGCCATTAAGTACCAGTCTGTAAACAGCAAACAGAGCAGCTCATCAGCACACATACAGTGTGTGGTGCCAGCACATGTGATGCTTGGTAGAAAGGTATCTTGTTCTGCTGCAGCCTGACCTAACAGGGACTTCACCTTGGAGTGTCACAGAACAGTTTGAGTTGAAAGAGACCTTTAAAACACATCCAGTTCCAGCCCCCTGCCACAGGCAGGGACACCTCCCACCAGATGATGTTTCTCCAAGCCCCATCCAACCTGGCCTTCAACACTCCCAGGGATGAAGCAGCCACAGTTTCTCTGGGCAACCTGTGCCGGGGCCTCACCACCCTAATTGCAAAAGAAATTTTTCTTATATCTAATTTAAATCTCCCCTCTTTTTTTTAAAACCATCGCCCCTTGTCCTATCACAACAGATGTCAGGATAAGCTTGAGATGACCTCATCTGCTTCTTTCATCTTCATCATTTTCCCTGTATGATACATCCTTGAGTTTCCCATCACCACAACAAAGGCAGGTCAATAGACACTATGAACAGGGTGAGGGAAAGACAGTAGCAGGGGGGGAAAAAACCAGAAGTGGGGGTGAGTATCAAAGCTTTCGTCTGGCCTAAAACGGCCCAAATCCACCTCCACACGGCAACAAACTCCAACTTCAGTGGGAGGTTTTCTGAGGAATGTCCACAAAAAATGTGGCTTACAGTAAAACCAGTCTGAATGAAAAGAAGGGATGATGCCATCCCTTTCTTGGTATCATCACAGAGCCCGCACTGAGCAGTGCCGGGCACAGGGACGTGGCACAGCTTGATGGCGCATCACACTATCGCAGCTATCAGGTCACCACCTTTACTACAGGGCAAACTTCACCCAGTTTGCACTGTAATCAAGAGAGATCCCCTTGACTTCAACTAAAATTGCATCAGGGCCCAAGTGTATTTTACAAGCAGGTGCAAACCTGATGGCAGAGCATGGCCTTGGGGCAGCAAGCAGCTTCCTCCAACAAAGGACAGAGCCATCACCCAACTCCTGCCAGAAAGGCAAAGTTTCCACCAAAGACAGAGGCTTTGCCACTTTAACCCATCACGAAAGTGTCTTCACTGTCACTGCCACAATACCTGAAGGGAGTTGGTTCGCACCAGGTAACCCCTCACAGCCACTGGCACATGGAGGGACTCCTCACAGCACAGGCCGTGGGGAGGACAGTGGGACCCTTACTCAGTTTGTGCCCATCCGACCTCTGCTACAAGTACCCTTCCTGGCAGAAAAAAACCTCTCTGTTGAGTGACAGGACAGTGTGACACTGTGGAGCAAACCTGCCCACAGCCACGCAAGAGAAAGTGCGTTGAAAGGCAGCAGGAGCATGAGCAGAGCAAGGACCTCCTGCTGCAGGGACCCACCAGTGTGAGGCAACCAAGCAAGGCGAGGTGGGAGAAATCTGCAAAGCCAACCGTGTTTGGACAAGAGCAGGGGAGTATCACACGTGTATACCACATCATCCGACCTCAACCAGAAAAAAAAGAAACAAGGAGAACTGAGCAGGAGATACACACCTGAGAACTCCCCTATGCGCCATGTCCAGCGAAGCACAGAGAGACAAGGGAAAAAGGAAGTGAAAAAGGATCAATCAGTGACTGAAACCAACAAAATCAAAATTTTGTTCAAAAAAAATTAACAATGATTCAGCCATTTCAATGTCAAAAGGCATGAAATAGTAAGGACAGGACCTGCCATAGCTGTTGATGGCATGATTCTACATACAGGACAGAAAAAAAAAAAACAAGGAAAGGTAACCCGTGGTACAACTGCAACCACACACCTCAGATACCCCCAGATTTCCAGACATGAATCTGAGGCAATCAGATCTTCCTGGACTGGGTAAACCTTTATTTTGTCTTTATTTAGTCTTGTACCACTAAATGCAGAACAGCTCATTCCCACTACCTCTCACTTCCCTTCCCCTTGTGATTTTAACAGCTGGATCCTCTGACAATAACTGCTCTCCAGTGACGCTTCAGCTTGAAAAAAATAACTGGTTGCACTTAAAACCTTTTTTTTTGTTCAGTGTAATGCTGGGACTTAGTTTGATAATCCCATTTCAACTTCTGTACACAACACTGTATATAAACTTACCGCTAATAAGGCTGCATTTCTGTCTTCACCACAGACCCCTTGTTGTTTAATTTCCAAAGCAAATATGGTTGGTTATCCTAGACCTGAATCACAGAATGGCTTGGGTCGGAATGATCATCCAGTTCCACCCCCTGCCACAGGCAGGGACACCTTCCACTATCCCAAGCTGCTCCAAGCCCCATCCAACCCAGCCTTGAACACTTCCAGGGATAGGGCAAGCCACAGCTTCTCTGGGCAATCTGCTCATCACCCTCAGCAAAAGGACCTGTCCACTAAACACAACCAAACTGCTAGTGATTGTTTGTGTCTGGAAACACTTCGGATAGGGAAGAGCAGGAAGGAAGATCTGGTAGAAGGGGGGGAGCTGAGAAAAGGGGAGATGGGGTAACAGGAGCCTACCCAGGATCACCTGTGATTAACAAGTGAATATGCAGGAAAACAGACAACTAGTGTTCCTAAGTCTGTAAGAGAAATAAGGGAATTTGGTCCTCAATACCCATTAGTAAATAATTGTTCTCACTCCACATTTTCTCCAGAATACTTCCTATACAAACCCATATATGTAAAGCAGTATTAGAGGTGGGGGGAAACCTGCACTTTTTATTTAATATAATAAAACATGAAGGGTTCCAATTTTGTACCAGAAATAAATGGGATTTTCCATTCTAGAATCAGATTTGCCTGCCAGCCACTGCTCAAGGGTAATTTCTGTAAGTCCTGTTTTTAAGGTCCTCTTTAATGAGATTTCCCTTTCTTTAAGAAACTGAGACCAAAAAAAAAGAGAATATTGTTTACAGATTGCCAAGTTTTGGGAGACTGGAGGAAGTAATAAGTCTTCACTTAAGCGAGCTTATAGTCATTCATTAATATGATTTACAGAAAGAAGTGAGCTCCAAATATGGCCTAAAGAGAACTCTTTCAGCTTGTGGATCTTGTTTCTTACATCATGTTCATAAAGCACCATTTCCTCTGTGTCTCTTCAGAGTCAAAGGTACAGCACAAAGAAAGAACATTCTACCTAATAAAAAGGGCAAAACTTGGGACTGTGTTGACAGATTTTTGTCAGCCCTAAGATCTAGCTCTTTGCTTCTGTCTTTACCAGACTTTCTTTTGTGCTTTTTATTGGGCAAAGCCAAATAAAAGTACCAGTCTCATTTCTTGTTGAGACATGACCCCTGAGATCTCTCTGTGCTTCCTCCCTTTGTAGAATCAGCAATGTGTGTGTTCATTTTAAAAACACTCTTATGTGCCAGAGTCAGTAGCCAGAACTCAGCCAAAGGATTACTTAGATCCGTGTTTATCACAAAAGAAAGGCACAGAACTACCTGATTTCATCACAGTCCATCTCCCAGGTTTGAAAAGGAACCAGCCTTCCTATTTTGCTGGCCCGCCATGGGATCACCTGCAAGGTTTCTGCTCCTGTGCTCAGGCCAGAAAATGGTCCCAGCACAGAAATGTCCTCCTTGTAAGCCACGCTGCAGACTTCAGAAACTAGACTGTGATCTTCAGGGCCCACACTTACACGGCAACTGTTCAACGAAGTCTTTGTACATTTTTATTGCAAGTGGTAACTACCAAACAACAGACATCTCACCACACCGAAGTCTTTGGGCAGCCTTATAGCAGGAAGAGGTGAAGCACCTTTCACTTCATCCGATACTGTAGTGAACAACCATGCAAGATTTGGGCAACAAAAAGTTTCTGCCCTTTGAAAACAACAATCTGCATTTCTTGCTGATCACTGGGTCAGGCTACAGGGTAATCCCAAGAGGAAGTGGATTTCCAGAAGGCAGGAAAGTGGGAAGCACATTGTCTGAAGCCATTCATACGCCAAGCAAGTAAATTTCCAGAATAGTAACTCTTTCAAGCCAATAATACCTGATACCCCAGCCATTTTGGGGGGAGAAGAAAAGCAGCAGTTGGCACAGTGATTAGCAGACAGAGCTGCAGAATCAACCCAAGGCTCCTTGATAAGGAAGCACCCAAGGACCAAGATAAAACAGACAGTCAATAGCAAGATTATCCATGGTTTTAGTGCTCTGATTCTGCTAGGAAGAGAGCTCCTGATAATGTATGGAGCTGGCTAACCAAAATTCATTCCACAGCTTTAATTATCACATGTAGTTCCTACTGTCAAGCTTCCCTTTAAGCAGGAGCCCCAGCCCTTCTGCAAATGGCTACCAGCATCCAGGGGATTCTCAAACCTGGAAATCTTGCTTTTCCTTCTAAATTCTTAAATTTTGTAAATATTTGCACAGATTGGCTCCCAGTGCAGGCAGAGAAAGCCTGTGTGTTCATCCGGAGTCTTCTGCAGATTTTTTTTCTTCTGGCAATCTTGAGTTGAGTTGAAGGTGAAACAATAAACGATTTTATGCTTTAGGCAATGGCATGAGGGCTCTATTGCATGCTGCAGGGCTAGCATGATTAAAAAAAAACCCAATCCAAACATACCCATATCAAAAAGCCATTTGCAAGCATTCTGATGATAGCCTGGTTCTTGTTCTTAATTCCAGTCACACTATTGGCTGTAACAGTACAATTTCACAAATACTTGTCTTTCATCAAACAAGAAGTACTGTATTCACTCCTTTTCCAGTTTTCAGTCCACACCTTAAAGGTTAAGTTTTTGGTTAATCGGGCAAAATCTATCCCCCCTGCAGAAACATATGCTTTTTGAGGGCCCTGCCTGCTACAAGACATATCAAAGCTGATGCAAGTACCTTCCTGATTTGGGCAAAGGTGAGCTGCTGCAAGTCTGTGTGACACACTTCAGCTCATTCTTTTCTGGACACATATATAGAACCAAATTTTTAAGATTATCCATAAGCATTACTCTATATGGATTGTCTCCAGAAAGGAAGCGTTCGCTTTCAGATCAGATCTCTTGCCAGTAAGTACACATAACCCGTTGTTTCTGGAGTCCTCTTGTGTCCTAAGGCTCCTTAAAGCAAGCAGTAACATGGAAAATGAGCTACACTGTTATAAACTCTATCACCTGCCTGTATCACCTGAGTATTCAGAGACCACTTGTACTGTCCTGATGCAGGAAAACAGCAGGAATTAAGAATATGCTTAAATTCTGTCAAAAATCAAAATCTAGATACTCAAGAATCCAATACAAAAGGTACGGACAGGGCTCAGAGGGCTCCCTTGAGGCAAAGCTGCTTCTCTGACTGCTGCAGAGTCCCAGCCAGGAACACAGAACACAGCCTGGCTGCAGGTATTACAAACACCTTCAAAACCAGCCTAAAAAGTAAATTAATACATCTCTTAGGCTGACTGTAAAACAGTAAATACTGCATTACAGACCATAATTCCACATCATTTAAACATCAAAAACTTAACTAAATTAGTTACTTCCTTACAAATTTCAAACAAACTCTTTATTCTGAGTATAAAATTACTGGAGGAGGAATTTTGGGCCAGAAACAGAAGCAGCAAATTTTGTCTTCAAATTATTTGTGTGGGAGAATCCTGTAGAAAAATAACTTACGCACATAAAGACAACCCAAATAAAAGTTACCTAATAGCTGAGATTATTTTCTAAGTAATCATTACTGTACTGCAGGTACATGCTTCTGTCACATGTATCTCAATTTCCATGCATTCTTAAAAAAGCTAAACATCCAAGTTCTGAAAGAAAAAGAGAATTTAAATGTTTCTAGAAGCTTAATATAGTATCATTGTACCAGAGAAAACAGAATGGTTCTAACAAGGTTTTACCTAGCAGATCTGCTCCTTCATCAACATCTCCAATGACCTCAGACCCTGCTGTGGAAAGTTCATGGTACAGGGAATCAGTGTTGATGCCAAATGCTTTGTTCACAATCCCCTGTGTTGGGCTGTTGTTGGAAGCAAAAAAAACAGAAGGAATCTTGTTACTTAACAACATTTAAGATCAAACATTTACCTTTGAAATACTGAGCATCCCAGACTGTTGCAATCAAAAGCCTGAGAGCACATTCCATCTGTTCACCATTGGCTGAATGAGGGAACACACCGAGTAAAGAAAATAGCATGTGTTATTCCCCATATCATAGAATCATGGAATGGTTTGGGTTGGAAGGGACCTTAAAGACCATCTTGTTTCAACCCCCTGCCATGGGCAGGGACACCTTCCACTATCCCAGGTTGCTCCAAGCCCCATCCAACCTGGCCTTCGACACTTCCAGAGATGGGGCAGCCACAGCTTCTCTGGGTAACCTGTGCCAGGGCTCCAAATATGACCTAGAGAGAACTCTTTCAGCTTGTGGATCTTGTTTCTTACATCATGTTCATGAAGTACCCTTTCCTCATAGTGAAGAATTTTTTCCCAATATCCCATCTATCCCTGCCCTGTGGCAATGGTAAGCCATTCCCCCTTGTCCTGTCCCTGCAGGCCCTTGTCTCACTCAAGTCCCTCTCCAGCTCTCCTGGAGCCCCTTTAGGCCCTGGAAGGGGCTCTGAGCTCTCCCTGGAGCCTTCTCTTCTCCAGGTGAACACCCCCAGCTCTCCCAGCCTGGCTCCAGAGCAGAGGGCCTCCAGCCCTTGGAGCACCTCCGTGGCCTCCTCTGGACTTGCTCCAACAGCTTCATGTCCTTGGGCTGAGGACACGTCTACCATGCACAACCTCAAAGCTCATCCAGAGCTTGCCCAGAGATTTACTCTGAAGTCCTATAAATTAAGGACTATTGAATATTTCACAGAAAAATTTCAACTCGCAGAAGCGCTCAGCTTTGACCTGTCAGATTCTGCAAGGATTCCCATGCTCCTATCAATCTAGATAGAAACCCCAGACAGCAGTAATACCAGGTAAGAAATTCAATGCTGAAAACAGCAATGGCCATTTTACTTGGCCAACCACTAAGTGTAATCAGCCTGAAGGGTCCGTTTTCCCTTTGGGTAAGCCTATGTATTAAAATGCTTCTTCTCATGTCCCCAGATGTATTTAAATGAAGGTAAATCAAAGTTAATAGTTTTTAGTCTTATCAGATAAGGGCACATTTCCATCTCTCAGTGTCTTTGATACCATCAAGAATCTTCTCGCATTTCTTGACAGCCTCATGGCTCAAGCAGCAAACAGCTGTTACAGGATGTACAGGCGAGGCAACCTCTGGGATTGTAGCTGTCTACTCTAAAAAATTGTCTTAATGTGGGTTATAAACATTTTGCAGTTCCCTGCCTTGTATGAGTGACATCAACCAGCATGAAAAGCAGCTGCACAATTTCTCCAGCAATCTATCAGAAAGGTCAACACCAGTGGAGATGATCTCAAGTTGTATGGCTTCATTATAACTTAAATAATCTCAGTGATTACAAATGGAGTGTAGTAGCTGCCTCTGATATTGCAGTTACAGTGCACTGCAAAGAAGAGGAAAAAAAGAGTGGATTTTTCAATTACAAAAAAATTCCAGCTACCAAGACTTCTGAGAGCAATGAGGAAGTACAAATGGTGCCGCGATGGCACCGCAATTAGTCAGTTCACGCAGTCTGATGGTCAGCACAAATGGCAAGAGAAACCAGCACTCTGTCTGACCTGGAGACCTAATTCAGACTGAACTTTCCTCCAGCATCCAGCTTTCAGAGCCGTATGCATCATGAAAGCACTCTGCTTTCAGAGCAGCATACACACTGTCAGCAGTCCAAGTCAGGCTGTGTCTCCGTAGCTCTCAGTCTCACCACTTGGAGCAGATTCCTGCCTGAAGAGCTCCGGTGCATCAATCCTCTCTGTTTCCTTCCTATGCTTGGATTTGACCAATTTTTAATCTGATCTCATCAGTCACTTTTGTCTTCCCCACACAGGGCAGTTTCAACTCCCTAGATTCCTCCTGACCCTAAAAATAGTCCAGGCATCCTACATGTCCCAAGGGGAGCTTAACTGTGTGTGCCTTCCCAGCTGAGAAATGCAGATGTTATTGCTGCTCGTACCCTTCTCAGTGGGGGTGCTCAACAGGGTGGGCAAATGTAGTCCAGACTGGGACCATGAGATAATCTTGCCTTCACTCTGCCAGGGTACTGTATCTTCTGCATACCTGTAAGATTTTGGGGTTATTTTCTGGTATAGTGCCAAATTACCCACTGGACAAGGGTAAAAAGTAAACTTTAGTAAAAACAAGTCAAGGTACCTAAGCTACTAAGTCTAGACTAACACATGCCTCACAGAAATGTGGTGCCAAAATTAATACCCTTTAGGAAGCCTCCTATTTAGCATAAAATGGGGGATGGGTAGGGACTAGAGCAGCAGAGTAGTTTAGTAGAAGTCTGATGATTCTTCTGAAAACTCTGTTGAGGCTTTGTAGCCACTCTTCAGTGCACTCATGGTTCACAATTACTTTGATCAGCCTCACCTGGGAACCACACCTACCCACTGGTCCCAGGGCTCCCTTTGACCTCAGGCCTATGCCTTCAGTCCTTTGCTAAGCTGCACCTGTCTTCAGTCCTGTCTCCTGCTGCTCATGGGTAGCACTGGGACTGAATTCACACTCTTGCCTTGTCTGGAGCTGCTGACAGGGATAACTACCAGTGATCTGAGCCTCCCTGCTCAGAGCCTGTGGGACTGGGATTGCTGAGGTTACCTCTGCTTGTCCTCCCTTGGGAGGCAGCCCTGCCTCTACTCCTCAAACACTTGAAAAAAATAGAACTGAAAAAATCTTGAAGTTTTAAAATGGAGGTCAGAACTGAGCTCTTATTAGACAAATGCACCTTTTCCCACTTCCTGACAGCTTAAGCCCATGTCCTCTTTGCTTGTCTTAAACCTTCTGCTGCTCCATCATTTCTCCAAACTCCCTGACCAGCAAGGCAAACGAGCCTAGTCCTGGGTCAGCTGTACATATCCTCCTGCAGATCACCAGCAGGCATCTGCCCTTTTGGAGAACCCAAAGCAGGTCAGGACCTCTGATACTAGGCAGAATATATGGACTGTCTCAAACAGCTGCATTGTGAGCTCGCTGTGAGCCAGAGCATCCATTCCTCACTCCTTGTGAAGCCAAGTGACAGAACACAAAGGGAAAAGTCACAATCAGTACCTGCTACCCGTGCGTTCCAGGCGGGGGTCCTGACACATGTCCAGCTCTGGGGTAGAATCAATGATGTCCTGGACATCGGACCACTCATCACTGCTGCCCATCCCTAGGTAAGACAGTTTATATCACATACAGGATCAGGACTTTCAGAGAATGGCATTTCTTAAAGGTACTTTCATAGCTTTGAATATCGAGGTTTGAAAATGTCATGGTGCCATGTTCAAAATCTTAAAATCGGAACAGAAAGTGGCTGAAAGTGGCCTCTCAATTCCAGAGCAGGAACACCATAAGCATCCCCCCTCCCACCCCCATTCCAGAGCATCACCAAAGTCACTGCCCTGAATACTCACTAAAATGGGATAAGCAGAAATATTTTATCCATTTAAATAAATTCCAAAACCCCCTTTTTATCTGTCAATAAAAAACTCTTCCATCCCCATATAGCATTAGCTGAGATTGAAGGCAACACAGCGATTTTCTGTACAGCTTCACAGAAATTACTACTGTTAGGAACTGGCACTATTTAGTTTTAATAGAAACATGTTTTCAATACAAATTCTCAAGTCTACACTGGTGTAGATACCCGTTACAGTGACACTTGACTTCATAACTGATAAATGAAATTCGGTTTCTGTGTAATCTACAGCCTGAAGCCAGTATTTAAAGAATAAGGAATTTCTTCATCTTGTCAAGTCCCATTTATTGGGTACCAAACTCTTCAAAAGCTCAGACTTGCACCTATTCGGAACAAGCAACATGAACAGTGTCTGTTCACACTAGGAAATTCCTGAAGGATTAACAACCTCATTTCTGAATTACATTAATCCCTCAATGACATTAGATGTGACATTTTTGACCTTTCCAACCTATCTCAGTAGCCAAATATACAAAGTCCATGACAACTGGTGTGTTGCTTTCTTTCACTCTTGCATTGTGTACCCACTGGCAGCAAACCCAGGCTGGAAGACAAAGTGTGATGTGGATCTGTTGCCAAAGCAGGCATCCATGTCCAGCGGGTCTAACACAAACACAGCCTTCCCCAGCTTTATTTTACCAAGCTGGGAAGCTTTTCTGCAAATACCTCTAAGTACCATTTTTGGTAGCTTAGGTCTAAGGTACATGCATCACTGACAGACATTTTAATTACAGATGCATAAAATACATGATTAAAATTCAAGTATGTGCATTTCTTCTGAGCATGGAGAATCGATTTTGCATTAGGGGTGAGAAACAGTAGAAAGGTTGAATATGCAAAGCACATAAGGAAGACACAACTATCTGCTTTGAGCAAATTCCACTATATCACATTTCTACCAAGAAAGTGCAAAAAAAAAGCTTCCACCTCACAATTGCACACATATAGGATGTATGACTTTGACCCAAGAAATCTGTTGATAGTAAATGAGCTTGTAAAGCAGCAACTGTAAAATCAGGGTATTTATAGGGGATTCAAACTACTGACATCCACGCTTATTTTTCCTGATAAAGCGTTACATGGTCTTGCCTTGGCCAGGATCACAGCCAGACCACAATCTAACCGCAGGCTGTGCAGAACCCATATGCTTCCACAGACAACTACCCTAGTCTCTGACAGATGGACATCTGTGACCCTGAGGACCCCCTCAGGAAAATACAGACTGGGACTCTGTCATGGCAGTTCTCATTCAGTGCTACAGCAAAAGATGTTACATGTTGGTTTATAGTCTTACTTTGTTAGGAACCAGCCTGTGCATGTTAGGAGAGGAATTTCTGCTTTAGTAGTAACTTCTGCTTCCCATGTAATAACTTGGGTAAAAAGATGATCGGCTGGTTCAGATGCCAACCTCAGAGACTTATGTTTACCCCTAAGCTCCTGCAGATTATCCTAATGACCTTTAATAAGTCTTACAGTCCTTTTGTATTTTAAGCTCATGACCCGTAAAACAGATCACTTCTCGTTTCTGATGGCCACTGCAAGTCTCACAATCCAGGGTGAGATCTGCTCAGACACTACATGGGCACAGCTAAAGGGCCTTTTATCATGTTATTACACCATTTAATTATTAAACAGCCTGGTGCTAAAGCTTAGATGATGGCTTTCCTGACAAGAAATCATGAATTCAAATTACTGAAGGACTCTGGAAAACAGAGAGAAAACAACTGTAACTTCCAAAGATTTGGGAGTGTTCTTATGTGAGAAAAAGGCTAAAAGAAATTAGCTAATTTAGCTGAGAAAAACAGCTGGATACAATTGGTTTTTTTAAGCATATCACAGTGTGGGATAAGTGCACAGAGGGAAAATAATTATTTCATCTCACTCACGAATTTGCCATTTTAACAACTGGATATAAAACACTTACAAATAAATCTAGAGAGAAAATGAAATATAAGCTTTTAACTGTCATATTGATGAGGTCCAGACACAGCTTCCCAAAAGCTCAGCCTAACATGGGACTTGAGTGCTCGTGAAAGAGGTTCCATGACATGAATGCATGCTACTGCAGGACACTGAACTCAGTAACCTGTTCTCATCCTGTGAATTTGTGAAATTACTCATATAACTGATGTTCTCAAAAATTTGCTACCCAAAAAACTGCTAGCATCCAATTAACCCTGTCTCATTCATGTACCTTTCCAAGTCAGGCTTCCTCAGATTCCATACTTACAGTGCAGGCTCCCAGCCTCTCCCTGTAACACAGAGACACCAGCACTGGGAAGTTGACTATGTTAGTGACCAAGTACCTGAGCTCCAGTTGCCATACCTATACTGACATTCCTCATCTCCTGTGTGACCTGGACTTCCATGTTCCGGCTGTTCCTCTTTTCTCGTGCCCTCTTATTACTCTTGGTGGTGCCATTGGTGTACTCGCTGATGGGCTGGATGCTCTCGTTTAGAGGGGTGACAGCGGCAGAGGGCACGGATGATGTGGGAGTATTGGACTTGGTTCCTGTGGTGCTCGGTGTGGCAGCTGCTGAGGACTGCCCAGATTCAGACATTTCGTCTTGGGGGCACTGTGGCAATTCCAGGGTGACAGAACAGAAAGGGAAAAGCACAATTATACATTTCAGTTAATGTCCCATTTGCTGGTGTATGGATGCCTTAAAGCATTATGAGTATGGTTCTTGCTCACTGTACCAGTTACATGTCCCAGCGTTTGCTGTGACACGGGGCATTACCACCACAGCGAAGCAGCGAGTTCTCGTGCTGAACTCAGCAAGCAAATCCCACCTGTGAAAGGGCTGATAACCTTCCTCCTTCACTACTGAATACTGGTCTTCACAAATCACACTGGTATGTGATCTCAAGAAAGGTGGCCTTATCACAGGTGAAAAGCACCTGTAGCTCACATTGACTACAGTGAAAGCTGAAGGGCTTTGGCACTTGTGGCAAGCCAGGCCAGTGTTTCCCAAGGCTGGAAGGCAACATGGATATCGCTTGGGAAGGATCTGAAGTGGCCTCTTAGAAGTCTTGGCTGATGTCATTACTGTAAGCCACCAACACACCTGCATGAGAAAACAGCAAACTGGTTTTGCCACTAAACTGCAGAAGCTAAGTAGACACTTGTCTGGGATGGTCTGGCTTGTCTGGCACAGGAGACCTGTGTCCCCAAACCACCTTATGCAGAGCTAGGCAGGTATGGGTCCAGCTTGAGAACACAGCAGATGTGGTCTCCCACTTCCAAATGGCAGGATGACAATACTCAAGAATTCAGAAAGGTGAGAAATGAACACAGGATATGGATTCCCAGTGTGGAATGTGCAAAATGGCTCTTGGTTTTAACAGACATTACAGCCCCACTTCTTGTACCATCACCTCTTGAGGAGCAGGGAGTCCTCAAGGCTTTGCAGGGTTTTACACTGTGACCTGTGTTTGTCAATTAAAGCAGCACTGCTTCAGTCAGACAAGGAATGCCCTGACCAGCACTGCGACCTCTCCCAGACGCAAATGAGATTTCCCCAGTCTTAAGGGCAGCCCACTCTAATAACCGCCTGCAGGGAGGTGACATAATTAATGCTGAGAGTTATATGTGACAGTGAGTTGCAATTGGGTGCAGTGGCATTCAGCATCTGCACATCCAGACCCAGCTTTCATCTTCACCACTGGCCTCTCACCTCCTGTGGAAGTACTAGAGAGATCCTGGTTCTGCTCAGAGGCTGCCCTGAGCTCCCCAACCTTGGAGCTGTGACGCTGTTTCACTTCGCTCATCTGGAAGTCTCATTCTAATAACAGCTTCACAACATGACAGAAAAATCCAATATGGGATGAATGAGAAGACTGAAAAAAATGGTGACTTAACCCTTTGCAGCCATATTTTTGTTAAATCTGGAATCTTCCTTTAATTAGACTGGCCTCTGTATGCTTATTTAGAATGCCCTGCTGCACATTGCACCGTAGAAATCAAAGGGTTTACACTGCATCTGCGCATTCATATTGGAAACTCAGGGTTTTTTAAATGGCATTACCATTAAATGCAATCCATGTTTTGTTTATTTTCTGCATTGTCAGTCTAAACAGTATCCACATTCCCACAAGAATATCCAAACCATCTCCCTGCGCATATGCTGGTTTTAGCATCAAGACCGAGTTGAGAACTTTGCTCTTAGGCTGCTACATGTGAAAACCACACTTCCCACCTCTAGTTCATATTCCTGGTTTAGGAGCTACTTTCCTAATATGTAAAGAAAAAAAAAGAATTGAATTGGATTTTTGATAATAAATAGGATCCAGTAAGCCTTGGACTACCTCAACTGCAGTTTGTCTTCTGTGCTTTCTGATGTACAAAGGGACAAGAGTATCAAGTGTGAAATGCAACCATAAAACCTCTTTCCCCAAACAAAACTGCTGTTGGATGAAAGAATTCAGGGATGTTCTTGGACCCACCGTAAGTCTATGAGAATAACCAAAGTTCAGGAGCATCTTAGCTGTGTAAGAGACATCCAGGTGGGTCCACTCCACTTGTCATTCCTTGTTCTTATGAACCAGATGTCATTCAAAAGCCCTGGACCATCAGTATCTAAAGGTGATATTTGTATCAGAGATATCCTGTAACCTCTTGTTTATAGACATAACCTGCCCCTTACACAGAACACATGAATAAGTAACTATCCCGGTCTTTCACTGCTCTTTGGTTATAGATTTGAGTTCTGTATTTACCTAGAAACCTACTTTATCAACCTTCCAGCCTGCATTGGAGAAATTTCTCCCAAATGTAAATACTACAAGCGTGCTCTTCACAGCCCAGAAGCTGGTATCTTCCTTCTATTGTCTGAGTGCTCTGTAAATGCTAAATATTGCACTAAGAGTACAGCTCTCCTCTCCAGCACAGGAGGCTTTCTCCAAAACCCATAGCTCACCCAAAGAATACTCTCCACAGCCACCACTTACCTACAGCCATACCTGTCAACCTCCTAAACATCAACTGTGTAGTAGTGACCTCCAAAATGCATTGTAAAGGCCCAACATTCATAGCAGTCACATGTCACCATGAGAAGCCACAATTGTATGGTTATAACACTGAAAGCATAGTACATAAAAACAAAAATGTTAAGGACTTTCATCTCCAAAACACTGTATAAAATAAATGTACAACTGAATGCAAAAATAAAATAATGACAGCAACTAAAACAGAAAATAGTAATAAAAAGTAAACAAGGACACTTAAAATGTAAGTACAGTACGGCCCCATGAAGAAGGAAAACTAGTGAGAATAGTCAGGTACGTACTGGGAAGGTGAGTTGTGTGAGTGATGTCAGCAAAGTATCAGAGCTCTGAAGAAGAGGCAAGGGGAGCATGAGCCACGCCACTGAGAAGCCAGTCACACAGAGGATTTAAGAGATAGCATTTCAGTCACAAGAGTGTGCAAGAAGCTTGTGGGAGGAAAATCTGCATTCCAAACTAGCAAATCAGTCAATCCCAACTAAAGGTAACTATTCATTGATTTGCTCCATACTCATATAAGAGAAGTCTTCCACAGCACAAGCTACTTAGCTCCACTGTACCATCTAGCCTTTATCCAAGCATTCTACTCCGAGTCTGTCTAACAAGCACCAACACGAATCCCAGCACGATACATTTGGAGCAGCACACTGCTACTTCTGCACAAAGCTTTCTTGGAACCAGATTTTTTTGGCCTGATACCACCACCACCAAATAACTGAGATCCAGTCAATGCTCACAGAATGGTTTGGGTTGGAAAGGACCTTAAGCATCACCTAGTTCCAACCCCCGTGCAGGGCGTCTTCCCTGCCCAAAGCAGAACAACCTCTATGACCTGAACTTGGACACCAAAGCTTCCCATTTATCTGGGTTGCTGCTGCATTCCCCTGCAATGCAGATGCTGGGTTACTTCTTTTGCAAGTTGTCAATGGGACCACTTAAGGAATTAGACCTTAGCAAGGCTGTGGAAGATGGATCTAACCACAGTGCCCACTCAGCTCTTCTCTAAAAACGAATGCCCACTGCCCAGCCTGATCACTGCAAGGTCTATTCACAGTAAGGTGTGCAGCACTGCTTGCACAGCCTGAGGAATAACTGATTCCGAAGGTGGGCTGGGCTCTGCACATTTTGGTTGTGCTGGCACAGAACTAGTATGAAGAAACACATTCCTGCTCTGTCCTCATTTCCACCATCCATTATGTTATTGTACTGTGGCACTGCTATTCCCTAATTCCAGGCAGAGCTTTCCAGAAATGACTGTAGGACCTGAATGGCATTCTGCAAGTTGCTGTATTTCCCAAACTCTAACACTACAGTAAGGACTGGATTCCAACCCTCCATCCTAGGCAAAGATATTTTGGATTTCCAAATTCCACAGTGGCAGAGAGCTGACAAAGTGCTGATGTTTGTGCTGTGCTAGGTCTGGCTGCTTTACAGAGGTAATGTTAAAAAAATTAACTTGCTGCTTTGTTTTCTGAGTAAACTGTGAATTTATCTGTGCATCAAGAAGGCCACTGCTGTAGAGTCCTGCAGGTGAAAGCCCATTCATGGAATCTGGAGATAGGTAGAATGAGTACAACAAGCTGGGAATTTCTTTATCTCCTCTTTGACTTTACTGCCTCAGTGTATTTTACAAGGATCAGTGATTCACAACTTTTCAAAGTGACTCACAACTTTTCAAATGGAGACTAGTCCTTGTATGTGACACATAAAACAGCCGATGTTCTACAAATTCCAAGCAGAGGGAAGGTAAATTTAATCAGACACTTTTGAGTAGAGCAGAAGCTCTGTGAGATACCAGTGGACACGCTGAGCTGTGCTCAGCAGAGAAACCAGTGGCTCTCCGACCTGTCACCAGGCATTTGTGGAAAATCATTTGAAGAGAAGAATTTGGTGGGATCCTGAGCACAAAGACTTTGCAAAGTCTACACGTACAGCTCATGGGAAATGTGGGTCACCATGCATAGCCTAATCTGTAAACAGCTGCACTGAGCTGTCAGCTCAGAGCACACCACTTGGGCCTTGGGGCTCAGACCAGTCTCCGAATAGCAGAGTGGAGACCCCCGAATGGCAGAGCAGAGCACAAGACATGTCAGGCAGCACCAGGAGCTGCTCCAGTGCAGCTGCAATGCTGTGAGGATTTTGGAAGACCTGGTGCAGAATGTACTGAAGGTAGACAGTGCAAGTCTAGAGCAGTGATTAGGCATAGGAGGAACGTAATACCTTTAAGTGCAGTGCAAGACTTGGGCATCCAGACAGGATAAGAAGGAGCTCTTATTAGTGAAGATAGGAAGGCCAGGAGATCAATCAAAAATGACAAACATTTAAGGGCAAGTGCAACCCAATGCCCGGCCCCACTTGAGTTGCAGAACCATTGCTCTTACCAAAGTGGAGAGAAGGGACAGGTTCCACCATGTCCTCTCCCAAAAAAGCTACTAAGAAGTGAAGGATTTCTCTTCCCTCAATCCCTAACTGCCTCCACGAACATCCCTCTCAACTTGGGGCCAGCCAAGTAAAGGAGATTATCCCTGAGACAAGCAGCATGAGGAGCTGTGTCAAATCCTTCCTGCACCATATGCCAGGTCTGCAGAAGAATATCCTCCCACCTCCAGCACAGCTACTATGGGAGCAAACACATAGAGAGAGGCTGCAAAGGGTTACGGACACAGATTGTCTCCAGCTTAATGAAAATGTGAGATGTTATCAACAGCGAGAGAGTGGGAAACCCTTGCTCTGTGATGGTCTAGAAAACCTTGTAGCTGGAGTTGGACTGCAGCTGGCCGAGGTCACTCAGGTGCCAGTGGTCCAGTGTTGGGACGATCTTGGCCCCTATCTGCCCACGTACCATGCCATCAGCGAGGGGGAAGACATTCAGGGAGTTGGGACGTTCCTTCCTGCTAAAGAGACAAACAGGGAGAGAGAGGAAAGCTGTGTTAGCCATGTACAAGGTTCTGATAGAAAACAAACAGCAAACCTAGTGTATGTGAAATATGAGACACTAGAAACTGGACTGCAACCGTTACCCCCACATGGCAGCTGTCTGAACTCCCAATTTCCACACTTCCTTGGTGTTGGCTGCTCAGTCCCACAGTGTTACTGCTAGAGTAATACCTCCTCCTGGGGAGACTCTAAAAGGGAGGGAGTCAGTGGCCATAACAGGTACAACTGACTGCTCCGTCAGCATGAGAAATTTGGGGGAACACAAAAGTGCAGGCAAACACCAGCCAACTTAAGTCAGTGCTTCTTCTGAGAAACAAAGGTTCTGGGGGCAAATAAGCCACAGCAAACAACTCTCACAGCAAAAAAATAAAAGCTCCCATAGCTTCTAGAGATGTCATAACAGGGTGAGGAATAAGGCTTTTAAGTGTCATCTACATGAAACTTATGACATTCCACCCCAAATCTGGCAAGCTTCAACCAAAGGAACCAGATGGATTGGATCACTTCCAATTTTAAGCACGGGAGTATTTGTACTCTTTGATCCTCCCTCCATACCCATATTACAATGCACTCGCAATTCAGAAACTAAACAAAGATATAAATGAATGCATCATGCATATTGCAATGTGTCTCTAAGTGTGTTCTATTCATCTTCTCCTTTCTGGCAACTGTAGGTGACTCACTAGCTGCAGGTTTGATTCTGAACATAAAAGCTGGCACACATTTTGAGACCAAGCTTCCGTGGGAGAAAATCTAGAGCAAGCAGTGGAGGTGGAAAGGCTGTGGCAGCAGCTTGCCGAACCCAGCAATTGGTTTGGGATATCTCTAACTGACTCCATTCCCTGCAGAGCTGAACTAAATTGATTCTCTGTGTGATGTGCACCCACACTCCGACTCACTCATATTTCACCTACTCCTGCACAGGGTTTCTGCTTAATTGTGGGGGTGTGATGAAACCTGCCCTTCTGTAGCACACTGTTAGTAACAGCAGACCTCCATGTGCCTTTCTGTAATGATCATCAGCATTGGGTGTCATGCCAAGGCTGGGAAACAAGCGCAGCCACCTCACCTGTGACCATGGCAAACAACTGCACAGGGTCCCTGGGACAGAGCAAACACACTAACACAGGGGATGGTACACCAGCCAGCTCTTTTAGGAAGGACAGAGGTGGAGTGCCCAGCAGAGGAGGCAATGTTTGCTGAGAAAAAACAGTGCCTAACCTTCTCAGTCCCAGCATTGCCCAGCCACCACAGCATGCTGCATTGATGCATTAGTGCCTATCTTCAGTAGGCAAAAAGGCCTCCTGTGGCCTGTCTTGGATAGGCAAAATGCGGCAGAAAGGTGTTTACAGTGTGGCCTGCTTGGGATGCACTTTTCCTAGGAATCTGCTTTAAAATCCTCTCCTGAAGATACTAGACTCGTACATGGAAGTTTCATACACAAACCCTCTTAGAAAGGAAGCATGTAACTGGATTTTGGAAGAACACAGATCACTGACACAACATCATTAACCTTCTCACAGGTAACAAGCAATAGGACAAGAGGAAATGTCCTCAAGTTGCACCATGGTAGGTTTAGGTTGGATATTGCAGAAAATTTCTTCACTGAAAAAGTGGTTAAACATGGAAACATGTTGCCCAGGGCAGTGGTGGAGTCACAATCCTTGGAAGCATTCAAAAGGTGTGTGGATGTGGCACTTTGTGATGTGATTTAGTGGGCATGAGGGTATTCAGTTGAACGTTGGACTTGATGATCTTGGAGGTCTTCTCCAACCTTAATGATTCTATTATTCCTCCCCAGATTCAAACCCAGACTCCTATGTGATAGGAATTGTCAGTTTCCTTGCAGCTTTTCCTTTCCACTACCAAAGGCATCTTGCTGCTTGTGGCTTAAATAATCGCTGATGGTTCAGAGAAAACATTCCACTGCTGTTTGTCTAAATCTCAATTTATGACTGTAACCTGCCACTTACTCCTGCTCCTACTAGGTCATGATGCCAAAGGACAACTACCTCTGCCTGTCTGCTGGTAGGTACCTCTCTTTATCCCACTGCTATCATTCTAAGACCCTGGAAGTTTCTAACAGCTGGGTTTCAAGTTTCTAAATAACATACTAGGCAAATGTTTTCCTCCCAGGAAATCTTCACCCTGGCACTGATCCAAGCACCACAGAAAGTAGAGTCAGTTATGTGTAAGAGATTATGAAGGGATTCAAAACTAGAAATCAGAGCCACTTTATGCCACAAAATCAGAAAATTCCTAATTTTACAGTTAAAGAAATAACCCAAGGGTCCCTAAGAGTCTACTTCAAAAAAATCTCTCTTTTTAGGGAGAAAACAAAATTAGAGCATTTTTTGAGATGCTTTAACCATTAGTTTTGTATCTTTCCTTTTCTCCAGGACAGAATGGTAGTTTGAAGAGAGTCTTGCCTTCACAGGTGTTTGGAGCAGGACAAAGTTTCTTGTAACTGCAGAACAGTCCATGTCAAACCAGTGGTGCAGTGAAAGTATCTTAGTGACTATGCTGGGATGCCCTGACGTAACTCACTGACAACACTGAGACATAAAAGCTGCCCCAAACGTATGCTGAGGCATTAAATTATACTTTCTCTTTTTCTTCTTTGTTCATATGCAAACACATACACACTTAACACACAAGAAAATACAGGAGACACCAAATGGAGAGGAAATGTGTGAATTTCACAGTCTCCGTTAAAGAGACAGAGATACAGGGCCTCTGTACCATCAGAAGCTGTAGAATCTTCAGGAAAGAATTTTAGCACAGACTGTCAGGAAATTTCCTTGCTGAGTTTCTTTGGAAACACCTTCAAGCCTCTCCTAAACCTCCCAGGAACGGGGAAAGAGCAAACACCCCAGCAGAGCTAACTCCAGTTTTGCAGTCCAGGAGTTGGCTACCAAATTTTAATTCAAAGAAATTTAAAGTATCCTCAGGACTGGTCTAAATTTTGAGTGCTGTAGTTGCCCTCATATACCCAAATCTTTCCATGGCTCAGCCAGGGTGAGTTTTAAAGCTTGTTAGTTCCACCTTGAGTTACAAGGTGAACAGCACACTCCCCAATAAAGGTTTGCAGTAGCCAAAACCTGGGATCAGGATGTTTTACAAGCAACATCCTGAAGTTTACAAAACACAACAAAACTACAGTTTGTTTGCCAGCATTTAAAGAGGAGATCTAGTCTCTTTGAAGACTCTGGGCACAGTACTTCCTGCCCAACCATCAGCCAGAAGTGCCTTTTGAAAGCTGACACTGACACACTTGTTCTGCTGCACTCAGAAATCAGGCACAGCTTGTTCTCTAGAGTAAAATAAGAGAGAAGAAATTTCTTGGAACCTGAGGGAATTGCATGAACTGTGTCAGGGGAGGCTTGGGCTGGATTTCAGGAAAAGGTTCTACCCCCAGAGGGTGGTAGGACACTGGACAGGCTCCCCAGGGAATGCGCATGGCCCCGAGGCTGCCAGAGCTCCAGGAGCACTTGGACAACACTCTCAGGCACAGGATGGGACTTTGGGGTGTCTGTGCAGGGCCAGGAGTTGGATCTGATAATCCTTCAGGGTCCTTTCCAACTCAGGATATTCTATGATTCTACAGGTCTATGATTCTATGACTTTTTAAAACATTAGTGGATGTGAAGTGTAAACATCCCATTCCAGACATCCGATCCTGTTTTGGGACCAAACTTGTGTCTTCTGCATTTGCATACACAACCTTCACCCTGCTGTGTTATCCCAGCTCCACGGCTCCCTCTTCGCCCCTGAACCAGCAAGTCCAGCACAGGTGCCAGTAGACACAAAGAGCAAATATGCCAGTACAATACATTCCCAGCATCACATTGTCACCACTCCACAGCAACCTCTGACACTTGGATTAATGAAGTTAAGATGCAGCAATAGGATTTACCTTTTTCTCCAGGACTGGCGATGACTGCAGTGACAAACATAACAGCCAAACAGCAGCAATCCCACAAAAAGCGAGACAAAAAGAACAACCATTAGAGAGCAAATGTCATGCAAACATGCAACCTACCACAGACACAAGGTACACATGCACTGCAACCCACACCATGTGGAAGAGGGTACAAACTCATTACACCTCTTGGCCATTGATACACACCACTCCCACAAAAGCTGCTGCACAAACTTCTCCCTAGTCCCATTTATTTTAAATAAATGCACCCAAATTCATGTCACAGGTCATGAGAAATTATGCCTGTCCCCCCACCCAGTGCACTAAGATCCACAAACACTGGTGTTCCCTCCCCCCTCCAGCTGTGCAATGACATCAAAACACACCTGTCCCAGGTGCTTGTGCACAAGCACAACAAACAGACAGCTACACACGCATATAACGCAAACAGTGCAAAGCCGGAAATTAAGAAAAAAATTCCCATTTCCTACTGGTAGCTCCTACACACTTGGATCACAGTCTCATCACAGGCTTTTCACAGACATACAGTCCTCTCCAAGGACACTAGCAATATGCCACACTTAAAGGGTAAAAGACCAACTTCTCTGATATGAAGAGGCAGTTCTTGATGAAAATTTTGCCCTTCACCACAAAGACTGGCAGTCTTATAACCAGCAACATTTTTCACTAGGCCGCTCTTTCATGGAATGTTAACATAAAGCCACAATTAGCATCAGCTTATTTGAAAGTCAGAGAAGGAAAAGCTCATTAAAAACCACTTCTACTATGCAGTCCAGCCCGAGAGTTGGACTTTGATGACACTTGTGGCTCCCTTCCAACTCAGGATATTCTATGATTCTATGACTCAAAGTTGGCAGGTGCATACAGGACTGACCCTTTAAAAGAGAGATGTCCTAAGTTTGCTTTTGCCTACAGTACTTTTAGATTTTACTGTGTAAGCATTTCCACAGATATATTCTTACTTCCAGAAGTATAAGTGGGGAGAGAAACAAGCCTAACACACTTATCCCATTCGATCTCTAAAACCAGGATCAGATCATGTTCTGGGAGCTCACTCTGGATTTCCAGACTGTGAGGGATAGAAGAGAAGGAAGAAAAATAATCTGATAAGGGAGATTTTATGAACAGATGAGCACCTACAAACTACTGGTTCTTTTTATACCACGTCATCTCTAGTTTTCTATACCCCTCATGCCTGTCTCTTCTGCCTAGGAAAGCTGACATCTAGCTTTTTTTTTGTTTTTCTCAATTGATTCCTATATTTTAGACGATCTAATTCTAGTCAGAACCCAAACAATGCAGGAAGGGAGAAAAATCCATTTCTTGGAAATAAGTAGGATTTTTGGTGACTGACAGACAGAAAGCTTCCTCCGAAAGAACAATGGGGGAAAAAGTCCTGTAATGGCTAATGCATTTAATTGCTACGGTTTTGCTGCCTATCCCACATACAAAGACACGCACACTCATAAACACTTTATTTTGACACTTCCATCCATTCTATAGATAAACCTCTACACACTACCTAAGAATATAAACATGTTTTCCACAGGCCCCATCAACAGCAGCATGATAAAGCCTCACCTTTGTAAAACAACATACAAAGCTTCTCACCATCAAGTACCCACAACTCACCCAGAACCTATTTAAAAAGAGTTTCAGCTACAATCCATGTCCCCAGGGAAAGGTCCTGCTCTGTTTTCTCTCTCAAACACACACACTCAGTGTGTAAGTTCCCAGGTGACACATGTTACATGGAGAGGTCATGGCCCTACCTTCTCCCAGGTACACTGCCCTCAGTTTGGTTATTTCCCCCAACTTGCTGCATCTTAGATCGCTCAATGTGTTCCACGTAGGTCTGGATCATCTGTGAGGAGAGAAAAATCCATGAGGTAAATAGATGAGAAGGAAAGGTTCATTTTCTGCCTTTGTTTAATTTTCTACAGCATCCATTTCCAGTTCCCGGGGCTTTTTCTGCACATTTCCTTGTCTTTACTGTTGCCTCCTAAGCTGATGATATAAGTGAATGTATTTTCTGTCTAATCCAACAGAAAATTTGTCAGCAAATAGTGTCAGAAATTAATTCAGCTGAATCCCATAACCTAAGAGCCTTGAAAGAGGATATCCCAAAACAACATAAACATCTCCTGGAGGGTCGTTGGCAATGGGAGATGACGCAGCGGGGGATGTGCACAGCATCACAGAACAGATGAGATTGGAAGGAACGTCCTAAAGTCCATCAGTCCACTCCCTGCTGAAACAGGGCCACCCAGAGCAGGCTGCCAGGACCACATCCAGGTGGCTTATGAGTATCTCCAAGGAAGGAGACTCCAACACGCCTCTGAACAACCTGTGCCAGGGCTCATTGTCCTCGCAGTAGTTTTTACTATGTTTTTCGGAGTGAGCCTTCTGTGTCCTAGTTTGTGCCAGCTGTCTCCACTGGGCACCAGTGAATATAGCCTGGCTCCATCCTCTTTATACCCTCCAGTCAGGTATTTCTAATGTTCCCAAAGTTCAGAAGCTCTAGTCATCACCAGGATTGTAAAGTCGAATTCTTTTACGTAATGTAGTCATGTAGATATCGACAAAGTTTATTTATTTAGAAAGATGGTATCCCACCTCTGTGTGACGCTGATGCAGAGCATTATACTCCTTCTTCATTTCTGATTCACGTTCTTCCAGTCGAGAAACTGCCAAGAGAAGATCCCAACTATCAGCTAACACACACCTGACTCTCAAAATAAACTGTTTGAGCAACAAAGCCTATTTTGTTAGAAATTAATTTACACTTACTGAATAAAACAAACAGAAACAGAATTGTGGGATTTGGTCTTTGTTAGAAACTTAGTTCATGGGTACCTGCATGTTCCCAATACCAGCAATTCTGCACCACAAATGCAATAAAACCACAGAAGTTTTTCAGCAGTAACCTGGTGCCCTGTAAGCATCTTAGCTTGGCAACAATTTAAATTATCCTCTGGGACTGGCTCTTCTGGCTACTAGAGGAGAAGGAGTACTGGACAAAACACCAACAAATTCTGAGGGGAACTTCAATGGCTGCACGTATTATGGAAGTATTTGTAAAAACAAATACACAAACTAAGTGAGTAACTAACTAATTAATGTGATGATTTTTATAAGAGGAAAAAATGGAAAATTCTACAAGGAGAAATTGGAAGCCAGGTTCCAAAGGCCCAAATCTTGCACCTTGCATCTGGAGAGACTGACCACAGAAGAGAAGAAATGTAGCCTCTACTGAATTAGTGCAGGTATATCCCACCCTTTGGAAGGCTCAGAATTTTACATCAAAGTAAGGGACAACCAGGTATTTTGGGCTTTGCGCAAATTACAGTGAAACAAAAAAAGTATTAAAATTATTTTTAAAGTAGCACTGTATATCTGTGGAAGGCAATGTGTATAATGATGTCTGGTGCACAGCCTTGCTTACTCTGGTCTGCATAGTTTTTGGTCTTCAGCTCCAGCTGTCGAGTCTGAAATTCAAGGTGTTCCACTTGGATTTGTAGTTCTTTTTTCTCCTGTTCCAGTGCATCTTCAAACTCTATGAACTTCTGCATAGGGAAGAAGTAGAGAAGAAGGCACAGATGAGGATTACATGTAAAGTGGGTTTCCCCTACCATGACCCTTCCTCTCTTCACAAAAATAGAAATTTGAGAGAATATAAAATGAGGGAATATAAATTACAAAATCAGAAATAAAAATTTTTAAGTACTGTAACTAGCACAACAGCATTTAATCAAGATGAAGAGTGTATTTTATATGAGAAAAGTATTGTTATCTTTAATGCATAATAAATATATAAACCATCATCCAATATGAGTTCTGTAAACCAGCACAACTCTATCATCTTCAGCAATGCTGGTCTTCTTTGTGCCAGGCTGCATTTTGATTCCTGTTAATTTGATGTCACAGAAGTCAAATTTTATTTCTACAATCATGTATTTATAAATACCTATGTCAGAAATCTTCAGACTAACTCTTCTAATGATGCAGATGTAGAGAGCGCCACCCAAAATTCCTGTGGGGGACAAGCCTTGCAGAAATGTGCAAGTCTTTTGGAAAACTAAGCCCCAGCTCTGGTGCTGCTCACTCCCATCATCACCAACACAGAGGCAGCTGCAGGCAGAGGTGTGACTCCTGCACAGGACACTGGACCAAAGGAAAGGTTTTACAGATACACTCATTTCATGATGAAAACACAACAGGAAAATACCTGATTTCAGCGTATTCTATCTGTAAACTCTCACTTCTCACCTGTGAGCTTTAGTCACTTCCTGCTGTGGACACCAGCGCTCAAGAGCAGAGTAAAACATTTGGAACATTCTGTTCAGCTCCACTGTATTACACAACTCTTGGTAGGAACTGGAGCCACAGGGGCTCCAGATAATGAAATATCATTGAAGTATCATGTAATATCATTCAATCATATCATATAATGAAGTATCATGAAATATTTAAACTAAGCAAGATGCCTGGAAAGTGAACACATCTCCACATCTCTGTATACAGCTGGATGAGCCTGGTTCTTGTGTGATACATGGTCATCAGAGGTTTTCTGCACAATACACTATGTGCAATAACGACCAATAACCCATATGTCTAGATTTAGAAACAGCTGCTTCTAGTACCATCCCTGACACAAACCAGTGGGAAAGTCCTTAAGGCTCAGAGAACATGTGCCTCTCCCCAGCAAACCAAGCCTGAACGTTACCACCAGGCTCACAAGGGCACAGTATAGCAAAGCTATCCCACTAGCTGCAGTACACATTCTGGCCTGGCTTACAAACCCAAAAATTCAAGTCTCGTTACATTACTCCTGAATAGTTCCATCCAAGGAAGCCGTAAGTACAGCATTATCTGCACCAACCAGTCCAGTAATTAGAACACCAACCCAACAGCTGAGCAGCATGAGCACAGCTGGGGTTGGGAGCAGCCCTGGACTTGGACCTACTGAGGACAAGAGCGAGAAGGGAATTAAGCCAAGCAGGCTTTAATCCACCCTTAAAAATGTTTACGGGCCAAGAGGAGCCCACAGGAAGTAACAGGGGTCTGTGAGGAGCTCACAAGGCTCTGCTCCTAACCCTGCCTCTCTCTCCGTCTGTTTGCCAAATCCTCCTTAGGTCCAGCCCCACCAAATTCACCAGCACATTCACGTTGGCTGGTGAAACCTCCTCTGTCTAAAAGCATGGATAATGGTGAGGAAAATCCCTTCTCTCCTCTGCCCTCTGCATGGGGGAAGTGCTGCCTCCAAAAAAAAACTGCTTGGAGGCACGAGAATTTCAATTTAACAAATTAAAGCTTTGCTTTACTCCAAAAGAGACGGACACTGGGGCGAATCTTTTTTGGCAAAGACTCCAAGGGAAATGAACACATTTAAATGCTCAGTAAGATTATTTTGCTAAATTCTGCACATGAACCAACTGGCACTGCTGCACTCTCAGGGTAAACCCCATGCATACTCCCTGTTGCTTTTACTGGAATTATTAGCAGGGACACTGCAGCCATCATTATGAATCGGATCCTCTCTGCAGATGACTGAAAGCCACATTATTTATGATTCTTGCAAACTTTTAAAACTGCTCAGTAAATTCCTGGGAGCAGTGACTCAGTTTGCATTCTTACATACCTGTATTTATAGAAACAATCAAACACACTTTAGCCATGTCTTGCTTCCCTGCACTCAGTGTTCTGCAATGCCTTTATTCTCTAACTAGGCTTTTAACTTTGTTCCTCTTCCTGCCCAAATTTACTGTAATAAGGGTTTGGGTTTTTTTTCACTTATGGCTGTTTTACACAGTATTTTCTAGAACTAGCAGCAACGCCGACATCTTTCTTTTGCTATAAAGAAGTCCTCTCAGAGGCTAAACATTTACTTTTAAATTAAATTTTAAGATTGTTCAAGGGTTTCGATTTATAACTGTTTCTTCCTGAGATGTCAATTAAACACTGAAATCCCCTAGTCACTCACCCAGCAGCCTGTTTTATGGATTCTGAGAAATTTATAAAACAACCTGCTTTGTAAATTTGTGGATTTATTTTTGAAACCTTTTTCAGAACAATAATATAATTTTGGAATGAGTAAAAAAGGAAAAGAAGTCCTAACAGACACAGTGACAATGAGCAACAGAGCTGAGAAGCAGCAGTTTCACTTGCTCCATCTGGAGGCTGATGGAAACTATTCCAACAGTTTTTTCCTGGTATAATCTCCATCTCCTCATAGGGGTTTGCTGGAAGCACTCTGTGCTAAAGCTTTACTGATGAACCCTTTTAATTACAGCCAAGGGCTAAATCCCTATCACATCACAGTGACTTAGCTTTCACCACTTTCCTGCTCCCATTTCTCCACCCAGGAGCATGTAAACCCCCCAGGCAGGAATGAGGGATTTAGAAGCAATAAAAATGAATGCACGTTAAGGAAATAATTCACAGCTTTCTCAACAATAAATTATAAAGGAAAAGAAGGTACAAGCCCAATTTTATTCCAATAATGTAGGTCACCTTTAAAAGGATTCCTAGATTTGCTACTGCTGTTTTGGTTTAATTCCGAGGAAACGGATTGAAAGATTAACTCTTCTACAAATATGGCTCAGTCTTTTTCCTCAGACCTGTCTACTTTGCAACCCAAAAGTAATCAAAGAAACATAAAACTAGAAATCAATTAAGTACCTAGAAAAGAAAGAGACATGGAGACAATGATATTAAAAATGAATATTGCCCTAAGTGTTTGTAGGGCAGAACAACAATTTGGATAAAAGCACTGCAGGATGGCTCATCCTGGTGCTGAGGAGGTCAAACAATGGCATTTGTGTGCAGGGGCCCAAGGGCTTGACCCAGTTCCTGGCTCTGCAGCACCTTGTACCTGCTCCGACATCAGAACTCATTTCACCTGAGCTTCCCCCTGCACATCACAAGCTCTGAGAGCAGGAAAATTCCTAAATCCAGAGTCAAGTGAGCAGTCAACACAGCAGAATAAGGAGAGGATTCCTGCCAGGGCTTTGCCCAAGGAAGATGTTCCTAATGTCCAGATGTTAGTGCTGCTCATCCTTTATGGTACCAGTGAGCTCTCACGAGGGTATCCAGGCAGGCTTTATTTTTTCCCAGTAAGCCCACAACAGACATTCCACACAGCATCCAGGGAAACGCCTCACTAGCCACTAGAAGCAGCAGAGATTTAACTAACTTTAGTCAGACATGTGAGCACACCCACAAGTACAACTAAGCTACACCACAAGTTTGGGGGGAAAAATGGGAATTTGATGTTTGTTTGTATGAGTTACTTTTGAGAATGAGAGCCTCCAGAGACAGCAGAGGCAGCGCTTCATCTCCAGCATGATGCTGGACCACAGGCCTCATGCTGTGGCTCAAGGCCCAAGGCATGTGGCTGCAGGTGGCCCAGACAAGCAGCCAGACTGGCTCCAGCATCTGTCCTGCCTAAACTCAATCTACCAAGTGTATCCCCAGCACACAGACTGGAAATCCCCAGTCACACAGTGCTCTCTGCACCAAACTCTGCCTTCCCATGGTGCTGGAAATTCACAACAGGGCAGGGGAAACAGAGAACACAAACTGCATAAAGTGTTTTAATTTTTTTTAAACTTTTTTTGATTAACCAGGCTTCCAGAGGGAGACATACAGCAAGTACATGTTATTGAGTGAATGCAACTCAGTAAATAAATATCCATTGGTATTTCACTTTTTTCATTTCTTTCAGAGCGACGATACAAACCTGGCCCTGCTGAAGCTGTGAAATTTCTCAGGAACTTGAAGAGGAACCAGTACATCACCCCAACCCTTTAAACCACCTAAAAATAACGAGGCAGAGGGAACACTAACTTGTAAGTCTCCTTCCCATCAGAACATTTTCTGTCTGTAATATTTACAAAAAGCACCAAACCCAATTATAACAGAAGAAGATTCCTTATGATTTATTCTTCTGCTTTTCATGTTTTTCATCTCAGTCTGTGCCCAGCCAATCCTCCCTTAAACGCTGCACAGATGTTTGATGCCCAAAGATGAAATTCCAAAGTTCTGTGGACGCTAACTCACACTTGGCTAACCAGCAAGCCTTCCCAAGGGCAGGGAATACTCACAGGAATCAAATCCAGAATTCTGGCCTCAATTTCAAGTACAATTTCAATGACTTCTGAAAGCAGACACCACAAATACTGCTCTTCCATTATAAACATAAACATTTAACAGGAGCATAGAATCTCACACAACTGGTTTGGATTGGAAGGCACCTTAAAGATCACCTTGTTTCAGCACCCCCTGCCATGGGCAGGGACATCTTCCACTATCCCAGGCTGCTCCAAGCCCCATCCAACTCGGCCTTGGACACTTCCAGGGATCCAGGGGCAGCCACAGCTGCTCTGGGCAACCTGTGCCAGGGCCTCCCCACCCTCACAGGGAACAATTTCTTCCCAATATTCAATCTAATCCTGCTCTGTCAGTTTGAAGCCAAGCAGGGGAGAAAAAAAACCCAAAGAAACAACCAAACAGCATAGCCTCACGGACTTTTAAAATACATCTTAAAATAACTAAATACACTCTTTACAAAGCACTGTGCTACAATCCCAAGGCCCAGGCTACTGACTTTTAACACTGCATTGCAAGTTTGTTGACTGCATTCTTTCACTTTAGTGCTGCCAAAAGACAAGAAAAAAATCTAGTGGCGGTGAATCACCCCAGGTTGAGCCTGCTACTGCAGCTGCCCTTGATTTCAGAGGTTTCTCATTCCCAGAGCCAGGTGCTGCCACTGGTTTTCCCTGAAGTTTTCACTGACAGAGCTCAGCTCACACCCTCACCTCAGGAACTCACAGCTTCCAACACCAGCTTTATGGAGATGCAATAAAGACATTAAGAAAAGAGAAACAAAAAGGACATGAGAATTCCACTGACGGTAAAGAAAAAGTACCTTTTGTTTGGTCTCCCACCATGACAAAGCAGTGGGTACACTGGAAGCAGAAACAGCCCCCAGTCCCAGGAGTTCTCAACAGCAAGGCTGACCACAGCATTAATATGTTTACTATTTTTTATCTTTTTTTTTTTCCAGAGCCTCTACAGTTAATTTCAAAGAATAATTTCTGAATACAAACAAACAGTTAATCACCTCAGTCATCTGAGAGAAATGGAGTATGAAACTGCTATATATATAAATGTCACATGGATTTTTTTTCTGCTAGACTCTATCCCCAGATTTCAAGTAGGATCACTGATCTGTAATAATCCAGGATTATAGCAAACAACAACGGCTCACACACTTCTCTTCAGAAGGAAAATAACTAACACAAAATCATCCCAAGGCCAAATAATGACTATTCCTCTGAAGAGCAGTGGTACAATGCATTGCTTGGCTTCCTGCTTTCCTGTCTCTTTCAAAGGAAGAAAATGACTAAAAATAGTAACAGATCATCAGAAATCATCACATCACATTAGTGATAAATCAAACAGAGCCAGAGACGCACAGAGATGCAGAAATCTCATTACGCAGCCTTAATCTGTGGTGGCTGGCAGTGTGTGCAGTGGGGGCCTAGAAAAGGTAGTGCTGGGGTTCAGTCCAGACCTGAGTGGAGGTGCAGGGCTGTGGGTGAAAGATGTGTTGGGGGAGGAAACCCCTCACTCAAGGCAGCTGTGGTTTCCTTTTAGCGCGGGAAGCAGGGCGAGGGAGGGGATTCTTCCCCCTACTTCGCTCAGGTGAGACCCTACCTGCAGTGCTGCCTCCAGTTCGGGGGTCCTTACCACAAGGATGCGGAGCTGCTGGAGCAAGTCCAGAGGATGCCACAGACATGCTCAGAGGGCTTCCCACTGCCAGAGGGCAGGGTTAGATGAGATACTAGGAAGAAATTGTTCCCTGTGAGAGTGGGGAGGCCCTGGCACAGGTTGCCCAGAGAAGCTGTGGCTGCCCCATCCCTGGAAGTGTCCAAGGCCAAGATGGACAGGGCTTGGAGCAACCTGGGATAGTGGAAGGTGTCCCTGCCCATGGCAGGGGGTGGGGCGAGATGGGCTTTAAGGCCTCCTCCAATCCAAACCATTCCATGATCCCTACAGGCATTTATATGAACTCATTTATTTAGCAAAGCTGAAGTAGAAGAAATTGAGTTGTATTCTTTACACCAAAGTTACCTTGACTTTATTGCATGAAAACATTCCCAGCAGAAAGGCAGTACAGACAGACTTAGTGTTTCCCTTGGGAAAACAAGGAGTTCAAAAATATTTAAAGCTGCTCTCCCTTGCTGGTCTCCAGAGCTGAAATGGACTCTCAGAAAATAGAAAAACATGGCCATTAGCCCCCGCCCCCAGTGATAAAAACATACCTGCATTTCCATCAAGTTGTACCTAACATAAATTTTAGAAACGTTTTGGTTCCTTGAGAGCAGTGTCACTTACAAGTAAAAAAGGGCTCCCTGCATTTCACCTGATCATCACTCATCTTGCTCCTCAGTGCCTTTAGGTGACAGACTCATGGGTCTTGGTGTGCCCCAAGCAATGCTACCCTTTCTCCTGGAAGGCACCTGCCTTCAGCAGACCCTGTTGCAAGTGATCACAGTCATGGTACCTGTAGAGTGAACCCCTGATCCTGGTGCCATGAGAAAACACACCTTCAGTAAGAGTAAATTCTGGTAACAGACTCTATCTTCTCCATCTCTGAAGGATCTCAGTTACAGCAAACAGAAGACACTGTCTCCACTGTAAGTGTTACAGGACAAGGCTCAAAAGGCCAGACTCTCATCCTCAACACTGCACTGGCAAAGAGGCCATAAGCTGAACAGAGCTGCAGTTCTGGCATGAAGAACCAGCCTGCAACTAGAGCACACTTGTTAAAACTCACAAGTAACTGATTTACCAACTCAAATGTCATATTTGTTCAAAATCTTACCCTGCACTTGTCACAAAACTCAGCAAATTCCAGCTGTGCCCTCTAATGTCCCCCGCTCTGCTCTGTGTGCTCTCCAGTGTCTCCTGTTCTGCTTACTGTGGTTTCCTCCTTTTGAGTGTATTTGTGCCATCACAGCTGTGGCAACCATGAAAACTCTTACGTTTTCATTGCAGAGGTTGGCCTAAAGTTCAAACCATATTCCCAGTATGGCACACATTACATATCAGCTCTGGAGGAATTTTGTATTAGAAATGCATGATTACAATAACCTTTTTATATTGAATACTTAAGATCTGTATAACCCTGAATCACATGAAAACATACATACAAGCATTTCATACAGAAAAATAACTACCGGCCTTCCTCAGGTGAGGTCTCTGCTCTCAAATAAAGCTGACAGTGAACGCAGCCAATTATTGGCAAAATGGCCAAAACATTATAAAAGAAAACAGAATATAATGTCATTTAAACTGTACTTTTAACCTAGTTTTTAGAATTTATTAGCCCAGAAGGACACACAGCACATAGCTTCAATAACAGGCTACAGAGCTACAAATATATGTGTAAAAAATGCAGAGAATACATAAAAGCAAAAATGGCAAAAATCAATTCGGCATCAATGGAAAGATGCTCTGAGCTATGCCCTGTGTTGGAATCTTTGCTATCCTCAAGACAAATGCACTCCTGAAAGAACATTCCAATCTCCATGGAAGCATACAACCTTCTAGTGAAATAACATTTCCTTTACATCTGCAAAGCTTGGAGATAAAAGATTTCTGTTCCTGCTGCTAACTTCAAGAAGTCAAAATGATGTCTTTTATCTGCTAGATATTCAGTAATCATAGATGGGACTTTGAGTGCCTTCTGTGAAATAAATTAAAGATTACCATCTCCTATATTCCCATTCCAAGAGACCTGAGCCTTCTTCCAAAGGAGAATTACTTTTCCCTTATGGTGCTCTCCATGAAGTTGGCTTGGTCTTCCAGCTCAGCCAAGAGATACAGAGGGACCCTCCCACATCCTGGAACCTGCTCCAGCCTCTGCCCCAGACAATGTTCACCCGGTCCAGCTGCTCTCATCTCCCAGTGGGACCAATGACAAGGTTAATTAGGACAGAAGATGCAGAAGAAAGGGGTGGACAAAGAAGGGATGAGCTTCTGGCAGAGCAGCTGGCCTTGAAAACAGCCTCAACCTTATTTTCACCAGGATGGCCAACAAGAAGGGAGGTGTGACTGTGAAGTCCTGCAGATGACACTAGACCAGGAGGTGTCATCAGCACTAAAGAGAACAAGCTATCGCAGGGAAAAACTGGAAGACGCTGGAGACCAGAGCAATGCAGGGCTGAACAGCACTTGAGTGCACAGGCATGCACAAGAGAACCACCAGTTGTGCTGTGGAGGAGGAGGGTGGAGAGGAAGGAGCTGATGACAGAACCATCAGTTAATCGGCCCCATGGTGACGTGCTCTGGGCCAGGCACAACTGCAGCCAAGGAGGGCAGAGAGGAGATGGACATGCAGCCACTCCACGTCATATAGGCCACACCAGACTGTATTAATGAAGGTGAAAGCCCTCACATAAACCTCATTACTAACACTTTGAAAAAGGCTGTGGGACAGTGGGACACTCACAGAGAGCATTCACACACTACAAGGCACAGGCAAGTTTTCCCTGGAAAATCACACATTATTCCTCCGGCTTCTCAGAGAGGATCAGCCCAAGCACCAGATCTGGCTAAGGGTCAGTCAAGAAAAATATGAGGGAATCTGTAAAACAAGACTAGGCTGACCAGGTGACACAAGGTGACACAGAGGCCAGAAAACCTGCCTTCTTTGGCAAGGGAACAGAGTTTGGCTCCAGGACCCTGCAAACAGAGACCAGACAGGACAGGACCAGTTTCCCTTAACAAAATAAAGAAATAAATACTCAATAGGGCAAAAACTCACTAATAGTAAAAGACAATGACAGCACAAGAACAAACCAGGCCATGAATTAAAACCCAAAAAAGAATTCCACTGCAATTTTGAGGAAGGAAAGAGTAGAGGTGGGAGTTTTAACCAAGCTTGATATATTTATGAAACAGATTATGTGACTCAAGTTCCTGCAATACTCAGGGACTGGACATGCTAACTCAGGAAATCCCTTCCAGTGCTACTGTCCTGAATTTTTAAGGAAGACTGGATGTTTCTGAGAATGCTGGTGGCAAAACAGCTACAGAATTGGGGCAAAAATTACTAAGCAGTAAGAGGTCCCTAGGGGTAAAGTCTGAAGTAGTTAAACCAAGACAGTGCCCAGTGGTGTGGCTATACCTACTATAGCTACACACCTTTTTAATGCTAATAGCACCTTAACGTGTGTATATAAACATACAGTTTATACTATTCAGTATTAACAGGCTGAGTGGCTGCCAGACATCCATCATATCATAACATGCAGGACCTTCTGCTTCACATGCTGCTTCCACAGCAGACTGCTCTATGGAAGCTGGGCAGTTGGACAGATGCATTCCCAGTACAATTACCTGGTAAGTACTAGTTTAAGATGAGTTTCCTTATTTCAAGAGCATAGATGTGAATCTTCTCCCAAATCACAGAGCTCATCATACCTCAAGTGCAGCAAGTGTAAAGCATCCAACAATCACTGTCCAGACTTTGGCCTGCTTGTTTTTAATTTCTTCCTAAATATTTTGTATATTTTTTCATGTATGACATTGCATTATTGAAGCCACAGTTTTCTGCCTTCAGGGAGGCTTAGCACAAGCCTCCCTTCAGGGAAATAAAAGACACTGATGCACTGGTTTTAAATGCTGAGCAGGGACAGAGCATGGATAACAACAGATAATGAAACAAATATTAATGGAATAAACATTGTTAAAAGGAAAAAAATTTAAATTACACAAGCTGGTAGTGTAAACTTGTCTTCCTTTGTGAGGGCAAAATATATTTGTAGGTATTTTTGTTACCTGGAATTATAGTGCAAATTATGTGGTGACTTTGATTGAACTCAAGACTACCCACCACAAAAGCCACACAGCTGAAAGGATGGCAAGGCACACAACCAGGGAGGTGGGATGAAGGTGGGGCTACTGAAATGTGGGCAGTGAAAATAAGTGGAATTTACAAAGATGCTGCAGGTGCATTTAATTCTGATACAAGAGGTGGCTGTGATGAAAAACTGTCTTAAACCACAACACTATTCCAAGAGGCGTTAAATCACTACTTTACAAGTTTAAAAGTTTGTAACAAAGTAAGCAGAAGACCACTGAAGCCACAGTCACCTCAGAAAAAAGGAAGCTGACAGACATCACCTGACGGACAACCCCAACTCCAGTACAGGAGCAGTGGGGCAGCCCATGGAGATGGTGGAGTCACCATCCCTGGAGGTGTCCAAGAAGCGAATGCACGTGGCATTCAGTGCTCTGGTCTGGTTGACAAGGTGGCAATGGCTCAAAGGTTGGACTTGATGATCTTGGAAGTTTCTTCTAACCTAAATGATTTCGTGATGTCGCCGCAGCTGCTGAGACACTGCCCTCCCCTCCAAAGTAGAATTCTCCGGTTTTGCTAATAAATAGCAAAATTTACCACAATCAAAACACGTATTTGAGCTCTTTTCCAAAGCTATCATTGACTGGTGAAAGAAAATGGTAAAATACACTGAAATGACACCTCTCTCCATCGTGGGGAAGGGAAGGTACTTTTCCATAACCAAGTTCTTCAAAATGTATGGTACATCACATTGTACAATTCTCCCATACATGCTGTTTATAAATGTGTTGCCAGTGAGCTCTTTCAGTCCTTTCTCAAGCACATCCCAAACCCAAAGAGGGCAAAAAGCTAACATGCTTTTGGGCCATTGAAAATATCTAACCATTAACAGATTAGTAAATTTTCCTGTTTTCAACTGGTATTTACAATTATTACGTACAATTATCTTTTGGGAGAAACTCGGCATGTGTCCAATGGGAAAACCTCTCCACAAAACCTTACAGGTGGAAGGGCAGGCAACCCTCTGCTGATGCTTCCCCTCTTGAGGGGGAAAAGCAGGTCTGCTCTGGAACTGAGTAAGCAACTTGCATTCATACCACCAAGTGGGATGGACAAGACCCAGGCAGAACAGGAAAGAGAAATAAGATTGTGAAGCTGTTTTTGGCAAGACTCAGTTGAGCATCATATCCTGCTTTGAGCAGGTCCCTTCCAACCAGGGTACTTGGAGAGAAGACAGATACCAGCAGCTGTTCATGATCAGAGGACGCCATGTCACAATCCAACTCAGGAGCAAAAGGTTCCGTGCTTCCCACTGAAATCTGAACTAAAGCCACCTGTCCTGCCAGGCAAAATACAGCTTCTCTCACCTGGGACAGCCCTCGCTTCCTCCTCAGTGGCATGAAAGGATCCAGCCTGCTACAGCTTGTCAGAGGCACCAAGACAACCAAAGATGATGGGGATGTGGGCCATCTTCATCCTCCCCAGCAGGCAAGAGAAAGAATGAAGGTGGCCAAGGTGCCTTTGCTAAATGGAAGATTGCATCACTTTCAGAAAAATGAAGACTGACTGGGGATTTTTCTTGAAACTTCAGTCATCACAATCCCTCTCCAGACTTGATGGGATAAAGGGGGATGGCTTTAAACTGAAGGAGGGCAGGTTTAGGTTAGATATTACAAAGAAATTATTCCCTGTGAGGGTGGTGAGACCCTGGCACAGGTTGCCCAGAGAAGCTGTGGCTGCCCCATCCCTGGAAGTGTCCAAGGCCAGGGTTCGGACGGGGCTTGCATCACCTCCCTCCAGTGGGAGGTGTCCCTGCCCATGGCATGGCGTGGAACAAGAGGAGCTTAAAGGTCCATTCCAACACAAACCAGTCTGTGATTCTATGATTTAAATCCATCTGCAATAATAGTAAGGTCAAATCCACCCCAGACTTCTTGGCTTTTCTCTTGCAACTCTGCTTCCTGAATCTCCAGCAGTTAACTTCTGCCTTCATATACCTGGGGACATCCCAAAAGTATCACTGACAAATCAACCTGCAGAGCCATGAACAGAAAGGGACCAGCAGCTGCTTCATTGCATCAGAGGAAAGAACAGTTTCCCATCAAAGCTCACTTGGGGATCACAATTTGACTTATGCAAGTAACCCTGTTGAGGAGAAATCTGGCCATCACCTCTGATCATCATTATCAACTGATATTCAGATTATCCTGAACTGCTTTTTAAATAAATAACAGCTCATAGTGCTTGCTCACTATTTTACTTTAAAGGCAATTTTTAGTAACACACTGATATTAATAACTGCCATGAGCCTGAGTGAGGATTTGTATGAAGGATCTGTGTTTGGATACAGATTTTCTCAATCCAAGATCAGTGAGAATAAAGGTTACCAAATGGCAAGGACTGATAGGCATTACATGTGGAAAGCCTGATTCCTCATAGAGAAGTGATTTAGAAATACACATCATATGGCCAGTCTCTATTGCAAAACAGAATCACAAATTGTCTCTGTTACATTCCTTTAAATTATCAGAACTTGTAAACAGAAGAGTCACTAAATGCATTTCATCCCACCAGTGTAGAATTCATACAGTTTGTTAGAAAAAATTATAAAACTAATCATGTGTTTCTAGCAAGTGGCTTTCCAACAGCTGATGTCCTATAACATGATCTCTAACAAGCTAGAAACATGTATAGTCTTCACCAAAAAATTTTTTCTGCACACAAATTTTTGATGGGGAGAAGATCCACAAAGACGAAGGACAAGCTGCTTCTGCATCTCTTAGAGCATAAACCCAAAGCATTTGTACTTCAGCTCTCAGTCTGCATTGGGTAGCCTCCATCAGACCAGCCGGTGAGAAACCAGCAGCGGGACACACCTCACTCCATGGCTCAAAGCCAGCACTGGCTGATCCCACAAGAGCTGAAGTCCCCAGAACAGCCCAGCACATTCTACATCCTTCAGGAATGCAGCACTGCAGCCAGCCCACGTTCCACCCACAGTCACCCCACTTCACAGCCAACCATGCTGCACTGTCCTTCTCCTGTGAAGCCACGCACAAAGGAGGTGGTCAGAGAAAAGGGCAGACTGCCACAACACTGCAATCATACCAGGAAAGGGAAGAGAGTGGTCCCTGCCCTGGTGTCCTGTGGGCAGGAGGGGGGGAGGCAGCACCTGATCCAGAACAGCAGACAACACTCCTGCTGGCAGAGGCAGCTCTCCACCCTCACTCTGAGCAGAGAAAAGGCATCACTGAATTATCCCCTAACAAATCCCCCAGTCCACTGTTATTTGTACTAACATCAATCCTAGTCGTGCATCAGAAGACACATGATGGGATGGTAAATTTTTAGCTTACAATCCTATTCAGTTTTATTGCTACAGGTTTTGTAAGGAAAGGCATGCTCAGCATCCCAACATCGCCAACCTTTCACATGGGACACTTGCTGATTGTAGGCCAATGCATTGAGCTGTTGCCAGTTTTAGGAGCTCTCTAAACAAAGATACAGGGTCTAATTCAGAAATGAAACATTGTTTATTCTGTGCAGGTTGCAAGGTGTAGGCTTCCACAAATCAAGCACGCTATGGGGTAAAAAGTTACATCTTTTATCCAGTAAAATTTACGTGAATAAGACTCTAATACACATCCATGCCTACCTAATGCAAATTTATTTGTATGACAATCTTACGTAATGCTTGAAACACAAAGTTCTTTTTCTTTATTAAGCCACTTCTATTGCAGGAGTTATCAGACAACATGTTTAAAAAAGGCGAGAAAATTCAGCTTGAAGACATCAATCCCTTTCATAGAAGTTATCTGACTACATCAGTTACATTTACAAAAGGTGAGAAGATTCAGCCTGGGGAGAGATAATTCAGCTTGAAGACATCATGAGGAGGCTGTAAGGATGGCTAGTGAGCTTCTTTCAACCAGTTCAGAAGGAAGAGCAAACATGAGGATCTTCATCTAAAATAACTAACCTACTTAGATACAAATTTCAAATTCAAGGATGTCCAGAAACATTTTTTGCTGTTGGTTACTTTAATTTTACTATCTTCAGTTGCTGAGTTTTGATCATAATTACAATATTGTGATCGATTCTGAATTGTGGTCAAATGAAATCACTGAAAAAAGGCATAAGAGAAAATTGAGACACAATGGTTAACATCCCCAAAATGTGAGGTTTGCCTCACCCAGAAGACACAATGGGATCACCACAAATGCTCTCACTTGTGTTGCTTTCTACTTCTTAACAACTGAATGGATGTATTTTGGAAAAAAGGAAGAAAGCATCATAAATACGTAAGTGAACATCTGCCTGGTCAGCAGAAAATTATCTTTACAAGTATCACAGTACTTCTGATGAAAATGAAGAATCTGGTTTCTCCAGGACCAACAGCTTTTGTAAATCGAAACAATTGCAGAAGATTCAAGGTAAATTGGAATGACCCTCCAATAATTACAAAGACTGCTGCTTGTTCCGTGGGTGAAATGTGACAGTGCCTGACAGGCTCCAGGAATGGACCGAGAGGGCCTGAAGGATATGGAGACAGATCTGGTACTCACTGAACCTGCATTTCATGCTTGCCAGTTATTTTCAATTATTATTTGCCTATAGTGCAAAGGATCCAGGTAAAAGCATCTGGTCTCCGATATTCTGCAAAGCTTTCCTCCTTGGATGGTATGAGGTCACCATCAGGCTGCAGAAACTCCCATTAATCAGCTACTCGTAAGATCAGGTTTCAGGGTGGGGAAACAAAAAGCCTTCCCAGGCTGCAAGTCATTCCACAGAGAAAGCGGATACAAGGCAGGCCAAGAGAAAGCACTTACAGTGAACACCAGGGGCGGGAGCCCACAGCTGTCACTTCTGTCATCCTTCCCCCCATCTCCCTAAAGAGAAGGAGGGTACAAGGCAGGACAACATTTAAGGTATCCCTTATCCCTTAACAAGGGGGGGATTTTTACAAGCCTTTGTGCTGTTTGAGATGCAGACAGGAGCCAGCAAGCTCGCCGTATTGCCACCCAGTTGGAAAGCTCTTCAGGTACCTGTGAGCTACAGCACCCCTCACAAAGGACCAGTTCTTCCAAAATACTGCCACTGATCTTCAAACAAAACACCAGAGCCTTCTTATTACATAAAAATTACTTACTGGTAAGTGAATGTGCTTATAAGGTAAATAACAATGCAAACAGCAAGCTATAATGAGGAGTGATGGCCACAGACACACAACAGCAGGAGACAGGGACACTGCTTCTTTCAAAGTGGGAAAGGATGACACCCAGGTGTCTTTCAAGTAAGAGTCCTACACTTGGCAATGCCAGCAAAGGGCTTTCACAGTTCACATCCTGCCCCTGGGGAACACAGGGACATGCTGGGGCCACCCAGCTTGGCAGAAAACTGGGGCTGCTGGTGGACACCAGGTTAAACATGAGCCAGTGATAAGACCTTGAGGCAAATGGTGTCCTGGGCTATGGCCAGCAGGTCGAGAGTGCTATGCCCAGTGCTGGACTCTCCAGCACCAGGGAGACAGGGACAGACTGGAGAGAGCCCAGTGAAGGGCCACAAGGATGACAAAGGGATTGGAGCACCTGGAAAAGAGCAGACTCCGGGGGTCTCATCAATGTACATAAATACCTGAAGGGAAAGTGCAGAGATGAAGGAGCTAGTCTCTCTTCAGTGGTGCCCAGTGACAGAACACGAAGAAATGGACACAAACTGGAACACAGGAGATTCCCTTTCAACATCAGAAAACCATTTTTCCCTATGAGCACTGGCACAGGTTGCCCAGGGAGGTCTTGTAGTCTCCTACCATCTTGGAGATACTCAAACACTGCTTGGACATGCTTGTGGGCAGCCTGCTCAGGGTGACCCTGCTTGAGCAATGGGTTAGAGCAAATGAGCTCCAAAGGCTCCTTCCAACCTCAACCAGTCTGTGATTCTGTCAGAAGAACCATGGAAAAGCCCAAGCCCACAAGATGACAATGCCAAAGATATTGGGAATGTCACAAGAGGCAGGACACACTGCTTCAAGGGGTTACTGTGCTGCTGAAGCCCACGTCGCACCACAGGCAGCTCGAGGCAGCACTGCCCATCTCCTGGCCAAGTCCAACATCAACACAAGTCCATGAGAACTGCAGCCCAGCAGGCTCTGCCACACAGTTACATGCCGACTCCTTGCTCCAAGAGCCCAGCAGAGGCCCAGGACACTAACATGGCAGCAGCTCCTGCCCTCAAACAGCTGCAGCCTGGAAATACACTGACCACCCCAGCAGTCAGTGTATGGGAACAGCCACTGGTACTAAGACAGGTTTTCCCAACCACATTCCAATGGAAGTTGCTCCCAGCTGCTGGACTGGTGCAGCACAGAACACAAGCTACAAAAAGCCTTCAGGAGGGGTCAGACCTCCTGATCAGCACTGAGTCCTTACCTCTACACCATACCTATATGCATCTTCAATGACCACCATTTTAAACATTTTAATTAGCATGAACTGATGTTGCAAATCAAACAACATTCTTATTTTGCTTCTAATGCACTTTGTGTTCTGCAGACAGCCACCACCATTCCCTTGGGATGTGAATTTCCCTAGAAGCAGTTTCCATGCAACAAGAGGTCTGAAGGCACCTCCCATACGGCAGAAGCCCATCTGGCTTTCCTAACTCCAAGAAGCCATACTAACATACCCCAAACATCCCTGTAAAGCTTGTGCATTCACACGTGCACACTCGTCTTGGCATCAGTGCTCAGTGTGATGAACAATCACTGCAAAAATCAAGCATTTAGGGCACACAGTGATGCTTGTCTTCAAGAGAGGAAGAATACAGAATATTAGGAAAGCAAATTGCATAAATCAAAATGTCATTAAGAGTGGACCCGGTAAGGCCTATTTTCCCTGGGGATTTCTGCAGGTGTCCCTAGCCCTTTCCTCATCCCAGCTCTACCCCTACGTGTCCCCTGAGTAGACCCCAGAAAGCAAGAGCGTGTGCATGCTGGACCCACCTGCCCCAGACCCACGTGCCAACTGTCCTGCTGCCACCAATCCCTCACACACTGCCAGCTCTGTCTGTCCCTTCAACATGCAGGACCTTCACTTGGCCTTTCTCTTTCACTATTCACCAAAAAGACACCTCAAAAAATTTAAGTAACCTTTTTATTTAACAAATATCTCTGAAAGCAGCCACCAGCTTCCTAAGTTATTTGGGGCAGCTCCTAACAGAGCAATCACAACAGCTTCATTTCCTTAAGAGATCAAGCTAAACCAAATACTTAGCCAGTAAAAATAAGTAATGTCCTATGCACCAGTCCAAATACTGGGGCCAGAAAGCTGGTAAAGGGACTGGAGCATCTTGCAGAGGAGGAGGGGCTGAGGGAGCTGGGGCTGCTCAAGAAGGCTCTGGGAGATCTGACCAGTGTGCTCAAGTACCTGCTGGGAGGGAGCAAGGATGAGGGGGTCAGATTCTGCTCTGGACAAGAGGCAATGGGCACAAGGGAAACCACATGGAATTCCATCTGAACACAAGGATGCACGTTTTTCCTGCGAGGGGTCAGACACTGGGACAGGTGGGCCAGAGAGGCTGCAGAGTCTCCATCCATGGAGATGTTCAAACTCTAAGCAGGTCCTGGATAACCTGCTCCAGCTGCCCTTGACTGATTGAGCAAGGGTGTGCACTCAACCTCAGGAGGTCACAGACACACTAGAGGAGTCTGTGATTCTACAGACCACCACACCACACAAGCAATAATGACCCTACATTCACACATATGCATCCTATGTTCATATGCACCCTATGAAACAGATGGAAGAAAACAAAAACACCGAAAATCTGGTACAAGCCTGTATCTTCAGTAGCTTGGAGGACATGGAAAACTGCAATATTGTGTACTAAGCTCTGTAATCACAGCAACTGACAGCACTGCCTCATGTCAAGGAACTTCTGTTCTAAATCCACTTACCCAGATGCTTCTGCTGCCCTACTTTAGGACAAGTGAAAAACATGGAGTCTCTACAACCCAAGCATTTAGGAAAATAAAGCACTAATCTGCTTTTGGCAAAGATTGATTTAAAAGACAATATATAGAATTGTCTTAAGACAGTAATATTGAGAAGGAAAACCTTCCTTTATGGCATTTAGTGAAAAGGAAGTTGTTTCCCTGCCCACAGCAGAGGTGTTGGAACTAGATGATCTTTAAGGTCCCTTCCAA
This sequence comes from Aphelocoma coerulescens, assembly GCF_041296385.1. Classification (NCBI taxonomy): domain Eukaryota; kingdom Metazoa; phylum Chordata; class Aves; order Passeriformes; family Corvidae; genus Aphelocoma; species Aphelocoma coerulescens. The sequence goes on from NC_091028.1 coordinate 666,276, forward strand.
CCCAAACTATTCCATGTTTCTATGATTCTACAATTGTTGGAAACAACCCTAATTTAACAAACCATACCTGTACAGTCTGTTTGTACACAACTGCTGCATAAAGATGAAGCAAGGTGCAACGGCTCTGCACAGTGGTAATCAGTCAAGACAATGCACATTTTAATGCCAGAAAAATGTCCACCTGCGGTTCCAGTTACTTTGAATTTAGTTAATTAATATAAAGTAGCTATTAGTCAGGGTCCTTTGACAGGATATTGCAAGAGAACAGATCGGTTTTTCATTTCCAACCTCTCAGTGTCAATTTAATTGTTGTAATTGTCACCCCTACACAGAGAGGAATCAAGACTGAGGTCAAATCCTTTTTCCAGGGGAGGATCTTCCCAGTTAGAAGTAAAGATGCCATCCAAGATTTGAGGTACAGCCCAGGAGGCTGATGCTGCTGGAGAGGTGGAATGGACAGTCCCTGGTCACTATGGCACCTTTTCAGAGCAGCAGTGCATGTTCTGGGAAGAAAAGAGTTTTCTGGTTTTTGATTGTGTACCATTACCTAGTAATTGTCACAGTCATACTGTATGACAGTATGACTGTGACAGTAATTCCCTGTCATACACAGATTTTCACCTCCATAACATGTAATTTACTGCAAAGTAACCAGTGCATGGGAAACAGGTGCATATAAGTAATGTACTTCGTTATATACCAAGGGAAAGAGCATCCATGTATTCCATGTATGACCTTGTAACAGGGGGTTTGTAGAGGCAGAATGCTCATTTATTCTCATAAGAAACACATTATCTATTCCTTTTTTGATAACAAGTCTCCTTGCAGACACTTTCTTCTCCCACTTACACTGAGCTGTGCGTAAGGATGACAGAGTATCTTCATCACCATCATTGGCACTTTTTAAATCTCACTTTTTTAAAATACCATCAGCAAATGGTATTCTGCCACGGTTCCCAAGTTTCCTTGCAGGAAATGTAACTGCGACCACTACATTTGCTTCCAAAAAATACATTCTGTATCTACTAAGCCCAGAACAGAAATCCACCCCAGTCCAAAGATGCAAGATGATTCCAACTGGACTGTTCCAACCCCCATTTGCAGTCCCATTTTTTCCCCATAAATAGTGGACTTTTAAAATTATTATTTCTCAGAAATGCAAAATGCTGTCTCTACACTACATTAAATAAACCTCGTATACTCAGAATAATTTTTCAATCCGTACAAGCATTAAAAAGAATTTTAGGATCATTTATCAGTCCACTAATAGATAATCAGAACTCTGGACTAAAACTTTTAACTGATTGGCTCTTGCTTTCAGTACCAACAATGGACCACAAGTGTCCTCCCCACTGAGTTACCGAGATTTTCGCACCTGATTATTAATCAACAAGAACACGTCTGTGAAAATCCTGTATTTGCTTCTCCAGTTCAGCAACTATTTCATTAATCACTTTTTTTACTTTATTAATTACCCCATATCAGATCAGAACTTGACTCCAAGGAAAGCAACTGAATCTTAAATCTTCTGCTCTTGTTTTGTCTAAAAGACAGAAAAACCCCACTTTTTAAGAAGTTTAAAGAAGATGATGTGGTGGGGATGGACTTTTTTCACCACCAATGCTCTGTCCCAGCTCACAGACTGTCACTCCAAGAGGCTGAACAGCAATCCCTTTGGCTTCCCAGCCTTCAAGGCTGAAAGAATGCTCTGTATTTCAGCAGGGACAGGCGCAGATGCAGCAAGATGACAGAGTGCAGATCACCTCCTCTCTGTCTTGTCTACATCCGAGTCCCTGTAACCCGAGAATTCTCCTTCCGCTCTATCAGAGGGGCTGGATTTCTCATGAGCCACTTCCAAACAACCTCCCGCGGCTGGGCAACCCTGCTCCGGCTCTCCCGGGAGCGCATCCACGCTCCGGGAAATGGCAGGTGCTGACTTGGGAACGATTTTATTATGACTCGAGGCATAGTTTTGGCAAAAATAAGTTTCAAAAATAATAAGTTATACTCTAACGGCAATTCCTTGCTCCAATGAAACAGCCTGCAGCTGACACTGAGTATGCTGGACGGCTGCACAATTACCCATTTTAAAACCTATTTTTTACACCGTAAATTATGCTGACCCCTCCGGATGCTGTTAGCATTGCAAAGTGAATTCCTAATTCCTCAGGAATTCCACAGGATTGCAGCTATTTTGGTTCGGGATTTTTCCCTCCCGCTGTCACGGGGCAGCTCAGCCGCAGTGGCCCCGGCCCCGCGGTGCGGCTGAGGAGCCGGGCCGGGCCTGCCGGGTCCGGAGGAGTCCCGGGGGCGGGAGCCCCGCATCCCCGCGGGAGGGGATGCGCTTCGCCGGGCCCGGGCCCGCCCCCGCGCTTCGCTTCTAGAAGGTACCGGCGGCCGCTGCCCCGCGGCTCCCGCCGCCCCTCCACGCCTCCCCTCGAGCCGGGCCCACCGCGGGGGCGCGGGCAGCAGGGACCCGCGAGTGGCGGCGATCGGGGCGACGGAGCGGAGGCCTCTGGGAGGAGGCCCCGCCGCAGCCCTGCGCCGCCCCCGCCACCCCCTGGGCCCTCCCGCTCCCCTGCATTGGGGTCCCCGCCCGGCCGCGGCCAAGATGGTCGCGGGGCGGCGGCGCTCACCTCCTCGGCCTGCTTGCGCAGCGCCTTCTCCCGCTCGTACTGCGTGAGCAGCTGCTCGTTGTCCTCCCGCAGCAGCTCCAGCTCCACCTCGTGCTCCTGGTTATCGGTGAGCACCGAGTCCAGGTTCTCCAGCACCGTCACCACCAGCGGCATCAGCTCCTTCACCACCTCCTCGTCGTAGCAGTGGATCAGCCGCTCGAACTCGCGGTAGATGCTGTTGGCGAGGCCCGAGACCCGCTCCGACATCACCGACCCCGAGCAGTAATCATCGCCCGGGTACCCCCCCACGCCGCCATCGTCCAGCTGGATCTCCAGCATCCTGCCGGCCGACAGCCCTCGGCCCCGCTCCGTTCGACTCCACTCCGCTCCGCGCCCCGCTAACGCCGCCGCCGCCGCCGGGCGCTACCCCGCCCCGCCCCGCCGCGTCACGGACCGCGGGCACCGGTCGGGGCGGAGCGCGGCGGCACCGCCCAGAGCCGCTGGATCGGGGGCGCGGGAGACCCGTGCTGAGAGCAGGCCCGGCACCGCAGTGATTCTTGCACTGGAGACGCGAGCGGCAGCGGTGACGGCGAGACGCCCGCGCAGCACACCGCGCCGGGAGCGAGCCCGCCCGCGGCCGGTCCCGTTCCCCGAGCCCCGCGGCGGACAAAGGGCGGCGCTGCGGCGTCAGCCGCACACCGGGGATCCACGCAAGGCGCGATGGGCGCGCGCGAGGCCCCACGGTGCGGCGTCACGCGCAGGGACACCGAGCGCCAGCCAGCGCGTGCCCGGGTCGCGCCGCATCTCGGACACACACTGGCTCCGAGACCCGCGTTAGAGACCGCACAGCTGCGGTCATTGTATTTCCAGCATCAGGCAGCCGTAGTTAGTACAGAGAAAGCGGACAAGGACCTGTTCAGCCAGGGATGAATTGACAGCCATAGGACCAAACTGGCCATCTCAAGTCCTAAAAGAAAATCCAGCACAACCACCGAATTTCATCAGTAGATTTCTCAAAGCAGCAGCAGCACATACCAAATTACGGGCAGCAGCTCCAAAACCCTCGGCAGCCTCCAGCACCCTCAGCAGGTGTCACAGAAGTCAGAGTCTGCCACATCCTGGGCTCAGCTGAGTTTGGGCTGTAGAGTTGGAGGAAGACAGCAGGAATAATTCTACTCTGTACTGAGTCCAGCCTGGCAGGAGAGAGAAATAAGGAGTTGATTTGGGAAAAGGCTCCCCACATCTTCATTTGCCTTAGAGCTCTGAAGAAGAGTGCAGTTCCAAAGTCATGACTAGCAATGACCCTAAAAGCTTCATATTGCACAAAGGGAAAGAACTTTAACCCTACCCAGAAAGCCTAATTGCAATGGGAATATCGCATCTCACTGATAATTAAGAGTTTTAAGTTTTATGACTGTTTTGTTCTATATTACATCATTATAGCTGACGACATGCTCACAGACTATAGATTCACAGCATAGCAGCTTTTAGACAGCTGTTTTTATAGCAAAAACCTATTTGTCTTTAAAAGAAGGAGAATTGAGAGAGAAGGAATGGAAAGGAACAGAAGGGAATGGAATAGAATAGTACTGAATGAATAGGTGGAGTTCACTTGGAAGGGTCCTACAATAATTGAGGCTGAGGTGTAATTAGTTATGAGATGGATTGCCAGTAGATCATGAGGCATCTGAATGTAACAGCCAGAATTTCAAATGTTTCCACACAGAGCAGGCCCAGCCAAGCACATCAGAGGCACTGAGTGCATAGATATAAGAAACAAATATGAAACAAATGTGAAAAAAACTGCTGCTCAAAAATGTAAAACCCGACAAGTCACCCATGTTCGGCCTTGATTCACACTGTCTTGTATGGGAAGCTTTATAGACCAAGAGTTGTACTGTCATTCACAACAAACATAGGACGGCAACAAACACGAGTGTGCGCTTTATTAAATGCATGATTGCATTAAAAATGTTATGAATAAAAATGTACAGGTGAACAGAGAGAGAAGAAAGGCAGGCAAAGAGAGAGGTAGGACTTATTCACTAATTCCATATTACACTGAACTTCTAATCTCATGTAATCCAGAGAGCACATAAAAACATTTATAAAGATTTCTTGCATCTTGCCCACATGCATAAGAAACTGAAACAATGGAAGTGACACAAACTAAAGCCTATTGAACTACAGAGTCTGATGAGCTCATGGCATTACCCACTCTTCTGACTGTCATCCCAACAGGTCTAGCAGGCATCCCTGAGGGGTGGGGATATCAGCTGAACTGCATCCTCCTTTCTACAACAGAATCCTGGTTCAGGTCCAGTGACATTGCTAAAGCTCCTGCTGAAAGACAGTTTTTATTGCCTTAACTTAAACTGTACATTAAAATACACATTCCTATATTTATAAATTCATAAATAACTCAAAGTCTAGAGATGAGTCAAGAAATAGCAGGAATGCTAGGTGCTGCCATGTGTGAGAAAGGGTTAAAATACCACTTCCAGATGAAAGTTGGCAAGCAAAATATTTGGTTATTATCTGCGGAGACAAAGAGTGGACTCTACATGATTCAATATGAATCAGGCAGAAGCCATTTTATTGATGAATTACTGTCCCTAATACACAATTCTTTCTTTCTTTCCCTACATGTGATTGTGCATAATTATTATTGGTTAAGGCCTATTTTCACACGCTGCTTTATGCTTTATGATTGGCTCTTGTCTGTGTGTCACATCGTCCGTCGTGTATGTCACAACTGTCCTTGTTTGCATTTTCTAATCCTTTTCTTCCTTTGCTTGTTCCTCATTCACATCCTCCCCAGTGCTGCTTGTTCCTTTCTCACAACCTTCCCATGGACTTCTTCCCCTGTGTACATGCTTAAGTCCTTCTATCTTACATGCTCTGGTTCTTCTGTTTTATGGCTGGTTCACAATATGTCCACTTTCTAGTAAAAACATGGTTTCCACACTTATTCTATCCCTTTTGGGGTTTCATTGCATCTAGCATAGGAGTTTTTCTAGGATTCAAATTGTTATTTGCTTAGCACTAACAACATACTAAAAACTGACTGCTATAGAGATGCAATTGTGTTATGGCTGCAAGGGCCCTTTCCTGAAGAGCTTACCTTTCCAAATAGGCAAAATAAAGACTACGCACAAGGAGTGAGAAATGGATAGAAACATTGAGACTATGCAAAGAAAATCAGGATTATTTTGTATATGGTTATATATTATCTCCAGTTGGGGGTTTTTCCCTTGGACAGTTGGAACTTTGCTGTATGAAAGAGTAAGTAATTTTAGGTGTATTGGTTTGAAAGACAGGTATCTGCCAAGGAAGGTGGGAACCTCCCTTGGAGTAGAAAATGTGACCCCCTTCCCTCCAAATTATTATAACTCTGAAATTATGGGGCTTTCAGGCAAAGATATGGGAAAAGGAATAGCAGTCCTTTACTAATATATATATGTTATATGATATAAATGCAGTTTGTAAAAATTGGCTCTTGTAGTAATTGATGGGCTTATTGTTATATGTTTTATTGTTAAAATAAATTGATGAGTTTATTGTTATATGTTTGTTGTTGAATGAATTAATGGGTTGTTGTATTCTTGCTATGTAACAGATTTCTGCCCAGAAGGGAGAGAGAGAGTGGGTGGTATGCCTTGCTCCTCGATTAGCATAAAGGGATAAACGGGATGCCACCATTGGATGACTATGAGCCAATAAGGACAACTTGAGAAGGCAGAGACAAGGTGGGGTTATGTTAATGTTTGGGTTATAAAAACTGTATCCACTGCCTTGAAGGTGTGCCTCTGGCCGTGCCTTGTCTGTGCCTAAGCACCTGGCGCCGTTTTCCTCTGCTTTGTTGGATGATTTTGCATTTGTTCCCTATTGTTAGTTAAATAAACTGTTAAAATTTTAAGTGAGTGAGCTTGTTTCTCACAACTGGGGGAATCATCCGGGATAGGCCTCTTCTCCACGGCCCTGAAAGACTTCCGGCGAGAGGCGTGCCCTGCCAACTTTTTTGACAGCTCAACCGGATTCTTTTGGTGTCATTGGTGATTGCTGGCTAATACCCCGGAAGACAAAAAGGGACCCTACAAAGCACACGACCGAGGGATAAAAGGTACCGAAGGACTCCCTCAGGTTGGCGGAGTGGCCCACAATCCTAGTCCACTGAGGCCCGTACAAGAAAAGGAGATTGTGAGTACTGTGCGGGGGGGTGGATAGGGGTGAACTGAATGTCGTGTGTGTGAGACGTGGACCAGACAGTCCGGATTCACAAAGTGAGTGCGGAGTCCTTCTAGCCACGGTTCCGTCCCTCCACGAGGAGGTCGGCTGGCAAAGGGACAAAGCAAGTGGACAAGAGTGAGTGAGCAACTGGAAAATTCTTCACGGTTTGGCTGGGTTGAGGGTTAGATCCAGAGCCAGGAGAGGGAGAAGTGAGGGGTGGGGAGTCAACGGCCGGGAAGGGTGGAACAGAGAGCTTACAGCTGGGAAAGGTAAAAGTGACAGGACTCCTCACTGGAAGGTAAACGGGAAGGGACTCTATACCTGAGAGCATCCAGGTGGCCTTAGACTGAAGAGGAGTAGCCAGGAAGAGTAAAAGAGAGGGCCCCAAGAGTGTCTGTTGGCCACAGACTGAGGGGGATGCTGGGAAGGGTGAAATTGAAGGCTCCTAGAAGGTCTGAGCTCGACAGGGGAGGAAGCAGTTCTTTGGGACGGTCTGCCAGGGAATCACTACGGATTACGGGGTTTCGAATTAAATAAAGTAAGTTGTTGTTTCTGTGAAGGTAGGAAGTGCCATTTTAAGTTGTTGTTTTTGCAAAGGCGGGAAGCGCCATTTTAAGTTGTTGTTTCTGTGAAGGCAGAAGGCGCCATTTTGAGTTGTCATTTTCTTTTTCGTGTGTGAAGGTGAGAAGCGACATTTTGATTTGGCAATTTTAAGTTAGGAACAACTAAATAAAACTATTGAGAAGAGATGGGACAGGGAAAGAGCAAGTCCATCTCATAGAGAGAAAGAAATAAGAAAGTTACCGCAGATATCCCAGATAGTCCGTTGGGATATAAACTGGCCAATTGGAATAATGATCCATCTACAAAAAGAAAGGACAAAGTAAAAATGATCCGATACTGCATGACTGAATGGCCAAAAAGAGAAATAAGGTCAGATCATATATATTGGCCCAGGTATGGATCATCAGAGAGATGGATTTGCCAGGCCTTAAATACTTTCATAAACATGAAGTAACCATATTACCCCAAAGAGAGTGAATATGCTGCTTGTTGGAAGGGAGAGATTAGGAATTGGGGGGCAAAAGTATTTAAGATATCAGAAACTGTTGAGAAGAACAAGTGGAGAAAAAGAAAGAGAAGACATGGGACCCACTGGATTCGTTGCCTCCTTTATATCCCCCTGTCCCAGCAGACCCAGCTACTCCTGTTGCTCCTATCCCCATAGCATCACTTGCCTCTACCACCTCACCTGTTCCTGTCAGCTCGACTACTTCTACTGCTTCTAGTATTCCTGCTACTACACCCACATCAAACCTCACAGCTGAGCCCTCTGGCTCACTGGTTTCCTGCCTTACTGATGAAGGACCCTATAAAAACACTAGAAGAAAAATGGCTCATAGGCTGGGAACTAATGTTGGAGATGGAAAAGATCAAGAGGTTGGCCTGTTTCCTTTGTGGGAGGTGCCTATGGGAGGAGCCCAAGGGGGAATAGGTTTTGTTAATGACTCATTAACATCCTCAGAAGTAAGGAATTTCAAAAGAGAAATAAAAGAACTACTGGAAGACCCGATGGGCCTGGCTGAACAATTCGGCCAGTTCTTGGGCCCAAATTTTTACATGTGGTAGGGGCTCAACTCTATTACAAAAATCTTATTCTCCCCAGAAGAAAGACAGATGATAAGAGTGGCCAGAATGAGGATTTGGGAAAGGGAGAACCAACAGGACCCACCGGGAGAATATAAAATGCCTATGACATCCCCTAACTGGAACCCTAACGATGAGATGGGTTGAAGAAACATGAATGATTACCGGAACCTACTTAGAAAAGGAATAAAGGAGGCAGCACCCCAAGGGAATAATATTAAAAAGGCCTTTGATGGACAGCAAGGGAAGGATGAGTCTCCCACTGAATGGTTGGGAAGACTCCACCAAAATAAACAACAATATTCAGGAATGGACCCCGATAGCCCAGCGGGACAAACCCTATTGAAGATGCATTTTGTGACAAGGGCATGGCCACACATTAGAAGGAAGCTAGAAAAGACGGAGGAGTGGCAGGAGAAAGAATTGAATGAACTATTGAGAGAAGCCCAAAAAGTTTATGTGAGAAGAGATGAAGAGCGGATGAAGGCAAAAGCCAAGATAATGGTGGCTTACCATGCGAGAAAAAGATTCCCCAAAGAATTTAAAACATAATGAAAAAGAAAAATGAGTGAGCAGGATTCCTATGAGAACAAGGTCAGAAAGATCTGCGAAAGGTGTTTGTTTCTACTGTGTGGAGGAAGGACATTACAAGAATGGTTGTTTACATAGGCTTAAGGATTTGAGAACAGTCAACGAGGTGGGGACAGGAAATCCAGAAGACTTGGGGTGTCAGGGGCTCTACCTCCTGGGGGAGAAGTACCATCTGGAGCCCTTGGTAAATTTATTGATAGCCCCCCAGGAGGAAGAGTATGAATTTTTAGTTGATACTGGAGCTGAGAGGACGTGTGTGTAATTTGCCAAAAGGATGCCAAATTAGTAAAGAACAGATCAGGGTCATGTAGAGGGATTCCTTATGGAACAGGGGCATATGATACCCCTGGAAAGATTGGACAACCCGGGGTTGCTGAGGAAAAGCCCCTGAACAGGCCCCTGGCTGCAGGCAGGCCTGAGAGTCCTTGGCAAAGTTATACACTGGTCGGCTCCCTCGCTGATTAGAGGCTGTCTAGAGAGATTGGGCATGAATCTTTGCAAAAGTAAATATAAGTTGGCATAGTTGAAAAATAAAGGGAGAAAGATGCTTAATCGAATCGGTGTGTCGTTTTTCCGGACAGCTCTCCGGACTCGGTCCCTAACAGGGTCATGGAAGCAAAAGGTGAATACTTTGTGGCAACAATCATCAAACAAGTAATGTTTAAGGGAAATTCTAGAGTGGGAGTAGGGGATGTTTAATTGATACCTGAAGGAGGCTACTATCTATTAGGGAGGGATTTACAAATTCAGCTAAAAATAGGGGTGGTCCCTGAGGAGGGGAGGATGGTGGTTAAAATATTACAACTGTTATGGGCCTGGACATTACCCCAATTAAGATTAATATAGAGAAGCAGGACGTTCCCATTCGAATACACCAATATCCCATTTCCATAGAAGGAAGGAGGGGCCTACAGCCGGTGATCAACGAAGTTATTGAAAATGGAACCCTAGAGCCCTATATGTCCCCATATAACACCCCAATTTTACCAATTAAGAAACTGGATGGGACATACAGGTTAGTTCAGGACCTGAGTGAGGTAAATAAGCAAGCCTTGACCTGGTATCCAGTAGTGCCTAACCCCTACACACTCCTAAGTAAGGCGTCCCCACAATGCCAATGGTTCAGTGTCACAGACCTTGAGGATGCCTTCTGGGCCTGTCCACTGGCAGAAGAACGTAGAAATGCATTTGCCTTTGACTGGGAAGATCCAGAAACCGGGCAAAAACGACAACTGTGGTGGACTAGACTTCCCCAGGGGTTCACTGAGTCATCAAACCTATTTGGACAGGCCTTAGAAGAATTGTTACAATCCTTCCCTACCTTGCCAGGAACACAGGTGGTACAATATGTGGATGATTTGTTCGTAGCAGGAGAAGTGAAAGAATCAGTGAGAAGAACCACCATAAATTTGCTGAACTTCTTAGGCAGAAGTGGGTTGAGAGTGTCCAAGAAAAAGCTACAATTTGTGGAAAAAGAGGTGAAGTACTTGGGACACATAATAGGACATGGGAGCTGCAGGTTAAGCCCTGAATGGGTAGCTCGGAGCCTTTCCCTCCCTTCCCCTAAAACAAAATGAGAGATAAGAAAGTTACTAGGACTGTCGCTGTTGTACCGAGAGCAGCAAAAAATGACACGATTCAAGTTTCAGGATAAGTGGCCAAAAAGGCTATATTTAATTATATAAATCAACTTATATAGCTTCGTTCGCAAGGGTGGCATGACCCCACTGGTGGCTTGACCATCCACCCTCTAGAATGATAGGTGGAGGTTCCACAATGCCCATTCAAAATATTATCTCCAATGTACCAAACAACTTGGACAACAAGTTTGCAGCTGTGAGATAAAGCCTTGGTTTACAAAAACCTAAAGCTGTTTCTTAGTTAGCTTGCATGAGAAAGAAAAACTTCACAAGACGCTGTAGCAGCTGGAAAATTCCTCTGCTCCTAGCTTTTTAGTGTCCGCAATTCCCCCTTTTTGTTTAAGACCAAAAAGGTAGCGTTTGTAATCCTCTGCGGGATCCCTTGCAGCAAGGAGAACAAATACAGCATACGGGGTCCATTTGGTAGTGGCCAGTTACCAAACAGAATCTAAATCAGATACTGATTTAAGGCAGGCAGCAGTAGTGCCAAGGAAATACATCAAGTGAACCCAACCCTGTATCAGCTATTACAATTCTACATCAGCTTAATTCTACACAGCCTTAATGGCTTTAATGTTCTGACTCCATAACAAAAGAAACTTAAAGTTCAGTCTGCTAGTAGAAGGACCATCCCAGTCTCTACTTGTAGAAGGACCATCCGACTGATGGTCGACATCCTGGTCATCATCAGAAGGATCATTCGGTTGATGATCTGCATTCTGGTCATCATCTGGAGGTTGCCTGTTCTGCTTCTGGTGCCGCAGGTCCGGGCAAACACATCTTGCAGGTAGCCATCGTACCCCAGTATCTGTGGAAATGCAAGCATACCCACGCCCCCAAGCAATAAGCTCACACGGGCCTTCCCACTTCTTAGTGAGTAGGTCCCGTACCCACACCTTTGCTCAAGGCAGGTGTGTCTTGCCTGAAGACTGCAATGAGAAAAAATTATTCAAAATAACAGGATTATTTGAATTTGGTGGCACTGTAAGATGATTGATTGTATATTGAGCTTTTTCTAATCGACTCTGTGGGGTTTCTCCATGCATTCCCTCTTTTTGTTTTTCCAAAACACACTTCAAAGTGCCATGAGCACATTCAACAATGGCTTGGCCAGTAGGAGAATGCGGAATACCCAAAGTATGGTTCACACCCCATAAGTGCAAAAACTGCTGCGTCTTCTGAGAGACAGGCAGGGCCATTATCGGTCTTCACAGAAGAAGGTATGCCCAAGATTGAGAAAGGCATGGGCAATGACATTATGACCTTTGTTTCCAGTATGAGCGGACGCCCACATAGCTGAGGAGAAAGTGTCAATAGACAGGTGCACATACTTAAATCTGCCAAATTCAGGAATGTGTGTTACATCAGTTTGCCAAATCTGCAAGGCCTGTAGGCCTCTGGGGTTTACCCCCGATGGCAGAGGTGCAGCGAGTCTGTGACAGTCAGCACAAGCACTGACAATGTCCCGAGCCTCAGTTGGCATTAGGTGAAACTGCTTCTGCAAGATATGTGCACTTTGATGGAAGAAATTGTGCAATGCCTTGGCTCATGCAATTTTGTCAGGCTGAGGTGCTACCCACGCAGGGTTAGCTAGCATATCAGCCCTGGCATTGCCTTCTGTTATGAAACCTGGCAAATTGGTGTGACTCTGAATATGCAGAATGTAATATGGGTGCACTCGAGCTTGAATTGCACTCCACAAAGTTTTCAATAATGGAAACAGAGCCGCATTATTGACTTCCTTCAAAAGTGAACAATCTAAACATTGAGTTATATCTGCTACATGAGCAGAATCAGTGACCAAATTCAAAGGTACCTGAGAAAACCGCTGAAAAGCCATAGCAACAGACCTCAGTTCAACCAGCTGGGCTGAGCCTGACTCACGGCCTTCCAGCACCTGCCATTCAGATTCCTCCTTCCAGGTAACAACAGCTTTCCCAGTTTTCCCGGACCTATCTGTGAAGATGGTGGGCCCTTGCACTGGCACCTGACTATTTTTTGGCCGCAAGGTGAAGCTTGTTGATTTTGCCGATTGCAATAATTTGTGGCTGGGCAATCTGTCCCAAAAAATTCTGCAGCGCACTTTGCAAAGGAGTGCTGTTAGTAAGGCTCCACTCAAAGTGTTCCTGCTGTACTGGAAGAACAATTGTTGCAGGGTCCACTGCCATTAATTGCAAACACCGTTGGCGGCATTTGATTATCAGACTAGCAATCAATTCAAACAATGTGGGTGCTGTCTTTTTTGGCTGATGTGGCAAAAAGATCCATTTCAGAATAGCAAAGGGTTGGGCCACTGCTTATTCCGTTGGCCAATGATAACCTGTAGGATGAAAATCTGGAGTGGTAATGAAAACAGTGATATCAATGGAGGGATCCACTCAATAAACCTGACAAGCAGAAACAGCTTGTTGCACCTCCTCCAGTGCTCGTCGCACTTCAGGAGTCAATTTTCGAGGTGAATTCAACTCAGGGGCCCCCTTTAAAATACTAAAAAGCGGGGAAAGTTGTGCTGTGGTATCACGGTATCCCGCAGTGGTAGGGAGGAGAAGTGAGATCCATCAGGCAGGAATTGTGCAGCAAAATTGATCTATTTAATTATTTTACAACTCTTTATAGACTTTTTTCTTCATAGTCTAATTGGTCAAAGGATAAGCCACCCCTTGGGGTGACTGGCTAAGATCCTAAAACATCCATTGTCAAATTTTTCTACTGTACTATAAACAAAGATTTGCAAGGTCGCAGGTGTTCATAGTTCATAGAACTCTACTAATATCTTCTGTGAGAGAGAAAAATATCTCATGAAAGAAGCAAGAAAAATTCTTGCTACCAGCATATTGTATCCACACTGTGGTTAGCCCTAAATAAAGACGTATCCAATTGATGATACCCAGCAATTTCTGAGCATCATTCAAGGTCTTAATAGAACCCGAGAATTGCACCTCTTGGTGTTGTATAGTCTGATCCAGAATTTTGACTCCTAAATATTTCCAAGGAGGATGCTGTTGAACTTTCTCTGGAGCCAATTGCAATCCATAAGAATGCAGAGCATCAAGCAGCAGAGGCTGTATCCTCAGCAGCTTGTCCCGGGTGGATGCTGCCACCAGGATATCATCCATGTAATGGTAGCAGTATGCCTCAGGAAACTGCTCATGGACTCTGGACAAAGCCTGAGCGACATACCATTGGCAGACAGTTGGGCTGTTCTTTATGCCCCTCTTTGCAGGTTCAGCATTGTTAACTGCAGGCACAGTAAAAGCAAATTTTGGCTTGTCATCAGGATGCAGAGGAATAGTGGAAAAATAATCCTTCAAATCAATTACCAGGATTTCTCACCCCGTAGGAATCATGGTGGGTGAGGGCATACCAGGCTGCAATGCCCCCATACTTTCCATCACTGCATTGATTTGTTGGACATCCTGCAACAATCTCCATTTCCCTGATTTTTTCTTAATTACAAAAAAAAGGAGTGTTCCAGGGGCTAGTAGAAGACTCAAGATGTCCCTGTTGTAATTGTTCCTGAACTAACTGACGAAGGGCGACTAATTTCTCTTTTGGTAGGGGCCACTGAGGGTTCTCTATAGCTTTGTTTACTAGCCACCGCAAAGGCAGCATAGGAAACTCTGCGCCCTTCAGCACAGTGGCCCCCATCAAAAATTCGTCCCAATCCGTACCCCCCAGGCAGCCAATACATCCCACCCCTAGAGGTTAAGTGGAGCTTCAGTGACATAGGGCCGAACTGTAGCTGTTTGCCCCTCTGCATTTTTTACCAACACAGGTTGTTCGCTTAAATAGCTCTGTGTGGTTCCTGCCAACCCTGTGATGGCCAACCCCACAGGTGCTAAAGGCCACATAGGAGGCCACGCAGAGAAGGAAATAATTGTCACATCAGCGCCCGTGTCAATCAAACCTCGGAGCTGAATCGGGGGCGGATGGGCATTCGGCAGGATTAGGGTACACGTAATCTGTGGCTTTTGGCTGGAGATGTCTGCAGTCCAGAAGATCTGTGGAAGTCCCGTAGATCCAAAACCACCATCTCCATGATTTCGTTGTTCTCTCCTGGGGACACATGACTTAAAGGGCACAAGTTGAGCAATATGCGTCTTTTCAGGAATAGTAACAGAGGGGGTGGGTGTGGAAACCATAGCACAAATCTGGCCTGTAAAATCAGCATCAATAACTCCTGGGTGTACAAAGATCCCCTGAATAGTAACACTAGATCTGCCCACAAGCAATGAGCTGAAGCCTTGACCTAGGGGTCCATAAGCATCCAAAGGAACCTTACAAACACGACAGGATTCTAAGGTGACTGTAGCTGTGGTGTGCACATCCACCCCAGCTGATCCCTGGGTGCTGGCTCTAAGCTGGCTGAGTAGGTCTGTGTTGGCAGAGCCGTGCCCTGGGGAAACATTTGTGTCTGAGCGCTCCTGTTCAAGTTTCCCAAGTGTGTCAGAAGTCGACCACTGGCATGGTGCATAGATTCACAGTATTCTGCAGAATGACTGGGCCTACTGCATCTCCTGCATTGAGCAGCTCCCCTTTCTCCTTATTTCTCTGCTTTTTGCTAATCTGGTTCTGCTTGTTCTCAACTCTAGGCCTCTTTTGTCCATGATCAGACTTTGATTGCATAGGCCATAGGACTGAAGCCAGAGCAGACTTATGATCTCCAGATCCCACCTTAGAGCAGGCTTCAACCATGTCTGTTAGTGTGGGTTCTCCTGGCAAAACATCAATAATCCTTCTACACTTGTCACTGCTGTTATCTCTTGCTAGTTGCCTGCACAACATCTGCCTCAAAGTCTCATCTTCGACCTGCTTCTCAAGGGCTGCAGCGATCTTTTCCACGAAAGATAAGAAATGCTCTTTCTGCCCCTAAGAAATTTTCACATATCACGTTTTAGGAGCAGCCATGTCTATGCTTTTTAATAAAGCTCCCATGCCCACATTTTGAACCTGTTCAAGGACCAGAGGATCCCAATTAGCTCAGGATTTGAAAAGATACCAAGTCCCATAAGAGCCTTCATTCCAACTCTCACTCTGGGATGATTTGGAGGCAACAGCATATTCTGAGCTGCAGCCTTGTCAGCCAGCCTTCTCCAGTGGTTCTCAAAAACTGTATATTGCGCAGGTTGAAATAACACCTGAGCTAAATGCTTAATGTCAAACCGAGAAAGTAGCTCAGTATTCAGTATTCTAAGAACCTGCGTGACTTCAGGAGACCCAAGACCATATTGTGCTACTTTGGCCAGTAGGTCCTGGACTACTTTCCAGGCAATAATATAACGTTTGTCAGGCTGGCCTGAATTGGGATTCTGTACAGGAAATGCTTGAATAATCCCCTCTGAAGGTGCATTATTGTCTTGTGTTGCTGTTGCACCTTTCTAGGGTGCTGCAGCAACCTGCACAGATTTCTCCTGAGCTATCTGTACAGGTGCCTCTGTTTCTCCAGGCATACCTACTTTCTCTATTAGATTCCAGTCTCCTTCCTCCAGGGCACGCAGTTTAACGGCTTCCCAAAAGTGCTTCGGATTTCTCGGCCGGACAGTTACCTTGCAGTCAGGTAACATCCAAGGGCAGGTTTGTGACAGCCGTGTTCCTGATTGCCTGCTTCCAGCCACAGGCACCGGGCCAGTGGACGGCGTAGATGATTGCGTGAACTGTAACAGCATGGCTAGTCGCAGCCCTTGTTGTTTGTAGCGGTACCAGTGTCTGTTCAGTCGCTGCTGCCGGAGCCACCGCTTCTTCCGTGTTTGCCGCTTCTGTGTTTGCCGCTTCCATGTTTGCTGCCGGGGCCGTGGCCGCCGCTCCAGTTTGCGTAGCCAGCTCGGGTCGCCCTGGCGTGGGCCAGGCAGCAACTGCCTCCTGCAACATATCCAGCAGCGCTGCCAGCTGCTGCAAAATGTTTTGTAGAGTCGTGGGAAGTTCTGCCATCTGCAGCTGCCCCGTCTGTGCTTGTGCGGGGGAGATGCCTTGGTAACAGCGCCTGTGCAGAAAGGCCAGGCGCCACTAATGCCTGCACAGTTTGATAGGGCATCCCAAGCGCATGCACAGAATGCCCAGGTCGTGCAGGCGTGCCCATGGAATATATTCCATAAGCCACATTGCCAGGCAGCCACGCCACTGTCGTAGTTGTTTAAAAGCGGCTGTGGCCGAGATGCTGTGGGCATGTCAGGTGGCGCTGCCTGGGCTGGCTGTGGGGGAAAAAACAGCGGTGCTGGAGCTGAATGCGTGGCGCCCACCGGCACCAGCTGCAGCAGAATCTTGGGTGCTGTGCCTGGCTGTGGCACTGGTGGAGCTGTAGGTATTACAGATCCCCCTACAGCAATTGAAATAGGTGGCTGTGTGGTCATCTGCGGCGCAGAAGAGGGAGGAAGAGCCGCTGGAGCGAAAGGTGGGGGACACTCCATTTTTTTTGCATTTCTCGGTTAATTCTGCTGTTTGGCAGGCAAGGCATATTTCAGGATCACAAAGTCACATAAAGATGGATATATAGGTGGAACATATTTCTGGGGCGAAAGGTATGACCCCTGTGCTGCCTCCTTGCTTTACTCTGCGCTTTTATCTGGCTTCATCGCTACCAGGGCCGCGGAAGCCACCTCAGCTTCCGGCTGTGGTACCGGCGATGGCGCTGGCGACGGCACTGGCGACTGCCCTGGTGATGGCGCTGGTGATGGGGCTGGCGATGGAACAAGGGACAGGGCTGTAGACTCGATACTCAATACTGCTCTGTGTCTAACCCTTTGGAAATTGTTTCCCCATCAGAAACCTCCAACACGGGCTGTCCCTTTCCGCCATGTTTCGCATAAAAACCTTTCAAGGCATCAAATAAGAAGTGCCAAGCGTGAACCAGTTCAGAGACCTCAATATCTCTGTATGTGAATTCATGAAGTAATTTATCCCCTGTCTCCCAAGTTTCCAAGCTAAATGCTGTATCATCTGCTGCAAACCATTATCTACTGCCTACCGCATACCTTACACAAGGTCTCCTCAGAAATTTCAGCATCTTGTGCAACTAAAATAATTTTCCAGCAAGCAAGGACCATGCTTTCCTTTGAATTTTTGTGCCCCATCTTTTCAATTTTAGAGTTCCGTCCCCGTATCCTGCGGCGGGGGGAAGGGGGGTGCTGCATCCCTTTGAACCGCTGCAGCGCTCAGTTCGTCTCTTAGTCTGGTTGCGGTTGTAGTACATGTCGCAGGCCACAAGATGTCGCTGTTGTACGAAGAACGGCAAAAAAACAACACGATTCAAGTTTCAGGATAAGTGGCCAAAAAGGCTATATTTAATTATATAAATCAGCTTATATAGCTTTGTTCGCAAGGGTGGCATGACCCCACTGGTGGCTTGACCATCCACCCTCTAGAATGATAGGTGGAGGTTCCACAACGCCCATTCAAAATATTATCTCCAATGTACCAAACAACTTGGACAACAAGTTTGCAGCTGTGAGATAAAGCCTTGGTTTACAAAAACCTAAAGCTGTTTCTTAGTTAGCTTGCATGAGAAAGAAAAACTTCACAAGAAGCTGTAGCAGCTGGAAAATTCCTCTGCTCCTAGCTTTTTAGTATCCACATAGGACTAATTGGATATTGTAGGTTGTGGATCAAAGAATACACCCAGACGGTAAAATTTTTGTACTAAAAGCTAGTAGAGAAAGAACCACCAATTTGGATGGAAAAAAATGAATAAAGGTTAAATAAATTAAAATCCAAATTGGTTTCTGCACCTGTTTTAAATCTGCCATCCTTAGACAAACCCTTCATCTGTATGTAAATGTGGAAAATGAGATAGCATATGGGGTTTTGGATCAAGATTGGGTGGGACCAGAAAGCACATAGCCTTTCTATCCAAGCTATTGGATCCAGTTACCCGAGGATGGCCAACATGTGTGCAATCAATAGCGGCCATGTCAGTACTTGTAGAAGAAAGCCATAAATTAACTTTTGGAGGAAAGCTTATTGAACACACTGCATACAGTAAATAGTGTGTTACACCAAAAAGCAAGCCAGTGGCTAACAGAGTCTTGAATATTAAGATACGAGACTATTCTAACTCATTCAGACAACCTGATTTTAATGACTGATAAAAGTCTTAATCCAGCCCACTTTTTATATGGGGAACCCCAAGAAGACCTTATACATGACTGCCTAGAGCTTGTGAACTATCAAACAAAGGTGAGGGAAGACTTGATAAACCAACCCCTCCTGGAAGGAGAAGATATATTCGTTGACGGGTCCTCTAGAGGCATACAAGGGAAAAGACACTCAGGCTATGCAGTGATAGATGGACACAGAATAGAAGTAATTGAGAAAGGAAAATTGCCTTCTAGTTGGTCGGCCCAGTGTTGTGAACTATATGCTTTAAAGAGGGGCCTAGAATATTTAACACAGAAGAAAGGAACCATCTACACAGATTCTAAATATGCCTTTGGAAAGATTTGGGAAGAAAGAGGCCTTTTAAATGCAAAAGGAAAAGGGCTAATATATGAGGGACTTATCTTGGAAATTTTGGAAGCCCTAAAAGGACTGGAAGAAATATCAGTGGTGCATATAGAAGGACATCAAAGGGGAATCACCTTGGAGATAAGAGGAAACAATCTAGCAGATAAAGAGGCTAGGGATGCAGCCGAGAATGGGAGTGAGAGAGTCATGCTAATTATGACATCAAAAAAAGAACTAGAAATTCCAAAATTCAATGAGATGGAAGAAGAGGAGTTGACTGAGATAGAAGGAGAAAAAGATGAATCTGGAAAGTGGAAACTCCCTGATGGGAGACAATTATTAAATAAGCCTCTGGCCAGGAGGATACTAGAGGACATGCATCACAGAACCCACTGGGGCACCCAGGCTCTGTGTGACCACTTCCTGAGATACTATGGATGCATAGGGGTATATGGATTGGCCAAGAGAATAACAGAAGGATGTATAATTTCTCAGTGAATAAACAAAAAGGTAATGAGAAAGGTTATACCTGGAGGTTTGGAACTAACCATGAGACCATTTCAAAGTATACAGGTGGACTTTACTGAATTACCCCAGGTACAGAGGTGGAAGTTCCTACTGGTAATAGTTGACGATCTAACTCATTGGGTACAGGCTATTCCAACTGCTAAAGCAACAGCTAATGCTGTAGGTAAAACCCTATTGGAACTGATTATCCCTAGGTATGGGATGGTGAATAAAATAGACTCAGACAGACGACCACATTTTACTTCTAAGATCCTACAAAAATTGACCCAAGCCTTAGGAATAGAATGGAAACTACATAACCCTGTGGCATCCACAGGGCTCAAGACAAGTGGAAAGGATGAAGCAAACCCTAAAAATGACCTCAACCAAACTGATGACAGAAACTTGAATGTCATAGGTGAATTGCTTGCCACTAGCCTTATTGAGAGTGCGGACCCAACCTAGGATGGATTTGGGAATATCCCTATGAGATGATGTTTGGGTTACCCTTTCTGATGGTTAAACATGATTCTGCTACATATGAGGAGGGGGAGGCAAGTATTTGTCTTGGTTTGAAAGACAGGTGTCTGCTAAGGAAGGCAGAAGCCTCCCTTGGAATGGCAGATGCAACCCCCTTCCCTCCGAGTTATTATAATTTTGAAATCCAGGGGCTTTTAGGCAAAGATGTGGGAAATAGGAATAACAGTTCTTTACTATTATATATCTATATGTGTATAACCAGTCAAATAACTCTGGCAATAACAGCAAAACAATCCCAAACCCAGTCCCAGCCTTCTCGGCTGTCAGGCCCTTTCCCCTCGGGTGCAGTTCCGCTCGCAGCCGGCAGGGGCGCTGGCGGCTCCCGGTGAGCAGGGCAGGTGCGATGGTTCCCCCACGGCTGCAGGGGGCGCTCCGGAGCGAGCTCGGGGAGCACGCGGCACTGGTGCCCTGGGATCCCAGGGAAGGATGGAACAAAGGCTTCACAAACCCCTGCGCAGCCGATCCCAGTGTCCGGCCGGACCCTCGGGAACAGCAGGCTGGAACGGCAGGGACGAGCACAAATCCTGGGTGGCAAACGAGATGTATCGAAACCGGGAACCCCCCAGAGGTCCAGGCAGGCAGGGCAAGCACAGCTACAATGTAGCGAAGGCTCGAAGCAATGGCGGGGCAGGGTTGCCACAGCCCAGCTCTGAGCGCGGCAGGGAAGGCGGGCTTTGGGATTTCTTTCTCCAGCAGAAGGAAAAGCAGCCAAAGCAAGCAGACTCCCCTCTGTCCGAACGCAGGAGACCCAACTGCCCACACACTCAGGTGAAACAAAAAGAGCAGCCAGGTCTTTTGTTTTTCTTAAGTACCTGGCTATTTGTTTCCCTAGCAACATGTATGGGGGGGGGGGGGGGGGAATTCCATTAACAGAAAAAAACCAAAAAACCAGGAGAGCTCCTAAAACCCCAACAGCATTATAGCAAGAACTCTCAAAAACCTACAAGCAAAAGTGTTGATCCCCAAACAACTCCCTTAGACTTTAAAATCCATAATGTTAGCCCAGGAGAATGGGTATTAATAAAGACATGGAAAAAAAAGTCCCTACCACCACAATGGGAAGGTCCATTCCAGGTGCTCTTGACCACCAAGGCTGCACTTTGGACTAGAGAGAGGGTGGACCCACGCCAACTGTGTCAAAGGACCTGTGAAGGAGCCAGAAGAACGGGCCTTGGCAAATACACCAGGTGACACCAAGTTAGTGTTCAAACGAAAAGGGAAGAAGGACCACTACAAGGACACATAAACATATACCAGTGTTTTGTTAATGTGTTTTCAGATTTATAAGTGCTTTCTCAGGAAATATTCCACTCCCATAATGTACACTCACCTTTTAATGCCTAAAAGAAATTGAAAAGCACCAAATTAAATTAATTTTAACTAAGAGTGAAAGAGGAGTATTGAATCCTGTTGGGGAGGAGTAGAGGAGTAGAGGGCAAGACCAGGTTGGGCATTGCATCAGCCACATAGAACCATCTTAAACTCTACTGTAGGCTGCAACCCTACAGGTATGGAGAGTGGGGATGCATCCCATACCAGACCTCTAATACTTCTCCTGTGGCAACTCCTAGTATACCCAATGGGGTATACTATATATATCCCAACGGGGATAAATACAGAGTCTTGCCATAAGTGTTACCAGCCCCTCTACCCGGGAATGAACCAGGGGTCCCTCCTCAGAACTCACACTCACATCGAGGATGGGTGCTTTGACCTCTCCAAGGTGGAAACTTGTACTGAAAATTGAAAGACCTATTGGATTGCTGAGAACTTGGGAACGAGCACACAACAGTTAAGTGGTGAGTGTCCTAAAGGAGAAAAATGGCTATGTTTTGAAAATAAACTCAGAGGAGGAGTTATTGAAAATGGACAGTATTACCAGGATTTAGTGAGAGAACAAGCAGCTTTAAGAACTGGACCTCTGACAACACCTCGAACAAGTATGGAAGGACTTGGCTGGCTCGAATGTTTGAGACCTGGCCTGCCCTCAGTCAGAGGGAACGCAACGTCACTTCCACGACGTCCTCAGAAGGTCTTCGGTGGAAAAGCGAGGTGCAGATAGACGCGCGTGCTGCTTCCTCCTCAGAGGAGACACAACAGGCAGCCGGTGTCAGGGCTCACATCAGCCCAGAGGCAAAGGAACAGAGAGGGGCCTCTGGTGTGGGCTCCAGCAGGTTTATTTGCAAGAGGGTCCAGGGACCAGCAAAGGACCCGAGAAGCACAGGACACAGCTTTTTATGGGGGGGGTGGAGCAAGGCGGGGAAAAGGGAAGCAACCAATGGGATATAGACAAACGGGAGGATACAATCCTCTATAACCAATGAGGAAGAAAGGGAGGCAGGAGTCATGACAGGGAACCAATAAACATCCAAAGAACAAAGAACAAGGAACTTTCCAGAACAGGGGGAGGTAGTCTGAACTCAGGAACCACCCAGGGGGAGGTGACTTAGACCTCAGTCACATCCTCTGATCCGCCCTCCAACCCACTGTCTTGGGCAGGGAAATCCACCCAGTGGATGGCCCTGGTTTGATTGGCTTTCCATGGTCTTGGCCCAAGAGTGGGCTGAGCCACCCCAACACTAACCGTCCCAAGATAAGTAAGAACTTGTTTTTGGACCTGGGGGAGAAGATTAGTAAGGAACTTAATAACAGACTGTTGGGTTTGTGGGATAACGCTCATGACTGAAACCTGGCCATGGAGAGGAAAGAGCTTGGGCTCAGTCAGACTTTTAAAATGGAACCCCACTACTCAAAAGAAAAGAGATCAAGCCAGGCAATGGACTTTGAGTGCACTAATAATCGGCGAGGAATGCCTCTGGCGTATGGGAGTGAACTTTATCAATGAAGTTGGAGATATTCCCTGCAAAAGGTACCTGGTAATGAACAAACAACCACTTAGTGGATACCTAGAGAACCTGAACTGTACTGGGCCTTGAGGAAACCAAAATGAGGGGAAATGTATAATAGATTATAGGGAAAAACTCTATTTGTGCTATGAACCCAGTAAGAACCCCTATTCTGAAATCCTAACAATATCTAAATTTTGGAAAAACGTGAATAGTCGAAGAGAAAAATATTGGGAAGCACCTGATGGATTATTTTGGATTTGTGGAAAAAGGCTTACCAGAAATTACCTCCCCTCTGGAAAGGAAGTTGCACCCTGGGAATTATTCAACCTGGGTTCTTCCTATTGCCAGGGCAAGAAGGAGATGAATTAGGAATAGCCTTATATGACACCCTAAAAAGGACAGGAGAGAATTGGTGAGAGGACCTCAGAAATGGGGAGATGATGAGTGGTCCCCAGAAAGAATAGTGGAGACATATGGACTGGCAACATGGGCCCAGGATGGGAATTAGGGATATCGAACCCCGATTTATGTGTTAAATCAGATCATCAGTCTCCAGGCAGTCATAGAAATAATAACACATCAGACTGCTTCAGCCCTAGAGCTGATAACACACCAACAAAGACAAGCAAGGGTTGCAATATACCAAAATAGGCTGGCTCTAGATTATTTACTAGCAGAAGAACGAGGAGTCTGTGGTAAATTTAATAGTTCTGACTGCTGTATAAAGATCGACAATAATGGAGCGCAGGGGCCCTGGTGGCTCCCGCTGGGCAAGGTGGGTGCGGTGATTCCCGTGCGCCTGCAGGGGGCACTGTGGTGCGAGCTCAGCTGCCTCTGCACGGGGTAAAGGTGGCGCAGCCGGTGGGAATGAGAGAAAAGTGGCTTTCTTTACCAAACCCCGGGGCAGCTGGGCCCCTGCAGTGCTCCTGCAGATGGCGAAATGGGCTGTAGCAGGAACCTTGGAGAGGCAGCTGGAATGGCAGAGGCAGCCACACATGGAGTGGCAAACAAAATGTAGCAGAAACCTTCACAGCCATAGCAGGAGCTGTGGGGGTGCCAGGCAGATGTGGGGTGTTGCGTTAGGGTGTAGCAAAAAAGCCCTGGAGGCAGCAGAAAGCAGGGAGCTGGGCAGCAGCAGCCGAGCTTCTCCATAACAACTGCTACATGCAGCTGGGAGATGTGCCCTTCAGGAAGGGGGAAGGGTTTGGGGTTCCAAGTTTTTCCCCTGAGGTGAATTAGGGGAGGAGGGGGAAGCAGAGGTTAAATAATTTGCTAAGAAGCTGTTTGTTAAAAACAATGCATACAGCTTGCTCAACACTTATTGTGCCTACCAAAGCAGGATGAGAACATAGAAGACTATTGATAAAGGGAAGGAATCTTGACCAAAGATCCTGTTTTCAACCTAAAACTAATTTAAACCAGCCTTGAAGTTTGGACTTGGGCCAGGGACATAAAGAGCATGCGCAGGGAAGCAAGGTGAAAAGTTCAGAAGGAGAAAGACTCTTACTTCATCTCGGAGACCCCTGCCCACAACCACCAGACGACACTGCGCAAGCGCAACGCGGATGTAAATGACTTTTGGGCTCATTGTAATACAAGGCGAGGCTAGGCAGGACTAGGTAATGAATATGCATAGATGTATTGGGAAACTTAATGAATATGGAGTTTGTAACCTGAAATATACCAAGCTGAATGCAGCTGTCAGCACGCATGACTTTGGAGGAATTATTTCCCATGCGTCCCAGTGGTGGAATAAACATACCTACTTTACTACTTAGTGGAGTCTTTTCCATATATCATTTTTGCAAGCCAGATAGGAGGAACTCTGTCCGGCTGCAGGATCGGCTGAGGAGCGGATGTCCTAGGTGCGCCCCAGGGCTTTCCTGGAGGAACTCTGGCTCTTGGCTTGCTCACTGCGGGGGCAGACAGCAACCTGCTGGGACTGCGGATAAAGGGTATGTTCTGGATTTAGGGTGTCTGTAAGTCGTACGTGTGGCCATGGCTGCTGGTAAGCCGTGCAGAAACGTCTGGCACACAGCATAGTCCCTGTGTGGGTAAAGGTGGAGCTTGCAAGCAACCGGCTACGGGAGCCGGCAAGGGGGAGTCCCCGACCGATAGAGCAGCTGCTAGCAATCCTGAGAGCGGATTGGGTGATTCAAGGGGGGGGGGGGGTTTCTGCCAGAACTTGTTGATGATTGTATTGAGGAAAATAAATAAGCGGGACCCTGAAGTTATTAAAAGTGTTATGAATATTTCGGCTACTAGTAGCTGGTTTGAATGTTGTTGGGTCGCTTATATGTCTGTGTGGATATCGATTGTTGTTGGACTGCTTTTATGTGTATGTTGTTGTGTGTTGTTTGAGTAAGTAGTATTTAAGCATTTGTTTGGAGCCGTGCTAGATTATTGATTTTTGTGCTAATAGAATTAGAATCGTGGCTAGGCAAGAGGTTAGAAGAACCCCTCCCCCTCAGTGGTTTGGTCTTGATTCTTGGGAATTTGTAAATCTGATAGAACATTGAATAGAGAGAAGAGGTGACCGAGTTCCTTTAAAGAGAATATACAGAACCTCTGCAGGAAGATTAGTAGCTTTAGATTGGGAACAACCAGCGGCAGAAGATTTAGGTTTTGAAAGAATACATGGAATAACTTGTTTTTGTGGATGCATTAGAATTTTTCATTCAGCAAGAGGGTGGCATGTTGCGTGGGTACTAATACAGTGTAAAATTTGTAAGAAGAGGTGGTGTGGTAACCCAGAATACAGAGAATACTTCTCTGCCTGTTTTGAAGGGTTCTACCCCCCTGGACAACTCAGGTTTTGACCTTCGTCCATGGAGAAAATTGCCTAGCCTCTGGAAAGAATTAGAATCTACAATGGTGTGAATTAGGTGATAGAATACTATGTCAGATTGTCACAGGGTGAAAAATTTAGAGATTTTGGGTTTATTAGTATAGTAAGTAGACAAAAGCAAAAAGCATCCAAATGGAGGATTGCTACTGTTCTCCAGAACTCCTTCTTCTTCTCCATCTATTCTATATTCTGCGGTAGAAGTGGTCTGGGATGATTGGATAAAGAATTTCGCAGTTCCTGCCTGCTTGACTAGATGATTTATTAGACATTGGTAGAAAAGTGAAAATATCTAGCGTTTTAAATTTTCATTGGGTAATTTACCTTTAAAAAGGCTGTGCAATTTTGATAATTCAGCTCTTGCTGCATTCTTTGCTTCATGCTAAGTCTGGGTCATGTCAGTGGCTTGTACTTTCCTGATAACATTTAATAAACAACTCTAGAGAAATGGCTGAGTGAACAGGGACATGTGTACGTGCACAATCCAAGCTATATTAGTGAACTGTCCTTGACTAGAGAAAAAAGAGAAGAGCAATGCTGATGTGGCAAGCTGACAGGATGTTGGGGAGGGGGATGCTGACCATAGAAAGAGAAAGACTTAGTTAGTTAGTCGCATGCATATTAATCTGTAACCAATTGCTTGCTATTAAAGGCCACATGAGCAGTAGCTGTAACCCAATAGTATGGAGCTTGCTTATGCATGCTTGGGGAATTAGGGTATACCTATAGGTCTAACAATAGAATAAATGGAGTTCCATCATATCTCTGTGAGAAGTGTGGTTCATCCCAGCAGATCTCTGGCGATTAACAACTACAGAAGAAAGAGAAAGCCAAAAGTCCCGTTCATGTCTGACTCCTGGCAAAGACTCTAAAAAGTCTCCCCCATCAGGGGAGACACAATTAAGGCGTCAAGGTGGTACTGCTCTTTTGCCAGGCAGCAGAGTTTATGCTTTCAGTGTTATCAGAGGCACTCTAGTGAAGTTGATTTTGAGCCTGAGATTTTAATGTTTGTGTGTGGGAAGTCGCATTTGGTACCTGAGGTTTGGGAGGTTCGGGAAGAAAACTGGGAAAGAACTGTGAGAGCGTGTGAAGAAAGGTTCGGGTGGAAGCGAGATAAAACTAAGAGAAGGAGATAGAAACAACAGTGGCTTAGCAGGGAGGGAGGTCGTTGCCCCCTCTATATCTCAACAGTTATATGGTAGGCGTATAGCCCCCAAGTCTTTCTGTTCATTTGTCCTACCTGCACGAGTGATAGGAGGGATTCCCTGCTTTGTGTGTGGGCATAAGAAGATTCCAGCTCCACACCAGCTGTGGGTTTTAGCTCAGTGCAGATTCTGTAGAAGCTGGAGATATTATGATTCTATTTAGCAAACAGAGATCCGTGCCCGGAGTGCTGAGAAAGCAAGGAACATTTTGTTTTAAAACTTTTGTGTGGCAAAAGAGCATCATGTTCGTGAAAATAGTAATGCGCTAGAAAAGGATTGGGAGGAAGTAGTAAAGGCTTTTGAAGAAGATTTTAAGTGGCAGCGAAGCAGGCCTGGCAGAAAGATAAGAGAATTTATAAAGAGGGGCTTATACACTATACGGGTGACCCGGAGTGGGTGGCCCAGTATTTGAGTGAACTCGAACTCTGATCAGGATGGGAACTGGACAGAGTAAGGAAATCTCTAGAGTGAACCTACTTGGCTGTGTTTTGGCACATTGGAAGGAGATAATAGGAACTGGAAGCACAGAAAATAAAAGAACTCTTGTAAAATATTGCACCCAATGGTGGCCACTGCATAAATTAGAAGATGGAGCAAAGTGGCCACCTAAGAGAACTTTAGATTATAATACCTTGCTACAGTTAATGCTGTTTTTGAGACGGAAAGGCAAGTGGGAAGAAGTTTCCTACGTAGACGCATTTTTCTCTCTCCGAAATCACCCTGAATGGCAGAGATTGTGGAATCAAACCCCCCAGTGATCCTATGGTGTTAGCTCTGGAAAAAGAAAATAAAAAAAGCCGAGGAAGAACTAAGCAGTGTTGTTCATCGTGCAGTATAGGTCAGAGATGTACAAGGTCAGACGAAGTCTATCAAGCAGCAGCTCAGGGGCAAGATGATGATGAATTAACCGATTTGCTTAAGCCTCCCCTTAGGAGACAGGAAGAGGACAGACTCGGAAGGAACACCAATGCCAACCCCCTCTCCCCCAGGCAGTCCTGTTTCGTCCCAAACCAGGAAGCAGGTACTGGTGGCACCCCTGAGAGAGGCAGTGGCACCTAATGGGAATACAATGTTGATTAGAATACCTTTCTCTACTGCTGACCTGCATATGTGGTATAACGTTGCCAAAAATTACTGAAGTGATCCAGTGGGTACCACTGAACGCTTGCAGCTCATAATCAAACAGCATAATCCAGATTGGGCTGATATATAATTACTATTGGGTGGACTAACAGACATGGTGTCTTGGGGTGACCTTATGATGTGTATCCCATATCGCTGCCTATGCCCAGAAATTAATTTTTGTGCCTTTCTATGCCTCTAAACTGAGCCTGAGAGGGGGAAGGAAAAAAACTGAGCAAAACTTTTTCAAAGCAGTTTGCAGCTTGTTCAAGGTCACATAAAGATAGCAGGGGGTTTTTTTGCCCAGCTGCGGCAGGGGAGCGAGGAAGCACCCGGCTTGCGGCTTTCCAGTCAGCTTTTGGCCAGTTTTTCCAGTTTCTTGTTCTCCAGAGAGAGACTGAGAGTTGAACTTTTCCTTCTCTGGAATTTCGGATTTTCTCCCTTTTCTACTGGACTGCTTGATTGCTGTAACATCAGAGCACATCGGGAGGACTTTCCACCGGGCACAGAGGGCCTGGCCCTGGGCCAAGCCCCAGCTCTGCAGAGACCAAAGGGAGGACTCGAACACTTTCCCAGGTTTTTTCCTCTACAGCGGAAGATTTTACCATTTAACATTATTTTCCTTTCCCGTGTGTTTGTTAAATAAATAGTTTTATCTTCTTCACTTTCCTTCGAGGAAAATTTATTTTTTCCTGAACCTAGTGGGAGAGGGTGGTTGTGCCTTCTCTCAGAGGATATATTTCTAAATTTGGCCAAACCGGAACACATGGAGAAGCAGTTAGTTTTGAAAAGAGCAAAAGATTTGGCAGAGGATTATTACAAAACACAACAATTAGATGTAAAAGATTACTTCCCACTCCAGGAACCACACTGGAATCTGAATAGAACAGCTGAATTAGAGAAATTAAAAAGTTATCAAGAATAGATAGCAAAAAAAGTAGAAAGGACCATTCCCAAAACGCTAAATTGGTCAGATTTGTATGCAGTTGAAGATACAAAAGTGCTGCTAGCGAGGATTTTCTTGCTCTTTTCTAAGTCCGTGAGAGACTTTTCTCTCTCACAGAAGAGGTGGCAGGGAATGTAAACAACCAAGCCACCTGCAACCTTGAAAAGTCTTGTTTATGGTATAGTAGAAAATATTTTGACAATGGATGTTTTAGGATTTTAGCCAATCACCCCCAATGGGTGGCTGGTCCTTTGTCCAATTAGACTAAGAAGAAAAAAGTCTATAAAAGAGTTTGTAAAATAATTAAATAAATCAATCTTGCTGCACAACTCCTGCCTGCTGGATCTTCTCCTCCTCCTCCTCCCTCTGGCTGCGGGACACGGTGCTATACCGTAGGAACCAGGCCTGTGGTAATATTTGGTGCTGCCCGACGTGATCTGCACTCTCTGACGTGTCCTGCTGCTGCGAGCCAAGCCGAATTCCTCTAGAGGTACGCTGTTCCCCTTTGCCCCCCGGGACTGGGAGGTCCGACAGAACTGAGAAATGGCAAACAGCGGCTCACAAACCGAAGCTGCGATGCTGGTCTGGAAAGGTGTGTTTAGCATATTGCGCACCTCCATTCCTGAAAACTCAGTTCAGGAATTATTAGACTGGGCTACTTTAAAAGGGATTTCCATGGACAGAGATAGTGCCCTGGACTTTGCCTTATGGCAGGAACTCGGATGCGCTGTCCGACAGGAGCTCCCGACTGGGGACTCAGCAGCGTTAGAATTATACAAAACCTGGCATTCATTATTTATTCTGCTGACAGACCTTGACTGTAACAGCAGGGCTGGCTCGCCTATCTCGGTGATGAGTGACGGAGGAATGTCCGAGGGGGGCCCCGTTGACTCGGTTTCCGGGGAAAATGATAATGGATTCAGAAAATCCCCCCCGGCTCCACAGGCAGAGCCTGCGATGGCTCACCCTGCACAATCGCAGGATTCCAGAGCCCCCAGGAACCCCGCGCCGCCAGAGGCGGAGGGGTCAGGGCAGCAGGAGGGCGCACAGCCTGCCTTGCCGTTCGGCTGGGCAGCGGCCACGGCTTATCCAGGGCCGCAAATCAGCGGCTTAGCAACTTGGACGCCCAGAGAGGCTCCTAGCTCGGTTCCGTATGGACCTGGATCTAACTTCTTAGCTGGCGTAGCGCCGGGCGTGCCTGCACCGGGACTCCCTGGGTGTGGTCCGCTGCCCTCCCTGGCGCTGGACTGTTCTGCGCAGTCGCAGAACCGAGCCATTGACCTCTTAGTGCATCATCTGCCTTTGCTGATGGAGCTGCCAAACTTATCCCGAAGGATGGAGGATCTGCTCAGCCTGTTAGAGCGGCGAATGGCCGAGCCCGCGCCGGCCGTGCCGCCCGCGCCCCCCCTGCCCCCCCCCGCCATCTGCGGGAGACGTGGCTCCGAGCCGAGAAACGGCGCGGCCGGCGGCGAACCTGGCAGCGGCGCAGCCGCGGGAAAACCCGGCAGAAGCGGCAGCTGCGGAGACGCGGCCAGAGACGGCGGCTGCGGAGCGGCGGACGGGGGCAGCAGCGCCCAGAGCAACTGCCGAGAACGGGCCAGCGGCGGCAGCGGCGGGTGCAGCTGGGGAGCGCGGAACAGCAGCGGCAGCGGCGACCGCGCCGAACGCAGCTGCTGTGCCAGAGGCGGCGGCGCCGAGAGCAGCTGTAGCCCCAGAGACGGCGACAGCAGTTCCAGTACCAGTTTGGTCGGGGCCAGCCGAGACGGCCTCCCGTATAGAAACTGGTGCAAAAACTGCCGCACAGCCAGCTGCAGTCTGTCCTGTCTGTTCTGCCTCTAGCGAACTTAGCCAAAGTGCCCCTCCACGTACATTTCTGTTCACTCCCAGCACCCCAAAGTTGCCTTTGCCTGATGATTCCTCGTCAGGCAGTGAGGCAGATGAGGTGCTGGCCCCAGATCGTCAGGCGGCTGTAGCCGCGCGGCGAAGAAAAAGGCTGCGCCGGTCTCGCCCTTGGACCTTTCAGGACTGCACAGTAACAGTGCGTCTGACGCATTACAATCGCTTCTTAGAGTCCCTTAAGATGCGAGCATTGGAGGAGGGTGACTGGAGGTCATTAGAAATCCTTGGAATGCCATATAGATCTGAGGATTCTGGGGGTAACCGGGGAGCTGTTACACTCCATCCACAGGCGGTGCGAGAAGTTCAGGATGGTAGTGCTTCCCCTAAAGGGGAGATCCAAGCTTTCCCAGTGTATAAGGCTCTCCCAGATTCAGGGGAGCATGACAAGCATGAGGTAATTGCCTGGAAAGTTGCCCAGGACCTCCAATCCAAGGTGGCACAATATGGACTAGGTTCTGCTGAGGTTATGCAGATAATAAGGGTGATAAATACAGATTTGCTTTCTCCATTTGATATCAGACACGTAGGTCAAATTCTATTTCAACCTGTACAATTTACAGTTTTTGAGAAAACCTGGAGAAAGCTGGCCGGCAAGACTGCATTAGCAAATTTGCAGCTCCCTGCTGCTGATCCTAGACACACAGCAGGAGTGGATGCTTTGGTGGGGACTGGTCCCTTCTCTGATCCCAGTCTACAGGGTAACTTGCCCTCTAGCATCCTGCAGCAAGCTCAACAGGTCGGCATGACTGCCTTGTTGAAAACCATAGAGTTGTCTGCGCCCAGAAAGCGATATACTGAAATAGTTCAAGGCAAATCAGAGTCATTCCTCTCTTTTGTAGAGAAAGTCGCTGCTTCTCTCGAGAAGCAGGTTGAGGATGATGGGTTAAGACAGATGTTGTTAAGGCAGTTAGTGAGAGATAATGCAAATGAGGAGTGCAGAAAAATCATAGATGCCTTACCAGGGGACCCTGAGGTAACAGACATGGTCGAGGCCTGTGCTAAGGTGGGATCTGGGAACCAGAAAAGGTCTGCTTTGGCTGCGTTCCTGCAGCCTGTTCACGCATCTTCTGGTCATGAACCAAAGCCACCAAAACAGGTGAAGAAACGGAAGCAGCCTAAGCCGAGCCAAAAAGAGAACACACCGATCCCCCAGTGCAAGAGGTGTGGCAGGCCAGGGCATTGCTCAGACTATTGTAGATCCCGGACTCATGCCGATGGTCGGCCTTTGTCGGGAAACTTCCACCGGGGTGCAAGGAGGGGGAATTGCTCTCCGATGCAGTCACTCCCCCAGAGAGTGGCACAGGTACAGGCACAGGCCTACCCAGCCACCCTAGAGACAGCACCCACGGATCAGACGGCACCCAGGGATCAGACGGGTTTGACGTCCACACCGCAGCCGCAGTCGTCTTAGACTCTAGCGGTATTTATAAGGTTCCCTTGGATGCATATGGACCCTTAGCCCAGGGATCCAGTGCGATGCTGGAAAACCTGATGTTGCCCATCAAGGAATCTTAGTGCACTCAGGAGTTATTGATTCTGACTTTAAAGGTCAGATTTGCTCTATGGTCTCCACGCAAAAACCCCCTGTAACTATTCCTGAAAAGACCTGCCTTGCTAAATTAGTGCCTTTAAGTCTTGTGTCCCCAGGGTAGAACAAATTCAGGAAGATAACGGCAGTGGATCTACGGGACTTCCGCAGGCCTTCTGGACTGCAGACATCTCTGACCAAAGGCCACAGATGACATGTACCCTGATCCTGCCAAGCGCCCAACCACCCCGGATTCAGCTTCGAGGTTTGATTGATACGGGTGCTGATGTAACTATCATCTCCTTCTCTGCATGGCCTCCCTCATGGCCTTTAGCCCCGGTGGGATCGGCCATCGCAGGATTAGGAGGAACCACACAGAGCTATTGAAGCGAACGGCCTGTGGTGGCGAAGGACTCAGAGGAACACACAGCTACAATTAGGCCTTATGTTGCTACCACTTCCTGTAACCTTTGGGGACGGGATGTGTTGGCAGCTTGGGGCGTACGGATTGGGACAAATTTTTAGCAGGGGTCACTGTGCATAAGGGCTCACAGTATCCTACACTGCCTTTGAGGTGGTTCATTAACACACCAATCCGAGTCAGACTCTGCTCAGTTAGTTGAATTAAGGGCTGTTACCATGGCTTTTCAGCGATTCTCACAGGAACCTTTGAATTTGGTTACTGACTCTGCTTATGTAGCAGATATCACCCAACACTTAGATTGTTCCCTTCTGAAGGAGGTGAATAATGCGGCTCTGTTTTCGCTGTTGCAAACCTTGTGGTCTGCAATTCAGGCTCGAGTGCATCCGTATTACATTCTGCACATTCGAAGCCACACCAATTTACCAGGTTTTCTAACGGAAGGCAATGCCAGGGCTGACATGCTGGCAAACCCTGCATGGGTAGGGCCTCAGCCTGACAGAATTGCACAAGCCAAGGCATCGCACGGTTTCTTCCATCAAAGTGCACATACCCTGCAGAAGCAGTTTCATTTAACGCCAACCGAGGCGCGTGACATTGTCAGCGCTTGTGCTGACTGTCATGGACTCGCTGCGCCTTTGCCAGCGGGGGTAAACCCCAGAGGGCTAAAAGCCTTGCAGATTTGGCAAACGGATGTAACTCACGTCCCAGAATTTGGTCAGCTGAAATATGTGCACGTGTCTATTGACACTTTCTCCTCTGCTATGTGGGCTACTGCTCACACTGGAGAGAAGGGCCGTGATGTCATTGCCCATTGGAAATTGGCTTTCTCAGTCCTGGGCATGCCAGCTTCTGTGAAAACCGATAATGGTCCTGCCTACGCCTCGGAGAAGACGCGGCAGTTTTTACACATATGGGGTGTAGACCATACCTTTGGTATCCCACATTCTCCTACTGGCCAAGCCATTGTTGAACGCGCTCATGGTACCTTGAAGTTTGTTTTGGGCAAGCAGAAAAGGGGAATGCATGGAGAAACCCCACAGAGCCGACTAGCAAAAGCTTTGTATACAATTAATCACCTTACAGTACCACAAAATTCAAATAATCCTGTTATTCAGAATCATTTTCTCTCATTGCAGTCTGCAGGTGACAGACAACTGCCCCGGGCAAAAGTCTGGGTGCAGAATTTACTCACTAACCAGTGGGAAGGCCCTCATGAGCTCATCGTTTGGGGTCATGGGTATGCTTGCGTTTCCACAGATACCGGGATACGGTGGCTACCTGCAAAATGTGTTCGCCCTGACCTATGGCACCAGAAGCAGAACAGGCAACCTCCAAATGATGGCCAGAACGCCAATCATCCAAATGGCGACCAGAATGCAGATCATCAGCTTAATGACTCTTCTGATGATGACCAGGATGTTGACCATCCGGCAGATGGTCCTTCTACAAGCAGAGACTGGGATGGTCCTTCTACAAGCAGAGACTGAACTTTAAATTTCTTGTTATGGAGTCAGATAGTTAAAGCCTTAAGGACATATTTAGAATTAATAACTCATGTAGATTTCTATCTGGCATTAGTAGTAGAGTTGTTATCTTATAAAACAAAAAGGGGAAATTGTAG
Organism: Aphelocoma coerulescens; assembly: GCF_041296385.1. NCBI lineage: Eukaryota > Metazoa > Chordata > Aves > Passeriformes > Corvidae > Aphelocoma > Aphelocoma coerulescens. The sequence continues at coordinate 700,921 of NC_091028.1, forward strand.
ATACAAAAGTGCTGCTAGCGAGGATTTTCTTGCTCTTTTCTAAGTCCGTGAGAGACTTTTCTCTCTCACAGAAGAGGTGGCAGGGAATGTAAACAACCAAGCCACCTGCAACCTTGAAAAGTCTTGTTTATGGTATAGTAGAAAATATTTTGACAATGGATGTTTTAGGATTTTAGCCAATCACCCCCAATGGGTGGCTGGTCCTTTGTCCAATTAGACTAAGAAGAAAAAAGTCTATAAAAGAGTTTGTAAAATAATTAAATAAATCAATCTTGCTGCACAACTCCTGCCTGCTGGATCTTCCCCTCCTCCTCCTCCCTATGGCTGCGGGACACAGTGCTATACCGTAGGAACCAGGCCTACGGTAATATGCAGTGAAACAGGGTCCTTCCGAGTCACCATCCAAATTCCTGGATCGTCTGAGGGACGCAATGCGCCACAATACATTGCTGGATCCTGAGACCAAGGTAGGGGTACAACAGCTGGTATCTTTGTTTCTAGGACAATCCACAGGAGATATCAGACATAAATTGCAAAAACTTCAGGGGCCGGAAGGGAAGAACCTGGAAACTATTAGATGCAGCTTGGAGGGTATTCAGTAATCGAGAAGAAAGTTACAAGCAAGGGATGAAGAAATTAGTAGCAGTAGTAAGGGAAGAAAATAGGGAAAAACCTAGACAAAGACCCCCAGACAAGGACCTCCCACACAGGGCCCACCCTGGCGAGGTAAAGACCAATGCATGATTTGTGGAAGGTCCGGCCATTGGAAAAATGAGTGCCCAGAAAGAAGACAAGAAGACTGCCAGAACAGAAGAAACCGAGAAAGAGGGAGGGTGGTTGCACATGTGAAAGAAGATTGAAGAGGACTGGGGCATTCTACCCTAGCAGATCCTCTGATTATAATGAAGCTAGGGGAAAAGGAAAAAGAAATACAATTTTTGGTTGATACGGGGGCAGCATATTCAGTTTTAAATAAGGCTTTAATGCCTGTGGGGAATGACTACATTGTGGTACAAGGAGCAACTGGTCAATCTGAAAAAGCATATTTTTGCAAGCCATTGAAATATAAAATTGGGAAACAATAGGGTATTCACAAGTTTTTATATTTACCTAATTCTCCAAAAACACTTTTAGGAAGAGATCTATTGGAACAATTACAAGCAACCATTACATTTAGGAATGGGGAAATTATTCTGGAGGTAAATGACCAACAGTATGTGGAAATACTGAGCCTAATATTAACAACTAAAGGCTATGCAGAGGAAATTAGAGAAGAGATAATGAGTCAAGTGTTCCCAGGAGTCTGGGCCACAGATGTACCTGGGAGAGCCAAAAATGCAACCCCAATACAGATCAAACTCAAAGAGGAGGGAAAACAACCAGTTAGAATTAAACAATACCCCTTCAGAAGGGAAGACAGGGAAACAATTAGCCCAATAACTGAAAAATTCTTACAGTTAGGACTGTTAAAAGAGTGCCAATCTGATTTTAACACTCCTATCCTGCCTATCCGCAAACCTGATGGGTCCTACCGAGTGGTACAGGATTTACGGGCTGTTAACAAGATAACTGAAGATCTCTATCCTGTGGTAGCGAATCCTTACACTCTGTTAACATGCTTAACACCAGACCTAACTTGGTTTACTGTCTTAGATTTAAAGGATGCCTTCTTTTCCCTCCCTCTCCATGAAGTCAGCCAGAAAATTTTTGCATTTGAATGGGAAAGCCCTAGGAGTGGGCGTGCTGCTGCCTATTCCGAGCTTCCCTTCCCCCTCCCCAAGGCAAGCCAGGACTTGCCTCTGCCATGTGCTCCTGAACTCCTTTGTTCCAAGCGCAGGCAAAACCAAATGTAACTCAAACTCTTTAGCAGTGTCTGATTGGCCAGTCACCCCGGGTCCACCCCAGTCCTCCCCTTTCCCCTTCTCCGAATAAAAGAAGGGCCCAAGAGGGGGCCCACCCTCTTTGGCTTTGCAATCCTTCTGCAAACATCTGTATCTCTGTCTTTGTTTGAAAGCTTCTAACTGCAGGAATTGGGCAACCAAAGACTATATTTCTCCCTCTTTGCTTCTACTGGTGGTATCAGCTTTGCAGCTACTATTTGCCGCTTTTAGAGCCACTGAAATGCTAGATTGCCCGTGCTACCTCTCTAGGCTTCCCGAGGCTTTCTAAGGCATTGAACTACCAGCCTAGCCATAAAAAGCTGTGAGCATCTCCACATCTGACGCCCAGTGTGCTCTCTCTGAACCTGAGTTCTGAGAAACTTTTAGGGTGTCCCAGCAGCTGCGTGTCTGCTGGAGTTAGCTCTGCATGTTCTGCCGTGCCAGCTCTTTGTAGTGAGCTGTTACTTTTTGCATAACAGCAAGCCCAGAATCTCAGCCTGTACCCTCCCCCACACCACGTGGCGAGGGAACGGCTGAAAAGTGGAAGACCCATTTCACTTATTTTTTTTTCTCCGGACCTCTTCCCTGTGATAAATCCAGAATTCTGGTGAGTATTTCCCTGCTGGTTTAGGGGCTCCTGTCTTAAGCTGGTTCCAGTGCAAACTCTTTTTTTTCCCCTCTTTTTTGTGATTTGGGGCTGAGGTTTGTGGTGCTTCATTCTGTCTTGGTTTGAAAGACAGTTGTCAGCTAAGGAAAGGCAGGAGCCCCCCTTGGAATGGCAGATGCGACCCCCCCTTCCCTCTGAGTTATTATAATTTTGGAATCAAGGGGCTTTTAGGCAAAGATGTGGGAAATAGGAATAACAGTTCTTTACTGTCATATATCTATATGTGTATAACCAGTCAAACAAACAGCAATAACCGTGGCAGTAACAGCAAACAATCCCAAACCCAGTCCCAGCCTTCTCGGCTGTCAGGCCCTTTCCCCTCGGGTGCAGTTCCGCTCGCAGCCGGCAGGGGCGCTGGCGGCTCCTGGTGAGCAGGGCAGGTGCGATGGTTCCCCCGCGGCTGCAGGGGGCGCTCCGGAGCGAGCTCGGGGAGCACACGGCCCTGGTGCCCTGGGATCCCGGGGAAGGGATGGAACAAAGAAGCTTCACAAACCCCAGGTGATCCCGGTGTCCGGCCGGACCCTCGGGAACAGCAGGCTGGAACGGCAAGCTGGAACGGCAGGGACGAGCACAAATCCTGGGTGGCAAACGAGATGTATCCAAACGGGGAACCCCCCAGAGGTCCAGGCAGGCAGGGCGAGCACAGCTACAACGTAGCGAAGGCTCGAAGCAATGGCGGGGCAGGGCTGCCACAGCCCGGCTCTGAGCGCGGCAGGGAAGGTGGGCTTTGGGATCCCAGGGCTTCTCCAGCAGAAGGAAAAGCAGCCGAATAAAGCAGCCTCCCTCTCTGTCCAAACGCCTGAGACAGACTATCCCCACACCCAGGTGAAATAAAAAAAGAGTAGCCAGATGCACCCCACCCTTAGTGGGTAGGTCTTTGTTTTTCTTAAGTATCCAGCAATTTGTCCCCATAGCAACACGTATGGGGAAAATTCCATTAACAGAAAAAAAATCCAGGAGAACTCCTAAAACCCCAAGAAGTTCGTAATGTGATCTGAGGTTTCTGCACACCATAGAGAAATATACTACCAAGTTCAAAGTTACCTTTCTGGTACTGGGCATAAATACCCTAAAAATCTAGTTCAATCTTTTGTATGATGGCTTTTCCAGTACTCTCCTAATCTGACCCCCGAAGATATGAGATCTTCTGAATTTTGGGATAAGGTGGGGAGAAAACTCTCCTCTTTCAGGTGCGCAGGAGCTGAAACAGTTTCAAAATTTTTTCCTCTCCTGTTACTAAGTTATACTTTGCCAGAGAAAAAAGCAGTACATGAAAAGTCACCGCAAAAACCCTCTTTTAATTCCCTTACACCGTCTTCCAACCCCTGTGTCCCTGACCCCTCTTCCCCTACACTGGAAAACACAGCTAGAGCAGACTGCTTTTTAGCACAGGAGAGCTATCGTCCTCCTGGCTCACCCATGTTTCCTTAGCACCCTGCCTTGGACAGGAACTTGGAGTCCATCCCAGGACCTTTCCAACCCCTTTTCTCTACTCCCTTGTCCCCAGTTTCTAGCCCTCATGTTTTAAGCGCGCCTAAAAACCCCTTCTCCCCGATCTCTTTGTTCCCAGGGACAGCCATTGCCATGTGCTCGCAGCCCGGGAAAAACCCTCTCCCCCCAACCCCTTTTCTCTGAGTTTGTTTCCAATAATGGCGAATGCAATGTTTCTTCATCTCCAAACTACACCTCCCACAATCCCTTTCTCCCCCACCCCACAAATCCCTTCTTGTCCCCATCCCCTCCCGCTCCCGTGTCAGAACCTGTCCCCGCCTCCAACCCCGCCCCCACAGCGTCGTGTTTCACCCCTCCCTCTGTTCCCCCCCATGACTCAAGTACTGCCCCTGCCTCCCACAACCCCGCCCCCAACCCCTCCCCTCCTCCTGCCAAGTCCCCACCTCCACTCCCTGCCCCTGCCCCTCCATTCCCTGCCCCTGCTTCCCATTGTTCCGTCCCAGGTTCCCACAGTCATGTGACTACCTCCTTAAATCCTGAAACCCATGGCTACCAGGAAGTACCTCCAGCTGCTACTACTATGCTCTCTCATACTAGCACAGGCGCGAACCCTGGCTGGCCATCCTTGCCTTATTCTAATATTAAGGATTTATGGAAGGCAATTAAGGAGTTTGGGATGCATAGTAATTATTTTAAGAGCCTTTTAAGTGCTACTTTTGCAACTCACTTACTTGTACCTCATGATTTAATTACAATAATGCAAACTCTCCTCACACCTGGTGATTTTGTGTTGTGGAAACAACAATGGAAAATAATTTTATCTGATTTATTGCAAATTTTGTGGCAAACTCCAGAAAATTACCTGGACTTTGACAACAATTATATCACATTAGACCTTTTATCTGGTCACAATAATATGGCAAATCCCCCAAAACAAGCAATGCTTATCCCTCATCCAGTTCTTACTGAAATCACATGTGCTGCTGAAAAGGCCTTAACGATACTACCATTTCAGACTCCTACATCTCATTATACCAACATCAAACAATTGCCAGATGAAAATATTATTCACTTTTATAACTGTTTGCACGAAGCTATCTTTTCCCAGATCCCTAATCCTGACCTCCAACAAGCACTCCTACTCTAACTGCTCCAAGTGAATACGAATGATGCTTGCAAACAATTCATCCTGATTCTTCCTTTGCACCCAGCTCCAACTGTTTAAACCATCCTCAAAGTCTGTACAAAGAAGGTGCAGCTGAATACTTTTTGAAAGTGGAGATGGTTGGGGAGGTTGTGGAGAATGCTATGGGTACAGGGGAAACTCAGTCTCGAGGTAACTTTATGTGCTATTGTTGTCAGAAAAAGGGACATGTAGCTCGCAATTGCAAAACAATTATAATTGCTGATAAAAACTCTCCAAAGACTGTTTCTCCGGGTAAACAGCAGGGAAACTAGCGACTCAACACATCCTAACAGCTCCGCGTTCAGACATAAATAGGGCTGCAGACAAAGCAACTTGGACTTCTGGACTCAGGCTTAAGGTAACCTGTGATGAAACACACCATTTCAACAACAACAAACACACTGTGATACCCATCTCATTCCAAAATGTGGACCACATGCCAGACTTTACATACCTTTTTGTTATTGGGGACACTTGGGAAACACCTGCTGGGATAGAGATTACACCCACACTCATGAAAGTGGATCAGAACAGGGTGTTCTAACCTAATGGTCCACCATACTTTATGCCAAAGGGTCAAGTCATTGCACAGGCCATTCCACTGTCCAAATACCTGCCCACAGATGGTCATATCCCAGCCATCTGTTGGACTGAGGTTTTGGGAAACGATAAACCTATAATAGAATGTAAGCTCCGTCACAGATCACATAAAATCAGTATCATGGGAATGACAGACACAGGTGCTGATGTATCTGTCATTCCATTTGATAAGTGGCCTGCACAATGGGAACTGCAGTCTCAGGGTATCATACAAGGGATTGGAGAGACCCAAATTGTGAAGCAATCCAAATACACCATTCAAATTGAAGGTCATGAAGGACAAATAGTGACACTTCGTCCATATGTCCTAGACACCAAATTCACCCTGTGGGGAAGGGATGCCATGTCTCAGTGGGGAACAAAAATTGATATCACCCCTAGACATCAAAATTTTCCCTTGTGACCGCTGGAGCTGAGTGCCAACCACAAAAACTAACTTGGAAAACAGATGAACCAGTGTGGGTTAACCAGTGGTCACTAAAAGAAGAAAACTTAGACGCACTCAAAACATTAGTAGCTGAAAAATTGGCTAAAGGAAATATCGTACCAACTAATAACCCCTGGAATACTCCCATGCTTGTAATACAAAAACTGGGAAAGAACAAATATAGGCTTCTCCAAGATCTTAGAGAAATCAATAAAGTTATTGAAGACAATGCTCCCACAACATTGGCATTTAGCTATTCTTGATATTAAAGATTGCTTCTTTCATATTCCACTCCACCCTGCAGATGCCCCTCAATTTGCATTTTCTGTGCCCTCTCTTAATCGTGAAACTCCCATGGAACATTACCATTGTCTTGTACTTCCCCAAGGTATGAAAAATTCCCCAACTCTCTGCCAAGACTATATTGCTAAAATTCTATCTCCCATCCGTGCCAAAGCAGAGAAAGCCATCACCCTACATTACATGGATGATGTGCTGGTGTGTGCTCCCAATAATCAGTAGGTTGAGCAGACACTTAACATGGTGATTGAGGCCCTAGAGGCCAAGGGCTTTGAATTACAACCTGAAAAAAATGCAGAGAACAAGCCCTTGGAAATACCTCGGACTCAAAATCACAGAAACCTCTATCACCCCAACACTCGTCACCATTAATAATAACCCCAAAACACTAGAGGAAGTGCAACAGATCTGTGGGACACTGAATTATTTAAGACCCTGGTTAGGACTCACCACAGAAGATGTAGCTCCTATTGCAAACCTATTAAAAGGGGAAGGTGGTCCAGCATCCCCCAGATCCCTGACAGAAGAGGAAAGGCAGATACAAGAGATCATTTCCACCAGACAAGCATACAGGTATCAGCCCTCCCTACCCTTTAAGCTTGTCATTCTAGGGAATTCTAGTGGTACCTCACTTTCATGGCCTCATATTTCGGTGGGACAAAGGGCAGAAGGAACCCCTCATCATAATTGAATGGGTGTTCCTTCCACTCCAACCACCTAAGACCATTACACAGCCACAAGAACTAATGGCAAAAATTATCATGAAGGGTAGAGCAAGGCTCTGCACCCTGGCAGGATGTGACTTTGCATACATCTACTTACCTATAACAACAGACACATTAGATCACCTACTTCAAAATAATATAAATTTGCAATTTGCATTAGATAGTTACTCAGGCCAAATCTCAAATCATTACCCAAAACATGACATGTTTAATCTGGTATTCTCTTTCATCCCTCAAGAGATTCAAAGTACAAAACCCCTCAATGTGATAACCATTTTTACCGATGCGTCAGGAAAGAGTAAAAAATCCAAATCACATGGAAAAATCCAAAGATGCAAAAGTGGGAATCTGACATCAAAGTAATCCAGGGATCACCACAAGTAGCTGAACTAGCAGCTGTTGTTAGAGCATTTGAGAGGTTCAAAGAGCCCTTTAATTTGGTCACAGACTCAGCATATGTAGCTGGAGTAACTGTTAGAGCTGAGCATGTTCTCCTAAAAGAAATCTCAAACAAAAAAATTTATGATTTGCTCTCAAAGCTAATTTATCTGGTTTCCCACAGAGAGCATCCCTATTTTGTCATGCATGTGAGGTCACATACAAACCTGCCAGGATTTACTGCAGAGGGTAATCATAGAGCTGATGCTCTGGCTATGCCAGCAGACATAGTTCTATCAGCCAACTTACCAAAGCTCCCCCAAGTTTTTGAACAAGCAAAATTGAGCCATGACATGTACAATCAAAATACTCCTGCTCTTATCCACGTTCCATCTGTCGCAGACACAGGCAAAAGCCATAGTGGCAACATGTCCCAACTGCCAGAAACTACAGCTCCCATCACTGGGCATGGGGGTCAATCCCAGAGGCATTAATAGTGGTGAAGTGTGGCAGATGGACGTCACACATTTCCCTGAATTTGGGAGATTAAAATACGTTCATGTTTCTATTGATACCTTCTCTGGTGTTATGTATGCCTCTGCTCATGCAGGTGAAAAAGCTAAGGATGTTGAAAAACATCTTGTCCAAGCTTTTGCTGTGCTTGGTATACCTGAGGAGATAAAAACTGGTAATGGACATGCCTACACCTCTCAGGAGTTTAAAAACTTTGGTCAGCAGTGGGGATTCCGACATGTTACAGGTATTCCTCACTCCCCAACTGGACAAGGCATTGAATGTGCCCATCAAACCCTCAAGCAAATGCTGCTACAACAGTCAGGGACCACTAAACTCGACTCACCTGTCCTCAGACTCAGCAAAGCGTTGTTTACCATAAACTTCCTGAACAGCATCTTTGAGGATCCAAACTCTCCCATCTATTGTCATTTCCAAAACACTGGGAGACAGAAGCTGAAGGAAAATCCAAAAGTCCTGATCCGGAACCCAGAGACTCAAAAAATCCAAGGACCATACAAATTAGTGACCTGGGGATGTGGGTATGCCAGTGTATCTACCCCTCAAGGACTGAGATGGATCCCAGGAAAATGGGTAAAATCTTATGCCACTCCTTAAAAGTTAAGGAGGTTCAAACTGCCTCCTGGAGGAGACACCATAAAAAGGATCCTGATTTTGCACCCTCATGTAAACCCCCTACTCCAGATTTTGATGTTAATCCCTTAAGTTAAGTTGCACTGTTTTGCACTCACATTTTGCACTGTATTTTGTAAGTCTTCATCCTGATACCCCATACCATAGATGTCCGGACTAACCCCCTGAGTTTTAACTGGGGAACTAGTTTAAAGACATCCTAGGTACTATCGAGTTGTAGGGATGATAGATTCCAATTATGTTTTGCACTGTTGTTTTGTTACTGTTCTATGGACTTTAAGTTACTCAGAGTTACAACCCAGCTTTAAAGAAAAAAAAAATAGGGAATTGTTGCTGCCTGTCCTGAGCTTCCCTTCCCCCTCCCCAAGGCAAGCCAGGACTTGCCTCTGCCATGTGCACCTGAACTCCTTTGTTCTAAGTGCGGGCAAAACCAAATGTAACTCAAACTCTTTAGCAGTGTCTGATTGGCCAGTCACCCCGGGTCCACCCCAGTCCTCCCCTTTCCCCTTCTCCGAATAAAAGAAGGGCCCAAGAGGGGGCCCACCCTCTTTGGCTTTGCAATCCTTCTGCAAACATCTGTATCTCTGTCTTTGTTTGAAAGCTTCTAACTGCAGGAATTGGGCAACCAAAGACTATATTTCTCCCTCTTTGCTTCTACTGGTGGTATCAGCTTTGCAGCTACTATTTGCCACTTTTAGAGCCACTGAAATGCTAGATTGCCCGTGCTACCTCTCTAGGCTTCCCGAGGCTTTCTAAGGCATTGAACTACCAGCCTAGCCATAAAAAGCTGTGAGTATTTCCACATGGGCGCAAAACTCAGCTCACATGGATGGTGTTGCCTCAAGGATTTAAGAACAGTCCCATCCTGTTTGGAGAACAACTTGCAGAAGATGTAGAGTCCTGGGAAGCCCCGCCAGGAGAAGGGAATCTATTGCAGTACATGGATGACCTTTTAATAGCTACCTGAACAGAGGAGGCTTGCGTAGCTTGGATGGTAAGCCTCTTAAACTTTCTGGGGCTCCAAGGGTACAGGGTATCTAAGAAAAAGGCCCAGGTGGTGAAACAGAAAGTGATCTATCTGAGCTATGAAGTCAGGGAAATGAACTTTGGGGCGAGATCGCAAAGAAGCGATATGCCAAACCCCAAAGCCCCAGACAGCGAAAGAGTTACGGACTTTTCTGGGGATGACGGGGTGGTGCAGACTGTGGATTTACAATTACGGGCTGCTCGTGAAACCACTATATGAACTCATTACAAAGGAAAGCAGAGATCTCCAGTGAACAAAGGAGGCCACGTGGGCCTTCAATCAGCTAAAGAATGCCCTCATGTCAGCTCCAGCTCTAGGACTTCCAGACGTGAGTAAGCCATTCTTTCTATTTTCCCATGAGAAACAAGGGATTGCCTTGGGAATATCTAGCACAGGACCTGGGCCCATACTGACAGGCAGTTGTCTATTTCTCTAAGCAGCTAGATGCACCAGCCAAAGGATGGCCTGGGTGCCTCAGAGCTGTTGCAGCAGTCGTGCTAAACATCCAAGAAGCACACAAATTCACCTTGGGCCAGAAAATGACTGTGCTGGTGTCCCACACGGTGTCTACGGTGCTGGAAATGAAAGGTGGGCACTGGCTCTCCCCACAAAGGTTCCTGAAATATCAAGCCATCATGGTAGAACAAGATGATGTAGAAATAGTGGTAACTAACATTGTCAACCCAGCTTCCTTTCTCAGTGGAAATCAAGGGGAACCAGTACGCCATGATTGCCTGGAGACTATCGAAGCTACCTACTCCAGCCGCCCGATCTGAAGGATACCCCTTTAGACAACGCAGAGACCTGGTTTACTGATGGGAGCAGCTACATCATCAGTGGAAAGCGACATGCTGGGTATGCAGTTACCACCTGCCAGGAGGTGATAGAATCCGGACCCCTGCCAACAAACACCTCTGGGCAAAAGGCTGAAATAATCGCCCTAACCCGTGCCGTAGAGATAGCAAAAGGAAAGAAAATAAACATCTCTATAGACTCAAGGTATGCATTTGGGGTTGTACACGCACACGGGGCCATTTGGAAAGAAGGAGGACTGTTAAATTTGCAAAGAAAGAACATCAAACATGCACAAGAAATAATGCGGCTGCTGGAAGCAGTCCAGCTATCTGAGAAGGTAGCAATCATGCTCATAAGGGCACATCAAAAGGTGAGCTCAGAATTGGAAGAAGGAAGTGAACTGGCAGACAGAAAGGCAAAAGAAGCAGCAAAAGGTGAGGTAACAACAACTGGAGCCTGCCTTGATCCCAGATGGACAACTTTCCCTAGAGGGTAAGCCAACATATAACAAAAAGGACAAGAAATTGATTAAAGATGAAGGGGGAACATTTAACAAAGAGGGGTGGGCTATCACTGCAGAAAGAAGAGGGTTATTCCCTCCCATTTGCTATAGTCACTAGTAAGAGAGGAGCACCAGAAAACGCATTGGGGAACAAATGCCTTATATAACTACTTAATTGGGAAAATTATCACTAGAGATTTGTCGGGGTCTCCTCCCACTGCCATACAGTCCTGGGAGAGGGGCCCTGAGGGCACAGACATGGGGTTCCCCTGGCCCTGGGCAGCCTCATTCCCCATTGGTTGGTTTGTGTTCCCTGCACGGGCAAGGACCCTCGGTCCAGACTGTGAGAGCTCCTCAGCAAAGCCCCGGCCATGTGGCTGGAGAAATAAAAATCTCTGAAACATCTACCAAGAATCTGTCCATATGTATTTCTTTTCCACGGGACTCCTGGTTTGATATATGCGTGTTACAGTAATCCCTGCTGTAACAAATGGTAGAGAATGCGGGCAGAACGATCCCCAATCCCTAAGCGACTGATGTGTGTGAGTAAACCCTAGAAACTTTGAATTCCTCCTCTTGGTTTTGTTTTGCTACTCCATATCTAAACTATGGAGGAACTGTGGGAAGACTCTTGGCTCTCAGAGCTGCATATGGACATTTATCTTAAACTTAAAATGATTCTTGAACAACAATTTGTAAATTTTAGCTTGATTCAAGCTCAAAAAGAACTGAAACATTTCCTTTCATGGTTGTTTAAGAACTTTTTCTATGTTTCTTGGGATTTAATTCTTACCAATGACTTTTGGAACACCGTTTGGACACTGTTAATTTTTGAGTCAAAATACATGCCAATGGAAGAATATTTTTGTGAATATTATTTAATTACTGAGACTGTTGAGCAATGACAGCTGTGTCTTGGTGAAGGGAAGCCTGGCTGAGGGACCGTGCGACCCAGGCCACGTGCACCGAGCGCTCTGCGAGCCGCAGCGAGGCAGTTCCCACGCGCGGGTGGAGCCACGCGAGCCTCATTCAAATTCCAGATAAATACCATGGCTAGGCCTACTCCAACCTACACTGGCAGTCAAATCCAAACCTAGGTCACACCACTTAAGCCTGAACCAAAGATTTATGAGATTGGCCCCTACGTAGTAAGAAACACAGACCAGCAATTGTGAGGAATGAGACAACTCTTGGTTCTTAATTAAAATAATTAAGAGCAATTTATTAAAAGAACAATCAGCAACAAAAAATTGCAAGTACAAAGGAATTATAAAGCCAAAAAAACCCTGGGTCTGCAGTGATTAGAGACCTTGTTGGCCGAACCGGCTCAAAAGTCCCAAAGCAGAGACCTTACAACGCTGGGGTGACTTCAGCTTGCCCAAAGTCTGAATGGTTAAATTGCCTTTGAAAGACGTAGAGGCCTGTGCTCTCAGCGTCGGGCTTCATCAGCAGCTCATCTGAGGTGAAAATGGCACCTCTGATCTGGTGTCCAGCAGTTTTATAAAGTCTGGGTCCTGCCCATGACCGCCCACTGTCCAGCCTCCATGGTCCTGGATGATTGGTGGCGTCTTGAGGTGAGGTAATCTCAGTCTGCCAATGGCTCATTGTTATCTAGGGGAAAGATGTTATCAGCTCTAAAGGTGGGAAAAGTCCTCATTAATATTCCAAGTTGCCATGGTGCTGAGTTGCAGGCCAAGGGCCAGGTTCTAAAAATAGCTCCCTGTCAGTTAGAAGGTCTCCTTTTTTGACAAAACTTTAAATGCACTCAAAACTTACAAAGGTTAAGAACACTTGGTAAAAGGTTTAAAACTGGGCTGTAAGTATTTTAGAGAACTCTTAAAAACAGGGTAATTAACTTGAACACATATAGGAATTAAGACATTGTGGGTTTTTACATTTTTTAGGGACTAAAGAGGGGAACACACTTGTGGAACTTAATATTAACAAAGGACTTTTAACGAGGAATTACGTTAAACATTTTAATCAACTAATCAGGGGAGTAACTTTGGAACTTAATAACTCTCAACTGGGTTGATGGGTAATTTGAATAAACAATAATTAAACAATTAACAATTAAAAGTTGAAAACACTTAATATGCAAAGGCCAACACTCCATTTCATATATGACAGCAATTATTGCTGTTTAATCCAAAGTGCCTCTTAAGCGTGTAGAACTACTAATGCAAATTAATATTTCTGAGATCCAACCTGCCTGCTCCCCTTTAATACAAACATCCTTTGAAGGGTGGACAGCCGGGCTGCAAAAGCAAACACCCCCCAAAGGCAGAATGCAGAGAGACCTGACTGGCATGCTGGGAACAGGACTGGGAGTCATAAATGGAATTGATTCAGAGATACTGATGAACAAATTGGCCACAGCAACCAGTGACCTGACCAAATTAAAACAGCCCCTACAATCCTCCCTATTAACATTAGGAAACAGTCAGAGGCAAGTCTCAAAAATACTCCCAGACTTCCCAAAGGCCAGCGACCTGGACCACAGCCTGATACTAAACACACTTGGCACAGCTCAAGACAATGTATCATTAGCCCTTAGCTGCATACAACCCCAATTATAGATGCAGTCAACAGCTTCCTTAATTATAAGAGAAGGAAATGAAGGCGTTTTCCCTATTGAAATCCGAGAAGCTGTTTAGAATAATGCTACTAAGTTAAAAGGAAAGCTCCAATCCTGATGGACCTTGGTAAATTTCACTTATGACCCAATGACTAACATAGTTACTGCCTTTGTGCTCGCTATACGTAATGCCACAGTTTATGTAATTCATCCCATTGTTGCATTGGGACTAAACTATGAAGGAACAGTTTTTTACCCCTCTGAACACAGAGTATGGGCTCGGATGGTAGAAGAAAAACGTCAAACAGTAAATTTAGAATCTTGCATCACACAGGAACAACAAGGATTTATCTGTGAAAGTAATACACTTGATGCCAAAGACATATGTCTTGATGCAGAACAAGGCATTTGTCACTTCGAGGTCCACCCAGACACTACACCAAAAACTGTACTTGTGTATATTGGTCAAGGTTGTGTGTGCTTAAGAACTACCTGCACTTTTATGATGATAGATGACAGTAATATGAATGTGACACTAAACCGTGCCGTAAATTAAATCCCTCCTGATGGGAGAGAATATTTTAAAGTCCTTGCAAGGAGTTTCAAAGAATAAACCCAGACTTTTCCTGGTGTTTCAGTGCTGCCAGATAATTGTTTATTAAGTCTTATCAGAGAAACAGAGCCACTAGCATGACCCAGGCATAACATAGAGCATAGAAAGCAGGGGAGAAGTCCAATTATCAAGATTTACACAACCTTTTAAAGATAATGTAACCAATGGTTACTAGAAATGTATATTATTTTTACTTTCCTACCAATTATTCAGTAACACGGTCAGGAACTGCGGAATTCTTTGTCCAATCATCCCAAATTACTTTTGACGGAAATGAAGTTGCAGGGAGCCCTCTCACAGAGAGCCGGCAGGTGCTGAGAGAATCGACATAAACAACATTGTGCTTGAGCAGATAGAAATGGATACGTTTCGATTTGCGGCCTTGGCGAAAACTGCCTGACTTAGAGCAATAATCTTTTGCAAATTAAAGCAAATGCAGTTTTGTAGTTTTAAAATAAATATGCCTTATAAGAATAGAAATGTAGTAAAAATATACTTTATACAAGAAATAATAGTTATAAATAAAAGAGTAAAGAGTTTTGAGTTCAATAGTAAGTTTTATAGTAAAGTTTCTTAGAAAGTTAAGATGTATTAGTGTAAGCTTGTGCAATAGGTTATAATAGCAATATGTTTATTGGATAAAAAAGTACACATTGTGGCAAAATTATACAGTGTTGATTGGTACAAATGTATAGCAAGCTTTGTGGCATTTGCTTATTGGCAAAAAATGTTATTAAAGGCCTTGTAGAGATAGAGAGGCAGGCTGCTGCTTCTTCAGCAAGCTGTTGCTACCTCACTGAATTGCTGCAACCTGGCATCTGTACCTGCTGCAGCTGCCAGGCGTACCGCTTCTGCTGTTGTTACTGTAACTACTGCCTTTGATATTAGAGATGCTGTTCGTAATGACTCTTCTGTCTCAGCCTTCAATAAACATGAGACTGATTCAGCAATAAATCATCTCATGCCTACTTTAATCCCGGGACAATCCTGGAAATCCTGACATACTTTTACTGCAGAATATGGAGTAGTAGGAGAAAAAGAAGGTTTGGAGAACAACAACAATCCTCCATTTTGATATTTTTTGCTCTTATCTATTTACTACAAAGAGAAGTCCAAAACCTCTAAATTTTTCACCCTGTGACAATCTTACATAGTAGTCTATGACCTAATTCACACCATTGTGTTTTCTAGTTCTTGTCTGATCGTAGGCAGTTTTTTCCAAGGTCGGAGGTTAAAACAGTGTTAAAAACAGCATTTTCAGGGGGGTAAAAACGCTTCAAAACAGGCAGAGAAATATTCTCAGCACTCTGGGTTCCTACATAAATGTAGCTGCCAGGAATCACTCAAATTTTTGTATTTGTAATTTTACCAAGATTGTTGGAGGTGACTTTTCGTATTTAGCACCGGTTGTGTCTCATCAATTGATAAGGTCTAACTACACCATATACCATAAATTACTACCCACACCTATTGGGATAGACCTCACATTAGTAAAGCAATTAGTGAAACATCAGGACCTAACTGAGATTCTAGAAGAAATCCAAAAGAACGGGAAAAAGACCTTAGTCACCATCCATCATGACACAGAAGAAATAAGCAGAATCTTGCAAAGAGTAAAACAAGACGCAAGTCATACCTGGTGGGACGTGCTTTTTGGGTGGCCACCTACCACAACTGGCATTTTAAATACATTATGTCACCCCAGAATTGTCTTATTAGTTTTGGTGAGTGCCTGCCTTGTGTTGTCTATTATGTTGCTTGTTTAGAACTATAGAGTGCTAAAGAAGTTATCAGTTTTAACTACTTTGTCAAATGCACGTGGGAAAGTATTAAAGGATGCCTATCGTAAAAAATAATTAGAAAAAGAATTTCTGTATTAGTAAAAGAATTTACTAACTCTATAGAAAAGGGGGGACTGAATCAGGGGAGGAGAGGGAAGCAGAGGTTAAATAATTTGCTAAGAAGCTGTTTGTTAAAAACAATGCATACAGCTTGCTCAACACTTATTGTGCCTACCAAAGCAGGATGAGAAGATAGAAGACTATTGATAAAGGGAAGGAATCTTGACCAAAGATCCTGTTTTCAACCTAAAACTAACTTAAACCAGCCTTGAAGTTTGGACTTGGGCCAGGGACATAAAGAGCATGTGCAGGGAAGCAAGGTGAAAATTTCAGAAGGAGAAAGACTCTTACTTCATCCCGGAGACCCCTGCCCACAACCACCAGACGACACTGCGCAAGCGCAACGCGGATGTAAATGACGTTTCGGCTTATTAGAATATGAGGCAAGGCTAGGCAGGGCTAGGTAATGAATATGTATAGGTGTATTGGGAAACTTAATGAATATGGAGCTTATAACCTGATACATACCAAGCTGAATGCAGCTGTCAGCATGCACGACTTCGGAGGAGCTATCCCCCATGTATCCCAGCGCTGGAATAAACATACCTACTTTACTACTCATTCCAGTACTGGAGTCTTTTCCGCATATCATAATGTTGGGGGTGTTAGAGGTTAGGATTTTTTCTTTTTTTTTTTCTTTCAGGGAATTTTCTCCCATCTGTTGCCTAAGAGATAATAACGACCGGTACTTAAGAGAGACAAAAGAAGTGGCCAAGGTGGGGGGAAGAGGTGCAGCTGGCTGCAGCTTCTTCGCTGAGGGCTTTTCTCTTGGGAAGGGCAGAGAAACCACGAGTGTTTAGGCTGGGGGTGTGAAGGGCTGGGCTCAGCTCCTCTTACTCTTGGGATCGGAGAGGAACGGTCGAGCTGCTACTACCGCTGGGGAATTTGCTGCCATTGCAGAGTCTAGCCTGTTGCTGCTTTCTTTCTTATTGTGGGTGAGCCTGCTTTCGTACATTAGGACCTTATTAACACCCTAACACACTGGAAAGGAGCCTCACCACCTACTCGGGTGCCTCTGATATGTGGAAAATGCTCCACTACTGGAATAAGTAGTAAAGTAGGTATGTTTATTCCAGCGCTAGGATGCACGGGGGATAATTCCTCCAAAGTCATGTGCATGCCAACAGCTCCATTCAGCTTGGCGTATATCGGGTTACAAATTCCATATTCATTAAATTTCCCAATATGCCTATACATATTCATTACCTAGCCCTGCCTAGCCTTGCCTCATATTCTAATAAGCCAAAACGTCATTTACATCCGCGTTGCGCTTGCGCAGTGTCGTCTGGTGGTTGTGGGCAGGGGTCTCCGGGATGAAGTAAGAGTCTTTCTCCTTCTGAAATTTTCACCTTGCTTCCCTGCACATGCTCTTTATGTCCCTGGCCCAAGTCCAAACTTCAAGGCTGGTTTAAGTTAGTTTTAGGTTGAAAACAGGATCTTTGGTCAAGATTCCTTCCCTTTATCAATAGTCTTCTATCTTCTCATCCTGCTTTGGTAGGCACAATAAGTGTTGAGCAAGCTGTATGCATTGTTTTAACAAACAGCTTCTTAGCAAATCATTTAACCTCTGCTTCCCTCTCCTCCCCTGATTCAGTTAGGTTTTTACTTTGATGGCACACAACCAAGGAAAATATGATACTGGTTTTAGCACCTAGAATTCACCTTCAATTAGTATTTAGCTGAAATTCAAGATGTTGTTTCTACAGAAAAAAGATGAACCACAGTGCCATAGGACACTTGTGGTGAAAGAAGAATTTATGTAAACCAGGTTTTCTTTACAAGTGATTATTCTTGTTTAAAAATACGTGGACAGCAGGAACTACTTATGCTTTCTTTCAATAAGACAGTATCTGGAGGGGTGACTGACAAGCTTTAGCTGCAGCGATGGGAGCGTATAAAACCTTTTTTAAAAGGTTTATCTCTGTCTAGAGTAAGAACTGGTTAGTGGCATTCCTATTTAAAAGTTTAAAAGGAATGTGTGGTTTGGCTTCAAGTAGTTTAATGAAGTTCATCTCCCACTGCAGAAGCATCTTCCATATTTAAGGTCAGGAAAACCCATTTTGGTAGTTTCACAAAACCTCACTCACCAAGTAATTTCTGAACTGTGGCAGTGACTGGTGCTTTGGCCAGGGAATGTGTCTTTATAGAGATCATCAGCCTTCATTTTTAAATAGACAACCTGCCATATATCTTGGAAACCCTTAGCAGTATTTTCACCTTTAAAGTTTTTCTTTTTCTTTTACAGCCATGGGGTTTCCTACAGGTCTCAAGAGCTATCTCAAATCAGACATCATCCTTGTTAGGTACTCAGAGACCACAGGCTCAACTATTTCTGCTTGTTCTATTCTCATCTGACTGCAGACTCTGTGTAGTTTTCTACATTATTACAGAGAGTTTCAATTAATTAAATGGGCTGAAAAAGTAGATAAAACTGGGGGTTGGATACCTTCACAACCATGAAATTTTTCTATAGACTAGCTGTGTCTGAGCATTCCATCATCATTTGGCAAACAATACTCATTAGTCAAAATATAATTAATAGCTTCAGTGTAGCATATTGCTCTCTCTAACCAACAGAGAAACAGGGCATGCCCTGGTTTGTTCTCTCTAATCCTTTATATTGCTTCAGTGGAGTTAAGTGGCACTGGTATAAATGTGCATGATAAACAAAATAAAAACATGTTTAACCAGGCAAGACTATGAAAATACCAAGCAGGATCTCAGGCCGCTGCTCCCTTTTCAACACTAATGGTACATCAAGGAGGTGTTTGGATGTTTCTGGCAGCACTGCACACAGTGCCTCAGTCTGCAGAGGATGGGGAAAGGAAAGGGAAGGGAAAGCAGAAAGGGAAGGGAAGGGAAAGCAGAAGGGGAAGGGAAGGGAAGGAAAAGCAGAAGGGGAAGGGAAGTCAGGCCTTGTAGGGAAGGCTCAGGAGAGGTTTTGTTTAGTGTTCATAAAATATTAGTGAAAGCAATTTTCATTCTGGGTGAAACCCCTGAGATTCACAAACATGGATTTCTGCATTCCTGAAAGCAACTCCTACTCTTTCTTTGTATTCTATTTTATTTAAGTTCTTTAAAGAACATAACAAAGCAGAGGTGAATTTACTTTGAAGAAATGCTTCAAACAGTTATATTTTTTTACAACATTTTGATCAAAACACAATTTATACAATTTGCTATAACTTTTTTTCAATCAGCTGGTTTGATGAAGGTTAAAGTGCCCTCCTCATTGCTGTGCTGAGGTGGTTTAGCAACAGAAAAGTTATTTTCTCCTCTGCTTCTCTTCAGTGCGCTTCAGTAGCATTTTCTGGACAGTGTTAAAAATAGCATCTTTGCCTAAGGTAAATGTCTTTTCGCCACAGTCCCCAAATTAGCACATACCCAGTTATTGTGCACCTTTTGATCTGTCACAATAAGCTGCTGGATTTGTGCGGTACCTATCTCATCCCCAGCAATCACAGCTGAAGGTCCCTGAGAGCTCTGTCCTCCATCAGGCAATGATGGGTGAGTGGTGCACCATTGCCTTCTAACAGCATTGTGCTAATTGCCAAACCCTGAAGTGCAGTGGGATCTATGAGGAGCTATAGGATAAGGGTCCTGTCTTCCAGCTCTATATTCCACTAGTTCCTATTGCTGTGTTATTGATATCAAAATGTGCTTTTCAGGGAAGATGATAATCACATTCACAGTGGATATGAACACTACAAGTGCATGCAAAGTGTAAGTTCAGAGTTGGTTTCTTTGTATTAACTTGCATGTGGGCTTTATTAGTTTTTTCATGCTTATTACATCAATGAGTAGACCTTGAACTGAAGGTAAAAAAGATTTCCTGAATGAGGCCAAGATGTTCTAGCCCACCGATCTTAGACATCTTACTCCCTGCCCTATAAAGTATAGAGGGAACAGAAAAAGCAAGCTGTATTATACATAAACCATGGCCTCTGCTAGGACAGGTATCTGATGTTAAACTAAGAAAGAGATAAGAAGCGTAGTAAAATATGCAGAGGCTCATGATAATCCCAGAAACACTGGCTGCTGCTAAATGTTTTATAGGAACCCATCTGCACCCAATAGCCTTCCATCCAGTGAGAGACAGAAAGATGAACAGAGTAGGATGGGAGATAGCCAATGTCACTTTTGTGCATATATTCAGTACCAGCATGCTGCTTTCTTCCCCTGTCCTGGACTCCAACCCCAGCCCCACTTTTCCTGTTGTACTCTCAGCTGACAAGCTGCAGGCCTGGCTGGGGACAACTTCTTCAGGCAGGAAGGTGCAGCTGCACACACTTTAATGCCTCAAAGATTTACAGCAACTTCCCCATTTATTTCCATTTCTTTGTATAAAGCAATGTGTCTCGGTTTAGAGACAAGTTTAGGAGAAAATGCTCTGGAATTAGTGTTTCTTCTAAAGAAAAGGATTTCAGCAATCCCTTCCCACCGATAAGAAATGAATGTTAGTGGATGAAATTGAAAAAAACCAACCCTTTATTGACAAACCAAGTGCCCACACGGCATGGGAGAAAAAGTGAATAAATGCTAGATATTGAATTGTCAGAACCTTGTCCCACAAACACACCGACACCGGAACAAAAAAAAAACTCCAAAAAACCAAACACAACTAAAATGCTAGGGAAAAAAACAAAACAAAACAAACTCCCCCACCCCCCCTCAAAAAAAAAAAAAAAAAACAAACCAAAACCAAACAAACAAACAAAAAAACCCAACTGCCGACCACATGGCAGGGAGGAGGGGGGAAAAGAATTGCGACAGCATTTGTCTCAGGGAAGAAAAAACCCAAAAGGTTCACTCAGCAGCTCGGGCAAAAAAACCAGATGGGAACCTGGTGAATCTCTGATGTTGATCTCCTCTTCACAGCAGATGAAGCTGGTGGATTTAGGTTCCTTTCTTTTGCTGGGTCGGCTTTTCCGAGGTCTGCGAATGGGACGGAGCGGCCCCTCGGCTCCCCGCCGGAACTCACTTCTCCCGTCCATGGTCCTCTCTGACCTCGGAGCAAACCAAACCGAACAGCTCAGGAAAAAAACAAAGGCCGACGAAGGACTGTTGCCACAGTCTCCAAGGCCCGGGAAAGGGAAAAAAGGTTTTTGCCTAAGCTAACAAAAAACCCAAGCTAGCTAAGCAACAGAGAGAGCCCCCTCTGCCCGGCACCACAGACGCCTGGGGAGTGAGGGCTGAAAAAGGCCGCGCAAGAGCCCCCCAAGGCTCCCCCGTCCCCCGCACCCACCTTAGAGCCACAGCCACCATTGCTGGGCCTAGAATAGACGATCAGGGAATAGAAAACCACCCCAAGACACAATGTATAAAGGAAACAGACTCTAGCAGAGACGCCAGAAACCTAAGCTACATCTAAAGGAGACCTTCAGAACAAATTTCAGGTGACAGACAATGCTCAGACATGGCAATAAAGGGTGCATGGCAAGTACCATAGAGTCAAATTGCCTTTATTGGAGGCTCAGCAAAGAGGGAAATTGTTCCTCTGTGACAAAAACAAAGAACAGAATTAACTAACAGGTCTGCTTAACTTGGTGCCATAGTAAATCCATAGTGAGTTTGTCAGTACTAACCCGTGGGAGGGATGGTCTCTAAGCTAGCTGAGATGAGCTACAGCAAATGGAGCAGCAATGCCAGGGAAGAGGATTTATTAATTATATGAAAGAGAGCTCTCACAGCAACAGGACATTACAGGACAAAACGAACAGCTCATACCTCAAACACTGAAGTGAGCAAACACATACCGGCATGGGGCTTCCTGCCACTGTGAGCCCTTCTCCTTCCTGCTATTCATGCCATGCTTTGGGATTTTCCTCCCTTCCAGCCCCGATGTCAGCAGCACATATCACTGACAGGCCTCTGACAACACCAGCAGCAAAGAGATGTCTGGCAGCAGAACATCCCCTGGGGACCCAGTGAGCCTGAGAGGAGGCATGGGCTGGTCAGTGAGAGTAACACTCAGCCATTAGAAGATGGCAAAGTATGTTAAATGACTGCACAATAATGCTCCTGCTGCCTCTGTTTTCAGAGGAAACACATCTTATTGCAAAATTAAGTATAACACCTGACAAAATAAAATCCCTCTCCTGCCTGAAAACATTATTCTTACTACAACTGTACTTTAACCTGACTATTCATGACTGAAGAGAATTTTTCTTTTCAAAAAGATTTAATACATGTCACAAACCCAGTCTTGCTTTTTTCTCTCATGTAAAGCAGTCGCTTGGGACCAGAATGCAAATAATGGCATATGCTTCAATAAGTTAAGTGTTAAAGGACCATTCACAACACTTGAGGAGTCGCTGAGATTGAGAGCTTGGTGATAGAAAATCCAGGTAAACAAGCGGAAGCATAGACCAGGAGAGATTGCCTGTTTTCAGAGAGGAAATTCAAGCTATTAAATCAGAAAAAAACCCACAAAAAGGTCAAGGGCAGGAGGAGGACTTGATATTACTTTCAGTGAGCTTTCTGTAAAACTTACATTAAAATTACAATTATCTGCATAGGTTTTTATGAGAGGACTAAAACCAGGACTTCCAAGAGCTCTAAAAAATAACAAAAGTGCTACAGTTTTGCAATAAATTTACAGTCAAGGCAAAATGTTATGATGATACATTTATGGATGCACAGGTGAAGGAACCAGGTAATAATTCAAATGAAAATCAGAATGACAGAGCATCATCTACAAATTCAAGTTAATTATTAAGATGAGTGGGATTTGACAGAATATGAGGCCCAATAGCCAGAAGACAATACTAAACTCATAGATATCCTTACAAGGTAGAACCTAAGGTAAACCTTGAGTAAACCAACTTCTGACAAACATGCTCCAGGATTTACAAGCCTTCTTGGATCCTCTGCATTAAATGGTTTCTTCAAGGATGGTTTCCATAGATTGTGTTCAGAATCTCCATCTTACTTGTCAGCTAACTGATTTTTCTTATCAAATATTAATCCTCTTCCTTGAAGCAATAATGGAAGAAGATCCTCTGTCTGGATTGGTCTGGTTCTTGTCCCATAATTGCTGTGAGTAGATGAGGTTTCTGGCACACTGCTGCTTCTTCTGTTTTAATTTTTTTGCTCTCTCTCCTCTATTTCCAATGTAAAAGCCCACACCTCGTCTACTGCATAAGGGCTTGTTACTAGATACAGGATGGAGATGGCAACATTCTTCAGGTTCAGTGCTCCCAAATGATTATAGGTTTTTAATCAGTCATGTCTATTAGATCTGATTCTCTCTAAGGAAGCTCTCACAACAGCACAGACACCAGAGTTGCTGATGCGGATTCAGGAGGAAGTATTAAACCTGGCCATGTTCAGAAAATTAATGGATGAAGCACCTCAAATATTTTTATGCCTGTTCCTTTCCTGGCTAAAGACAGTCTAGAGATTCTTCTAGACACAGGGTAGCCTGAATCTGTACAAACATTCATGCCATCCCTCAGGAGTATCTGACCTCCCCATCACTAGTACTCTATCTTCATTCTCACTAAGGGCTCACAAATCAAACTCGCTCCCAGTCTATATTCCAGGTCACTTAGGAGCTGATGCTAAAAGGGGGGGAAAAGAGTAAAATTCAAAAACTGAATTAATCCTGACACAAGAAATTCACACAGCCTGTTATCCAAGGATTAAAAGGAAGGAGGGGGCAATATGTCATAAATGTGAAAAATATATATAATCTATTTCCATATATATAACATGGAACATTATGCAAAATATATAATGATAGATACTCCCATATACACACCCACACAACATATACAGAAAATATTTCATTTGTATATGTATGCGTGTGTATATATATATATATACCAAAATATTTCTGGAGGAGAAAATTGGAAGTGTGTGTCCAGACTCAATGTCCAAATAAATCCAGTATCTCCAGTGTCGCGGTGACCACGACTGACCACTGTCCAGGCTAGCTCCAGCAGTGTGCGGCAGGAGCGGGGAGCAGCCGGAGGCTCTCAGCTTTAAAGCTGCTCCTCTGGAGCTCAGCTCTGCCCAGGGGAGCTGAAGCTCCAGGCACAGCGGCTGTCAGCAGTCAGGAACGAGGGAGAGGATAAAAAGTAGCAAGGAGGCTTGCCACACGGGATAATCCAAGTTTATTGAAGGGAACTCAGAGAGGACAAGCCCCGAACACCTCCAGGGAACATTTTATAAAGGGAGGTGTTACAATGGGGATGGCTTGACAGGGGACCAATAGAAATCTCTAAGGGAGGGATATGGACAGGGATAGACATCTCCATGGGCCAATAGCCCCAAGGGGAGGAGGGAAAGGGATCACATGCCCCAATGGGGCGTCGAGGTTTAGGGGATTTCCAAAGGGGGAGGTATCCAGAGGGGTAGGGTCTCGGGGGATTGACGGGGACCATATAAGGGTAAACTGGGAGGTTTCAGGTGATGGACACTGGACCTTCGGGAACAGCAGTAGGGGTTTGGGTGATTGATAGGGAAAGAGCTAGAACAAGGGGAGGAGAACAACCATGTAGGGACCACTGGGGGAACGGCTTGGGTCTGGGGTAAACCAACTGGGAATAGGAGTGGGGAAGGTAGGGATGAACCATCGGGGTACAGAGAACATATAAAAATACAATAAAAATATCGCATCACCACACTCCAAGCCATTATATCAGCAGGATGCTGATACATTTTTCCTATCCCTTTGGCACCACAGTGAGTTTTATCCAGCATATCTTTTATAAGAACTGTAGTTGGAACACAGGCTCCTGAAGTGGATAGAAACGCCAGCAGAGGCACAAACGTAGCTTAGAAGCTCTACAAAGCTTGGCACAGAACAGGGTCCTGCTGTCCTCAGCAGTGTTGGGACACGCCCCTACCTGAGACCTACAGATCACAAGAAAAGCTAACACTAGTTTTCAAATCAATCACACACTGGATATACACGTTATATATATATATATGCTATACAAATTTATGTATACTTACAACATCTGCAAAATTTATATATATATATAAAAGTATATACATCTATATAAATGTTATTATTATCCAGACACTTTTATTTTTGCTAAATGCTATTATAAAACCTTCTTGTTTGGCCAAAAGAATTCCTTTCAGGATCTGGTTCATAGTGTACTGGGTTTAGCTGGGAAAGAGTTTGTTTTGTGCACAGCAGCTGGTACAGTGCTATGCTCAGGCTGGTGAGGAGAACAGTGTTGGTCACACAGGCACACTTTCTTTAGCTGACCAGAGACGCCCCATGCCATCTGGCATCATGTTCAGCAAGTAAGCTGAGGAGGAGGTTTTTCCAAGGTAACCGTGGTGATCATTACCTGGGTCGACATCAGTCTGTTGATGGTTACTGATTGCTTGTGCATTACTTGGTGGGATTTTTCCCTTCATTTTTGTTCCCTTTCACTTATTTATATGTCTGTATCTCAACCTATAAGGCTTTGTGGGTTTTTTCCTCACTTTTGCCCTGTTGCCCTTCCAATGCTCTTCCCCATCATACTGGGGGAAGTGAGTGAGCAGGTGGGTGGGGGCTCACCTGCTCACAGTCTGCCCAGCACAGCTGAGTAAGGACATGGGTTGGCAGCATGAAGCATCCTCCTCACATAAGGCAATAACACTATTTCAGCATCCTCCACACTGGCAGTCCAAGGAAGGGTGAAATCATAGGGCAGGGCAAAATAAAAACTTCTACATGGCAACATAAGTGATGTCTAAAGCAACAGCATTTATAAATACAGACTTTGAGGATACCTTGTAGACTGACTTTTCATAAGTCAGATGCTCCTAAAATTATTCTTGAACTATTTTCAGTAGACTTGTTGTTGAAAAACTTTTGTTTAACATCACATTCCCACATTCCCAGTGAATCTTTGATCCACTGACACAGGAGTGGGAAGAAACTCCTGAGTTCCCAAATCCTGGTGCCAGCCGTGAAGGACAGACTGCCACGTCACAATCTTGCTCATGTATTTCCCAAGTTCTGTTTAAGACCAGGTAATGCACGGGCCTGCACAGGTGCCATTGAGGGGTTTGCCTTATTGATGGCTCTTTATGCCTCATTTGGCTAGGAAATACTCTTCAAATGGAAAGAGAAATATACTTGCCCTTTCAATGATACATGGGCTTGGGGTGTTGGGTGTGTTGTTTTTCCTTGTCATTAGCCAAGACCCTGCTCCTGTGATAATGAGGAACCTCTAATAAACACGTGGCTGGTTTCTATCGATCTGTTCATGCAATGCTCCCTCCTCCCTTCAGAGACTGCTCTTCCCCGTGTCTTATATAAGACACTTCCAGTAACACACCTCTAGAGATGCCTTTTTCCCCCAGAACATTGTATTTTGGACTCCTGACCAGTTTATGATGTATTACAAACCAGTTTCTTCTGTACTGCTCCTTTCATGTGCACAGTCTCATTCTTGTTATGAAATTCCCCCTCTCTGACCGAGGTCAGCTCCTCCAATTTATCTCGCTGCTTTGGCTCCTTTCTCCTCAGCGTCCCCCCAGCCCCTTCCTGCTGTGGCTCAGCCCTGTGGGAGGCCTCGCCCAGGCTCCTAGAGTGGGGTGGGCTAGGGCAGCAGTTCAGCCATGGCAGCAGCGGAGTGGGGCGAGCATGGAGGGTGGTGGGAGGCTGTGGGTCAGGCTGGCCCCCCGCACCCAAGGCCCAGCTGGGGCTTGGCAGGACCTGTGGGACGGCCGTGATGGGAGGGTGAGGAGGGTCCGCTCTGCCTCAGCCTCTTACAGGTTCATCACAGGTTCAGTTGCCTTCTCACCTTCGGCTCCTACTTCTGCTTCAACATCCCCAGCGTCCTGCAGCAGCAGTTCCAGGGTGTGAGTGCTGGGGATCAGAGCCAGGGGTACCAGCTGGGCCTCTGTCCGGGCCATGCAAAAAGGGGCTGAACCAGCAAGACTGTTATATATCAATTATTGAGAGTTGGCTTTCGCCGTATGTTGCATCAATTATGGGTTATGAGTTATGAGTTGTGATGTTGGATATAATGATATTTTCCCAGGGGAAATATCAAGGTGATAGGATATGTTGAAATGTTTAATGTTGCTGGGTTGTGAGGGTTGGTTTTACGGGGCTGTATGATCTGTATGTTGTAATACCAGTTCCATGGGGTTTGCAAAGGGCCAGGCTGTTGCCAGCCAGACTTAAAAGGCACCACCATAAAAGGAATAACCAAGGAAAAAGGACTCCAACCAATGAGGACCTTAAAGGCCCCAGCAACAGAAAAGAGTGGGCTCCCAAAAGATTGACAAGGGGGTGGGGCTATGCAAAACTGTAAATAAATATGCATTAGGCTGATGCAATCACAGGGGTCTGAAAGGCAGGATCGCCATTTTGTGGGCAAGCCTCTGGCATCCAGCCATGTTCCCAGGGCTGTCCTCTTTTGCTTTGGCATTTTTATTGAGTTCTCAGTAAATTTTAATAACTCATTTCCATATCAGATCTGGGTCATTTATAACAAGATGGAGGTGTTGGTCACCAGTGGAGTTCCCAAACCTTTTCCTGTGGTGTCGCTACCGGAGCCATGCTCCAGGGTCTTACCTCCCAGATGCTGGGGGTGAGTGGTTGTTACTGGCATATCCACTGTGGAGGTGCAGAAGCTGGGGCAAGCCATGAGGGGTTTGGACTTTCTCTTGAACAGGGGAGGAGGGGGAAGCAGAGGTTAAATGATTTGCTAAGAAGCTGTTTGTTAAAACAATGCATACAGCTTGCTCAACACTTATTGTGCCTACCAAAGCAGGATGAGAAGATAGAAGACTATTGATAAAGGGAAGGAATCTTGACCAAAGATCCTGTTTTCAACCTAAAACTAACTTAAACCAGCCTTGAAGTTTGGACTTGGGCCAGGGACATAAAGAGCATGTGCAGGGAAGCAAGGTGAAAAGTTCAGAATGAGGAAGGCCCTTTACTTCATCTCAGGGACCCCTGCCCACAACCCCTAGACAATGCTGCGCAAGCTCAACACAGATGTAAATGACTTTTGGGCTCATTGTAATACAAGGCGAGGCTAGGCAGGGCTAGGTAATGAATATGCATAGATGTATTGGGAAGCTTAATGAATATGGAACTTGTAACCCAATATATACCAAGCTGAATGGAGCTGTCAGCATGCATGACTTTGGAGGAATTATCCCCCGTGCGTCCCAGCACTGGAATAAACATTCCTACTTTACTACTTATTCCAGTAGTGGAGTCTTTTCCACCTATCACTCTGCTGCCAGGATAACTGGGAATGTAATGCTTGCCCTTGCTCAATGGTGTTGGCTCCCTGTCACCGCACTAACAAAGGCCAGTCAGGACTTCCCACCCCTGCATGTAGGAGATCCATAGCAGTGACCATCAGTTCCTGCCCTGGGCTGGGAGACAGCAGAAGTAGGGCACAAGGAAAGTTTTTCTCAGTCTCCAGATCCAAACTTTCTGGCACTGCAGGCATCACTTCACGTTTGCTGGCCCAAAGACAGAACCGTGCAGGGGGGTCAGAGGAGGACTCTCTTTTCTAAAAACTAGTCACAGTCTCAGATTATGGAAAATGCTATTGTTCAGGGTTCAGACTGACATCCCAGCATATTGCTGGCATTTCTCCAGAGATGCCAGAGTGCCAAAGCTTAATTTCTGAACGCTTGACAAATTCTTACTTGACTCATTTTCCTGTCATGTCTGCATTTATTTCCATATCTCCTGAGATGATTTGCCTTGCATGTGCTGTCTGCTGGCAGGTCAGTGCGTGTACGTGGAGAGTCACTGTCCTGTTCTCTGTGTGCCTCAGTAGCCAGGGAGGAATAACTAGAGCTTGCAAGTTGGTTGTTTTTTTTTTTTTAATTTGAATGCAGTCAGTCCCTAACATTCAGACAGTGAACTCTGGGCTAAATTGGGTGCAGTTTGTTATTGCAAACACGAGCATGCCCGCCCCCAAAAAATAGGTCAGTATTATGTCAGATTTTGTAACCTAGGTAAGTTTGTAAGGTAGTGAAAGTAAACCATATTTTTCTGTTATTTGTACTATGCAGAGTTTCTATCTGTTGACACTTTTGATAGATTTTTACTCTAGTGAATTTAGCCTCTCCCTGTCTCACACCAGTGATACCAAAGTAGATGGAGCAGCTGAGATCAGGGCTTGCAGTGAAACACTTCATTCTAGAGAGCTGCTTCCCTGCATCATCAGATATTTCTGCTGCAGCAGGTCTGAGCGGCTGTGACACTGTACAATGGCCATATAAAAATCATGTGATTAAAATCACATTTCTCTTGTGGTTATTCGAGGTGTTTAGCTTGCACCTGCTGATGTGAAGACCCAGGATTCATTTTCTAATGCAGATGGATTTTCAGAAGCTGGAAGATTCTAGCGGGGGTTTCCTGATCATATGGTGTTGAGGAGATGTTGCTTTTCAGTAGCTGTGCTCATTTTGCACGGCTGGTTTTTGGTAGCGGAAGGGCCACAGAGGTGGTTTCTGTGAGAAGCTGCTGGAAGCTTCCACCATGTCCGGCAGAGTCAGTCCCTGATGGCTCTGAAGATGGACATGGCACTGGCCAAGGCTGGGCCAGGCAGAGATGATGGAAACGCCTCTGTGATAACGAAGGAGGGGGAGGAGGTGCTCCAGGTGCCGGAGCCGAGATTCCTCTGCAGGCTGTGGTGAGACCATGGTGGAGCAGCTGTGCCCCTGCAGCCCCTGGGGATCCCCGGGGGATGCAGAGATCCACCCGCAGCCCCTGGGGATCCAGGGGGATGCAGAGATCCACCCGCAGCCCCTGGGGATCCATGGGATGCAGAGATCCACCCGCAGCCCCTGGGGATCCCCGGGGGATGCAGAGATCCACCCGCAGCCCCTGGATCCCTGGGGGATGCAGAGATCCACCCGCAGCCTTGGGGATCCCCGGGGAATGCAGAGATCCACCCGCAGCCTTGGGGATCCCCGGGGGATGCAGAGATCCACCCGCAGCCCCTGGATCCCCGGGGGATGCAGAGATCCACCTGCAGCCCCTGGGGATCCCCGGGGGATGCAGAGATCCACCCGCAGCCCCTGGGGATCCCCGGGGGATGCAGGGATCCACCCGCAGCCCCTGGGGATCCACGGGGGATGCAGAGATCCACGGGGGATGCAGGGATCCACCCGCAGCCCCATAGGGAGGATCCCCGGGGGATGCAGAGATCCACCCGCAGCCCCTGGATCCCCGGGGGATGCAGAGATCCACCCGCAGCCCCTGGGGATCCCTGGGGATGCAGAGATCCACCCGCAGCCCCTGGGGATCCTCGGGGGATGCAGAGATCCACCCGCAGCCCCTGGGGATCCTCGGGGGATGCAGAGATCCACCCGCAGCCCCTGGGGATCCCTGGGGATGCAGAGATCCACCCGCAGCCCCTGGATCCACGGGGGATGCAGAGATCCACCCGCAGCCCCTGGGGATCCCCGGGGGATGCAGAGATCCACCCGCAGCCCCTGGGGGAGGTGCCCACGCCGGAGCGGGTGGATGCCTGCAGGAGGCTGGGATCCAGTGGCAGAGCCGGTGGAGAGAGAGGGCCCTGCTTCCAGGCTGGAGCAGCCTGGCCTCGGAGGACTGCACCCCGTGGAAGAGTGACCCACGGTGCAGCACTTTTGGAGGACTGTTTGCCCGTGGGAGGGACTCCCGTTGCAGCAGGTCGCAGGGAGCTGCTGCTCGTGAGATGGCAGCCACGTTGGAGTTCAGGGAGAACTGTCTCCCGTGGGAAGGGACCCCACGGGGCAGCAGGGGAAGGACTCCTCTCCCTGAGCAGCGGAACAAACCCTCGGCTGACGAACTGACCAAGCCCCCCACCCGCTGTCAGTGGGAAGGAGGGAGGGGTTGGAGGGGGAAACGGTGTTTTAAGGGCTTATTTCACTTCTTATTATCCTCCTCTGATTTTGTTAGTAATAAATTTACTTTGTACCTCTTTTGGTACCTCCTTTGTACCTGTTTTGCCTTTGGAGTGTTCTTTCCCAGTCCTTATCTCAACTCATGAAGCCTTCGTTAAATTTTTCTCACCTCTGCCCAGCTGTGGCAGGGGAGGGCGAGTGAGCAACTTTCATGGGTGCCTGGCATTTGGTCAGTGTCAAACCAGGACAGTAGCAAAACCAATGTTATTCAATCATGCCAGGTCTATCAGTTTCCTACTCTTCAACAAATGCTTTAGAACTATGAATTAATACAGACTAACACTAAGTTTCGTATTTACATGTTGCATAAGACTTCAGACTATGGAATGAGGAGTCAGATCAAGGTGAACTATAGTCAAGAAACTAAGGGATCAGATAAAGCTGATGGTGCAGTCTCCTGGCTTTTCTTCTGGACTGAAATTGTATAAATGCGCTGAGCTCTTGCTGCTACTGCCACAGGAAGGGAAAGGGAAGCCGTGCTGTGCCAGTGGCCAGTCATTTCCCATTTGACAAGGGCTTCTGGGAGAAGACACAAGTCCCCTAATGGCTGGCTGGTCATGGAACTGGGAACTGAGCAGGAGAAATAGAAATCATTTTTAAAGGCCTGCATGAGTTTTTGTCTGTATCTGCACCTCACAAAGGCTCTGTGACTTGTACAGAACTTGACCTGCCCCAATGGAACTCACCATAACAGCACCAGGCATAACAGCACACCGGAGTGTGGGGAAGGCTTGGGAATGACTCCAGCTCAGTACAACCTGCTGTATGCAGTCTATGCTTGGACGTGAGTCACTTTGCTCTAGCTTTGGGGGTGGGGTGCTTTGGTAGTTGCTTTCAGGCAGTGAGACGCACATTTCCGTTCTAGTTTTCTCCCAGAAATGCAGTAGTGGTTATTCTGGCTAGATTCCTGATTGATAAACTGGGAAATTGCTGTAAGTTCTGGGGTTCAAAGAATTTATTCCTGTACTGAAGTGGAATTTCAGGCTGCGCTTTCAATGCAAAGGGATGATTAAAGGTTCCACTGTACTAACACCACAGAGTGGTGGAGAGTAGGGACAGCTCTGTGTGGGTGTGTGATGGTCAGCTGAGCAACTGAGACATTCATGCTTTTACCACTGACTTAACCTGAATTGACACAGCACAGCAGTAAACACACTTTTCTCTGACATAGACATGACAGAGAATAGTATTACATGTTTTTGATGGGACAAAGTGATAAAGCAGGGTTCTGTTCCCAGCTCTGGCATTTGCTCTGGTGTGTGCTGAAAGCAGTCCCAGCAAATGCAGTCATGCTCTGTATCACAGAGGTAAATGTCTTAGAGAGGGGAGAGAGGCACAGAGAAGATCATGTCCTCTAGGTCAGTCTGCAGTGGAGCTCAGGGCAAGGTCAGAGACTATAGAGTTCAGAGTCCCCTGCCACTTGCTCTGCCTCTCTAACCTCCCACCATGATAATATCATTTTTTTGAGGATTGCCAAGTCATTTTATAGAGACCAGTCTTTACAAGATTGAAAATGGAGAGTAAACTGATAACATTTACTGGTGTGTTTTGAGGTTGTTCTTTAGCTTTTTGACACAGAATGCTTTTGTCCTGATTTCAGCATGTCTGTTGAGGTTTGTGCACTTTTTCTGTTTCTCCCTAGTTGGTGTTTTTGTTTTCTTTCTTCTCACTGTGCTGGGATCATCCATCTTTCCTTTAGGCTCACACTACAATGGCTCGCCATACCTCCTCCCAATGATGACAGGAAAACTGCTCTTTGGTTCTGGGAATGGGTCACTGACTAATTCACATTTACATATTTTCATATTCTCATATTTATATCTCACCAAAGGGTCATGATACATTTTTGCTGCCTAGACCCTTTTCCTACCAGTCAGCTTCACCTGCTCTTCCCCAGAGACTTGTGTTGCCAGCAGAACACTGTTCCTTGATTTAATGTGTGATGAAGTGTTTAAGAAGTCTTCCCCTCTAAAACATTGTCCTTCTCTCAAGGGTGGGGATTGACATGTGATTTCTCTGCCTTTGGAGTTGTTTTTGCTTGCCTTATAGGAGCAATAAGTTCACCTCCCATGCCCCTGCATGATTTAGTACATTCTAAAATGGACTATGAGGCTGGCACATACCTCCTCTGGCACATGTATCCTCTTGGCGCGTGTAGAGCATCCCCCAGCCTGAGCTCTCTAGCTTGAGAGAGCTGTGGCTTCTGTGCCATGCTCTTGGTCAAGCCTGTCTGTTCAAGAGAGGATTTTTCTCTTCTCCAAGTTGTGCAGACTCGTATCACAGCCTTCAGGTTCAAGGGGAAGGAGCTGGCACTGGCATTTGGACTGACTCTGTCTTTCTTCCATCTTGGGAGTGTCCTCAATTTTTTCTTTACCCAATAGTTTGAGACAAAGTTTGGAATGCAGTGGACATTCTGGGGAGGTGAGTTTCTTTGGTGTTTTCTAGACCCAGGCCAGCCTGTTTTGTCCAATGATTAAAAGAACGTGAAAGAGGTAGTGAGGTAAGCAGGAAGTGGCACATGATTTTCCAGTTTTTCCTGTTGCTTTCTGTGTGCAATGAGTGTTTCTGCACTGATGCCAGAAAACCCTCTCTAACTCCCTAGTGTCAACCTGACAGTTTTGTTTTCGGGACATACTTTAACATCTGCAGTCACAGACAGTCAGTACTTAATACAGACATACTCCCATGGAATAGAAACTTCAGAGTGAGACAGGAATGAAAAGTGTTTGTTATTCTGTACTTTGGCCAGCAGAACATGCTGATTCTGCAGCAGTGTCTGTACTGGTCCCAGCAGAAGATGCCTTGCACGTGGCTGATTGAAAACATGGGTAAATTACTGTGAGAAGCAGAACCTGAACTGCACTTTTCTTAGTGTGAATCTATTCCAGGGCTTGTATTTTTAGAAGATTTGAGCTTCTCTCCTCTTTGTGGTGCAGTGAGATGAGATCTCTCTCTAGTGGAAGGAGGGGCTTAAATGGCACATGGGTACTCTGCTGGAATGGTGAGGTTAGGGAGACTTGCTTCAGAGCCCTCTGTGTACAAAGACTCAGTGATTATAGAAAAGTGTTATTTACCAAACAACAAGGCAGTATGGGCCATCACCCACTGAAAAGAGGATGCATGTGTGTGATAAATCTCTTGCAGAAATTGAAACCTGCTAGTGTCCTCTGATTCCAGCTCTCAGAGAAAAAGCTGTGGTGGGCATGGGGTGTCACATCCTGTCTGACATTCAGTTTTGTGCTCAGGCAGCATTTGCAAGCACAGTACAGTGACTTCTGTAGCCCATGAAGGGGTCAATGCATCAGACAAAGTGTGCATGCATCTCAGAAGCTGTTTCGGCTCTTTGGAAAACAAAATGGGTACAGAACTCTTTCTGAGAAGGATGCCATTCCTTTCTGAGAAGGATCCGCCGCCATCTGCAGCAGATGTCCATTGCCAAACTTGCTTTGGCATATGCAGCATAACCAGTCTCACTACTCTGGAGCTGCCTGTGCTCACAGGTCAGATTGCTGTGGTAACTGGAGCAGGTCACACCAATGAAGAGGTACAGCCTCTTCATTGTTCAGCCCTGAAATGCCACCCCTGTTCTGGGGACCAGGGAAGTTTCCCAGTGTCTGCCTTGCTTTTACCTTGGGTGTATTGCAGAGGCCTGCTGCAGGTCAGGAGCATTCTAGCCACAGGCCAGCTGAGCTCTGCCTGAGAGACTAAAGTGGCTTTAGCCTCACCAGCCTCAGGCAGTCCTGCAGCCATGGGAGCTCAGTGGGCAGAGCGCAGGGATTGTGACAGTGTGGTGCAAGATCAAGGGTACTACTCTATGTTTTAAGAGAAGCCACACCTGGGAGTCATGGAGAATTAAGCATTTTACATGCAGTGCGTTTTGTCATTCAGTGCTCTCCACTCTGAGGAATTTCTAACACCTCTTGTTGCTCTGTGTGCTGGGGTTTGTTTCAACCCTCACAGTCAGTGTACTTGATAAAGTGGGCATGCGGCAGCTGGGCTTGGATGGTATTATCCAGCAAGAATCAAAAAAAGTGGTACGTGGTGCTTTTCCATCCTGGAAATCCCAGGTGCAGGAGCACTGTCTTCGGAGCGCAGGGAAGGCTGCAGCAACAGGAGCCAGTCCTGGCCAGGAGAGGGCATTCCCACCACTCGGTTCAACACTGCAGAGCAGTGCTGAGCAGATCACATCTGTGAGCCACCAGCCAAGAGTTCCCTGCCTAGAGCCTTCCAGAGGTAGCACTTGGAATAGCAGTAGCTTTCTGAGCCAGTTACTTCCTGACTGTAGGTGGCTCAGAGGAGCATTCTGTGCACAGAACTAGCTGGTAGACTCCCTCTGAACTGCTTTCAGGATCCAGGATAGCAAATAGCTAATCGGCAGTACTGAACTATCTCTTGCCAGCCCTTATCTTCAATTCCTCCTTGCATTCTGCTGTCCAGGAACAAGCATTACAAGCAACTTTGGTCTGCAATTTTTATGTCACTTTGATCTATTAGATGGCTTCCTTCTCATGACAGTACTCTCAACCGGTTTCTGCAGCTGTGTTGTGACTTCTGTTTATAGTGTACCTTTCTGCTGTGTTTCACTTAAGGATGTGCAGTGGACTCTTAACAGAGCCTGCTCAAAACAATCTCTTGCAGCCAGAACCTTTATAAAAATAAGAAAGGTTTTTTTGTTTTCTTTACTGGATAGTGTTAAAGAAGGAATGTTTTAGAGTCAGCACATCCCAAATTTCACTTAGAGGTGCATGAACTGCCTTTCAGTTCCCTTTTACTTGCCATTACTTCTTAAATCTCTTGTGCCCTTCAGTGGCTTGCAGAAAGTGACACTGGTATGAAGCTGGGCTGTTTTCCTCGGGAGTGAGGGCACATCTTGTCTTTGCAGCAGATTCAGGACATCCAGCACCTTCCCCTTTGCTGCTGGCTCCTGGTCCTCATCATCATGTTCTTCTACAATGGAGTCTTCCCCTTTGTGGCAGACGCCAGGTGTTCCATGGCTGTGGCCTACTGACCGACATGAGCCGACAGAGCCTTGCAGGCCTTGATTTTGGGAAGACTGGGAAATACAGGGGTAATGGGCTTGCTCCTTCCACTCATGAAATGTGGAGAAACATGCCTTTAACACCTAAAGGTTTGAGAGTTCTTTGACCTTTCTTTCCCTTCAAAGATGAGAGAAGCTTCTGGAAGACAGCAAAAATACCTTAAAGGAAAATGATTCATCCAATATTTAAAGCTTCAAACACTGCCAAAGTAGGATCAGAAGGATTTGGGAGAACGGGAAGAAATACTCCATTTAAAAAACAGCCCACAGACATTTCACCTTTGTGATAGACCAGCAAAGTGGGTGTCTCCTGAGCTGGGTGGGGTGTCAGCTTCACAAGCCTGGGGCAGCTCTGTCCTGCAGCTGCTGCACTCTGCTGTGTCTGGAACATAACTGGGCTTACTCAGCCTGGGTTTGTACAAGAGGAAGCCTTTGTATCTGGTGAAGGCTTCACACTTTTTAATGCCTGCCTTTGCTTAAAAGAAAGCAACCCAGCCATCTAATTTGAGACTCCTGCTTCTGTCTTGGGGCTCTGCCAAAGACTTGTTTTGCTGCTTTGTTCCCGTTTGTGGATGATGTGGCTTCTGTCACATAATGAACATGAACTTTTATATTAGGTAAGACCTGCAGTAAAAGAAATAAAATTAAAATGGTAGTATTTCATTAGTGATGTGTAGGAAGCCACTGTGAAATCAGGAGGGAAGAAATGTCATCAACATGACAACTGATGGGAAGTAGCCATGCAGGTAGCCAAATCAAGTTTAAGTAGCTACAAGATCTCTAAAAAAACCCTTGTGAAAGCTGTTACACTGAATGACTGTAAATTCTATAAAGAATTAGAGGAAGTTTAATGAAATTTCTGCATGTCCCTAACAAAGGTGAAAGGCTGGTTTTGACAATGGGTGTTCTTTGCTATAACCAGGTCTCCTTAAAAGAATTTCCCTGGGACAATTCCTAGTATTTCTCAAATGTAGATATTCAGCATAAATGCTGATCTTTGCTGCTGGATTATTTTTAGACCATTGTCCTGCCCCTCAGCATTCACCCCCTTGAACTGATAAGGCTTTTTGCTTCTTAAAAGAGGATGTCAAAACTTCACCCATGTGGTTTGGACAGGTGACAGCACATTGCTGCTGTGAGCTATGTTGATGGAAGGAAACACGTTCCACTTGAATCTGCAGTTTCACTCTGCACTTGCAAAAGTGTCTCGAAAGTGTCTGAAAATACCAGCTCCTCTGTGGTGTGCACCAATTAAAAAGAAAATAAACCACCAAAGGCTTGGGACTACAAACCAGATGGAATCAAGCTTGTTTACAAGTCCTCTCATTCAAAACCTTCCTGCCCGTATGCTTGTGCTCAAACTTACTTTCTATCAAAATAACCAGATCAAGAATACTAATTATGTTTTTTTCTTGGCTTCATTTTATTTTTAGCAAGTTTATCCAGCATAAATCTTCTGGTTACAATCAGCAGGCAGCCACTCACATTTCTGGGGCAGTGTACGACAACTCCCTCATTCACTCCACAGCAGTTGGCATATTAATTGTGAATACCCAAAACACGGAAGCACTCTTGTTCCATAATTTGTTCCTGATTTTTTGAAATGTCTGCTACAGCCCCCTCAAACAGAATTTCACCTGTTGTGGCTGAATGAGGAGTCCTTCATATCCTTGCAAACTGTGAGATGCACCTTACCCTGACTTAAATTACAAGAAGTAACATTCCCCCGTTTTTACCTCTGTCCTGTAATTGTGCTATGGTAGCACCAACCCATGGTACATGGGTGTGTGTTTTGGGAAGTCTGAGACCGGAACAGAAAGAATTGGGATAAGCTTTGCAAGTAGATGGGAAAGGACAATCTGCATGCAATCAGGCCCTGTTTTGTCTAACAGCTTCCATTCCTTATTTCCATAATTGTTGCAATATAATGATGTTTTCCCTCCCGCTTTGTAAAAGCCTGGCGTTTTGCCTGAGTACCAGACACCTAGTAACATTTCAATCTCAGTTCAGAGTGTGCAACTGGTCTGCTACACTGCCAACAGTAGAACAGCTGGTCTGCTACACTGCCAACAGCCAGGAAATGCCATGTCATTGCCACTCTGGCCAGCCCACTGTGTGCAGCCCCATGTGCCACTAGGACCCATGGGAAGCAGGATACCCTGGAAGAGCCTTTCTGTTTGTTCCCTTCACCAGGACTACACTGGACT
The DNA here is from genome assembly GCF_041296385.1 of Aphelocoma coerulescens. Classification (NCBI taxonomy): domain Eukaryota; kingdom Metazoa; phylum Chordata; class Aves; order Passeriformes; family Corvidae; genus Aphelocoma; species Aphelocoma coerulescens. Next base: position 739,247 of record NC_091028.1, read on the forward strand.
GAGAGGTGTCCTTGCTGTTGGCTGTGCCATGCTGACTCTGCCAGTCTTCGCTCTCCTGGCATTCACATCTGTGCCTCCACTGGTCTCTACCATCTGGCTGAGGATCACTTACTCCTTCGCTGCTGTGAGTTCTCAACGATAGCTGGGTGTATTGTGGCTACACTCCTACATGTAGATGGTGTATTACTGCTGCCCTGCTGAGCAGGTTTCACAGCCACAGGTTGAAGTCATTGGCTCTGCAAACCTGTAGTCTTTGCTTAGTAACAAATAACCCTAAAGAATCAACATGGAGCAGAAGGCAGAGCACAGCAAGGAAGCACTCAATACAGTGCAAAGCATTAACCTCACTATGTTTGCTTGGTGCTCTTTTACCTTGACGGTAACACCTGGATCTCCTATGAGTCTCATTAGTTAAATCATCAGGTCTGACTCCCATTCTGAAATATGAATCAGGTTATTTCAGTTTCAGATAACCTGTGCTGTCTGCGCTGTCTGAAGCTGCTTGGAAAGGATGTCTAGAATCAGCCAATAGGCTGGAGGGACAGATACCAGATTTCTTGATGAGCAAGTATAAAGGATTACTTAGTGGGAATAATTCCTTTTTGAATGAATGTCCATCTAATATCTTTAAATAGGCTCTGAGTTTGTGTTTTCATTGCTCTCCCCAGGCTAGTATGTGGCCATCTATACTGCTTGTGGTCCCCCAAGTGACTTTAGGGACAGCGATGGGGCTGGCAACTTCTGTACAGATGGCTGGTGCTGGCCTTTCAAATCTGATTGTTGGACACATTCTGGGAACAAAGCCCAGGTGAGAATGCTTTATCTCTTTTTTTTTTTTTTTTTAATAAGCAGAGAATTCAGCAGTGCTTTAGTGGAGCAGTGTGAACAGGAATCAGGGGATTTGCAACCTGATGCTGCAGGCAACTAGAGAAACGCCTTAAGTATCTTTAAGTGACTAGTTGTTCTCTCCTGTTTTGGCTTTCTAGTGAATTAAAGATCCCTCTGTGGTGCTAGCAACAGATGATGATCTTTATGCTCGCTAATGCTGTTGCATGCATCATTGCCTCGGTTAGCCTCAGTGTTGTGGACAAGTATCAGGTATGTGTGATAAAATAACTGTGAGAATAACAGAGAATAACTCTGTATCACTGAGCTCCTTTTAACAAAGTAATAGCTGTTGGGTGTGTATGTGAATGACTCTCAAAAGGAGACTGCATAAAAGGAGAACCCTCTGCTCCATACGGATACAGTGCATCACAGTTTTGCCTGGTACCAAGCCATTGGTGGCTGTATGTTTTCTGGAAGACAGTGAGGGCAACGGCCAGGACCCAACTGTGGCAATGTGTATGTACAGGAAAAACAGGGTCCTTTTGTCACCAATTGCTGCCTTGATTTTCCAGGATGGGATCCTGGACAGAGCCAGAAAGGGAGCACCTGTGGGGCAGGACAGAGACCCTGCAGATGCAGCACAGCTCCTTGATGATGACACAGGAACTGAAGACTCTGTCAGTTGAACCTTGGCAAGGAGAGAACGATTGCACTGCCAGACACACCACTGATCACTTCTGCCTGAAAGTGTTTTAGTCTGTGTACTTTAAACATCTTTAAAGGGAATCTTGAAGGCAATTGTCTACAGACTGGGAATCTTTCTGCTTTCTTAGGCATGGCACAGGGGTCTCCTCTGTGGTTCTTGGGCATTCTCCAACACCCACACACCTGCATGGGGCACTTTAAGGTCTGCACTGCAGTCAGTGAAGCTCACCTAGCTACCCTTGTTCATGAGCTGTCATACAGCTGCTTGTCAACCTTGCAGCACAACTGCCTGTGAAGGTGTGCCTGGCTGCTCTGCCACCAGAATCCTGCACAACAGCACTTGCTAACACCCAGCAGGCCTGCTGTTTCACTCAGTGCTCTAGATAAGCCTCTTCCACAGATCTTGTGCCCATGCAAGTGACGTCATCATTATTCTTTAGGCAGGAGTCTGAAACTGATGACCTTTTGCACACAAGCTAGCTTAACTGCTTATTACTTTACTAGAAATGCTTCTGTAAGCTGTGCATATTCATTGCCCTTCAAAAGCATAAAAGGTTTTGATCTGGAATTCTGTCCTTTATACCCCAGTGCTCTTAGTCAGGAAGGCTAGAGGCTTATTTTACTCAGCCAGCTGCCCTCTGCACTGGGCAAATGTTCACAGGGTTTTCAAAAGCACAAAGGAGGCTTTAAGAATGAAGTAAACTCTAATAGCCAAGTATGAGAAATGCTGAAGTGAATGACACATGTAAATTACTACAGATTCTCAAGTTGCATTTAATATAAACAGTTCTAGATTGAACATGAGTTAGGCACTGATAGCATCCAGTAAAGTCATATTTTAAGACAAATCCACTCATCAATTCAAAGCTTGGTTGAACTGATTTACTGAAGATGATGAGCAGCTCAGACAGCAAGGTCTTCAAGTTTTAAGTTACAGTGAATTCATTTCAGACCATAATCAAAGAATTTCCCTTTTAGAGTTTGGTGCAGCAGAAATTTAAGGGGGGAGGTAAGTCACAAAACTACAAAAATCACAAACTCCTCTAGTTTAGCAACAACCTCCCAAGACTGAGTCCCACCCTTGTTCAGTCAAGGGCAGCTGGAGCAGGTTATCCAGGACCTGCTCAGAATTTGAGCATCTCCATGGATGGAGACTCTGCAGCCTCTCTGGCCCACCTGTCCCAGTATCTGACCCCTCGCAGGAAAAACGTGCATCCTTGTGTTCAGATGGAATTCCATGTGGTTTCCCTTGTGCCCATTGCCTCTTGTCCAGAGCAGAATCTGACTCCCTCATCCTTGCTCCCTCCCAGCAGGTACTTGAGCACACTGGTCAGATCTCCCAGAGCCTTCTTGAGCAGCCCCAGCTCTCTCAGCCCCTCCTCTCTTCTGCAAGATGCTCCAGTCCCCTTACCACCTTTCTGGTCCATCACTGCACTCCCTAAATCACATCTCTCTTGTACTAGGGAGCCCAAAACTGCACATGGTGCTCCATGTGAGGCCTCATCAGTATTTTAACCCAGCTGGCAAATCAGATTCCTGCTAGACTGGCTTCAAAATACCCTTTGGCCTCCACTTGCTGCACTACTCTTCAGTGCTGAAATCCTGCACTTACATATTTTCAGAGGAAAAATCCCATGAATTTCCAGCTGTCATTTTGAAAAACCACATACTGCAGGGCTGTAAACTAATGTTGGAGACTTGCTTACAGAAAAAAATATGTGTTCAGAGCTGACTGGTGTGTTAGTACCCTGGCTTAAAAGCAATGACTTCAGCCTGGTTTGCTGAAGCCATCAGCTTTCTTAGTTTATGCCATGTGATGCAGCAGCTAAACTCAAAGGGGGTTGGTGCTGTAACGAGTGCTGGGATAACCACTCGAAGTCCTGTAATTGCTCCTTCATAGAAGAAGCTCACTCAAAAACCAGCCATTCCTGTTTGACATCCCATAATCTACCTCCAAATTACTAGAAAAGAAACTTCACTCTTCTGTTTTGAAGAAGAGTTGTGACATACTTTCCTTAAAGTCTGCCAATGGTTAACAAGGTTTGAGTTGGTGTAGCACCAAAGCCTCACTGCCTGCTCTGCTGGGGGTCACTAGGAAGCATTCCTGCCCCTCTCCTGCGCTCACTGCCTATATGGAGAACTTCTGTTGGCTAAAGAGGGTTTTACAGAAACCATCGTACAAAGATCCTTGCACTTGCTTATAAAAGCCCTGTCATAGAATCTGAAGATGTGAGGACATTCTGATGACCTTTGGGTCTCTTGCACAAAGACCATCTTCAGGGTGGGAGGACTCAACTGGAGCCTCTCACAGGCAGAGTTCTTCGGAACAGGCTGCTCCTGTCTTTCAGCTCAGATGGATAAAGCTCAAAGCTGACGTAACAGTAAGGAGGCAGATGATGTCCCTCCCTGGAACGGTACCTGCTCACCTCCACTGGGCACATTGATAGCTTACTCTTACTCAGCATTTTTCAGTAATGACTCCCTGATGACCTTCACTTTGCCTGTCTTCCCCATTTTTGCTGGACACCCACAGCTGGGATACCAGAGCTCAGCTCTGAGCTTTCAAAAAGGCAATTGCATGGCTCTCATACTATGGTTGAGCTTGTCATGAAAATGAAAGGGTGGCATTCACAGAGGTCAACATGCTGCAAGAAATGGAAGGAAACAATCAGGGGGGTTTTTTGTTTAACTTTTGTAGTGTCACACTGATCATGATAATGGGTAACTGAAATCCCCACCCCTCACCCTGTCCCTAGCCTCAGACACCCTGGGCCTTAACATTTAAGCTGCAAAATATTCTCTGGCAGAACATTCCTCTTGCCAAAGACACAGTGGATTGAGACTCGTAAAATACAGATTGTGAAGCCTTAAAGTGGACATTAGTTCAGGCAGTTCACACTGAGGTGGACTTGTGTTGCTCTTCATGCCCCACTGCATGCTCCCAGAATGTCCCAGCCAGAATGTTAAACACTGACACAGTAGAGCACACATTTATGTAAGCCTGTGGGAGGAGACAGTGGAGAAAAAGCCATCATCTTTATGATCTTTATGAAGGACCTGGCATAACCTTAAGTTCCCATTACTTCAACAGGCCCCTGTGCTTCTGATCCACCTGGACACAGAGCACTCTGTGGTTTTGGCTTAAGTGGCACATAGCACACACCCAAGCAGCGGCAGAGGAGGGGTCATGGAGAGCCAAAGGCAGCACAGCTACTATTTAAAATATCTGTGTATGTAGGAGGGAGGAGAAAGCAGTGGGTAAGACACCACAATTAGAAGGCAGCTGGACCTAGAGAGGTTGATGAGTAAAGCAAATTCCCGCATTCTTGCTGGCTATGGCCAATATTTTGACCTACTTGAGGAGGAAGAGGTTGTCCTGTTCACAGTATAAGGAGCTTGAAAGAAAGGGAAAGCCAATTCAAGATAAGACTGTCTTCATTCCCAGAAGATAACACCATAAAAATAATCAGGGCTGCTAATTTAGCCCAGGAATTTAAATCTGCCTCTTCCTGCTCACTGACTATGTTCAAAGGGAGGAGTGGTGAGTGGGCCCAGCTTGGGCAGTCAGTTTAGCCTGCTGGGAGACTTCTGGGCATCAGTTCTTGGCCAGCAATGAATTGTTACCCAGTGGTTCTTGCACAGCCGATAACCAGTAATGACAGAAACAGCTTACATGTGACCAAGTCTCCCCACAGCCAGGATACTGTGACCTGACTTTGCTCCTTAAGAAACAATGGAAAATTCCAGCCTCAATGACATTTAATCCATCACCTTTTCCAAAGGGAAGCAATACACGGTTTCAGCAGAGCTTCAAGCTGAAATTCAACAAGAGACACATCAGAGGGCTTGGATATATTGCTGGGTGGCCAGGCCACCACACAATCACCCAGGTAGCCAAGAGACTTGGACATTCACACACCAATGTGATCATATTGTACATAAGCAACTCTGAGAACCTTCTAGGGAACATACTACAGCAGTTACTCATTTAATACTTAAATAATTGTCTCCACACATGACTACTTTACATATCTTCTCTCACTAGACAAGCCCCAAGAATGTACTTTGGATATTCCAAGTCTAATTAGCTTGTATAAATCATTCAAAAAACTCACAGTAATGCTGCTTAAAACACCAACAGAGAGGGCATTAATCTTCCTCATTGAGAGTGCAGTGCAGGGTATTATGCAGTCATGCAACGGATGGACAGTATCAGACAGTGCTTGCTTAAAGGTTTTGCACAGCAGCCAGCAGTCTTCACAGGGGTTGTGCACGATCTGTGTTAACTGGCACACATGAGAATCAGAAGGGATGACACACTGCAGCTGGGCTGTTCACTAGAGTGGCGTCATGTACAGGACAGACATGGTGACATGTTTAGGGACTAAGCAGCAGATATGCCTAGAACCACACACAACTCATGAAAGCATGCAAGTCCTCCTTTAACCACTTCCTTGGCTAAGCTCACTATGGACTATGGATACTACCATTTTCCTGCCCAGACTGAAACAGCAACCCAGATAACATTCTATCTGAAGTGTTTAGCTACAAACAGGCAGTTTTGGGGAAAGCAATGAGGTAACACACATAGTTGCAAAGTGGAGCTATACTGCAGTCTACTGTTGGCTGCAGCTCAAAGGAAAGACAATCCTTCATTGCTAATGTGCTATCTATCAAGGACATTGCCACATTCCCACACTATGCAGATCCCACCCAAAGCACTGTACATGCCTCAGAGGAGAGTTCTGAACTGTAAATGGCCAAACACAGAAGTCACTGTAGGAGTGAGGGCTGGCCAAGAGGCTCTGAGAGCATCACAGCCTGGAAGTTCAGGGATGAATGACGCAGACACACAACATCCTGGCTGAGAGGCCACTGCGTCCAGCTCACCCAGAACTGCAATGTCAGTAGCTGCAGTTCCCTCCTCTGTCAGCCAAGGCAGTCTGGCACATGAAGGATGTTTTATGCACTCAACAGAATCACACAAGTGAGGGTATGACTTCTCCCTATAAAGAATATCCCCTGCTCACAGGGAATTGCTACATTTTACTACAAATAGCCTTAAATACTTAAAATATTTGAATATTTAATTCTGTTTACAATAGTGCTGAAGAACATAAAATCCCAGTGTGGTACAGAACATCATGGAATGTTGCCCACAAAAAGGCATTAAGCTGAGCTCTTGCTACCATCCTACCCCTAACCCAGGGATAAGAGGTGTCTGTCTTATGGGCAGCCTTGGGCAGGATGTCATAGCTTCTGAGCACAGTCCCCTGTACAGAAGGCCTGAAAATGTATGTGCAATTTTTTCCCATTTCAGACAATAAAATTCACCAGTGTATCTATAGTGAAATAAAGTACTGACCAATTTATAAAAGCAGGCATCTACAGCACACAATGAAGTAACAAAATACAGAGGTTTATTGATAACTGCATGTTCTGTCATTTGATTTCCAATCCCCTTCTGTCCCAGAGAAATGCTCAGATCAGTCTTACTTGATGAGTTGAAAACATTGTTTAGATTCCAAAGAAAGAAATGCAAGAAAATTAACATAGTTTAACTAATTTAAGGCCTAGTTAGAAGTTGCTGTTTAAAAGACAGGCACCGAAGCCAATGCACATCAGGTACTAAAAGATGCCAAATGCTTGATATTGCAGATAGCACCAACTATACCAGAGCCTGCAATGCAGGAAGCAGCCTCTGGTTGACTTTTCCACATGACAGGCTTCCTGTCAGGTACTGGAACAAGGAACTGAAGCGGCTAATGTGTCTGAGACTCATCCAGATGCTAGAGCACAGACTCAGGAAGAGCTGCTAGAAAATACATGTTTGGAAGTAACATAAGTTCATTCCAGGGTTGCAGTCTGAACTACTGCCTTGTTTTCCTGAGGGGGAAAAACAACAGGCAGCTCCAAACCAATCTGAAAGGTACAAAGGCATTGAAATCCCTACTTTCCATGGCTGTTTCTATCCTAGCACTGCCCCATATATTTCACTATTTGAAAAGACAACTAAGTCTTAAAGCAGTCACCCACCGCTGCTGACACAAGGGAACTGCATGGCTTAGGAAGTATTACAATCACAGAGAGGTTTAGCACCTGGCCCAGCATCCCATCTCAATGGCAGCAGTTCCCAGGGAACGTGGGCTAGAACAGCAGTGGATATACACAGTAAGGCCACTTGGTCTTTGGCATACCTGACCAACTCCTGTTTTGATATGTCAGATTTAAAAGGTCAGTATTCAATATATTTAACAGTAAGCACCTAATGTTAACATTCATATACCAATGCTCTGGATATGATCATAAAATCCATTCAGAGAACAAACCCTCCCCCAAAAACATCTGTGCAAAACATGCACACCTTCCAAACATGATTTACAACAGACTTTAGCAATAGAAACCTTCTGTTTGTGCTGGCTTTGTTTTTCCAACTAAGGTAATCTACAGCAAAATCAACTACAGCTCTAGGTTGGGGAGAACGTACATAGTTCTCCCAACCTTACCAACAAAAATTTGAGACAGTCAAAGGCAAAGGTAAGGCTGATGAAAGACAAGCCTAACAGACTCACTAACAGACTCGGCACAGGCAAAACCAACAGGAAATTCACTGTGGTGGAGACAGGAGAACAGTCCTGGTTTCCACAGGGAGCCAAGTGAAAACATGGACTAAAGCTAAGCCCTTTCAACACAGGCTGGGTCAGAGTGACCTGGCTGACATCTCAGCATATTCCTCATGGTAACTGTAAACTTCCAAGTTGCCTCTGTTCAAAGAGTACCATAAAGCTATTGTTTGCACCCACATCTTTACCAGAAAACCTACAAGCACTCAACTAGAGGCACCTACATGAAACAGCATGTTGGACTGCCACACATGAAGAGCTAGTCACAGTAATCAGCAGATTACTAAAGGCATCCAAAAGACCTGAATATCTGGGCAGGGACAGACCACAATCTTTACAAACATATGATGGTTTATGAGTATAAAAGAAACCTTCAGCATATTTTGTCCTTGTATCAGCAATCATGTGCTGCAAAGCAGGAAAGGAGAAAAAGAAGCAATGACTGAAGACACTCTTAACCATGGCAGCACTACATGTTCCAGTGGAACATACTTATATCTATGTGACTGCAAGTCAGCTCACGCTGTGAAGCTGCATTCCATTGCCATGGGGAAAGCCCAGCCTACCTGCTGTGCTTCAGAATCTTCAGGTGTGACCTCCAGGCCCCCTCCCATTCACAATGTTTGACATGTTGACTGTGTGGATAAGCCTGGCTCCACAAGAGTGTCCTGAGCCATGAGCTAGGTAAGAACCCAACAGTCTGAGGAACTCACCACTAAGTAGCACTGATTTTCACAAAGTTACACTAATGTCCCACTCTGCCACCCACCCAGGCAGGCCAATACTCAATCTTCCACAAGGCACCCATTCCCTCCCTAGCCCTCCCTCCCCAAATCACCAGGTTATCTTTCCTACACACTCTAACATAACCCTCATCCATCTGCCTAAGTATCTATTCACAAGCAATAGTGTATAAACTGACCTCACCACCACAGACAAGAGTTTCTCCGTTAGGGACAGTGACACAATGACCCTAATAGAATGCAATGCTGGATTTCCCCCCTGGCGGATTGAGGACTTTGTTGTGTGAGCGTGGCCTTGGCCCTAGTCGGGGTTCATGATTGTCTATCTTGGGTTCTGGCTCCTTGCATCGCTCCTCTTTGCCCAGAGCTTTTTTCTCGCCTCCATCTTCCAGGTGTGGTTTGATATTTTCTGTAGCTGCATTAAAGAAAACAGATTAGATCATCAGATCACTCACTATTCTGTAGTACAGTAAGCGCCTCATCTTCTGTGGGCCACATTATTTCCCACATCTCCCATTCACAGCACATCAAGGTTTCTCATTATCTGTTCATTTTTCCTGAAGCAAACAGGTGCTAAGAATTTCACTTTTCACAACAATTTCTCTCTTCCTTCAGCAATCTTTCTAAGAAGGATATAAAGACTGAGCAATACACCTTCAGAATTATTTTGGCAGTTGCAGGCAATTAAGAGATACAACGTACCAATCAATCCCTTCACACTGAGCTTGTAAGCAGGGGTCCCATCATTCTTTAACAATTAGCTGAGCAAGAATACATTTTGTCAGTCAGCTATTTTTTACAACTACAGAAGGCCAAAATTACCCATTTGAAGGAGATGGCAATAGAGGAAGAGGTAACTTGACAGGATGTTTTGCCATATACAAATTCCATACGTATCTGTATGTAACACACATGGCATCAAGCAAAGTATAAATACACAGAGTATCATGACTCATGCCTGTGTTCACTTCAGTAAGAGGAAGAGAACCATTTCCCTGAGACAAGTGATCAGATTTCTGACTAAAGTTTTCAGTCATATTATCCTAAAATCACAACACTAAGGCTACTGTTTAAGCAGAAGCACAAGAAACTTCCTCAGAGCTTATCTTCCCAAAGAGAACAGAGAAAATAATTTCTCTTGCTGACCTTCTAGCTTCTTTGGTGTTTCCTCTTCTTTCAAGACAATGTGATCCTGCAAAGAAATCAAAAACTATCTTAGTGTATTATTGTTCTCAAACAGCAACTCTGTCACAAAGTCCTTCTGGAACTTTTGCTTCATTTCTAAGTTAATAGATCACTGATCAAGTAAAAGCAAGCAGTGTGCAACCCTTCATCCCCTCCACTTCTACAGAAACCCAAAAGCAGGGGGACCAATCTTCTATGTTATGGCAAGGCGCACATTCAGACAATTCTCTGAAACATGGATGAAGAGGCTACGTTAGATCATCAAAATGCTGATCTACATCCACAGCAATGGTGGGTTAATTGCCAGACTCGATTTTACAGGTCTTCTCCAACCTTAAGGATTCACTGATTTTAAGGTCAGAAATTACCATTCCTGTCAAGCACCTGCAATCACCCAGGAGAAGCTGGTATACACAACTATAATACAAGCAGCCCTTGAAGACCCTATTTGTATGCAGCAATTCCTGTCTTCAAGGACAGCAAGGTAACAAAATTACCTGACCAACAGTCAGGTAATAATCAAAACATTTTAAGACCATTTTCCCAACAATCTCAATTGACTGTTGGAAAGACACGGCCACACGTCAGAGAAGTGTCTTCCCACCCATGAAACTCAACTTGCAGTAGTTTTTTGTAAATATCCCGTCTTCTTTCCATCCCAGTATCTCCCACAATTCCAATGCTCTAATTAATGACATAAGAATTTCCAAAATGTTGTCCTCATTTAGTCAGGAATTCATAGGAATGAAAGTTACATTTCTAAAAAAAGTAACTGAAAAGAAACAGCATCCATCCCAATAAAGGAGTACAGAGAAACAAAGCAAAACCCTCTCCTACACCAACAGCACTACTCCTGCCAAAACCTAGCTCCCAGTCTTATTTTTCCTCCTCATTGCATATGGCCCCTACTCAGAATATGCATAAAAAGAAAGCACTCTACCAACACTTTAAATTTAAGGGGAAAAAAATAAAGGCAAGAAAGTTAAATTGGACTGATCCTTTCTTCCTAAGCTTACACAAAAAACTAGAGTCGTTTTCAGCACAATGACAATTTCTGTCCCAGTTCCAGCCACAATGAGGTTATATTTGCAGTAGCCAGGGAGGGCATGGCCAGGACCTGGAGCTTATTCTTTACCACATCATGTGCAAGGGGTGGGGGGAAGAGGTTCTTTCTGGCCTGCGGTGGTGGCTGAGTGGTTGGGGTAGTGCCTGGTTCACATGGTGAGCATTCAAGTGTGAATTGTTCATTCTTCTTGTACACTCCGTTATAAATTTTGTGCTGTTACTGTTCTCTTCCTATCTCATTGCTGTTTCCAGTAAATTGTTGTTATTTCAACCCATGAATTTCACCTTTTGTGCCTCCAATTTCCCTCCCCAGCCACAGGGGGAAGGGGGAGGGGAGTGTGAGTGGTGCATGGTTTGGAGTGTTTTCAGTGGGAACACTAAACTAGGGAATACCATTCCTAAACCACATCTTTCATAGAATGTTAAATTTCTGTGCTATCTGACATGCCAAAGATATTATCAGCATAATATCTACTCACTTAGAGTAAGGCAGCAGGTTGTAAATGTATATATAGGGCACTTAAAAAGAGTAACTGGTAATGTATCCTGCTTTTTCCAAACCCAGATGTGCTCATAACTACAAGCAACTATTACACATCCCAGCTTTAAGATCAAAAGTCAACTGTATAACCTATGTGTAACAACTGTAGCACTATACCAAGAGACACTTTACACTTTTGTCTATCAGGAATCAAGTACCTGCTGGGCCTGACACCACTGATCCCAAGTGTAGAGGAATTCCTTGTGGAGCGGGGGCATAGGATACCCCAGGAGAGCTTGGGCATCCCAGGGCTGTTGCAGAAGTACCCCTGACGGGGCCTCAGGCTGAAGATGGGCTTGCAAGGCACCTGCTAGCCAGCAGCCTTGAACAGCCTTGGGAAAAGGTATACACTGGTCAGCAGCCCCGCTGCTTAGAGGCTTTCTCGTGGGAAAGGGGTGTGAACTTTGCAAAGTATAACTTGGTGAAGGTAAACAATAAAACTGAAGCACGATGCTAAAATCGTATCGGTGTTCGTGTCGTGACTCTGGCTGGTTCCCCTGCACCCGGGAACCTCCCCCTGCTAAATCTGGCGCCCGAACAGGGACCCAAGTCAGTTTTGCTACATGCAGGTTCGCTTAAACGTGGTAAGACTCCGAATTTCATCGTATCGGTGCGGCGGAACCAGGGGAGCCAGAGCAGGTGGCCCCAAAGCCGAGTAAAGCCGGGGGCCCGGTCTCAAAAGCTGAATAGAAGGCCGGAGGATAAACCCCAAAGCCGAGTAAAGCCGGGGGCTAAACCTCAAAGCTGAGTGGCCGGAGACCGCAATTTTGAGTGGCTAAGCACGTACCTGCAGCAAAGCAGCTATGGATTACTAGGTGGGGACTCGACTCCTAGCCAGTATCCTCTGTAAGAGAAGCAAGATCGTGAAAGACCGAGATCTCAATGCCCTTGTTACGTGGGCCCGGGAACATGGGTGTGTGAAATACACTTTGCTTTTGCTCTCAACCGAAGCGTGGGGGGAAGTTGGAAACAAATTCTGGCTGTCCATGATTGAGGATGGAAAAGAAGCTAAAGAAGCTAAAGCTCTCTGCTTAACCTGGAGAGCAGTAACTAGCACTCTCGCAGAGATGAAAGCAGAGAGGACAGTGGTCGCGGCCGCCATGGAGGCTTTAGGGAGTGGCGGCTCCGGGTGTGGGGGCTCCGGAAACAGAACAGACGGGGGTCCTATGAAGCAGCGGTTGGGGACCAGGGCGGAGTCCAGTGTTGCGCGGTTCTTCGGGCTGGCTGTGAAAAGACCGATTAAAGGCACAGCAGCACCCGTCTGCTTGCTGTGGGAGTTGCTGACTCGGCAGGGAAGGAAGTTACGCCTCCGAAGTCTGAGGGAGAAATGGCTGCGAAGGTGGAAGCAGAGCCGCCCGACCTAAGGGGCAGGGCGCAGGCGGGCGAAGGAGAAACAGGCAGTCCTAGTCCAGCGGTCCTAATGCCCGGCCGAAAGCGGCAGCGCGCAACCCCCTCTGCCAGACAGCGGAGCAACGTCTGGCAGGGAAGCGGCTTCTGCGGTTTCGTCGCCTGGAGAGCCAGAGCCAGCTAGGGCTGCCAGGGGTCAGCCCCAAGAGGGGAAGAAGCACCAAGAGATGATACAAGAAGTAATCAAAAGGCTTGCTGACTTATCTACACGGCAGGACGCGCTGGAGTCCAAGGCTTGTGATATTACACCATCAGTACCGTGGCGTCCCATGGCCCCACCGGTCAAGTTAGCACCCAGAGCTCCTACGTTCCCATCGTGAGAATCGGGCACAGTGCCTACAGCCCCTCCCTTCCCACAAGGGGAGGTGCAGCCATTGTTTCCATCAGCCCCGACAGGGAGGACTGACCCATTGCAAAGGAGAAGGAATGGAGTTATCTGTGATGCAATCATTGGCAAGCAGTGGATGCCCTTGCGTGCCCTGTACAGATACAAGGGGACACTGCAAAGTGAGAACCCCATGATTGGAAGCTCTTGCAGCAAGCCAAGCAAACGGTCACCACACATGGCTTGCGGTCCAAAGCTGCACGAAGAATCCTGCAGTTTATCTTTACAGCAGATGTCCTGTGTCCAAATGATTGCATCAGCATCGCACAATTGTTATTAACCCCTTCACAGTTCCTGCTCTGGGAGCGAACGCGGAAGCGGCTAGCACAAGAAGCTAGCGAACACCAAGGTGATGCACAAGACCCACTGTATGCACTCCAAGCTGACATGCTAACTGGGAGCAGGGCTTATGGAGTGATGGTGACACAGCTGACCATGCCCACAATTATTCATCAGTTGTCACAGACTCTTGCCCACAAAACCTTGTTGTCAGTACCTGAAAAGAAGAAGTCTCCCCCGTATGCAGGAGTCCGACAGGGGCTGTCAGAGCCATATGGTCAGTTCATCGACCGTTTGTCAGCAGCCTTGAAGGATGCAACTGAGCTCTCTGAAGAGCTCCAAGAGCAAATGTTCCAAACACTTGCCTTTGAAAATGCTAATAGGCAAACTAAGACAATTCTTGCCACGCTGCCCCAGGGAGCAGGAGTACACAAGATGCTTGTGCGCGCTACCTGTGTGGAACAGTCATCTCAAACAGCTGCTTTTACTGCAACGCTGCAGGATGTCCTTCACAAACAGGGACAAGTCATCGCCGCAGCACTGACCAGAGGGGTGCCCAGCAAATGGTGCCGTGCTACGCATACAAGACCCCGAAGTGAGAAGGCGCAGTCAGCATCGGCTCCTGAGGAAAGTGACGCCACTACCATAACAGCCGGAACTCTGGGACCTCCATCCCGAGAAGTCTTGGGAGAGGCTGCAGATGTGGCTGAGTGAGGGGGCTGAGAACTTGCCAAATCCACCACTCTCCGTAGCAGGAGAAATAGCAAGATTCTGGGGTGAATGTAACAGCTGCCTTGGGTGGTTGCTAGTGGCTTGTGGTGGGTGTCGGGGAACCCTCTCCAAAGGCGAAACCAAGAAGGGGAGTTGCGTAAATTCTCGCGCATAGCACCAGACACAGAGATAGAGTGGGGAATTGTTTTGACTGTCTTGAGACAAGGGCATTGGTGGACATCTTTGACTGGCTGTCCGCCCATTTAGATCGAGTGAAGGCAGTTAATTTGGCTAGCATCTGTGTTTTTACCTGGTGCTTCAGCAGCCAGGGCTCACGCTATTTTGCATAAATTTGCTTGCTGGGTGAGGGATGAGTTAAACTAACTTCGCAGATGCTTGATGAGCTAAGCGCAGATGTTGCTAGTCTTAGACATGCAGTATTATAAAATAGGGCAACCACTGATTTTCTGCTAATAGTTCACGACCAGAGGTGTGAAGAGTTCCCGGGTATGTGCTGTATGAATCTTTCTGACCACTCTGTCTCAATTCACAAGCACCTCTCTGACCTCCAGAGGGGTCTACACAACCTTCGGGAGACAGACAACCCTATTGGAGACTGGCTTAAGGGTCTGGGTAGCACCAGATGGCTGCGTACCTTGGTAGTAGGAAGGCTGCCGACTGCTATCTGTAGTTATATTAGTTTTAATAATACTTGGGTGTATTTTTTTCTTGCCTTAAAGCGGGGCTGCAGAAAATCCTCGACCAGACCTGGGTTGCCCAAAAAGAAACAGGGGATATGTAGAGGAATTCCTTGTGGAGCGGGGGCATAGGATACCCCAGGAGAGCTTGGGCATCCCAGGGCTGTTGCAGAAGTACTCCTGACGGGGCCTCAGGCTGAAGATGGGCTTGCAAGGCACCTGCTAGCCAGCAGCCTTGAACAGCCTTGGGAAAAGGTATACACTGGTCAGCAGCCCCGCTGCTTAGAGGCTTTCTCGTGGGAAAGGGGTGTGAACTTTGCAAAGTGTAACTTGGTGAAGGTAAACAATAAAACTGAAGCACGATGCTCAAATCATATTGGTGTTCATGTCGTGACTCCGGCTGGCTCTCCTGCACCTGGGCCCCTCCCCCGCTAAACCCAAGTTTACTTTTTCATTGTTCATCGCTTAAGCCTAATCTCCTGCTGAAGTGCTTTCAAGGTGACTGTAGATACATGTATTTAAGAGAAGTGTGCAGCCAGTCCTCAAAAAGGTTTATGACTTTAGCTCATCAACTCCCAAGTTCGCATCAAAATCACACCTGCCAAACTGCAGAATAAGGAGAAATATTTCCTCCCTATCCAGTTTAAATGCCTCTTAGCTCTGTCAAGAACTCCAGCTGTACCTCACTCACAAGAAAGATCAAAGGCTTTTTTCTCTTCTTTTTTTTTTTTTTTGAACGCACATCCACAGTCTAATTAATGTTTTTACAACAAACTGTAGAGATCTGATATACCCAAAATAACAAGCTATCAAAGAGACTTTGGGAATAACTGTCTAACTCAAAGTCACTCCACATACATTCAGTTCTGTTCTTAGGGAGAGCCCAGGCACGTGACAGAGCATGACAGGACCCCGGAGCTGATGGCTTTTTGGTCTGACAGCAACAGAAGTACAAATACCTTGGGCTTGTTCGGGTGTGCTCGCACAATGCTGGGAGAGACAGGAGACCCAAAGATATCGCTTGTCTTCCCACCAGGTGGATTCATGCGTGGACGAGGCTGAGCAGAACTAGAGTCCTCAAAAATGCCACTTTCTTTTCCTCCTGCAAGGCAGTTGTTAAGACTTTTTTTCTAGATTAGTTTTATCACACTACAGTAAAAAAAAATCAAAACCAATGTAATTCAAGGACTTCTACAACCCTGCTGCCTAGGGACTTCCTTTTATTTGCCTAGTTAAAATCCTTTGTTACAATTCACCTGTGGATCTCAAATTGAGCTAACTGCTGATACAGCTTTACAATAGAAGCTGTTTCCTTTCATCATTTCTTAGAACCTCAATTTGGAAAGAATTAAGACCTGGATGATGTGCTAAGAAGTCTGTGAACATGCAGATCACTGAAATATTCATATATTCAGAAGTCTGAAGAGATATGTTGTTCAAACCCACTCAGTATATAAAAATGCAACACAAGAAGACAGAACCCAATGTTCCAGTTTAGGAACACAAAACCATTCTATGCTGCAATCCAGGGCCCAGTCACACAGAAAGAGGGGGCAGCTTTTACCTGGAGGGTTTGTTCTTTTTGGAATGTTCTGAGGTTGTTCTGATGCTCCAAAGATATTGGATGCCATCCGGTGTGGTCTGCTTGAAGAAGACACCTCCTCTGTACTCCCAAAGAGATTACTAGAATCTCCTCCTGGGGGCTTCAATACCCTATATCACAGAATGAGGAACAAGATACAAAAACTCTTAAAATTTATAGCATTCAACATATCTGGTGTCCCCTTCCCATTCTCTCCTTGTATGTAACTATTCTGATTTTAATTTACATTAAGTAATTCTGCTATATCCATGAAGTATCTACTTTTCAAGAGCTGTTTTAATATTCTTAAGTTCAGCACAAATATTGCCAACCTCCTAGTTAGTCAACTTGATCATTAAGCTATCTATGATTACTTGGAATGATCCTAACACTGCCACCTACACAAATGGCTACACTATCTGCGGTGTTCCAGAAACAACAGAGATTAAGAGAAGCCATGACTGGTTAGGGTTTTAAAAATAACCATTACAGAATCAGACTTTCTGCTAAACTGCACATACCAACTTTGAATCTGTCATACAATTCAAACCCTTTTAAATAAAGGCAGACATTTCATAACTACTAAAAATTTTACTAGTCTCAATCATCAGTTATCACAGTAGCTGCTGTAGTTAAGAATGGAGAGAGAATACCAAAAAGCCAATTTTTTAGTGGTCGAGCTGCAAATCCATTAAAACTAAAGCTTTGCAACAGAGGATAGCAAATGGATCTCCAGGAAAATTGGAGCTTAAAACAGAAATGATCTAACTTCTTGAAAACTTACCAAAAGTCATGCTTGTCCTTCAGTAGTAATTCCATAGTTAATGCCTATGTCTTGTTCAACAGACTACGAGTCCTGCCCCAAAAAGGAACCAGACCACTATATGGGAGTAGAATCAGTGGAATTAATTGGAAAATTAACAGAAAAAGCACAGGAAAGAGAGGAATACCTAAATATGGCTGTAAAAAAGCTCAGCAAAGAAAAGGACCTGAGAGTGCTGGTTGACAGTGGCTGAACACGAGCTGGGTGTGCCCAGGTGGGCAAGAAGGCCAATGACATCCTGGCCTGTACCAGTGTGGCCAGTGTGGCCACCCAGACCAGGACAGAAACCTGTGCTGAGCACTGGTGAGGCACCTCAAATTGTGGGGGCAGTTTTGGGCACCTCACAACAAGAAAGATTTTAAGGGGCTGGAGCATATCCAGCAAAGAGAATGGAGCAGGGCAAGGGTCTGGAGCACCAGGAGCAGCTGAAGGAGCTGGGGAGGCTAGGCTTGGAGAAAAGGAGGCTCAGGGGGCACCTTCTGGCTCTCCACAACTCCCTGACAGGAGGGGGCTGCGGATAGGGCTCTGCTCCCAGGGAACAGGGACAGGACAAGAGGAAACAACCTCAAGTTGTGCCAGGGGAGGGCAGACTGGACATCAGAAGGAATTTTGTCACAGGAAAGGTTGTTAAACATTGGAATGGGCTGCCCAGGGCAGTGGTGGAGTCACCATCCCTGGAGGTATTCATGAAATGACTGAATGTGGCACTTAATGCTCTGGTCTAGTTGACAAGCAGTCAAAGGTTGAATTCTGCCATCTCAGAGGGCTTTTCCAACCTTAATGATTCTGGGATTCTGTATCAAAAATAATCTTTACAGTTACATCTACCAATTTTCCAGTCTCAGCAGCTGAACAAAGGTAGTAGCTCATTTATACTACTTCTAATCTGAACCCTTGATCTGGAACCCAAGGTAACCTTTACTTTTAAACCAAGAGAACAGTTACAAATTGCAAGATCTTGATCCCATGTACATGAACACAATTCAAATGTCAGTGAATTATTACAACCTCTTCTCTCCCTAGTCCTGTGACAGCAGCATGCCATTCCAGGTGAGCTATGCTGAGCATAAAATGAGGTTCCTCTTGGTGCCAAGATCTACTCCAGTTTAAGATTTAATTTCACAAAAGTAGAGATATTTGGCTGCTCTGTCAGAAAATTAGCTTTGTGCACATTTCAGATCTCAAGATGCAGAAAGCAGTTTTACACTCTCTGGGAAGAAGGAGAAAAAAGTTCCTCTTTTAGTCTGAGAATAGTTTATATAGATAGTACTAGCCTCAGAGGGACTGTCTTTGCTGGCCAATTTCAATATTTTAATCCTTACTATGACTATGGATTTAATAAATGCCTTTAGATTGAGGAGTAACTAGAATTTCAGCAGACAGGACAAATTCTTGTCCACAGCACAGGGTCAGATCATACAAAGCTTATTTATTTACAATTTAGGGTCCAACAGACTACAGATCCAACTAGCCTCTGTGCTCTCCACATATCTTAGAAGATTTAAACCCACTATTAAAGCAGACATTGTATAGATAAATTATGAATTTCAATCATTCACAGTGATCCAGAAACCATGAGGCAGTTTAAGTATTTGAAGTGGGGAGACTGAAGGAAAAGGGAACTCTACAAAAAAGTAGTTTGGGAAGGGGTCTCTGTTAAAATGGAGTCCTCTCACTTAATTTAAATGATTTTTGACTTTACCTGTTCTTTTCAGCTATTTTTTTTTAACTGCATCTAGTCTTTCTTGTGTTCCAACTACACTAAGTATACCAGCAAAAAGACTAAAAGGAAGTAAAAAGCTGTTTATACAGCTGGAGTCTCTTACACCCCAGATTAAGCCCATTTACCATGCTTTTTGCTTAACACATGCATACAAGCATAGGAGGGAATAATAAAATAACTACACTCAGAATTTTTTTTTGTTTAAGAAAAATAGCCAGTCATAAGAATCAAATTACTTCTCATTCCTGCAATGGGTTTTAAGAGCTATTGCAGAAAAATTCTGGAGAAAACTCATTTTAAGATTAAAAGTCTTGATAACTCAGTAAAGAAACTTAGGAATAAATCCAACACTGATTAATCTTATACTGTCCTCCTATTTTCAGCTTAGTATCCACACTAAGAAAACCCTACTGTTCAACAAATTAGCCAGAGGGATCACTGGTGGTGTTTACAAGGTGGAAATCAGCAAAAGTACCTTTTCTGCCAGCATCACACAAAATAATCTTGACTACATACACAAAGTGGATTTACCCCCTCAATTTCAGGAACTTCTAAATGCTGGGAACCTTCCAAGCATTACATAAACGTTCAAATGGTGGTAACACCAGGTTAATAAAATTCAAACTAATACAGTCAGATAACTAAGTCATTCATAGGAATTACCAAAATAACCTTGAAGTACAGCAACGAAGTCTGTCAGCTGATGTCAGCAAAGAGGACAGGGCTTTGCACTCGCTCCCTCCAACCAAATATGTGGGATACTACAAAGCTATTTTCTTGCTGTGTAGCCTCTAGAGCACTGCTGGCCTGCCTCCCTGTACTACCACGTACTCAGTTCTGGAGCATAGTGAGACATGCAGGTCCCCCAGACCAAGTAAGAAAATCAGATTTCACCTGTAAATCCTACCAGAGGAAAACAGCATGCTAAACTCAGTAAGCCAAGGTGAGCTGCTTCAACAGAGTACACAGAAATTTAACATATACTGTATAGCAACTTTAGTTTATACTTTACAGTCATTTTAGTTTACATCAGTATTATGTCAGTTTACACAGAGACATTTTTGTGTCTTGTAGCCAGGTATGTTTGATCTTTCTTCCTTTGAGAAGGTGTTGTTTTATTCTTTCAAATCATGAAAAAACCACCCTTTGTCTTCTACAAAATCTAAATCTGCCTTTCTCTCCCTCCCCTCCAGCAGACCAGAAGTTTGTGAATGCCTCTAAAACAGCTAAATCAAGAGCCCTATTCTGCAAGTTTAAAAGCCCCTACTAATTGCTTTGTCCTCTTCTGGCAGATTTGAAGAATTTTAATTAGCTCTTCTGATCTTCCCCCCCCCACATTCTAACACACGTAAATTTGAATGCGCTTTCCTCATTAAGCCTTTCAGACAACCTATGGAAGGGGTGACAAGGCTTATCCATTACTTCAAGACACCCTCTACATAATTTTTTTTTTAACCTGCCTAAAAATTAAACACTGAAATTTTATCAGTTTTCAGACTGTTCTAATACAGTAGACAGAGCTGCATTATACATAAGAGACTCACTAAGGTGAGAGAAACTAGCAGGAAGCAGGTGTTGAGGTTTGGAACCGCAGGCTCTAGGGCAAGACCAGAGGTCCTGGGGTGCTCCTGCTGTGGGATCAATGGACTCACAGCTCATTAAACAGCTCACTCACATACAAACAGCAAGCTGTGTTATGCAGCCATGCTCTTGATCTGAAAGCTCCAAGATACTCTGCAGTGGCCCCGATGGGAGTAGAGGAACATAAGTATTCCATTTCCAAGATGGTTAAATTTACCATTGTCAGCTCTTTGCAGAAGTTGTGAAACTGCTCGTACACTGGATGAATTGAGAGTATGTTAATACAATGCAACTTTATAGCGCACAATAGCAGAATGATACAACTCTGTCCTGCTTTGCTTTTAGAAGCTCTTAGACATGCAATCCCATGTTTTATTTTGGAAAAGCAAAACTTCCTTAAAAATACAAAGTTTTTGTATGACTGTTCATGTATAACAATGACAATACAAAGTCACTGTTAAAGTTTAATAAAATAAAACTAGGCAGTTAATTTGATTCAGCAAACTAGCTGCTTGCCCTATCACTGTACACATTAACAGGGTCACTAGAAACACATTTCCCTGGACAATTAAGTGAAAGCTTTCACTTAAAATCTTCTTAGCATCATTTATTTCTAACTGTAATACCCCTGTATTATGAAGTTCTCAAAATGCAAACACTTGTTTATAATTTCCTCGGAAAGATTTTCACTTTAGGAAGACTTATTTCTTCCTGCTTCCACAGCTGGTGGTGGTTGCTGCAGGGATTTGGAATTAGGCTCAGTTTAAATTACAGCAACTTCTACATACCAAGAACTGCAAAAGGATTTGCATTCTCACTAAACAAAGTTTTGTTTAGGGAATGAACAGAATAAGCTGTGTCTTTAAACCAGGTACTTTTGCTCTTGATGGCACAGGCCATGAGTCAATAGTCAACGCCTCAGAGACCACGCTGCAAATCCACTGAAGGGAGTGCCTGCGGTGCTGCCACGGGCTCCGGTACAGAGCTGTGAGTGGCTCTAGCCTGCTCTCAGGCACCACAAACACACCCCGACACGGCAACCGGGAGCAAGCTGTAAGACCACCTTTGCTCGCTGTTAACTAAGACGTTACAACGGTCTGCCCAGGAACCCAATTTATGCGTTAAATGTGGTTTCAAAATTACTATGAGAACAGACACTTCTGATAGACTACACCAAGGACAGAGCATCCTCAAAAGTCTTCTAAAACCAGGTCACAGCTTGGAGCGACTGGAATGCAGGCAAACGTAAAGCATTCTTAGACAATTTCGAAACCCTTCCTCCTTCCCGCACGGGACAGCCTCGCAAATGGATTAATCACTGCACTCACGCCATGCGGTATTCAGGGTGTCTGCCCTCCTCCAAACAAAGCAATATATTTCAACTTCGTAGGGCGAAAACATGCGGACATCTGCTTCTGCAGGCGTTTGTGCTGAATCCTCCCCCTCACAGCTTCACAGAGAGTAGCCGGGGCCCCTCGCTCCCCGTGAGGAGAAACACGGCGGGAGAAGGTGCTCCCCGGCGCTGGGCCCCTCTCCCCGAGGGGGACTCCCTGCAGGAGTTCGGGAGTCGGGCCCCCGTGTGCCCCAAGCGTGGCCTCAGCCCGAGGCAGCACCGACGGGAGCGCAACGCGGCCACTCCCCGACCTGTAAACTGAGGCACGGCGAAGACACCGACCACGCGCTGGCTTCTATCCAGCGGTACGGGAGGGATGGGCCTGCGCTCCCGCCCGCCGCGGCGAAGAGGCCCCTCAGGCTGGACCCGATCTCCTCGGCCAGAGGCTACAACCCCGCCCTGCCCCGCCCCCCCCCCCCGGCCCTCAGCCGGATCTCGCACCTCCCGCGCCCGAACAAAGCCCCGCCGGGGACCCCGCGCCGCCACACGACTCTTCCCCCCCGTCCCGCCGAGCGTCCCCCACCGCCCCACCTGGAGCTAGGCTTGGCCGGCTCGGCCTCGGTGCCCTGGAACATGGTGGCGCTCAGCAGCTCCGCTCCACAGCCCCACTCCACCCGCGCTGCGGGGAGAGCCGGCCGCCCCGCCCCGCCCGGCCATTGGCCGGCTTAGCTGCCCATCATAATGAGCAACCTATCGAACGCAGCTCAGGCGCTCGAGATCCCACCTGTCCGGCCAGCCTCGCAGAGGGAGGGAAGCTTGAAACGACCCGCGTCGGCGCTCATCCTGGATGCCTTCCATTGGTTGCATTGCCCGTCCGTCTTAGGAAACTGCACAGCCATTGGCCGGAGGAAGGGCGGGGCGAGCAGCGGGAGGGCATTTAAAGGGACGGGGTGGGGTGTGTGGGCTGAGGGGTCTGAATATCAGTCTTACAGGTGGGACCTTGTGTGTGGGTTTTGGCTCGAGATGGCGATGCAAAGCAGAAATCAGAAGGAAGATCATCTTACAGAATGACCTAAGGGAGGACTTCGTAACCTGCTGCCCTCCACAGCGTTTCCGAGCTCGGGGATGCCGAGCAGCAGCCCCGAGCCCCGGCCGCACTCGGCAGCCCTCAGGCGCGGAGGGAGCGTTGCCGGAGCAGCGCGGGACATTTAAACGGCTCCAGGGAGCGCGGGTGACCCGGGCGGGCGAACAGGGTGTGGAGAGGGAAGGGCGCTGCAGCACAGGCAGTTTGCTCAGTTTCTGGTCATTATAGTTGCTGAGGGAACTCAAATATATAATGTCCACTCAGCAGGGAACTGAGTCCTCTAAGCTCACCAAAAAAGATGCGGTGAATCAGACTGAACTCCCAAAAAAACATGCAAAACATGCAAAAACCCCATGTAGCCACCCAGGCTTCGGGCTTTAGCTAATGCCTGAGCCTGTCAGTGGATTTTAGCAGTGATGGGCAGCTGCATCAGATGTGACCAGGTAGATGACTTGCCCAGTCTGGCATCAGAGTTACAAGACAAACTAGAAAGGCTGAGAAGTGTTAGAAAATCAGAGACTGGTGAGACTGTGCTCTGGCCTCCCTGAGATAGGAGCAGCCACCAGAAAGGAGATCCTCTATCCATCCCCCAGCAAGGAGCAGGTACCAGCTGTGAAGTGAGAAGCAAGTGGAGGGGACTCTATACTCGGGGAAGCAAGCATAATGCTTCTTTGCCCACCTTGCTTTTCCCTCACAATATCCTCATAGGCAAACTCAAGAAGTGTGGGTTGGATGAGTGGACGGTAGGATGGATTGAGAGCTGCCTGAGTGGCAGATCCCAGGGGCTTGTGATCAGTAGTAGAGAGTAAGGTTGGAGACCTGTCACTAGAGATGTCTCCCAGGGTTCTCTATTGGGCTCAGTGTTGTATAACTTGTTCATCAATGATTGGATGAAAGAGCAGATGCCTCCTCAGCAAGTTCACTGCTGATACAAGACTGGGAGGCTGATACCTCAGAGGGTTCAGAGGCACCTCAAAAGGTTGGGGAGATGGGCAGAGAAGAACCTTCTGAAATTCAACAAGGGGGAAATGCAGGTCCTGCACCTGTGGAGGAACAGCCCTGGGCACCGGTACAGGCTGGGAGCTGACCTCCTGGAGAGCAGTGCTGCAGAGTAGGACCTGGGTGTCCTGGTGCACAGCTATCTGTCCCTGATCAGCTGCGTGCCTTGGGGCCAATAAGGCCAATGTTGTCCTGGCCTTAGAAAGTATTGCCAGCAGGTCGAGGGACATGATCCTGCCTCTCAACTCAGCCCTGGTGAAGCCACATTTGGAGCATTGTGTACAGATCTGGACCCCACAGTACAAGAGAGGCATGGAGTTCCTGGAGCAGTTCTAGCAGACTGCTACTAAGTTGGGCAAGGGTCTGGAGAATCTCTCTTATGAGGAAAGACTGAGGGAGCTGGACCTGTTCAACCTCAAGAAGAGATGGCTGAGAAGGGACCTCATTAATGTGTATAAATATCTAAAGGGTGGGTATCAAGAGGATGGACCAGGCTCTTCTTTCTGGTGTCAGCCAGTAGAACAAGGGGCAAAGGCAGAAACTGATGCCCAGGAAGTTCCACCCCAACATGAGGAAGAAATTCTTTACTGTGCAGTGATTGAGCACTGCCCAGGGAGGGTGTGGAGTCTCCCTCACTGGAGATACTCCAGAACCATGTAGACACAGTTCTGTACCATGTGCTCTGGACTGACCCTGCTTGGGGAGGGAAATGGGATCAGATAAGCCACTGTGGTCCCTTCCAACCTGATTGATTCTGTGATTGTTGTGTGCCGGGCCCCTATGTCTCACCTGGCCATATCAGTGTGCAACAGGGTTTGGCCAGCATGGTGTTGAGCAGTCTGTCTGCTGTGATCCACCCTGCTCCCTGGCATGTGTCCATGGTTTGCTCACAGCTCTGCAGCGGAAGCATGGGACAGCTGCCACATGAAAGCTGTTGGCTGCCTGGAGAACCTGCACTGGGAGGAGACGGTATAAGCTGCACCTGCAGACCCAGCATTTGCATGGCCTTTTAAACCATTTTTCATTGACTGTAACATTAGAAAGTAACATTTTCAGCTGAAGGTTTTACTTCACAGTGTTGGTGTGACCCAGCCGCCTTCGGGGCTGGGGCAGCGTGATGCCAATCAATCCCAGCCCCTCCCCTGGATCGAGTTTCCCGAAGAGGCAGACTCAGAGGTTGGGTCGATGGGCGGCTCAGAAGCCTAAGCTGCAGCCCCTGGGCCGCCTCCCCCGGTTCGGGAAAATTCTCGGTTACTCGGTCGTTCATGGTTCTGTTATACCTCCCGCCTCTCGGTTTACCCCAGTGGTTCTTGTTAAATTGTATCCTCCCTCTGGCTTGTAACTCATTGGTTGTTTTCCCCTTTCACCAGGGTTTTCAAATTCCCTATAAAACTGAGGAAGAAGCCTCAGTATCCCATCCCATCCCATCCCAGTTGTGAAACTTATAACAATAAACCTGTTAGAAGCCAGACCTGAACAGCCTCTCCCTTCCTTTGTCTCTGAGCTAACGTGAGCCGATCCCATCAGCTCCTGCCGTGTTCCCTCTGCTGAGAAGCCAGCTAGCCAGCCCAGCCAGCAACTCTTTTCCTGATCCCGAAGTCGCTTCAGCGACCCGCAGAAGTAACGCAGCTGGACTGTCTCTGACCTGGGGCACACCAGAGTTGGTGCCTTGAGCACCAAACGCTGCGTTAGGTTGGCGCACCAAGCGTGGGGCTCACGCGAGTGGATCCCTGCGATGTCGTCGCTGTCGGTGGATAGCGAGAAAAAGTGACTTTGGACTGCCGACGCCTCTCGGAACAGTCTGCTCTGTTTTAGGAGCAGTGCCCTGAGAGAAGGTTGCTAACTCACACTGATTCTGCACTGAACTGACCTTGGAGAGCAGCTGTGCCTAGGAGAACCCCACCTGCACCTTTTACTTTGTGACCGGATGAATTTGTGCTGATTTCTGAAACTTGTGTGAGTATCCCCGGTCCCTTCTACTTTGTTTCTTTTTTCGTTTTGCGGTTGGGTGGCGGGTGGAAGAAGTGCTGAGAGAGGGATGGGATCAAAACTCTCTCAGCCCCAAAGAGAGGTTGTTCCCCAAGTTGTTGAAATCCCTTCAAGTTAGTGGTTTTAAATTTTCAAAAGTTAGTTCACTGGCTTTTCTTTTACCTTCCTCAAGTATCTCCCACAAATTTAAAATCTCCTGCCTTCTGGCAGGCTGTGGGGGATAAGATTGCTGATTTAAAGCGAAAGGGAGATTCCTCTGGAGAAAATTTTTTTCCCCTCGTTCTAGTCCTTAGGGACTTGCATAAAATGGATCAGAAAGTAAAAGAAAAGCACAAATCCCCTCGCAGTTCTTCCCATATCCCTCCTTCCTCCCCTCCTGCACCTTATCCCACTTCCTTTCCGTTGGAAAAACCAAATGGGGTGATACGCCAAGAGGCTCAGAGGTGCTACCTTCTCTCTGACCCTTCTCGGTCTTTTCAGCCACCCTGTTGGGGTAGCCCTGGCCAGGCCACCTCGGCGTCTTCTCAAACCCCGTATCCCTCGCCCTCTTCCCCAGCTGTAAGCCCAGAAAACTGTTCTAAATCCTGTTTGCCATTGTCCCCCCTCACTCCATGTGTCTGAACAATGGCGCCGACCGCATGGCACAGTTCACCCCTCCCCCTCTTCTTCTTCCCACAGTCCCTTTTGCCCTCCTACCCCAACCCTTTCCTATCCCCCCAGACGTGATGTCATTGGGCTCCTCCCACACATCGGGTACCCCCCCCTGTGTTGGGAATCCCCGCCCATCCTGTGGCCGCTCCTCCTGCTCCTCCGACCCCGCCCCCTGGGAAGGACTTCCTGGTCCCCACACGCCCCCCTTCCAGTTCCCATGGGGTAGAAACCGGAAGCAATGCCATCTTGAAATGGGGTCTGGGAGTCCCCTCAGCCCCCTCCTATCCCTTTGCTGCTCCTGTAACATATGATCGAACTGGCAATAATCCCACATGGAAACCTTTTGATTCTGCAGGGCTGAAAGAGCTGTGCAAAGCCCAGAAAAAATTTGGGAGGGAATGCGTCAATATTTTAAGAACCTTCTTAAGATAACTCTCTCCAGTCCAGTTATTGTGCCACATGACCTCAAAAGCATTTCTTCTGCTTGCTTTCCCCATCCGAGTTTCAAATGTGGGAAGAAGGTTGGAGAAAGCAACTGGGAGACGTCCTCCCGATTTTACTGCAGGATCCAAACAACGCCAGGGTTTCTGTGGATCGTCTTACTGGTGAGGGGTTATTGTCCAAGCCCCAGAACCAGGCTCAAAATACACCAGAGCCAGTCCTGAATGCTGTAAAGCAGGCAGCTCAGCAAGCGTTTTTAATGATGCCCCCTAAATTAGCACCTCAATTGAATTACACTGAGATTCAGCAACTGCAAAATGAGCCATTTATTGATTTTTGTGGATAAACTGAGGCTCGTAATAGAAAGACAAGTGGAAGATCCGAAAACAAGAGAGCATATTATAACAAAAATTGCAAAGACCAATGCCAATGATGCTTGTAAAAGACTGATTTTGGGTCTTCCATTCGAACCTCCACCAACCTTAAGTCAAATGATTCATGCTAGCACAACATTGGTGCCAATTAACCAGCCAAATTTAAAAATGGGGGGAAACTTAATAGGAATGGCAGCCGCTGTAGATGCAACAGCATCTCAGGACAAAAGAAATGCTAATTGGGTCTGCCACAGGTGTGGCAAACCAGGGCACTTGGCCCAAAACTGCAGAGCTCTGGCTCCAATTACTCAGGGTTCCCGAGCTGTCTCCCCAGGGCAAATGTCATCGCCTGCTGCTGATGGGATGCAGCCAAAAAACTGACAGGACCACGTGGAGTGGCAGGGCCACGCGGGGGAACAAATCAAGAAACTGCCACCAGGAAAATGGTTACCACGACCTCTGCGACTCAAATGGACTCGGTGACACCCCAGAGAATCGTCGTGAGTTACGAGAATCTGAGAGACTGTATATTGTTTGTGTTAAAGGATGTTGTACATTCACCAGCTGACATTTGTGTTACATCAGAAATTGTTCAAGTGGGGTCACAAGGGTTGTTTACTGTCAATATCCAGTGTGTTAACCCTCCCTATTCTCTTGCTGCTAACCAGGTTGTGGCCCAAGCTATTCTCATGCCCAGTAGTCCGCCACAGGACTACAAGCCTTCTGTCTTCTGGGCTGAGGCAGCTGGGAATGACAAACCCATGTTTAATTGCAAACTGTCTTGCCAAGGCTCGGACATCAGCCTGGCAGGAATGATGGACATGGAAGCAGACGTGACAGTCATTTCTTTCCACAATTGGCTGTCACACTGGGAGCTGCAGCTGGCAGAAGGTATCATGACGGGTGTGGGGGGATCTATATCTGCCCAGAGAAACAAGGCAGTTGTCCAAATTGAGGGTCCAGAGGGACAGACAGCATCAGTCCGTCCTTTTGTAATTGACTCTGGATTTACATTGTGGGGCAGGGATCTCATGTCCCAGTGGGAGTCTCGAGTTGAAATTCCATCTCAAGCCCAAAATTTTTAGTAAAGGCCACTGCAAAGCGCCCCTTCATGAACTTAAATTGGATCTCTTACGAACACATCTGGATTGATCAGTGGCCTTTGAAAAATGACAAATTAAAGGTGCTCACCGCACTTGTGGAGGAGCAATTGAAAAAAAGGAAATATCGAACCATCTAATAGCGCTTGGAATTCCCCAGTATTTGTAATCAAAAAGCCAGGGAAAGACCAGTGGCGCCTCCTACAGGATTTACGGAAAATAAATGCAGTCATTGAGGACATGCGACCCCTGCAGCCCAGAATGCCTTCACCCTCCATGCTCCCCAGGCAGTGGAAGGTAGCAGTCATTGATATTAAAGACTGTTTGTTCCAGATCCCTCTGCCCCCAGACGATGCACCCAGGTTTGCCTTCTCGGTCCCTTCCATCAACCGAAAGGCTCCCATGGAGCGCTACCAGTGGCGAGTTCTGCCACAAGGCATGAAAAGCTCACGCACCATCTACCAGTGGTATGTAGCTCATATTCTGTCCCCCATCAGAAAGTTAGCAGCAAAGGCAATAGTGCTCCACTATATGGATGATGTTTGGGTGTATGCTCCTAACCAATCCTATTTAGACTGGACATTGGGGAAGGTAATCGAGGCCTTAGAGGCAAATGGATTTGAAATCCAGGCTGAAAAGGTCTAGAAAACCTCTCCATTTAAATACGTTGGACTAAAAATCCATGAACAGACTGTGGTTCCCCAACAAGTGAAAATTAATGATAACCCTAAGACCTTGCAGGAACTCCACCAGCTCTGCGGGTCCATAAATTGGGTGAGGCCACTCCTAGGGCTGACGACAGAAGATCTCGCTCCTCTGTTCAACCTCCTGCGAGGGAAAGATGACCTCACATCACCCAGGCATCTAACAGAGGAGGCGAGACAGTCCATCTGTAAGGTACAGGAAGCGCTGTCATCCTGGCAGGCACACCACTGCGCCCCAAGTCTGCCTTTTCAATTTATTGTATTAGGGGAAATGCCATACCTTCACGGGCTGATATTTCAATGGGACGAGGTGCAGAGTGATCCCCTGTTAATCATAAGTGGGTTTTCCTCTCGCACCAGCCATCCAAAAGTATCACAACGCCACAGCAGCTCATGGCTCAGTTGGTGATGAAAGCTAGACCCCGCCTCCGCACCCTTGCAGGGTGTGACTCCATGCCTCTACCTACCATTGGCAACTGATTCACTTGATAACCTCCTTCAAAACAACGTGCACCTCCAATTCGCCCTAGACAGCTACACAGGCCAAATTTCTATCCACAAGACAAACTGTTTATTTCAGTCTTCAAACTGATTCCAAAAGAAATTCAAAGAAAACCATTAAATGCCTTGACAATTTTTTCAGATGGCTCCGGTCGTTCTCGCAAATCTGTCATCACATGGAAGGATTCTCGCACTCAGAAGTGGGAGTCTGATGTGCAGGTAGTTGAAGGATCCCCACAAGTGGCAAAACTTGTAGCCGTTTTCAGGGCATTTGAGCCGTTCAGTGAACCATTTAATTTGGTAACTGATTCAGCCTATGTAGCAGGTGTAGTTTCCAGGGCAGAGAGAGCCTTACTAAAGGAGGTTACAAACCCAAAAATTCATAACTTGCTTTCGAAATTGATTCAACTGATCTCCCACCAAAAGCACCCATTCTATGTCGTGCATGTGAGATCACACACTGACCTGCCAGGATTTAATGCCGAAGGGAACAGGGGAGCAGATGCCCTAACGATGCCCTTTGAGTTAGCGAATCTGTCTAACAGATTCCAGCAAGCCCAGCTGAGCCATGCAGTGTTCCATCAGAATGCTCCAGCTCTCATTCGAATGTTCCACCTCACTAGAGACCAGGCGAAAGCCATTGTGGTGACATGCCCCAACTGCCAGAAACATCAGCTTCCATCATTAGGTCAGGGGGTTAACCCCCGAGGCCTGGGCAGTTGTGAGGTATGGCAAACAGATGTCACCCATTTCCCCCAATTTGGCCACCAGAAATATATTCATGTTTCTGTGGATACCTTTTCTGGTGCAACGTTTGCCTCAGCCCACCGTGGGGAGAGGGCCAAAAATGTCATCAACCACCTAGTACAGGCCTTTGCTGTGTTGGGGACACCAAATAAAATAAAAACTGACAATGGCCTTGGATACACCTCTGCAGCGTTAAACAGATTCATGAGTGAGTGGGGTGTGGATCACATCACTGGCATCCCTCACTCGCCCACAGGCCAAGCCATCGTGGAAAGGAAACATCAGACACTAAAAAGACTGCTAGAACAACAAAAGGGTGGCAGTGAGATCGCTGCCCCCATCATAAGACTGTCCAAAGCGTTGTTCACTTTGAACTTTTTAAACTGTTCCTATGAGGAACCTGATCCTCTCATCATGAGACACTTCACAAACTCTGCCAAACATAAACTGACTGAGAGACCTGAGGTCCTAATAAAAGACCCTGATACTTTACAAATACGTGGCCCGTACCCCCTAGTCACCCAGGGTAGAGGCTACGGATGTGTTTCCACCCCAGAGGGTCCAAGATGGATCCCTGGGAAGTGGATCAAACCCTTTTTGAGACCACCTGCGGATGCCAAACAAAGGAAAGAAGCTGCCACAGCCTGGAAAAGAAGAAAAACCAAGCCACCTGGAAAAGGTGAAAGCTAGATCCCGCCTCCTCCTCCTCCAGGCCTGAAAAACAAACCCTCCACCTCCCAGTCTCCTTAAAATGTGTCTCCCTTCCCCAAATGACCCCTCAGTTTTGTTTTGAAAGAGGGGGAGTCGAAGGGAACCATTGGTATTTAAGTTGATTGTATTTGTATTAATTTTATTTGTGTTACACTGTTCCTAAAGTTACCTCCCTTGACAGTGTGATGACATCCTACCTGCTGCTGTCCCACCTGCTGCTGCAGCTCCTCCTCTGCACCGGGAGCTCCAGCAGGCGGATTCCTTCCATTATCAAGGACATTGTATGGGGTTTCTTTATGGAGTTGTTAATTTTATTAGCCCTTCCCATTTTTAAGTGTTCGGTTTTGAAATCCCTTAAGCCTCCCCCTCATTTCAAGGTAAGAAAGAAGGGGGAGATGTTGGTGTGACCCAGCCCACTGCAGGGCTGGGGCTGCGTAATGCCAATCAATCCCAGCCCCTCCCCTGGATCGAGCTCTCCGAAGAGGCCGACTCAGAGGTCGATGGGCGGCTCAGAAGCCTAAGCTGCACCCCCTGGGCCACCTCCCCCGGTTCGGGAAAATTCTCGGTTACTCGGTCGTTCATGGTTCTGTTATACCTCCCGCCTCTCGGTTTACCCCAGTGGTTCTTGTTAAATTGTATCCTCCCCCTGGCTTGTAACTCATTGGTTGTTTTCCCCTTTCACCAGGGTTTTCAAATTGCCTATAAAACTGAGGGAAAAGCCTCAGGGGACCATCCCATCGCATCCCTTCCCATCGGATTCCATCCCTCCGAGCTTGTTCAGGTTGTGAAACTTATAACAATAAACCTGTTCGAAGCCAGACCTGAACAGCCTCTCTCTTCCTTTGTCTCCAAGCTAACGTGATCCGATCCCATCGGCTCCTGCCATGTTCCCTCTGCAGAGAAGCCAGCTAGCCAGCCCAGCCAGCAACTCTTTTCCTGACGCTGAAGTCACTTCAGCGACCCGCAGAAGTAACGCAGCTGGACTGTCTCTGACCTGGGGCACACCAGAGTTGGTGCCTTGAGCACCAAACACTGTGTTATCACAGCTCTACAGCTTTCCATATGTCAAGAAGTAAATTTAGAGGCATAAATTTAGCAGCATACTGCAGCTTTTGTTTTGAAGGACTAAAAAAACCAAATCAAATAAAGCCAACAAAAAACCACGAAAAATATGTACTATCACTGCAGTATCTTGTTTTGCTAATAGTTTTTCAGACTCATTCCTTCTATTTTTACTTAAATTTTGGTCTTAATTTTGGTCATTAAGGGCAAAGTTAGCTAATTTGTGAGAGAAGATTCAGTACCAGCTTTGAATGAAGGTGGAAGAGATTTAAATGTCTCTTAGGCTGACAAAGGCTCACAGCCAGTGGAGGAGAGAAGCTGCACAGAAGACCTCAAACTTGGTCATAGCCCAATTTTCTCAGTAAACAGGTGGGAGAGACAAGTACTCACTTTTTGGATGGGAAGGAAGTATCAAAATATTACTAATAAAACTTATGTTGAGCTTTTTGGAACAGTCTTCATTTCTTATCAAGTATACACTTGCACTTTCTCAGTGCAACATTAAAGTTGCCTTTTTGTATGCCATAGAGACCAAAATCCTAGAAGTGTACAAAAAGGAGTTAATTACTGACTGTAGTGGTTTTTGTTTGAAATATCCATTACTTACTTATTTTCCTTCTGTGAGATAATTAGGAGAAAGCAAAGCAGGCACAAAACTGAAAAGAATATAAAGAAGTTTATTAACAGAACTAAAAAAAAAGTCAGAATCAGACTAAACCTTCAGAACACTTTCCTCCCCCCACCTTTCTCCCTTCTCCCACTGACAATGTAAAAAGACAACCCTTGAGATTTTTCAGTTTACCACCTCTATAATAATCTTTTTCAGTTCACTTAGAGAGAGGAGTCTCTCTTGCTCATGCTATGGAGACATCTCCACAAGAAACAGTTCTCTCGTGGCTTCAATGTCACAGCGAGACAGACGCCCGGGTTGGTTCTCTGCTTGCGTGTGAAAGTCCCTTCCCTCGACCTACAGCTTTCCCCACAACTGTTGTCGAGGGTCCAATCTTTAGCTACTGGGGTCATCATTTTAAGGATGAGCTGTTCAGAAGCAAAAGGTTCTCTTCATCTATCTCTGGGATCATCTTCATCTCTAGGAACAGAGGTCTTCTCCTTCCCTGGGAGCAAGGGTCTTCATCACTTTCATCTCTCTCTGTTCAAGCTTCTCATCAAATCACAGCTACTTCAACATTTGCTTATTTCAGCACAAGTACTTTTGCTCATGATTGCAGTTTGAACGCTCCACCCCCCCATGCTTTCATGAAATTACAATGGGTACTCTTGAATCGCCCAAACCAGGCCAAGAGACACTTCAGAGACAGAGTTGGAGAAGCGGGTATTTGCTTTATTCGGTGCCAGGTGCGTAGGGGATCGCTCCTCCTAACACACACACACGGCACTTCCTACAACACAATATTATGGGTAAAATTCATGAATAGTCATCACATTCCTTGGGATCGGAGTGGTTATACAAATTAGCTCTTGGAAGTCATTAATGTCATTAGCATACATGTCACACATGTGTGGTGTGTCCTGGTGGTCTCACTGAGAAAGGCTCCTCTTCTTCCTCAGGGGTCTTTCCGATGAAGATCAGTACTCTTCATCACAATGCACTTTTCACCTTTCTTTCTGGAGCATGAGCAGTCCTTTGTAGAATGATTCAGCGGTCTCTGTGCTGGTTTCAAGTAAATTCTTGTTCGTCTTATCTTGACAAAATTAGGGTGAATCCTGCTTCTTAGGTTTTGTGATTAACATTTGCTGTCTCCCAATAGTTACCTGTGCTTGCATGAGTTAACTATTGATCAGTCTTATCACTCTTATGTATCGTAGTTCATCACCATAGCTTTACAACAGAATTTCAGCTTCTAGGTTTGAAGCATCTCCTCCTTCTCCTCTCTTGGGGTTTCAGCTCTTCCTTCTTCACTGACTTTGGTGTCTTTATAGTGTTTTCTTCATGTGCCTTCCCCTTTCCCTTGACGCGGGAGAGGATTGATATCTGTAAGTTTCATCTGTTCTGGAGGAATCTTACAGCACTAAGAGAGTTAATCTCACCTGGACCTTGCAGCTGGAATTCGCTTATCACTGTTGGCAACATGGTCTTTGCCGGGCAGCGGCCTCAGATGAATTTCGGCCACACTGGGTGAGGGCCGGCCTGGCCTGGCCACACCGTGGGGCCGCCTGCACGGAGCAGGGCTGTGGATGGAACAGGGCCAAGCGGCTCCAGGGTGGCCGTCTCCTGGCCAGCCCGGCTGCACTGAGGGGCTGCGCCGGGTGTCCAGCGAGCAGAAGTGGCTGAGATCTCAGCCAAGCCGTGCCGAGCAGGGCCTGGCCCGGCCCCGCTGGGCCGTGCCACGGGCCCCAGTTACCTGTGCAAAAGCCAGAAGCAAGAGAGCTTTCCTGGGCTTTGTTTGTTCTTGAATGTGGATCACAGAGGCGTGTCAAGCTTAAGTGGCTTAAAAAAGTTGCCAACATTCAGACTAGCCAACTGATTGGTTCTGTTGGGTCTAGAGGAAGCTGTAAGCACCTCTTTGCAAGAGAATCACTTCTGTGGCTGATGGAGCCCTCTTTAACTAAAAACCTAAACTATGCTACACCATGACACTGACCTAGATCACAGGAACTTCAGGCCTTGAGTCTAACTTGCCCAAAGCGGGGTGTGCTGCGTCAGCCCACCTTTCTCTGGGCGTTAGTTAGTTTTGTCTTGGAAAGCTCTGAAGACAGATACTATGCAACCCTGTCAGGGCTTCCTGTTCCCGAGTGTCCTGGGGTGAAAAGTTGTTTCTGGTAGTGGCTATATAAAACATGATGGCCTGAATACAACCTCCACAGCTGAGTTTCTGCTTATCTGAAGCTGTGAATGGGAAAAAAACCACAAACCCCTAAGATATACACTACCATTTTTATTGTACCTTCTTTTTGGTGGTCGTTGGGATTTTTTTGGTGGTTCTCTTGTTTTTCTTTCTTTCTCCCCCTTACTGGTGCCCACAGCCCCAGACAGACCATTCACAATAGCCAGCCTTCTGGTTTGACACATTTCTAAAACTCGCCATGAGCAGACACTACTGATAATGGAAGCTATAAAGCAAAAACAACCCTACCGAAATTTTCTCTGACCATGGGGAGAATCATCAACATTCTGGGATGGGAGATGCCAATGGGAGTTAGGCAACTGCTTTCACTGCAACCAAATCACCTTGAAAGGCCTTATGGACAAATTTTAACCCCCACCCGCACGAGGCCATGATCATGTAAATAAAGCTTAAATGGAAAAATCTGAGAGGACATGAACAGCAAGGAACACACTGGATGCAAGTTAGACCAAGTATTAGTATGTATTTATGCACAAGAATAAAAACAGCTTTACAAGTTGAATTGGAAATTTAAACAGAGGAAGTTTAACAGCTTTTGTATATTATATTAAATAACCAAAACACCTTTTTCCAAAATTGGTAAAGAATAAATAATATAATTTACAGTATGGTACAAAAAATAATCAGTAAGGACAGGCATTTTGCTTTATACATACACTATATAGGTATATTTATAATCTATAAAACAAATTCACATCTCAAACAAGCCAGAAACCTTAGATGATATGGCTTAGCTATTATTAAAAGAAACAGCATTAAATTCTGCTGCCAGAACCATAAGCTCTAAAGCAGTTATCATGTTTCAATAATTAATGATAACTTATTGCCGTAGTGCTTGCCAAGGTTTCACTTAGTTAACATTTACAAATTGCTGTGAAATTAACAGATTCAAAGGTTTGAAAAGGTTAA
This sequence comes from Aphelocoma coerulescens, assembly GCF_041296385.1. Lineage (NCBI taxonomy): Eukaryota > Metazoa > Chordata > Aves > Passeriformes > Corvidae > Aphelocoma > Aphelocoma coerulescens. Next base: position 775,598 of record NC_091028.1, read on the forward strand.
AAAAAAGTGCAGTACTTTCCTTATAAATGCATCTGAAGTCTGAGTGTAGAAAACAAAATGCAACTGAATTTCTACTGGGGATCTGCTGTCAGTAAATGAGATGTCTTTATAGGTTAGATTTGATTCAAGCCATTTAATTCAATTTAGAAATATAGAGAGTGTCAAAAAAAAGGCTTAACAATGCTGTATGAAAAACAATTACTATTCCTATGCTTAGCAGATTTAGTGATACATGAGAAAATGGATTGCGTGGGTGACCAGGATGCAACACCCTGCACAGATCTGTGTCAGTGTGTGTACACACACCAGGGTGGATCCAGCCTTGGGCTATGGTACTGCTCTGCCCATGGTGATGAGACACTGAATCTTCTGCCATTTACCTGGTCAACTACTCAGACCTGGCTTATGGTAGGTAAGTCACTGAGAGGGAAAAGCCTAGAGCAGTTAATCCTAGACCTGGAGGCTGTTAGTGTCCATTATTCCTCTCCAACACCTCATAGTGCCCCAGGAAGGTACTAACCTAACGAAGTCATTTCTACCTCAGAAATTATATTGTGTGCATTTCAGTGTCACTTGCTTGGATGTCTGCTTAGCCTGACATTGTCCCTCATATAGATTTTGTTACTGCTGTTGGGGAAGCTGAAATCATGAAAATTGAAGAAGTTTTGAGTATTACAACCCCCCCACGTGCGTGTGTGCACATGCACATGTGTGTGTGTGTGTATACACCACCTCCTCAGCAGTCTCAGGCACAAACTGATGATGACACTACTATTGTAAAGCACATTCACCTAAAATCCAGAGCTGGTCTAATCAGAGATGTGTTTAAATGGCCTTTCACATAGTAAGGGTAACAAATACTGCATCAATTCAGAACTACCACAATGATCTTAATTATTCTTAAGTTCTTCCCTCATCCTCAAAGGGCTTTCTTTATTCTTAAAATGCAGTTTGCAAAGCATTACTGACTTCTGAAATCAAATTCTGCTTCATAATGCCAACTTTTAAGGGGCTGATGCCAAACACATTTCTAACCCCAACATTCTGATTGCTGAACTGATTTCTGTCATTTATACTCTGTTATTACTGGGTGGTTCAAGCCCACTTGCAAAGGTTCAGCGTATTAGAAGTTTTCTGATGCCACGGCATCATCAAAAACAGCCAGTTGTGCTGCCTTTATTCTGCAATTGTGTCCTTCCCCTCTGGGAAGTGAGTGGGCTAAAGCAGGGCAGCTGACAGCTCCTTGTATCGCAGGCAAAAAGCCTTCACGGATTGGGATGAAGTGCTCTGCCTTCCACTTCTGCAGCAGGTGCAGCAACACTGGCCCTTATTCAAGGCAACTTCAGAGCCAAACCCAGTGTCATATCCACTGTGTTACCAGCATCAGTAGGGAAGATGAAAAGTTTGTCAAGTTACAGATACACTGGAGACCCTCACATTACTCTTGCAATATTTAGAAGTTTAAGAATGAGAATTCAGATTTCTTTTCATACACTTGATTAGAATGTAACACATTTCCTCCTGCATGTTCCATAACCCACAGCCATAGTAGGTACCTTCTACTTTTGTCCTGCAAATCTGAAGGATTTTTGGAGACATAGCATGTAGAATAATCAGCATTAGTAATGGAGGAACCCAAAACCAAGAGGGAACAATCTGGGAAAGTCCAAACCAAATTACAGCTAAATTCTAAGTAAAAATGAAAAGTTTTAGTGGGAATGACTCTTGAGATTAAGGGGTGTCCTCTCCATACCAAGGGGGAATGCTCAAAACAAAACAGGCCCCAGCATTCATTTCTGTGACAGCCTTCAAGTTTTCCTATTCCAGGTTTATGTGATTTCCTGACAATTCTGTCAGAATTCTCAAACAAGGCTCTGTGTCCATCAGAAAACTTGTTCCATTTTCTCCTAATGACAGAAAACACAAGGCCAACTCCAGAGAAGCTAAAAGTCATCGGCCTAAAACAGCGTGAAGGGACTGGACGAACAGCAAAGCGAGTCAGTGCATTGTGAGCAAGTTACAAGAGACTCCCAGTCAAAGAAATGCCTTGTACAAGTAGCTAAAGGCAGCAGAACTACATCCACCAAGTGCAAGTGGAGAAATGAACCCATGATAACAGCCTAACAGATGGAGGAGGTTTGTTTATTTATTAATAATACCAAGTTGAGGTTTATATAGGAGCAGCCCCTTGGAAAAGTTCAGAGCTACTCAAACCAGCCAAGGGACACCCTCTAACTGGAGAAGCAGCCAAGTGCTTACAAAAGGGGCACAACATGGGTATTCTTGCTCAGGACAGGAAAGGAAAGGAAATAAAAAAGGAAAGTGAATAAGAAAAGTCTCCTGAGTTATAAAGCTAGAACTGACAGACAACCCCAAAATTAACTTGATATCCTGTTGAACCCACTAGAATCAGGATCTAGGTTTTTCCTACAGTAAAACACAACATTAAATGCACAGGGATTTCAGAGAGGGAGTGCCAGACCCACTCATGCCTTGGAGTGACTGTAATGAAGAATGATGCTGAGGTACTACAGAGCACCTGGAGTTCACAGAAGAAAGAGGAAGTAAGGAAGGACTAAGGGATTAAGCTAGAACTTGACACTTCTCTTCATGACACAAAACCGATCTCAACCACCGTAGCATTAACCTAGTATTTTTTCCTACATATTACAATATTCTTTCCTGTTTCCTCTCCCAGGTAAATCCTGAGTTTTTGTGAAGGTGACAATATTTACATGTTTCCAGCAAAGCCAAGACTAATTATGACACAGCTTTCCTAGTGTAAGCTCTTTTGCCATGTTTCCAGACCTAAAAAGCAACTGTTAGGGAGAGCAATAAAGCACTCCCCCACAGGGTGAACTGTGCAATGTGCTTAAGAATCTCAAAGGTTATGAGTGCAGTCAGGGTGATGATGATGGTGATGTGATGGGGTTTAAAAGTAGGGGATCCAAGCAGCATGGAAGGAGGGAGGATCAGAGCTCCTCTACCAAACAAGCAAGCAGGTGTGAGCTCCGCTGGAATGGTCAAAGAGCCAAAGGAACAGAGTGGTCGCTAAGAACACAGCACTGGGGAGTGGCAGCGCCCTGGACAGAGTGCAAGAACTTCAGTTTGACTGAATGGTAAGAAGACTGCCAACTAGGACGTGCCAAGATACACGATGGTTCCCCTACCCACCACCACCCTTCATCCTCCACAACTTTCACGTGGATCCAAAAGCATGGCATTTTGATCGCTACGCAAACAATGATTCGTGTACAGGAGCTTGTGGCAATCCCTTCCCCTACTTGAGCTGCTTGCTTAGGCCATTCCAAAGTGCAAGTCCAGGACTGTCCCACAAACCTGCAATCTTAAATTGCTGATGCAGGGACACACTGTCTCCTGTAATGTTATTCCATGTTCTGTTGTTGCCAGCATATTGCACATTCCAGGACTAGCAAGTACTTCTTGAGACCTTTGAAACCAATTCTTCTCTGTTAGGAAGAAGCACACAGGACAGGGATAACTCAGCCTCAGCTGCTGCCCTCATCAAGTTCCGGCACTGCAAGCTCCAACTTAGCTGAACAGTCTGCACCAGCCTGCTGGTCATTCCCTTACTGTGACAGATCCCCAATCGGGGGACCACCACCTCCTCCATCAAACAGGATCTCCCTGCGAGTTGGCTCAGGTATGGACAGTTCCTGGGCAAGGTCATTAAACCGAGATATGTAATCTATGCTGTTCTCATTCATCATGCAAGCCAGCTGGGAATCCACCACCTGGAAGAAACAAGGAGAGAAGAGATGATACATGTCAGTGGCAATTTCTTGGAATTACTGAGGTTGGAAGGGACATCTTGAGAGCATTTTATGCAACCATCTCACTTGATCAGGGTCAGCTAGAACAGACTGCCCTGGGCCTTGTTTTGGGCAGGTGCTGAATCAGCCCCATGCGCAGACATTTCACAACTCTCTGGGTACCCTGTTTCCATGCCTGATTACCTCAAAATAGATCTCTTGTCTTCAGGTGGAATTAAATGTGTTTCAAATTTTGCTTGCAGCCTCTTGTCCTGAGAAGAATCTGGCTCCCTCAGCCTCTCCTCATATGAAAGAGACACTTTATCTCACTTGACCCAAGTTAGAGAACAGCTTTTCTCATCCACAACTAAATGAAAGCTGCTAGAAAACCTTACCACCTATAGTCTCAATGGGCCTTACCTGCTCCAATTTAGCATTAAGGTGCACAGGTAGATGATCTAAAGATATTACCTCTGCCACAAAAACCGCTCTGCTGTGCCTAACATGGAGGCTTGGCCCATTTTCTTCTTAAGGCAGATGGTAATATTGAGGGCTGCAATGTCACTTCAAATCCATGCAAATAAATGATCATATATTCCTTTAATTAGAACACACCTTGACAGCTTCTCACCACCAAGCAAACAGAATCCTTGTATTTATGCCAGAAGTGGATCTGTGTTTCATGTCTGAAGCTGCCAAGGTCACACTAAATCAACATGAGCTTGGTTACAAGGTCTGTACAGAACCTCCTTATCCAAATCCAAAGGGCAATGAAGAAATGACACATTCCTTCCATAAGGGCAAGTCCCCAAGAAATTACAAGTTACGTGATATTGTACTGAGTTAATAACTGTAAACTGTGGGATAACTGAGACTGGAAGGGACCTGAAGAGGTCTCTAATTCAACTGCTTGCTCAAGGTTCACCTATCAGGACAGACCAGCTCACTCGGAACTTTACTGATGTGAGCCCTGGAAAGCTCTGAAGACAGCCACTGCATAACATCTCTGGGCAACCCGTTTCCTTGCCTGCCTATCCTCAGTGTGAAGTTTTTCTAGATATACCAGAACCTTTCTCAGTTCAGCTTCTGCTTGTTTCTCCCACCTCCCATCACCATTCTGTAAAGGGCTTGGCTACTTCTTCTCAATGACCCTACTGAAGGTACTGGCAGGCAGCAGGGTCCCTCCCACCCTGAAGCCTTTTCTAGGCTGAACAAGCCTAGACATCACACCCTTTCTTCAGCACCTGATCCTGCTGGTGACCCTCAGCTGACCTGCTCTGGGTAATTTCTCTCTCCTATATATTTGGTGCTCAAAACTGGTGACAATATTCTAGACATGGTCTCACAGCAGGCAGACTCTACTACTCTACAGAGTACAGCACGTTAATAATAATTTTGTTCAATATCCTGGCCATGCTCCTGTTAAAAACAGCTCGTGACATTGTTGGTCACCTTTGGTTCCACAGACCATCCTGGATCATGCTCAGCTCATGTCTATTGCCATACCCAGGTACAGCAGAGCTGCTTCCCAGAGAGCCAGTCCCCAGCTGATAGTGCTGTAGGGTTATTCCTTCCTAGGGCAGGACCTTGCATTTTCCTTACTAAGCTGCATGATGTTCCTGCAGCTCACTCTTCCTGTCTGTCTCTCTGAAAGGGAGCTCTGTCCCTAAGTGTGTCACAGCCTTAAAAACTGCTGAGCTTCATTTTACCCCTTCAAAAGTGTTCAAAACAAAGGGATTGCTCTGCCAACAGAGACTAACTCAGCAGCACAGGACCTTCTGCCATCCTCTCAGGTGAGTTGGTATTAGCCATCTCCTACTTCTTCCTTCTGGACCTATTTATTTTTTCCTACCAGGCCTCCAACTGTATTGTAGCTGCATAGCTATTAACCTTTCTCTTACCTTTAGCACTTTCAGTTCTTGCAAAGCAGGACACACAAAACAGAAAGACTGAATCTCTCTGTCAAAACAAAGATATGTCCAACAGGTGAATACAACCTCCCTCAGCTGGGTTGAAGGAGTTCACAGCAGCTTCTCAGACCAGCTCTGCTGCCAGGTAGCCTCAGATAATTTTACATCTTTCTGTTATGACTGTAACCCTCTTCCACTGAGCTGAAGTGCAGGTGTGAAAGCACTGCCTTCTAAGTATCTCAGGAGGGTCTGATGGACAGTACCCAGTAACTGTAACTTCCAGCACTGCAAGAGGAAGAAGATTCTGAGTGTAATTTGCTGACATACCTCTGCCACATCTGCCAGGGACCGCGACACAAAGGAGTCCCGTGAGTTTCCATCCAGCAGGCTAGGTCCCAGTAAGGAGGTGCCACTGGTGTTCCCAACTGGAGTTGGTAACATTTTTCGTCCCTTCTCTGGGGAGATAAAACTTGCTACAAAGAAAAGGCACATCAGTAAGTCACTGCACTGAGTGTTTTCAATTGGGAGGATAAAGAGAAGGACAAGGAAATTCAAAATGGAGGACAGATATCCATTTCTTCCGTCTTTTAAAAATTATGGTTACCAGCATGAATATCATCACCACACTGCTAAGAGCAGGGAGACTCATTACACTGGCTCCATGAATTATTAATTTTAAAAAAAATCTCTCAAGAACTAAACCTGAACCAAACCCAGTGAGTGACCTCATGTCTTTGAGACAGTGCTTATCAAGCACACAACAAAGTCTATTTTTCCACGAGCAGAGCCAAAGGCATCTGTTCATTTTGGCACAACAGTCCAAATGTCTCACCCTAACTGATGAGTCAGGCTCCAAAGAGACTACAAAGAACTGCCAAGGAATTATTTGTCCCAAGATACGGGCCCAAATCTAGCAACGGGATCTTTTGAGGAACAGACTTGTAAAGAGAGAGAAAACATACTCAAGGCAACACTGTGGAAATGAAAGCAAGTATTTGAAATAATTCTAGAAATGTTCTTCTGGGTTTATAATTTTCCAAAGGATTCACTTCTGATAAACAATGTTGGTTTTGTTTTTTTAACAGGAAAGGACTTTTTGGTTGCACTTCTCTGCATCTGGACACTTACAGAACAAGCTGCTGAGGGAGGAGTCTGTGGAGTCATTGGGGTACCACTGGGGATCGTGGGGGGGAGATGCAATCCAGTTCTGCTGAGGACTACTGGATGGAGATGGAAGACTTTTGGAGCTGTCACTGCCATTCAGCTTTGCAGGAGAGAGAGAAACACCTTCACCTGTAAGCCAATGTTGGGGATCACTAATTCAGTCAATGTGGTAAAGTTACAGGACACTGCACCAATTTTTGTTTAGAAAGGAAAAAACCCCCAAACAACAATAATGCCCCTGCCCTGTATTTGCTAGAAAATAAAGGCCATAAAATAAAGAATTTTATTTCCAACAGATATTTAGAAAAAAGCAAACAAACAAAAACAAACCCAAAAAACCTCATAACCTAAGAACTGCTTCCTGGAAAAGTTTCTGCTGCCGTATAAGATGTCAGGGATTTTCTTTTAAGTTGATAGACAGACTTCAGCTAATCTTAGACTTACTGTACTGGCCAGAGCTGATGGCTATTTCAATGATGGAATCACTGATCTGAGTGGCAGGTTCCCCTTGGGAAAGCACATCTTCAGGTGGTCCAGGAAGGGAAATATCCAAGAGAGCAGAAACATTGGGAGGAGAGAGCCGAGTACTGGAAGCTTCTGATGAGGGAAGTGGAGGAGTTGACAGACCATTCTGGAGAGAAGTCTTGGCCAGTTCTGGCAGAGAAAGGACCGATGTGCCCTGTTACAAGAAACAGAATTAATTGTTTATAAATTTATTAAGAACTTGGAAAACTAAAAAGCAACATTTCGGCTCTTGAGTATCAGATTAAAACCAGATTTTTAAGAGAAAAAAATCCAGTAGATAATATGCCTAAATTGGAGGCATATACTATTTATATAATAAATCTGTATTATTTTAATGGTAAGTACCTGTAAGCATAAATAAATATGCTGCAGGCCATATCCTGCCAAACCATCTGAAAAAATATGCACCTGTAACATTCCAAAGAATATTTAAAACAGCCTACATAACAGAACAAGCATAATCTTAAAATTAACAATTTTGATAAATCTACAAGATAGTTCCAAATAGATACGTATTAATTTGCTGTTGTATGGGAAAAAGCCCTTTAACTGATGGAAGAGTATACAGATATTTTAAACTGGTAACTCACATTTATTCACTTTTTACAGTCAGATTTCCCAAAATTCAACTGATCTTTAAGGAGTGTCATTACCAGTACCTCATCGTAGAACTGTAACATTTTTTCAGATGCAGTGTATACACAGCTGTCCTAAGAGAAAGAACCAGAACCCCAGGCCCCATTACCACAATAAGTGCCTCATAGGTTCATGTCCTAACATCTGTCCCATAAAAAAATCTTAATCTCCTTTATGCTCTCCAATCAAACTAATTTGACCTTTCTCACATGCAGGTGTCAGAGGGAGCATAGAAAGTGCTTCCACTCAAGAAAAGAAGAGCCTGTATTCTGAGGCTTAAGAATCCAACACTAGGTCTTGGATCCCACTGGAGAAAGACTTTGGGGACAGGATGGCAACAGTCCTAAAATTTAGGTGCCATCACAGTTACTCTTAAGTATCTGTCTATGTCTTATTGGATCCAGCACAAAGAACAGTGAGTCTCTGGAAAGGATGCTGACATTACAATCACACTTTTAAGTCTTAATACTCCTTCTTTAACGACATGGAGGCAGCAGGACTGTGAACTGATGAAATCTCTCTTTGTGATGTCTAAAATACACACATAGATATAGCACAGCACTTATAAACTCCTCCACTCTATTAAGAGATATGTAAAGGCTGTTTGTTCTTCACAGGTCATGGACTGTCAGCTTCACTTGATTTTAGGGAATGGCACATGCACATATTTAACCAGCTTTCCTAAATTTCCTTAAATTTCTTCAGATGCTAGGGATTTAATTTCCACCAGACAGTACCAGTGGGTGCACAATTACCTGGGAATATGGAGTTTTAACTAGCAATACCATTGGTATTTTCACAGAACATTACCCATTCCAAGAGCACTGTTCCTTCAGCACACACTGTACCTGGAAGCCATCCTGCTCGGGCCGGGTCGGCAGGCTGATGTACGGCACCCGGCACCCTGGGCCTGAGCCCTGCAACCGCAACAGAAACCATGTGAGTGACCAGCCAGAGAGGGAAGAGATAAGGGCCTATCACCATTTATCCGTGCTCTTCATACATCTCATGTCCTTCAAAATTGTTGTCCTGGGTTGCAGTGTATTCTATTACCATGCTCATGAGCTGTTGAAACCAGGTGGGGCAGTGTTTCCTTGCCTCCTCCCTCCGGACTGTCTTTCTGTTAATGAGCCCATCAATGCCTGGCCTCATGACTCATCATCCCATTGTGAGATGCTCCACCCAGAGGGAGGAACCAAGCATTCCATCCTGGATATAATCTGAGATTCCCAACACCACAGACACCCTTTCCACTGGATTCCCAGAGGACAGGAGCTACATAGCCACCACTGGACCTTCCGAGGAAGAGCAGCCCCTTTCTACAGGATCACTGCTTCAACACAACCACATCCACCACTTCAGGAAGACTGCAGCCACCATCTTATGGGACTGCTACTGCCACCCTGACTAACAGGGTGTCAGGTTGTATCCTGACTCTGTCACTTTGAACCAGTGTTTCCTTTTATTTTTTTCCTTTTCTTTAATTTCCCCGTTAAATTGTTATTCTGACTTGGTGCCTCCCACTGGTTTGTTTTCAAACTAGTACAATTGTCCATTAACTCCCTGAGAACATGACATGGACTGAAATGGATTAACATGTATCTGGGTCTCAATGAAAGAAACAGCAAGGAGAAATTAACAGTTTCCATTCCAAATATAATCCCTAGACGTCCATGTTTTGTCCCAGATCCTCTCCTGAATTTCTGAAATGCCATGATTTCTTTTCAAGCCAGATTTCAACACTATCAACTGCAAGCCATTTTACCAGATGGAAATTCATTCAATGAGATGATGAATTGATCCCTCAACCCCAAATATACACTACACAACACGGACTAGGCCTGCCAAGACAGCAGTGTCTAATAGCAAGCCCCAGGAGAAAGCTTGCTGAGGAGTCATCATAATACAGGTTTTTTAGACAATGAAAGACCAAGACAGTTAAGCACTTGAAAAAAGCTCATTTAAGAGCCTCTGACCTCCACAGTGGTGATGGAGCCTCCGTTCTGATGCGTGACTGCTGGCTCCTGCCCTGTCACCACTGTGGGCACTGCATCTGGTGACAGTGGAGACACACCTGGCAAACCATCGGCATCCAGGACAGGCATGGGGCTACCAGGGATAATGCCAGCACTTTTAGCTGCCAAGTCGATAGCGCCTTGTGTGAAACAAAAAACCAAGAAACATATTACAAGCTTCTTCATTTTGATTCTCTAAAAGATGATTTTTTTAAACTTACCCAGAGTCAGAACTCAACCCACATGAAAAAGCAGCAATGGTAATGATCTGATCATCTGGGTGAGCTGCTTCTCTGCACCAAGGGTACGCTGCTTTTAGCTAAAATGTTTAACTTTTCTGCCCTGTTCCAACCTGTTACCAAGTATATCAAAATAGTTGAGAAACATCCCAGTTCCCCTCCCCTCCTTTCCTTCTATTTTTTTTTCTTTTTTGTCCTCCCAATTGGTAAGTATTTCATTATGCCATTTCTAGAAACTTCCTATGGGTTACTAGAGGAGCTCTACAAACAATGGAGCCTTATTCTGATATCTTGTCTCTGGCAGCCATGTAGACTCAATGTAAAAAACCTAAGTTGTTGCAAGGGTCAACCTCACCCAGATCTTTTAAAATCCACTTCAAACATCTGAATGTCTTCTCATTGCAAAAGAATCCTCTAGGTAAAACATAAATGCAGTCACTGTTTACACCTCATTAATTGTTCTAATTATGGAACCCACTCTCTGTTGCAAGACAGCATCTGCCTGGAGGACACCAGCATGGCTTTTATTGTAGAATTCAGAATGACTTACTAGACAGATGGTTGGTGGCCTGTGCTGGAAGACCTTTGGGCACAATTGGACGAGAAACAGCAGCTTTAGTCAGTGAGGACTGGACTGGCCGAAATGAACCTCTCCCTGGGGGGAAGGATTTATACCTTTCAGGCAAATGAAATCTAACGCCTTTAAAGCAGAACACAACACAGTTGAATGGAAGCAAATAAATTCCAAGTGGCAGCAAGCTGCAAGAATGCAAGCAGTGGAGATGATGGAATAGAGCTAAAATAGTGATGTGAGCTAAGCAGTGCCTTGCCACAGACAAACAACATCAAGTGCTGCTGTGCTACTGGAGCTGCTCTCATACTGTCAGTGAAGACAACCCTCCAGGTCTCATGCTGGCTTTGATAGGGGATCACCTGTACTACCACTGTACTCAAGGGTGTACCAGCAGAAAAGGACATATGGGCAGCAGATTGCTTATGCTGTATAAAATTTAGACTGTATTCCAGGTACTAGGGAAAGTCCAATATAAAATCTAGACAAGTTATACCCTACAGAACAAAAATTCCTATCTAAGTATTTTATTCCAAATTTTGTCTCCCTATTGGGAACTCCTTACTCTTCCCTGCTTTCAATCTTGGGAAACTGAAGAAAAAAATTTTATCACAAGCACGACTTGCTTAACAATGATCCAGGAGAGCAATCCCATAATCCCACAGGTTGGTGACACTGTAATTTTGAAAGGGTATTTTCTTCTTTTTAGAAATTACTTCTTTATGCAGTTTTAAGGGACACTTTTTAGTTTATAGAAGTGCTAGACTCACCTGTAATGGATGAGTTGGATAAAATAGAAAAGGAACAGACATGCTGGGACGGATTTCCAGACGGCCTGGGGAGCAGTGTTCTCTATGCGAGAGAAACAATAAACCAAAACAGATTTAAACATAGACAGAGGGTAACACTCATTGTATAAGTTGCAGCAGTTCACAAGACCTTCCAGAATAAGCAGAGTACTTCTGTGGTATTACTATCATGCACCAGACACAGCAATGAGATCAGTGTGCTCTTGAGAAAAAAAGCTACAGAAAGGAATGATGTGTTTTCTCTGTAAACTACTAAAAGAAAGTATTTCCACATGGAAAATTCCCAGAGAAATGCTGATTAGAACTATATATCTCTCCGATTATACTTGCAGTGATTTTCAAATCTCTCTCAGAATTACAGCAGTGATTTTAAGGATGGGACTTAGTCTGTGTACAAACTGATCTGCCCTTAAAATTCAGCAAGTGTGGATGAGCGAGATAGCTGTGTGTACTTGGGAACTCTTAAAACACATGGAATTTCCCAGATCTGAAGATCTCAGGATCAAAAAATAGTCCAAGGGTAATTTCTGTGTGTCCTACTCTCATATAAAACAGAACAAGAATAAAAGGTATATTGACACTTGAGAACTTTGTTTTCCCCAGGAGATTACCATTATTTAGAGTTCAGATTTCTTTTTTCTCACCTGCCTCTGGCGGCATGTGCCTTTTCCCTGGGTTATGAGAGCAGTCTGAAGGAGGGTAATGCCTGTCTGTTACCAAAGCACCACAACAGGCCACCCCTTACATACATCTCTTCCCAAGCTCCATTTTTTCCCAGGAGTCATTGTTCTTTCAAAGTGTGTTACGGCTTATTTCACTACAGAGGCTTATATCCACTGCAGTTTAACAGTCACTACTGAACAGGAAGCAGGAAAAGGATCTAAAGCAAGATTTTGTTGTTAAGAGGGCTGCCAGCTCCAACACTGCCAGCACAGGACAGCACAGGAACACACTGCCTATGCCTCAGTGTCAGAAGGCCCAGGTAGCAGAACCTGCTTCCAGGTTCCAGAAGCCTCTTCCAGAGGCTTTTTTATTTTTCGAAACTACCTTAGGCACTGGACTTCTGCTGTTGTTGACATTGTTCATACAGGGAATGTATCATGGCTAGTTACCCTAGAGACTGAAGTGTTTGGTCCTTCATAATTTCAGCTTCACATTTCCAGTGGATGCATGAAGGAAATAGCATTTTTTTTCGTTATGTGCAAATCACTACAGCCTTACTGAGACTCAGGGAGCAAACCAGGCATTTACACTTTGCTCTGACCTGTACAACCAGTGGCTTCCGCAAGTGCCTGTTCCGTAACTTCCTGGGCTTCGGCAGGAAGAAGTCTGACTGCATCTGGACAACAACAGGAAATGCATTACAAGTATTTTAAGCATCCAGATGAAGAATAAATTATACTCCCCAAATTCTTATTTTCAATAAAGTTGAATTAAGAGTTAACTAAAATACTGTGTTTTGTTTCAGACAGCACAATATCCTTTCTGCTAGAGTCAGAGTATTTGCCACCAAGAATCTGTTTTTTCTTCTTTTTTTATGGAGATAAAGTTTTGTCCCAAAAAAGCCATTCCACTACTTAACTACTGCAGCTTCCTACGAAATTCTTATGGAGATTGTGTACATAAAAATTAGAATTTGACTTAAATACAGCAATGAAGCTGTGTTAAGATTAGCTACACATCAGAAGGGGGTCAGTTTTTGCTAAACCTGGCACATATATTTGCTGGAGCAACTTAATTAGACAGCAAATCAGTTTCATTGGGCTGTGTAATGGCACTCAGATTTGAATTACCTGAATTACCTGAACAGGTAATGTCACTTCGAAGCACAGTTACAGAGTCAAAATTTGACTCGTCTCAGTTAATACAATGTTAAACTTGAGCATCATAAGAAGCACTGCTTCCCAGGGCAGCCCATACTTTCTGATGATTCCAGAATCCCTGTGATACCTCCTGGAAGCTGGCTCATGCACACCATGCTGCATTTTCTATTCAGTCATCTCACTTACACTGATGGTGTCCAGGTGCTGCCGGAAGGTCAGCTCTGCTTCCTTGCTGGGTAGGAACAACTTCCCATGACGACTGTTGGGGGGCAGGGTTGTAGGGACTGCAAACAGTCCACTGTCAGCCTCAGTGCTCCCAGAACTTGAAGGATTAGCCACCAGGAGAGGTCTAGGTAGGTTTCTCAAACCTAGAAGATTTTAACAGCAATTTAAATGAAATAAAGTGAAAACAAAAAGGAAATAACTCTTTAGTAACTGAAGGATCATAGAGAGAGCTGAGACTTAAAAGATTCTGGCTCTGTCACCAGCTGTTTTCAAAATCAGGAATCTCTCCATATTTCAGTTGTCCCACCTGCAAACTGACCGTATTTACCTGCTATGGATACCACTAACATTCACTTGCTTTGAAATTCTTGGAAGTAGGGGATTAAATATAATTTTACACTACTTAAGAAACTAGAATTGAGGCCTTGTTTTCAGTCCCACATAGACCATGACAATCAGTTTATCTGTTCAGCTTGTAGGCATACTTGAGGGCGTATCCCAGTAAACAAACTATATCCACCATTTCTTATGTAGGGGAAGATAATACAAACACAGAGCCATTTTACAGTGTCCCCACCCCTGCTTTCCCTATAGTAATTCAAAGTGCAACCCCAATAAAATGAATCTGGTGATGGAGCGGGGATCAATTTACCTTCCCAAAGACAGACTGTCTTCAAAATACATATAGCACAACGAAATAATGGTAGCTTGTCTGCATAAAACTTCCCCATTTACGTTTAGGTTTAAAAATTACAGTAGGATTTCCCTGTGCTGTGCCCACCCTGCAGGCAGCCAGGAGGAAAGCCAGCACTGTTAGCCTGTCACTCTTAGGTACCCACCCTCACAGGGAAGAATTTCTTCCTAATATCCCATCCAAAGCTATAGTGGCAGGATGACACAGAAAATTTTCAGTAATTATTTATCAACAGATTTTACACCATGCATTTACTCGCCTCTTTTGTAAGCTGATACTCTCTTGAGATCTCATACCCTGTGCCAGTCAGTTTGTGCTGGTTCAGGCTGGGAAGGGGTTAATTTTCTTCAGTGGCTGGTATGCAGCAGTTTTGGATTTGTGTTGCAAACAGTGTTCATAACTCAGGGAGGCTTTAGTTACTCCTAAGCAGGACTTACACAGGTCAAGGCCTTTGCTGCTCCTCACCTCACACTGCCAGTGAGAGGGGGCTGGGGATGCACGAGGAACTGGGAAGGGACACAGCCAGGACAGCTGATCCCAGCTGACCACAGTGATATCCCAGACCATGGGGGATCATGCTTAGTGTACAGAGCTGGGGGAAGAAGAAGGAAGGGGTGGACATTCAGAGTGAGAGTGTTTGCCTTCCCAAGTCAGTTACATATGATGGAGCCCTGCTGTCTTGGGGATGGCTGAACACCTGCCTGCCAAGGGGAAGCAGGGAACAAATTCCTTGTTCTGCTTTGCATGCATGGCTTTTGTTTTCCCTAATAAAGTGTTTTTATTTCAACCCATGAGTTCTCTCACTTTTTCAGTTCTCCCCCATCCCACCAGAGGGGAATGATTGAGCAGCTGCATGGGGCTGAGTTGCTGGCTGGGGTTAAACCATGACACAGCTCCCAAAAAAACCAAGTGTCTTCTCTAAGAGCAACTCAGGAGAGTTTTGCTGGATTGTGAACTGCATTACTGATGTGCATTGTTATTCAAGACTCAAAGCAGCACTGGATTTAAGACAATTCGAAAGCAAGTTAACACACACCAATGTTCTCAGACAGTGAAGTTCCTAAGAGTAAGAACACTCCTCCTTCCAGCGTTCTGTCACTGGGAAGTTCTTGTCATGGTGTATTAAGAAGTTGATTTTATCAAGTGGAATTTTAGGAAAACTCACCTGAGGAGCTGGAAGCAGCACCAGGAGAAAAAGTCTTGTTGCGAAGGGCAGACTGATTCCGTGTGCAGCCTGGACTCCTGGTGTTGATGGCAATGACCTTTCCTGGGGGAGTCAGGGACTGCTCCTCCTGAGCAGGCTTTATAGGTGACGTGGCAATGGAGCTCACCTCGGGTGTCTGAAAATGCACATTAAATGAATGTTGTGTGCTGGCACAACAAATGTCTTGTGAAACTCACTGTACTTAGGAAGCCTTAAAATTAAAGTCTGACATACCTTAAAGTACTCTAAGCAATACCTCCTAGTGGGGGTAAGGGGCTGCTGAAATTCCCTTCCTGCCCATTTAGCAGTGTTGGATGTCACCAATTCAATATATTAATTTATGTTACGATTGGGTTAACACTCAACAAGCTTCACGCAATGTGCTGGATCACCACAGGATAGAAAGTAAGAGGGAAAAAAAAGGTGTTGGTTTTAATTCAGTGCAAAACTATTTTGCATAAACTCCATCCCAAGGGCTGCTCTGGTGGGAAATGCACCTGGAAAAAACATTTTAATTCTCTCTTAATTCTAATCAAGTAGAGTTTTGAATTTTTTCCCTTCCCTTCTCTTTCACACTGTAACACAGCACTAACAAGAGACACATGCACTTCAATAATTTTCCAGGCCTATCCAGTTGTTTCATTAAGTGTTTAAATTGTTTTCCAGACAACCCTCCCTTTTAAACAAATCTGTGTGCAATCACAGGCTTAAAATTACACCCCTGCTCAACTGCAATGCCACTTGCCAGTTTGTTTTATGCTGATGATTTTCATTTAAGGAATGAACCACAGCACAGCTGGCTGCTTTAGCTGTTACAGATTATCTGGAGAAAACAGCAGGCGTGCACACAATCAGTCCTTCTTCCTAAAATACCCTGTGGCAAAAATATTATGGTTCCTGTCATTATTTGATGAAAGGCAACTTTCAGGATGTCCACAGTGCTTTCAGTGAGGCAGTAAATATCCTCCTGGCCTCTGCAATATCAGTGCCACAACATTCATGCTTCAAGGAGAGTATATGTTTTTCTGAAAAACAGTGAGAATAAAGTGCTATTTGACAAATGAAAGGTTGTGTTCCTTCTTTTTGCTGGAATGTATAATAAGGTACATATCCTTAAAGAGCTCCTTTATTCAGTAGTACTATGCTACTTTGATTAAGACAGCAAGAGTGTGAAAGTGACAGGAAAACACATGCAAATACCAACTGCTGGTTTCTCGACCTCTTTAATTCCTCTCCCCCCAAGTCTCAAGGATGTCCTTCATTATAGTTTGTGATTGTTTCATTATGTCATGCCTAGCTGTCACCTGTGTCACCAGAAGTAAAAGTAGATGCCAAAGAGGAGACGGTGTCCCAGATTCGTGAGATGTCAGACCAAAAGCCTTTGCAGTTTAAACAAAGTCTATATCTGGAGCTGCATCTGAACAAAGATGGGTTTAAATTTATAAAATCCTTCATTCTATGCCTGTAGAATCAGAATCAAAAGGAACTTTGAGGGGGGCTACATCACCAACAAAGAAGGATCAAAGAACTGTTTGGGAACAGTGATACATTTGCATCCTGGGTGGAACATAATCTTTAGCTCATCGTATCTACCACAGGCATTTGAGCAGATCTGCTGAACTCTGTGTCTTTTAAAAATATGTTTTACTAAGTTTCAATTGGCTACACTAGATGGAATTGGCTGCCCAGGTATCACTGGGACAGATCTTAAATACAGGTTACAAAGCACAAGAAGGAAAGCAAGTTCATTCCCTAAGGTCTGCCTAAGGAGGAAGGTATTTTTCTGGGACTGGTAAACAGCTATCCTGGAGTCTGGGAACTTACATACAAGTCAGCTGTGGCAGGCTATTGACTCTGCTATTCTTAAGAAATACATTCTTTTCACTCTCACGCTTAGTGTAATTTGAACTACATAAACACTGAAAATCAATGCAGTTTTCATGTGGAATATTATCTCATCCAGGCTTCATTTCCCATGAAAGGTTAGATCAGATGATCTTCCAAGGGCCCTTCCAACCTGGGCTGTTCTACGGTCCTGTGAATCTGAGAGAGAACAGAAGGCACCTCACCTCACAACTGATCTTTCCAGCAGTCACATTAAATGTTCACAGGAACACCAATGAGATTCACAGCAAACCAGAAGCTAAAAAGGCTGTGTAAAAAGCATATTGAAGCAAAGTCCACTCTGTAGCCAGCTGTCTTGTGTTGTGGTTTTTGTATTCTTTAAACACAGGAATCTCCAAAGATCTTGACATGGCTATTGATTTGTTGTGAATACATAACTGGGCAATAATTCCCCACATCAAACTAGAGTTTAATATCTGGAGCATGAACAAGAGCTACTTACTGGTTTGGGATTGACTTCAGTAGAGATGAGTTTCAGAAGGCAGTTCAGGAGTCTCTGCTTGTGAAAGGTAGGACATGCAGGGACAGCACTTGACTCAGATGTTTGCTCTCTAGCATCCTGGGTTTCTGGCTCCAAGACAGCCAACCAGTCATATTCCAGCTGCAGCTTGTTCGGTTTGCCCATCATGAGGTAGACTTCAGCCAGCGTAAGGCTCTCAGAGGTTCGCAGACTCCATCCTTCTTCTCTAACCTGTTGGGAGAGCCGACTTGGGTCATCCTTGAGAGACTTTGTACTGGATTGTCCCTGAGGTGGAGGTGGAAACAAGGAGCCCAGCTTCTCTTGAGAATCCTCCATTACTGCATCCGTGATATCCTTGGTACAAGCATCAAGCTGCTGGCCCTGGCTGTGGCCGGCCTGAGTTTCACATCTGCTGCTGCCGGGGGAAGCCACACCACCTCTCAGTAGCTGGGAACAGCAGTCAGAGGTCTCTGCACTCCTCCTGCTTGGAAAAGCCACCAGAGAAGCATTACCAGCTGCTGAAGCAGAGTCTTTCCCATGCAGTTTGTCTGTGCAAGAACATTTCTCTGGGACAATTAGGTCCTGGCAGGACTTCATGTACCGTGGGAATGGATCGAGCAGAGAGAGCTCCTCCACATCAGGGATCTTGCTGCAAGCACACGCTGTGCTGCACGATGGTAGCACAGCTGCCTGGTCACCAGCCAGGGCCTCCCTGCCCTCCACACAGGGGCCCACTGAGCTCAGCTTTTCCTGGTGCCCTCCTGGATCCTGAAGTCCAGAAGGTGGTTTCTGGAGGGAATTAGTGATGCCAAGATTTGAGGCTGTTCCTTCCACCAGGACAGGCTCTGGGGCACCATCTTCAGTGCTTGCAGCAACTTCAGCTGTAGGCTGCAAGGTTCTGCTGGGCTCTGTAGTGCTCTCTGCCCTTCCCACACCCTTACCTTCCATGCCCCGCAGGTATTTCAGCTGTCCCCTGGCTGTCCCCTGACCACTCTGTATGCCGAGGATTTGGGCGGGGGGGAGTAAGTGAGAGTCTTTTGTGTTCTGTTTGCATTTGCCTGTTTCCTGCCAATGCACAGTACAGAAAGCTTTGGAGTGGACCACTCTGGCTACCCCAGGCAGTGGAGTGAGGGTACAATTCTCCCCTGGAAAGAGATGGAGCATCACTTTCTCCTCTGAGAAGCTGCCTCTTGTTTCTGAGTCTCTGGAGTCCTGAAGTTGCTGTTCTTCTAGTGATTTACGCTAAAAAAGATGTGTCAAAGAATGCAACAGTCATCTGCCCCTTCCAAAAAAGCACCTGGGAGCCTATTCTGCAAGTTTAAAAAGAAAAAAGTAAAAAAACCCCTAGCTGATCAAAGACATGTTCTCTATTCAGCACAGATTATAGTGGAGACACTATAATCAGAAATTAGGTCCTTTGTGGTGATAAAGACTACAGTGAAGACCTGCTACAAGCCCAAAATGGAAATACCCATTCCAAATAAAATTAATTCTCTCTCTTCACACACCACTGTAATTGAAAAAAAAAATCCCAATCAACAAACCCCAACAAAACCAAGCAAAACCTCCAACACTGCACAGCAAAGCAGCCTCTCACAAGTGCAGCAAACTCCACCTTACGCAGTCTGACATCCTTCAGAGTTTCAAGTGCTACGCTGCTGCTTCTTCCAGGCTCATGAATTAAACAGAAAAGCCTGAATGAAAGGCCCAAGAAGAGGATAAAACTCACAAGTCAGAAGGACTGGGTTCAGAACAGAACAGCCTTTAACTAACAAATCCTTCTAATGCATGGATCAAAGTTCAGAGGCAGGGACACCTTGAATGCTGTATGGCTCAGACAGTGCAAAGATACATTGCAGGTAGCAGCAGCTACCTCCACAAGAAACTTAAGCCTCCATTGGTGAAACTGCACAAAGTGCAAAGATCTTAAAGTGCCTTAATCTCTTTGCTGAAACTGGAAACAGAATTGTCAGTTATTATCCATGCTGTATGGGGGTCACCCATTGATAATGAACCAGACTAGGATCACTGTTTGAGGAAATGAAATAAAGGCAGGAGCTTAATTTATTCCTAACTAGCTTTCACAGGATCATAACAGAGAAGAGTTGAGGGAAAAGTAGAACATTATGGGATCTCCCATGAAAGCTTCTGTTAGTGTTGCTGAGACTTTACCTCTACCTTTACTAAGCAGGGACTGGTACATTTATGGAGCAGATTCACTTTTCCAATGCAAAACTGAACTTGGAATAGGAAGGGAATTGCTCCCAGGACACAGCACATGGAAAAGACAGAGTAGGAAAAGGATACAACCCGCACTTCATGGAGAGCCCACTTCTGCTTCAGGAATTCGAGGAGGCTGGAGACCTTCCGATGTAACTCCACGATCATCCTGTACGCAAGAGAAACAAAGCAAGGGAACAGAGAACAACTGTCAGCAGGAGCTCCAAGTCCTAGCCTCAATGCTAGAAAGGGAATTAAGGAATAAACTGGCATTCTGTAATGCCACCAGAAAGTACACTCCCAAGCTCTAAGAAACAAAACCAAAACAAAATCCAAAACATATGTTATCCCACAACTTTAAAATCTAGGTTAACTCACAACTGTGACAACTCACACATTCTAAAAGCCTGTCAGATACACCTGACTGCCATGATTCAAGAAACTAGCTTTTTCCAGATGGAAGAAGATAGGAAAAGATGGCAGGAATTAGCTGAACTGCAAAAGTGCAGGCAAAGCACAAAGCTACCACATAAAGTATAGGAAGAAAGAGAAAAAGAGGCACAAAAGACTCTTAAACATTTACTTTTTGAAAGCATTTTACAAAATAAACCTAATGCAGAGAAGAGAATGGATATTTTTATCATGATCTTTGGTCACTAAACTGAAGCGCTGCATTTAAAACAACACTCAGCATCACAGAGGCACTGTGTTTGCTGCCCCATGTAAGTACCAGGATGAACAGCCACTGAGCAGCTACACCAACGATGTTTTGCAAGGGAGAAGCTACAAACACCTTCCATGCTGCTTTAATCATTGGGTGCAGGTGAAATGTTCAGAGCCTTGGTGCAGGCACCTCTGACCACCGTCTGTCTTCCCTCTTCTCTACGGTACACTCAATACAAGTTCTAGTAGAACCAATGCTACTATCTCCATTTTACTTGCACTCTGCTCTGACATTAAGTGGCACAAAGTATACTCATCTCCAAAGCTAGTAGCTCCTTCATTACTCAAAAGATACAAAGGACAACGGTAATCTAATTTTCCCGTGTGATAACTCATGTCTACAAACCATGCACTCTGGCTGGGCAAAGGCTTCAGACTAAGTACACTTAGGCCAACTGCATTATCAAAGATGAACTGCCCAACTGGCAAAGAGAACCATGAAGAAAGAGGAAGGGGCTAGGATGCAGCTCATCTGTTTCCCAATTCTGAGCACCACAATCAGTTCTCCATTACCTAAGCCGTGGGTTCTGGGCAAGACTCTGTACTCGAGCCCATGCATGGTTATTCCGTGGCTGCAACTCCACAGGGACCTTGAGAGGAAGTCGTACTGGCTTTTGGTCCTCTTCATCACTCACACCTGAAGGAAGATGAAGCACAAAGGGTCAAAGCAAGGACAACTCAGTCACAACACTGTATGCTCAGTTACACAATACAAAAGATCAGACACCAGCATCACCTACAGACAACTTGGGCAGCTCAGCTTCACCAGTGGAGCCTGCTTCCTTAATTACC
Source organism: Aphelocoma coerulescens (assembly GCF_041296385.1). NCBI lineage: Eukaryota > Metazoa > Chordata > Aves > Passeriformes > Corvidae > Aphelocoma > Aphelocoma coerulescens. The sequence goes on from NC_091028.1 coordinate 797,286, forward strand.
TTTTGTTCCAATATGTTCTTATCCTTGGACACTGCAGTGGTACTGGAGATTCCAGTTGAGCAAGCAGTGTCAAAAATCAGATGTCTGGAAACTATGAGCAAGTGCAGTATTTCAGACCTTTGAACAGTCTGATTCTACTTACTTGGGAACAAGGAAGAGGAAGAAAAAAAAAATCCAAATGAAATCACACATAGCTGAATGGGAGAAGGTAAAAAAAATTGAAAATGTTTAAATGCTAAACACAATACTGCTGCTCATTCACTGGCACAAGGGACTAACCTTCACATAGAGTGAAAGCACAAGGTATAAAGCAGCAACCGGTCTCGTGTGGGTATTTCCTTTTCATCTTAGCTAGTAAGAAAACTGGGTGGGTCCTGAAGTTACTGGGGTTACATAAGCAATCAGGCCAAGACAGACAATACTGTGCCCAGGACAAACATGCAACCACCCAAATTTCCCTGCCAGTGATGGACACACCAGAACAAGCCTGCTCACTTTCTACACTTCCAGCTATCTTCTAGAACACCCTCATGTTCCAGCATCTTTTACTCACCATCTGGATCACAGAGTTTCTTTAAAGCCCTGCACATGGGAGCTTTGATACGCAGGTTTCTGCCTTTGTAACGAACAGTCGTAGCCCTGGATACATGGAAAGAGAAGGAACCAGTAACAACAGTGTGTGAATATAGACCTATCCCTCTTAGGCCCTGTGCTTTTCAACATCTTCATATATGACTTGGATGCAGGACTGGAAGGGATACTAAACAGGTCTGCAGATGATACAAAACTGGGAGAAGCTGCTGACTCCCTCGAAGGCAGGGAGGCCCTGCAGAGAGAGCTTGACAAATGAGAGGACTGGGCAATCACCAATGAAGTACAACAAGGGAAACTGCCAGATTCTGCACCTGGGATAGGGCAACCTTGGATGTATGGACAGACTGGGGAATGAGATGCTGGAGAGCAGTGCTGCAGGAAGGGACCTGGGGGTCCTGGTTGATGGCCAGTTGGATTTGAGTCAGCAGTGCCCTGGAGCCAAGAGGGACATCCCTGTCCTGGGGCCACCAGGCCCAGCATCACTGGGCAGGCCAGGGCGGGGATTGTCCCACTCTGCTCTGCACTGGGGTGGCCTCACCTTGAGTACTGTGTGCAGTTTTGGCCATCACAATGTAAGAAAAATTTTAAACTATTAGAGTGTCCAAAGGAGGGCAATGAAAATGGTGAAGGGCCTCAAGGGAAACTTGTATGAAGAGCAGTTGAGGGCACTTGGTTGGTTCAGCCTGGAGAAAAGGAGAGTGAGGGGAGACCTCCCTGCAGATACGATTTCCTTGTGAAAGGGAGAGAAGGGGCAGACACTGATTTCTTCTCTGTGCTGGTGACCAGTGACAGGACCCAAGGGAATAGCCTGAAGTTTTGTCAGGGCAGGTTTAAGTCAGATATTAGAAAAAGCTTCTTCCCCCAGAGTGCTTGGGCACTGGAACAGGCTCCCCAGGGAAGTGGTCACAGCACCCAGTCTGACAGAGATCAAGAAGCATTAGGACAATGCTCTCAGGCACAGCGTGACTCTTGGGGATGGTGCTGTGGCAGGGCCAGGAGTCAGACTTGATGATCCTTGTCCCTTCCAACTCAGCTTATTCTGTGATTCTGTGATCAGGGGCACAGAGCCAAACACCATCATAGCTACAGGAATGAACACAGAAATATAAGGGTCTGCAGTGCAGGTTCACAGAGCATTCAGTCTTTCCTACCACCTTACTTTTCATTGTGGAAGTGCTACTCTTGTGACTCTCCTCTTCCAGACTTTCATTAAACACTTGGTTGTCCACTTAGGGAGGGACTTCTGTTTTATAAGTGGACCAGGATTATGTTACTTTGGTTGAAGAGTACGCTCACAGACAGCTTCATAAAAGACAACTGGTTTTGCTTTAGTCTTCCCTTTATACTCATGACTCTTAATGAGTAAGAGAAAGAGTCTGAAGTTTTTGCAGTCTTGCATTTGGAAATATGATCACCTTATCTGGTGCAGACATGAGGTCTAAGAGCTTGTGCAGAAACGGGAACAAAGTAACTTTTTACAGTATGATTTCACTGGTTTAGCTTCAGTATCACTTTAGCAGTTTCAAAGATCCGTAAAAGTAATTTTTGTTTTCACCCAGTGAAACTACTTCACCCCATCAGTCCTGTTTTGATTTTAGGGACTCAAAAGGCAGGCATTGAGCCCAATCAAATTACCAGTGACAGTACTACTACCTAATACTTGAAGCATTAAGGATCAGCTAGCATAGAAGCAGCAGGATTGAACACAAGTCCTTGTAGTAAAATGAAATAAATTATAGAAAATATTCTTATGCCATAAATAAAACATGATTCAGGAAGAGCAGTTGTCTACAGTGCTAAGAGGAAAATTTGCAAAAAGGCAGCAGAAGTGAAGCGAGACCTGAGAAGATGGAGCTGGTGGGGTGAGCAACTCAAAGTTTAGTTACTCAACTGTGAACTTATATAGATTTGGAATATCCCTGGGCTGGAAGGGCAGATTTCCTTTCAACTTAATTCTTGGAAGCAATTGCTTGAAGACAGTTGGTCCCACCAAGTCCAACGGTGTAAAGTCTCTGTCAGTCTCTGCCAGTGTAAAGACTCTTAGAGAAGGACACAGAAACCCCTGTGGGTATCTAAGCAATAAGTTAAGGTAAGGACAAAAGGTAAAACGTCCTCCTGGGCACCTCAGCCTTAGCATAAGACTCCATATCCTCTTGTATGTATCCTTATATTAAAGTATAGATATGATTTTATCAGAAAATCAGCATTTTGTACAATGATCCTCTTCCCTATTTGTAATTTGTAATTTGTTTTAATACAGCAAATTCTTTTGACTACTTGTGCAAACTGAGACTCTCCTCCTTGATTTTAGCTGATGCAATTCTTTATTATCCAATGTGCCCTTGAAGCATGTGAGTGAAGAGTCAGAAATAGCATTATTATTATCATCATCATCATAATTATTACCTTGACAGTACAACAGTGCAAGTAAGAAGGGGTTTGGGGAGAGAAACATTTTTTATATTAACTGATATGACTATATAAACCAATCAAGTTTTGTGGAAATTGTTTCCTCACATGAGTGGAAGGTGACTGAAACAAGGGCCTGGCTGCTCAGAAGTCCCAAAACGTTTGATCTGCCTAAAACAGCTGAGCTAATTGATCTAAGTAAAAGAAGAAAGGTGCTGTTGTTAATTTTTCGTATTTCCTATTTCTGCTCAAGAGCCCAGCTAGTTGGTAATAAAGCATTTATTGTTGAGTCAGGCTTCCTGGTAGTTGTTCCTGCTCAATTTGTCTGCCACCTGTGCAGGTGGACCTTGGGCTGCAGGTACCCACCATCTGTTACTGTAGAGCAGCTTATAAATGAACATGGATCAGCATCACAAACTCCTGACTGCATGTCTATCTATATTTAAAGGACAGAAAGATGAGAAAAAAAAATACCCCACCCAACCAAAGCCTAAGACAATAGCCAGAAAAGAAGTGTGAAAAATGTAAGTATATTATGGAAAAGATATTATTTGAAAAAACAAACAAAACACTAGGAGGAAAATCACATTGGAGGAAACCAAACAACTGCAAACCCTGCTGATATCTATAGGGAGAAGCAGGGACTACTGCATTCCCTGAGCATGATGGGATGGCACAGCTCAGAAGTCAGCAAGCAAAGTACACCACTCAGTAAATGAAGAAACACAGAGCACACATAAATGCAACAAAACAGTAAAGATTTTCCATGCAAGTTTTCACCCTGCCACTACAGCACTCTTCCACAACTACAGCAATCAATGCTATTTTCATGGTTCCCTCACGCATGCTTTAGAATATCCCAGCTCCCCCCATTCAGGTGTTCTGCTTCCCCTAATTCCCTCTTCCATTAAGTATGATTAGCTTCAAGCAATCTAGGACAGAGTCTAAAGAATAACTTATTATCAAACTAATATAAAAGTAGATCTATTTAGACACTGTAATTTTCTAATTGAAATCCACAGCTGGGAGGCTAGAAAAAGACTATTTCTACAAATTTAAGGGGAAAGCACAGTAAAGGAATCAGTCCACAACAGAACTACTCTTAGCTTCAAAATACCTATTTTCTTCTGCTACCTAGATCCTGGATGTCTCCAAATGCAGAAAAGGATAAGTCTTTAAAACAGTCACTCTACTGACTATGCATTCAGAATTACCAGTCTGACTTGACACCAAGAGCATAACCTGCCTACTTGAAATGCTTTGCTTTATACATTATTTTTTTCAGTATGAACTGCTATTTTATGATCAAGACTTTAGAGAGTTACAGATTCCCCCTCAGCATGCCAAAGAGCTTTCCCAAGGAACTGCAAGGCAGCGAAGAATCACTTCTATCCCACATAAAGTACATTCAGAACCTGAACCAGACAGAGCATTTAATGCCTGTTAATGGTTTCTGTCTTTCTTAACTCGAGCTATAAAGAGCCCCTCAGGTTGGGGGTAAAACCACATACACTACCAGACAATGAAGAGTGCTCTGCTTAACTGGTGCAGTTACAATATTTCTTGAATTAGGTGTTTCTTGTGTTTTGTTTTTTTTTTTTATCTTACCCAAAATTCCTACATATTTACAAAGAGATCAAAAAAAAATTTGTATTCATTCATATGTAGTTTTTTATTAAATGTAAAGAGTGTTGCAAAACCTAAGTTAAATAAAAATGTTTCCCTCCTAAAAATGAAACAAAACAAAAAAGCTTCAGTTTAATTTTATTTAAATTAGTTATTGAGCAGTTCTGCTATACCACCATAAACCTTTTTTTCTCGTTATACATCCTAATCACAGAATACAATTACATAATAAATGTGTAGTAAAATTAAAATGCTGTAATAAAAACCTTAGCACAAAGGACTGGACAGAGAGTGGTCCTGTCTTTCAGCAGCTGGAGCAGGCCAGTGTTGACCTGAACATGCTGAACTGCTCAGAACAGTTATAGAAGCTGACAGAGTAATTCTTAGCTCCCCCTCGCATTTATAAAGATACAAACTTTGATCTATTTTCTGCAAGATTCCCCAACTCCTGTACCACTGGCTGTTGTCTAGTCTGATTTGCCTGTTAATGACATTCTGAAGACAAGTACAGGGATGTATAACAGCGAACAGCCTTAACTCCAACCGCCAAACAGGGATATGTCACACAGAGACTTTGCCAGTACTTGCCAGAGTCACCTGACTGGAGATCTCAGGCACTCCTTAGTGTCCATGACCTGGGCTATAAGCTCAACTAGGAAGTTTTTAATTATGGTTTTCTTATGAGTCCCTCACAGGGTCATTTGTTTTTTCATACTCCATGAAATTAGTACAGAAACCAGAGATGCAAAACAACCACTGAATTAGAGCATGTAACTCCAGGGTCTGGAGTGGTGCTGCAAATAAATTGCCAGGTAGCTCCTCACAACCTTATCCTTTCTTGACTTTTCTTACAATTAAATGAGGAGAATGTTTACCTAAGGAGCAGATCATCAGAATAACACATGCTCACATTCCCCATTTTTAATCACTTTGGATCCACTTTCTTTCATAGCTTTCCTCAGTGACAAGCCTTACAAAGTGCACTGCATTCAGAAGAGGAGAGTCACACTTGAAAGCAACATGTTAGGAACTGGAGAAAGAACTGATTACAAATAGGGAAAAGGATCATGGAATTGTACCATCACTGAGCAAGATGGGAAGTTGAACCAACCAAGGTATATGCAATGTGTTTGCTTCTGGGAGCTATGAGGCTGCCCTGCATGTGCAGGTGGTGCAGACATCCAGGTGGTAATGAAGACACAGTTTGCTCTTCTTCAACTGAGGAGGTTCACCGCCAAATGGGGTAAAGGATGGAGGAGAAGAAGGGAAGCAAAGATGGGTCTCCCATATGTAGACAAAAAGCCTATGCAAAAACAACTAATTCTGAACTGGTTAAAGTTATGTACACTCTAATTTTAGTGTAGAAGATTAGCATTAATACTTTCAAATGCAAACACTCCTGTTCCCAAAATGGTTTGTTACGAGACTGGCTTTTATGGAGTAAACACCTAGACTTCACAGAAATCACTAACCCTCATTAACAATTAATTAGAAGAACAAAGGCCTGAATCATGCAAAGTGATAGACCGATGCTACAGCTCACTAAACGTCATCAAGCTCATTTGCTATGCTTTAGGTTGTTTAGATGACCCATTATTAGAAATTATTATCTCTAGTATAGCACAGAGTGACTAAACCAATTGCTGATATTCTGAACTATAGATATATTCAGGAAACTACAGACGAAGGCTCATCCCAGGCCCACTTTAACTGGTAACTCAAATTTAAAGAAGTAATTTGCTTTAAGAATAATTCTGTTAAACATACTGGTCATATTTTCCTAACTGTGCAAAACCCAAACCAAATGGGAATTTCTCTTCCAATTTAAAACCTTGCAGTTAACAGAAGAATGAACAAGTGATTCAAGCATCACATTCAAGACCAGCAACACAAGCACACCATACAAACAACATCTCTCAGGAGAGGAAAGGTTGTTCAGCTCCTAAGAAACTGATCTGGAAACTCCATTTGAGAACATGAGAAAGGTACAACACCAAGTATCCATATTATGCAAGGTAAAGTCAAAAGACTGCAGCCACTGAGGGGGCAAACGCCTGGTCTTGTCTACAGTCAAGTTTACTTCATCAATAACTTGTCTGCTATGGTGAACACCCTAAAAGCAAGAATGCAAAAGGTAAAAATGGACCTGTACCGGACAGAAAAGAATGCTTTTTCAAATCACTTCTAAAGAAGGGACTAAGGACAAATCAGTGCCTCCTAAGTAATCACATGCCTTTTCCTTCGAAAGAGATTTCACTTTAAAACACATAAATTCTAAAAGCTGAACTACTTTGGAAGAATTTATGCACAAATACATCAGGTATGCCCTCATTTCTAGTAATACGCAACTTCTAACCCCTTCTGCATTCTAGGAGTACCTCGACTCATAGACTGAACCTGCAAATCCCACAACACTCTCTTGAAGTGAAAGAGAACACTCATTCTTAATGTCAAGGAGATGCAGAAGTGACTGGAGGGCTGAAGCCCAGCATGCTGAAGGGTCATTTCACGTCTGAAAGTCAGGACTTGTGAGCCCTGCTGAGGCAGGATGGTGTGGAGATGAACCCTCACTGCAAGAAGGACACTGAGGGGCTGGAGTGCATCCAGAGAACAGAATGGAGCTGGGGAAGGGTTTGGAGCACAAGTCTGATGAAGAGCAGGTGAGGGAGCTGGGAAAGGGGCTCAGCCTGGAGAAAAGGAGGCTCAGGGGGGACCTTCTGGCTCTCCACAACTCCCTGACAGGAGGGGGCATCCAGGTGGGGGTCAGGCTCTTCTCCCTGGGAACAAGGGACAGGACAAGAGGAAACAGGCTCAAGTTGCATCAGGGGAGGTTTAGATTGGATATTGGGAAAATTTCTGCACTAAAGTGTGGTCAGGAAGTGGAACAGGCTGCCCAGGCAGTGGTGGAGTGACCATCCTGGAAGAGATTGAAAAGACCTATGGATGTGGCACTTGGGGACAGGAGTTAGCAGTGGCAGGGCTGAGGTAATGGTTGGACTTGATGATCTTGGATTCCAACCTAAATAATTCTATGATTTCCCTGAGTGAATCCACATAGCTAAGTGCTGTAGCTTCTGTAAAGAATTCTAATTTAATTATTTTATTAAACTTCACCCATCATTTCTTACTATTAATTAATGGCTTCATGGAAAAGGGGAGAAAAATCCTAATATAAAACAAAGAATGGAAAACATCAAACTTCAGCTCTCAAAACTTAAGAAATGACCCAGACTTTGGATGATCAATACAATAGTCAAGTGGCTGAACAATGCAGTTGTGTGAGTTTCAGGAGTAAGTTCTTACTTACCCAGCTTGAATGAGCTCATTGAGTTTAGCTGCGTTCTTGTCATCCATACCTTTTCGGGAAATGAGATAACACAGTGAATTAGGATTTACTGTGCTAAACTGGCCTTTTCTGTATCCTGCGGGGCTTTCAAATCTATTACATTTTATTCTCACATAGGATTAACATGCATAAATGTGCTATAACATACCTCCTCTGGGAAGTTTGTATTTTCATAACATGCAAGCTTTACATGATCCTTGCCACAAAAATTACTTTATACATGTGGATTAAATGACCCTAGTTTAGTTACTATAGCCATCTTTGATGGCTTTTAATCTGACACTGAGGTATTAAAAAGTAAAGCTTCTTCTTCCTGCTCAATCTCTGTTGCTAAGGCAGCAAGGCAGAATGAACAGCATCCTAGTGTTTAACACAACAAAAAAGTAAATAAAAATAATAAAAATGCACATGCAGCCTTCACTTTTTTCTATGCATTATAGACCACATTTTTAAATGGACATTTGGTAACTTGATTTATATGATAGTTAGCCCAGATCTATTTACTGAACAAGTAACCTCCCTGTGGCAATGCTAAAAGTATTTCTGGAGTGCTCTTGTGTCTCAATAGCTCTTAGTAAGTCTTCTCCATTTCTGTGACTGTGAATACCACAAGAGAAAAAAAGGGGATGGGGGGGATGGAGGAAGAAACTGCTTTCCACAGCTAAAGAGCAGACCTGTCATAAATGGGCATAGAGTCTTGCACCTTGAGTACATTTAATCTTGAAGACAAGAATTTTCCAAGTGACAGTGGGTGAAGTACGTAACCAAGTCCCAAAGTTGTAAAAAGACAGAATACAGAGGCTGCAGGCATTGCCATGGTGACTGTGTGAAACCTTACTCCCAGTCATAGCAAGAAGGGTCTGCTTGTAAAACAAGATGTGGGTACAGGAAAGAAACACTAATACTGATTTCTGATGTCAGGGCAATGTGCTTTGCTTCTGCACCTGCTTTGTCATCAAACACTTCAAAATTGCTTCTCCAAGCTGAGCACTGCTTCTCCAATTAACACACTGGAGATCTTTACACAAATAGAATAAAGTCAGTATGAACATTCACAAGAGTCTCATTCATTACCTGTTACAACAGCAACCCCAGGTAAGGGAATAACATAGCAAAAACACCCTTCCAAAATCCCACAATCCTTTTAAGAATTGTACATGTTCACTCATGAATGCTTTTGTGTCCATTTCACTTTACCACTACTATGACTTCACAAAGAAGTGAAAGTATTTTGATGGTTTTCCATGTCTCACAAATTTAAAACAGGTAGAAGATGCACTATGGTGTAATACTGACTGTACAAAAAGTCTGGGGACAAATGAAAAATACATGGATAAAAAGGTGTAGGTACACAGACTGGCACATGCAGGGCATGTTCCTCTGCCCACTCTCCAAGCCAGTCATGTCAGAGCCCTCTCTGGTCTGGAAGTCACGAAGGCCATGGGAACCATGTCCTGGGGTTCCATCCTCTCAGCGTGGACAGTAGGGTAAGGCAGGGATCCTCTACTCAGGTGAGACTCCACCTGCAGCTCTGGGGGTCCCAGAATATGAAGTACTTAAAGAAGGCTTAAAAGAAAGACAAGGACAGACTTGGAGGGACAGGACAAGGGGTGATGGTTCTAAACCACAGGAGGGGAGATTTAAGCCACATATAATGAAAACAATTTTATTGCAAGTGTGGGGAAGCCCTGGCCAGAAAAGCTGTGGCTGCCCCATCCCTGGAAGTGTTCAAGGCCAGGCTGGATGGGGGTCAGAGCTACCTGGTCTAGTGGAAAGTATCCCTGCCCATGACAGGGCCTTGGGACAAGATGGTCTTTAAGGTCCCTTCCAACCCAAACCATTCTGTAGTTCTGTGAGCCTAAGCTCAGGTATGCTGCTAATGCAATTAATCAACTACCAGCAAACAGCAGAGCACTGTTGTGGCACGTACTCCTCCACCTACACTCACTGATATGGACAAAATTGGACTCTGGCGCTGACAAGGTCAGAACCCACCTTGCTTAGCCACTGAAGTTATTTCCAATTATGATTTGTGCTTTTTCATCTTCAGGGTACAGTGAGGAAACGTTTAGAGAACAACTTAGAGAAAGACACCACCCTAGATTTTGACTGCATAGGTACAAAAAATTGTGGGTGTAAACAGTATCATTTACACACTTAATTGCTTAGGTTTCAATAGCAACAACATAGATCATCTAAGCTTTGTGTATGTTTACCTATCACCTGTGGGATATACATGCACTGCATTCTGCAGATAGATAAAAACAAAGAAATCTATCAAAGTGGACTAATGCAACAGACTAAGGAGGTCTGTAAAAATAAAAATACATTTAATGAAGAACTAACACCATAGATTACAGCAGTAGTCAAGAACTCAAACGTGGAACTGAACTAGACACTGCAAACTTCAAGGGTAGTAAATTCTATTCCATCATGTAAAAATAATCTGGAGTCATTCATACTCACATCCCCCGATCTTTTTCCTTAGTTCCCCATAGCAGATTAAGCCATACAGCTCCAGGGAAGATTTTTTCAGCCCTTGAGAAAACACTGGAAAGCAGAAAAGGTTTCAGTGAGATGCAGGTTGCAGATACTCACATGCAGCTACATTGCATATACTCATTTCAACACTGAAAAGGAGAGGATTTGTATTTTCAATGATGAGACAAATTAGATTGAAGGCAAAACTAAGTTCTGGTTCAACACTACAATGGGATTGGTTCACCAACTTCCTTTTCATGGCATTTTTTATATTACAGGAAAACAAAGCAGCTTCCATAGAATTTACACAAATATGCAACTGCTCAATATGTAAAATAAAGCTAATTCATAATAAAGCTATCTCTAGTATCAACTGTTTACAAATTCTAAGGGAAATTTCCAGATGCCCCCAAGCAAATGCATACAGAACTCCTTTATATGAAAATTCAGAAGTAGGTCTGGATTTTCCAGAAGACAGAGAACATTTTCTGTGCACACAATACACTGTAAGAGATTTGATGCAAATTCTAGATTCTAAATTTTTACGCAAAGAATTGCTGACATTTTATTCAACTTTGCAAGAGGTTTTTTTGTCCTTTCTCATCAACACACAACATGGACATTACTGCTAATAGATCTAAAGATCTATGACAGCAAGGAGAGTCTTGTGGTTCACTAATCAGGTGAAAATATTTATTCTTGTCTATTCATCAAAACTTTAGTTCTCTTTGATCTCAAAATCCAAGCACACATATTTCTACCAATACTAAAGCTAATCAAACTACTGCACTGATTGTTAAATTCCATCAGACGAGATTCTAGACCACACATATATAGATACATAACTTTTTGTTATCCAAAAAACACATTTAACTTCTTCTGTGACATCTTTTTATTTTAAAAATTCTTCCATAAAATGTGTTTGCTGCAACACTGGTTTTTAAATAAAATACTAATGGCTTCAGCTTAAAGTGCTGCCTTGTTTTGAAAAAATGAACTCACAAATACACCTTATGCCAGGTGGTTTAGATACTCAAGTCCTCCTTTAGGTAACCTAAGCTCAGGAACAGACAAGTTCATAAAGAGATTGTATCATACAGTAGCTTTGCATTCCTTCGGCTTCTTTCTAGCCATATCCATTTCCCCTTAATGAGTTACTCTTAATAACTCATTATTTTTAATTTTTAATGAGGTTTAACAAGACCAAGTACTGGGTCCTGCACTTTGGTCACAACACCCTGCAGCATTACAGGCTGGGGACAGAGTGGCTGAACAGTGCAGAGCAGAAAGGAACCCACGGGTGCTGGTTGACAGCCGACTAAACATGAGCCAGCAGTGTGTCCATGTGGCCAAGAAGGCCAATGGCTCCTGGCCTGGAGCAGGAATAGTGTGGCCAACAGGACCAGGACAGTGATTCTTCCCCTGTACTCGGCACTGGTTGGGCCACACCTCAAGTGCTGTGTCCAGTTCTGGGCCCCTCGATTTAGGAAGGACGTTGAGATGCTCAAATGTGTTCAGAAAAGGGCAACAAGGCTGATGAAGGGTCTGGAGCACAAGTCCTGTGAGGAGCAGCTGAGGGAGCTGGCTGGGATTGTTTAGCCTGGAGAGAAGGAGGCTCAGGGGATACCATATCACTCTCTAAACTCCCTGACAGGAGGGTGCAGCCAGGTGGGGGTCAATCTCTTCTCTGAGGCAACCAGTCACAGAATGAGACTACACAGCCCTAATGCTGGGTCAGGGAGGTCTAGGATAGACATTAGGAAGAAATTCTTCACAGAAAGAGTAATTGAGCATTGGAATGGGCTGCCCAGGGAGGTGGTGGAGTCACCATCCCTGGAGGTGTTCAAGAAAAGACTGGATGTGGCACTGGGTGCCATGGTCTAGCTGACAAAGGTGGTCATAGGTTGGACTCTATGATCTCAAAGGTCTTTTCCATCCTAGTTGATTTCTGTGATAAAGAGACTGTATTGTGCACTAGCTTCACACTCCTTTAACTTCTTTCCACATCCATTTCTCCCTGATGAGTTATTTTTAACTTGAGAGGCTCTGGCCACAAATTGTGTAGATGAATTTACTATTCAAACGCTTGCTGATATTTTAGAGTTCTTCAGAAAACCAAAAAATTCAACCACCACAAACTGCCATGATTTATGCATCTTTGAATACACCATCAGAAGGACCAGAAAACTCTGGAGACTATTAATCAACAAGCTAATGTGAGAACTGACATTTTTGACACCTTAAAACCAAAAGAACCGAATCTTAGTAAAATCTGGTCACTCTGAAATACATTTCTTTAGCCTGTTATTCAGATTAGGCCACCCACAGACTAACCTGAAGCCTCTCTCCCCATTCCTAATTAGTATGGATTTGATAAAAATCCATTCTCAATTATCATATGTTACTATTACTGTTACAAGGCACCACTGGCAGTTATGTGACTTCCCAATTTCTTTTTCATTAAACCAGTTGCAGAAGGAGGGAAAAGAATGGGAAGGGGAATATGGCACTGGGAATCCTAAGTCATTGAACCAATGGTACAAATTCAAATTTCTTTAAAGTGGGAGCAAATATGTCACCATTTACACTTGCACTGCACTGTGTATTTATTTCTACCTTCCCCCAAGAATGGCCAAGTGGTGCTGGGTCACTTGAGTTTGCTTGATGAAGCCATGCCTGACTAATGTTTAGGCAGTTCTCCTTGAAGGTGTGTTCCTGAGAACACAAAAACATGTCCTTGAACCTGGCTTTTCCCCAGTATTAACAGCAGGACCTACATTTATTATGGTGTGGTGAATTCACAGAATAGTAGTGATACAAATACCAGGTTTTGAAAAGTGTTTTTCATGAAACACGAACCTTGGTAGGGCCATGCTAATAAAACTAAGAAGTGAGACATTGTGGACTCCCCATTCCTGAAGGTCTCCACAGCCAGGTTGGACAGGGCATTGAGCAACGTGGTCTAGTGAAAGGTGTCCTTGCCCATAGCAGGGGATGGAATGGGATGGTCTTTGAGGTCCCTTGTAACCCAAACCATCCTGTGGTTCTACGACTCTATGCTCAGTATTTATTTCCTCCTCAGTATTTATTTCCTCACCTCTGAAAGGCAGGACTCCAACCCTTGCACCAAGCCCACTTTGGTGCATACTAACCATTGTCAAAGTCAATGTACTTGGAGATCTTGTGCCAGGTGCGGTAGTAGAAGTGCCGGACCTGCTCCTTGTTCTTCACCATGCTTGCTGGTTTGCCTTTCTTCTTGTATTTCAGGGCAATGTTGTTCTGGATAGCTTCAAAGTCCTTCCCATGCTGAAGAAAAAATAAAGCAAATTGAAATACTCAAACCCAGACTTGGATCTTGTCATAATTCAAGTCAAACAATGTCAGGGACTTTGGGATTCTTTGTGGGAAATTGGATTTCAATGGCCATAAATAGAACACTGGTTTCCTTTGTTTTATATAAAATGCAATATAGATGCCAAATTAATTACTTTCCAATTTCTTTAACTGTTTCAAAATAAAAACAGTAAGTTGCTAGCAAATTAGAAAAAAACACCCATCTGTACTTACAACTGTGTTAAGTAGCAGAACTAAAAACACTGATTTTCTCCCTTAGCATTCTTTACTTTTCTCTGCACTCCCCCCACCATTTCTCACTAGAGTGAATGAAAAACATATTATATTTACCAGCTGCACTTTTATTTACAGGGAATTTCATGTTACTGTTACTAGGAGTACAAAATTTGAGTTTCAAAGGATTTGATTTTATACACATTAACTCCTGCTATCACAATTTTTTTGTATTCAGAAAAGGTTGGGACTGATTTAAATACAAATACAAAAACCTCTTCTGAAAGGCAGTGCCACAAAATGGATGGAAGGAGGGACTGAACAAACTGAGTTTCAGATCCACCTTAAAGCAAATTTTTAAAATTTTTCCTCAGTATTCAAAAAAAGAAAAAAATCAGTGAAGTGACTTAAAAATTACTTGATTCCCAGGAATATTACTGCAATTCAGAGGAATTAAAAAAATAAAACACTGTTTAAGTATTCATTTTGTCCACAAAATATATGTATGTGATACCATGCCTATGATGAAAAAACAGTTATTCAAAAAGATGCATGTATGCAGAGAAAACTCCCCATCACTGCTTTTGTTTTTACCTTTGGCATGCATTTTCTAAACAGAAATGCTGTTGAAATAATCACAGGAACAGGACAAGCAGGAATCCATCACATACATCGTAAGAGACAGAAGATAAGATGATGTACCTTTTCTTGTCTCTCAGCCCTAGGACTGAACTGGCTCTAACCTCTTCATGGCCGAAGACTAAACACAATTGTCATTAGAACAGAGCAGCTTTTCTTGTTTGGTATTACTACAGAGCAAGTCTGTTGCTTTTGAAAGTTCAGATGGGGACATTATTTAATTATTCTGCATTTGAAACAGAACCATAATTCAGTAACAACTGAAATGATTATAAACATTCATTAATAAAACTCAGAAATATTTCCTGTGTATTTAGAGAAAAAAACCCAACAAACTTGACACTTTTGACACATGGCTTTGACTGACAGCTGTTTTACAATGTATGGCTCCACAAATGCTCACGAGTAAGTGGCCTTCTGCTCCTGCCAGTCTCACCTCAATCAACCTTCTTTAGGAATATCCAGACTCTAACCAAAGCCACCTATGTCTGTTATTTTCTTCTACATGTACCTCATACAGTCCCTCAAAGAAGGTATTCTTGTCCTCTGTGCTCCATGACTCCCACTGCCGTCGGACCTTCTTCCCTTCCTCCTTCTCTCCTGTTGAGGAGCCCAGGTTCCTTGCTGCTGACTTGGAATTCCCAGCAGGATTACTGGAAGGAATTCCTGATGTGCCACCAGGTGCAGTCCCTCCATTATCTGCTGCTGTAAAAAACCATGACCAGAGTGAATATTAAACCAACAGGAGGATTCATGGATAGAGCTAAGGGAGTAACTCAGAATTTTCTCCTTTTTCACTTGAAATACAATGGGCAAATAATGAGGTTTGTTTCATAGAAATAAAATCTCAAAGTGCAAAAAACAAGGGGAAGGTTTCAATGGCTTAATTTTGTATTTCCAGAAGTAACACAGATAAGCAGGAATGTACCACAGCAGCCTCTACTAGACAACCCTCTCTGATGGTTATATACTAGTGAGCTCTGTGGTCACTGCCCTGCAGCCAGGGGGAACTCCAGAGCAGTGCTGAACAGGGAGCTGACCAATGGACCAAAGTGATGTCTTTGAGGAAAATAGAACGGCACATCCTTGTCTTTGGTCTTGATCCTACTGCCTCTGGAATAACTGTGGAAAGGGAAGGATTGAGAGATATCGACTTCAGTTCATCACACAACAGTGGATCAGCATCCAGAATCTCATCTGCAGTGTATGATCCTCAGAGCACCTCCTCTGATATGGCCCATCTAGGAAAGCTCTCGTTATCCAAAGGACAGCAAGTCTCAACCCATTCTCCTTTCCCAAACCCTGCTGCAGCTTTCAGAAAAAGACACAGAAGTGCAATTTTGATTGTCCCTTTGTCAGTTATCAGCTCCCAAAGAACACGGAAAAAGAGATATGAAGATTGGAAATACTAAAATGAGAATGCCGGATAAAACTGAGAGAATTCGCTGTTTACTCAAGTAGGGACCCAGGACGAAAATGGGATGGAAAATCCACAAACAAAACATCCTGCTTGGTTTGACACTGTATATCAGAGTGCTAATCCAGAAACCGAGGTCAACTCCCCAAAATGCGCTCATTTTTTTCCATAAAAGTGTAACCATTCCCATTAAGTTATATTTCCAAAATAAATTATCTTGAATTTTATTTTAAAATATTATTTACCATTTGACTGTCCTTATTGATGCAGACATATACTTAATAAAACAGAAGTCTTTCAACACTGAACATTCATTGCTCATTATAAAGAATGCTCAGTACACTTTCCTTTTCTCCAGTTACTGGCCTTTATGTCTTGTGTTTTACCTCATGATATACTGGCTTGCTGTAGTTTATTTGCTTATACACCCAGGTTCTACAATACAGCAGTTCCAACCAGTTTCCCTAATTTTTATATATATCAGCATAACTCTGTCTTTCATATTTAGGCTTAAAAATTTCCCTTATCTTTACAAATTCAACTACATGAAGCAGGTTTTTTTATCTGACAAAGCCAGTATCAAGAACCTAGATATCCCACTTTGATAATTCTAATAGTATTTTTTAAAAAGCATATCAGAAGAATCTGCTGTTACAGGCCCACTATGCTTTAGAGATTTGAAAGACTTGTATGTAAATCTTAACAAGTCAGTTGCAATTTGAAGGTAATTCTTTCGGGCAACAAAACCATATTTCTCCAAATCCTATAGAAACTGGTTTGTTCAAGTAATGGAGAATATTTGAAATCAAACCTGGAATAGAGCAAGGTGCATGAAAGTACATTTTTTTCCTGCATACAATAAATAGTTACTTGATATAAAATATGATATTGTGACCATTTTGGAGTTAATGTGTCTTTTCTTTCTAGGGATGACTATTTGACTCTTTTGAAGAAAATTACTGTCACCACAGGGAAGCAAGTAAGGAAAGACATGAAAAACCATTAGACATCTAGAAGAAAATGCACTTATAAACAACTTCTCAAATAAACAGCTTCTTTACTTCCTAAAGTCTTCACCAGCCATGATAAAATAATTGAGACTTAGGCCATTTAATTCTGGCACTGTTGAGGTAAATCCTTTAAAAAAAGGTAACCACAAGAAAAAACCTGAGCACTTCAACAGAAGTTACCCAACACAGACACAGAACTGACACTTCTTTATTCTGCAAATGTGAGACTGGAATATCACAATTTGCACAGTAATGAAATACACATCTTTGGTCAAGAAGGGGAAAGTCAAACACATCAAACCCCAAACTCAATCTGCAATCTCCTGTTGCTTACCAGCTCCCAACACAAAAGATGTCCTTTATCAGAAGACAGGTACAGGATTTCAGTCCAGAGTCACTATTCTGATCACAGATCCCTAACTTCTGAGAAATCCTTCAGAGGAACAATGAATGCAGGATTTGGGGGTTTCACTTGTGTGTTGGGTGGTTGGTTTTTGTTTGGGGTTTCTGTGGCATTTGTTTTCTTTTTTTTTTTAATACTTATACAAGTAAGTAAAAACCTAAGTCAGCTGTCAGAAGAACAGATCTTATCAAGGATTTTCTAAAGATTGTTCAGTACACTTGGAACACATAAAGCTTTCATTATTAAAAAGCAGAAGAAACTAAAGTGTCAGTGAAGATTTTACGGTCTTATTATAATTTAAAGTTCAGTACACTTTCATTTACATTTTAGTTGCAGGCAAAAGATGGACTAAAGAGTTCTATTTGACGTGCTGAGGGCTCCATGGATTCAACTTCTACACAGGACATGTAGCTCATAATTGATCTTTTGTTCCTTTATGCACACAAACTGTAGTCCTGGGAAGTTTATCAGAATCTTTTTTGTTTTAAACTCTTTTATAAATTACCATCCAGACAATTGTTCAGAGTATTGTATATGAAGATCTAAAAATCTGAATAACCTGTCACCTCTACAGAGCTCTTACATGCCATCCAGTTCTTCCAGGAACAAAAGGGTTTGCTCATTCCTTTGCATAAACTTTCTTACTACTGTGCATGGTAATATTTATCATTGGGTTATCCCAATCCAACTTAGAGTATACTGAACCTTGGTATGGGAATGGAATGTACTTATTCTAAAACATAGGACTATAAACCAGAATAAAAGAGAAAAATAGAAATAGTCATACATCATTAAATTACCCCCGTAAATTCATTACCTCAATCTTACTGTATGAGATTCTTGTTACATACAGAACAGCTAACGAGCTTTCATCCCCTCACTAATGATTGACGACTATGATTAATTCCCAATAATGGATGATTTAAAACTTCATCAATGCATTAAAACAAGAAGCTCCCCTGAGGCCAGCTATACCATTACTGCTGCAGAATGCTGGGGCTCACTCTAACAACCTGCTCAGGTGCTTGTAAAATGATGTAAAGTCATTTATAGAAAAGACAAGACAAAGACAAGCTGCACATTCTCCCACTGTCTACTCATTTTGCACCACCCAGCCAGTGACCTGAACATCCACACCATTACAGCTATGGCAACTCCTTCCCTTTGCTCCAGGTGTGCCAGAGCACCAGCACCTGTGTACAAGGTACAAGGCAGTCATTTGGATATGCAAGTTCTCAGCATATCACCTCAGCTTTCAATACACAGTTTGCAAAGACTTCACATTTTTGTACTCAGTATTTGAACTGCAACCCCCAACAACATCATGGGTCAGAACACCAGTGTTCCAGGGAAACTTATTCAGTCCTTTTATCCAGTGTTCTCCACCCACATATATGTACCATATTAAAACTTAATTTATCTGTGTCTGGCATAATATCATCTCAAACTACATTCCCATGGAAAAAACTGTCTCTGTAGTTCTAAGCAAAACATAAATATTTGCAAAAATTTATATAAAGAGATTTAAAGACTGCAGTTTAAGAATCTGATATGAAAATTACAAACAATGGAACACACATGTATAAAACAACTGAGACACTAATAGTATTGGGGTCTCATCATGGCTACAGCCACAAATTCTTCCTTCTAGGTAGCATCTCAGAGTCTGCCTTTCAGACTTCCACTGACAGCTCTTACAGGCCAGCTGATTCATATCTTCTGTGACAGATTACACACACACGGAAGCTGGAATCCCCAGAGTAAATTCTCACTACACCCATGTATCCCAACACACAGGCTGGGTTACAGGCTTAGCTCACAACATCTCAACTTCTTCTGGAGTTACCAGTCACTGTAGGTGGAACATTCATTTGGAAATACCTTTATAAACAAGATGGTGCATTCACACTCTTGCATGCCACAGCTCAAATGCCGAGTGTTAGGACTAACTCACTCCCCAAATTGTGGGATACAAATGCCAACTTGTAAAAGACAAATTCCCTGCAAGTCAACACTTCATTTTGAGTGCTAACTTTATAACTGGAAAGGAAGTTTCTACTCTGTATGCCTCCACAGGACACAGCATGGACTCCTGAGAATGGCAAGTCTAGAACGGCTTATGTCTTATTGCATGGTTATGCCACATAGTGTTCTTGTTGTGAATTAACATCCAAAGTTTGAAACATAGAAACACAGAATATTCTGAGTTGGAAGGGACCCACAAGGATTATGGAGTCCAACTCTTACATGACTGGTCAATATAGGAACTGAACCTGCAACCTTGGCATTCTTAGCATCATGCTCTGACCAACTCAGCTAATCTCAGGCTCAACTGGTAACTATCCTACACGGACAATGACAGCCTACCTTCTTCTAACTCTTACTAGTTAGAAAATTAGAGGTAGCTGAATGTGTTTAAAGCATACACAGTGTCAATTATCAACCAGAGCCTCCTAACAAACCTATGCCGAAGGCTTGCTGCTCTACAGACAGGATATGTTGATTATACAATGTATCAAAGGCAGCACTAGCTGAGCTAACCAAGAAGAGCTATAGAAACCCCCCATGGTTTGTTATACATTTGGTCACTACTCCATCTCCCATAAATCACTAGTCTCATGCTCTTCCCTAAGAAAACACCCATAAAGTTCAGCATGAAGTTCCACTTAACCCTACGGCTGTGCAGCCTTGCAGGCAGGTCCCTGTCAGAGTTCAGCACCTACTGCACAGGAGGAGAAAATCCTCCTCTTGCAGTATGGGATGAGATACTGTGGAGTCCTGGTCCTGAGCGACTTCCAAAGGGAGGGAGGGAGGGAGAACTGATGTAAACAGGATAGCAAAGAATGAATGAAAGCATGTCAGGGTAGGATGGAAGGAGAGGTACCAAGTGCAAGTGAGATGGATAAAATTAAGGATAATGTCAGAACAAGGGACTGTGCCAGTAGTTTGTGAACAGTGGTTCATGTCCTAGAGAAATAATGCTGCAGGAGTAACATCTCAAATGAAGTTGTATACAATATATTCTGCAACATATGAACTCAGGAAGATACAATAAAACACACTGTTAAGTACATACATCAGGTGTTTTGGTATCTACCTCCTCTCTACAGGAGAAGACAGTAGTTGATTTAACCTATATGCTACCAAACATGAAACTTTGACACACTGAAACAAACTAGACTGCTTTTTAGCAAGTTCTATACCATGCCAAAAGATGGAACGCTTTAATTCAACTAAGCTTTCAGCTGAATAAATCCTTTTTCAAAAAAGAACTTCTTATTACTGCAAAAGAAACCCAAATACTTGTTTGAGCCATTTTACACATTTTAGGAATAAACCCAGAACAACAACATGAAAGACATCTTCAAGCTTCAGCTCATCACCATTAGGCTACTCCTTCTGATTTCATTCTGCATTCAGAAAGTGGATAAAAACACGGAAATGGCAATACTCTAGTTTAAGCTACATCTACAGCATATGATGGCAATGTATTCCACACTGCCTTTTACCGACGTGGTCACAACATACACATACATACATATTCCATCCACTCTGGCTCCACGGACCAAAGCCCCAAAACACACCTTAACACCTGTGCTCAGCAACCATGTGGCATGTTGGTGTTTGAGACAAACTCTCAGAAATCCCTTTTTCAGCAACCTTAACTTGGTCTGCATCTCCTCCCCCAACAAACCTCCCTGCGTATAAACTCCCAAAATAAACTGTCTCCACACCACTAGTTCTTCAAGCTCCTGCTATGGTTTCATGCAAGTTACTTAAAGACTTCCTTTCAAGCCTTCATGCTTCAAAAGTCATGCACCAGTTGAGGTGTAGCTTACGACCTTGAAAATATAATTAAAAGATGACCAACAGCTGAAAAGAATACAATAATAATTCTTTAAAAATGCAGAGATTTAGATATTTGTGCAGGAAATTTGAGAAACCTTCCTGCAATTCCAAATGGATTGGCTACTGAACTGAAATAGTTTCCAAACTTTATTTTACTGTACCACTTCCTTGTAATTCGTATGTAATTTTTGCCTTAAACTCAAAAGTGCACCTCAATACACAAAAGGAAAGAGGCAGGATTCAAAGGTGCAATTACAGAGTACGTCAGGGCAATCTGACTATTAGCAACATGTTTACACACTCTACAAGGCAGAACTTGGAAATTATTATGAGCAAGCTTTTGTGAGCCTCAGTAAGATAAAGTTGAAAAATCAGCAGCTGCTGAGTGGGCAAACTCTTTTTACAGTTTACAGCCAAGTTTATCAATTATTTGTCTGCTACAATTAAGGACCCTAAAAGCACGAATGACAAAAGTAAAAAGGAATTTGCAACACACAGAAAAAAAATACTATTTTCAAAACTTTTCTGAAGACAAACCAATACCTGCTGAGCAACTACAATTTGAAAGAAAGTATGTGCATTGATCACACTCCTTAAAAATTAGCAAGTGAGTGTTTTCCCTTCAGAATACAGAGGTTCTAGAAGTAGAATCACTTCAATAAAATGTTAACGGTTACACAGCATTATTGAATGCCTATGACAAAAACAAGTTTCTGGTTTCACTGGACCAAGCATAAGCATGGTCTGGTCACTCCAGCTGGCCACTGTCAGAGTTACTTCTACAGCCATCACCTTGACTTTGACATAAACAATGCAAAAGCTTCCAGGTTTCAGAGCTGATGTAAAGTACATGCACTCCAGCTTTTCATCATTTTTATACTTACAGAAGGAGGAGAAAGGTAGTGGGACAGCTGATGGAAGGATTTAAGTCCAATCTTTATTAGTCATCTCCACCCTTCCATTCATTCCCTATCAGAAGCTGGCTCTGTGAGACATTTCGCTCAGAACACAGAGCACTATGAATTCTGATCACAAGGCATTCCACTGGGGAGAATTTAGACAAGCCTGGAAAACCTCTCATTATGCATCTCTGAACATAAAGAACTCAAATTAGAAAGGATCCTGCTCCATGGCTCTGTTCTCCAAAATCTGACAATTATAATCTCAACCATATCAGAGAATTCAATCAATCGGACACATTCACACCAAATCTGGTCAGGCAGAGCTGTGGCTGGTCTTAAAATTGAAAAAGTGAAAGCACAGTCATAATTCTACCACTGTCACTGCCAATGAATTTAAGAAGTTCTCCCAAATCTGACAACACGGTACAGTGATTGCAAACACGATCCATGACTCGTTACTGAGATAATATTTTCTGTTCTGTATGTAATTTTCTTAAGGTTGTTTTG
This sequence comes from Aphelocoma coerulescens, assembly GCF_041296385.1. Classification (NCBI taxonomy): domain Eukaryota; kingdom Metazoa; phylum Chordata; class Aves; order Passeriformes; family Corvidae; genus Aphelocoma; species Aphelocoma coerulescens. Next base: position 820,036 of record NC_091028.1, read on the forward strand.
GAATCTGAATTGCAAAAATGAATGAAAGTTCTTTTCCTATTGTGTTGATACTCTTAGTTAAAAATCATTCTGCTGTTCTAGAATACGAAATAAACGTTTATGTACAAATACACCAACATGAATATACGCTTGCACAAATGTATGTATTTGTTCACACATGTATGCATTTCCAAATCAATGGAATAATTTCAAATGGACATATTCAACTTGCGAATCATGTACAAGACGTATTTCAAAGAAACACCTCCTCGCATCTAATACTATTTACAATCCTGGAATTAATTATACGTAGCTAAACACTCCTGAGTATTTCATTTGTTTGTTTATTTGGTTTCATGCAACTGGAAGAGAAATTAGGTAGGCCTTTGTGTTCTGTCCTCTACCACCAACACAGAGTTTTCATTGAACATTCAAGATATTAAAGAGGGCTTACTAAAGTATTTAGAAATACTTTGTCAATCATACCAACTGTCAAGCAACTGAGTTCAAGAACTTTTTTGTGATATGACAATAACTAAAACATCCCAGTTTGCACTCCTTTATTACTGCAACACAAAACTATCATAACTATAGTGTTTACGTAATGCCCAGCACGTGCACACCCCTGTTACGGACAAGAGTGTGGTAACCTCCAAGACACATTCATGCTACATGGAACTACAGTTCAATTTAGCAGACGAGAGTAAATTCTATCATTTTAAAAGTTGATGCAATCTTTTGAGTGCTGTTTTTCTCAAAAATTTATAGAAAATAACACTTGAGTACTTTAGCACATGATATCCAAAATTAGGCTCAAGTACAGCTCAAATGCAGTGCTAAGATGTCATCCAGTCACTGCTGAGCACACACAATGGCACCAAAATATTCAAATATCCCTGCTGCTTTCCAGCCATTCAAGGTAGAAACAGCTCAAAAAAAACCCCAAAAAACAACTAATTCTTGTCTCCAATGCTAAAGTGAAAAAGCAGGTGTGTGTATGTCTGCACCTACAGACTTTCAGATACAAACTAATCTTAATAAAAACTCAAATCACACAGAAATGCCCAAACTGGTCCGAAACAGTAAAACAGGATTTGCAAAACCTTAGAAACAAATATGTCAATATGTGTATTTCATTGCTGTTTCCAAAACAGTTATTTGGATCATAGAAATAATTGGGGGAAATCACCCATGTTCTTGTGAGTTGTTTTTTTTTTCCTTTGCTAACTAGCACCCAGTCAGTATTTTGTTATTATCCAAGAACAGAATTCAGAGTGCAGCCCCCTGATTACACAGCTAGCTAGAGTATGATTTCCTAATCAAAATACAGGAATTTCCCAAAACTTGAGAGAGATGAAATAAAGACATTAAAGATTTGCTTCATAATGTAGAAATTTTCCTTCTCCACATAAATATCCAAACCCCCCATTTCTGAAAGTGCAGAGAGGACAGTGGGCAGTAGAGAAGCTGAAGCCTTGGGACACAAAGAAGATTTCAGCCATGAGAAACAAGCCCCAAAACACCCCCCCAAAACCAAACAAAAGATGGCATCTACAGAAGGAGAATGACAACCCACAGCCCCACAGGTGCCTCCCCTCTTTGCCATCCTCCTTGTCTGCATGTTTTTAGGGTGTCAAAACACAGTACCTTTGCCTTTTCCGGCAGTGCTGCTGCCAACAGAGGAGGATGCCTGGGAATCCTTCTTCAGTCTCTTGCTCTGAGGTCTGACGCTGGACCTGAGAAAATGATGCTGGTCCTGGCTCTGGGAGGGCTGGAGAGAGGCCGGGGCTGGTGACAAGTTGGGGTTCGGTGTGGGGCTGCTGGTAGTGTTGCTGTTAATGATCTTCTCTTCTTTCTTTGTGCTGCTGCTGCCTGGAGCTGCCTCTCCTCCTCCTCCTGCCCCTTCTTCTTCCAGGGACTCCTCATCTCCTCCTGCTCTCTTGCCCAGCTTTTTCACCCCTTCCTCCCCGCTGCTCTCTCCCAGTTTCACTGTCATCCTGCGGGGGAGGAGAGGGAGAAAAGAGCGGGACACACAGTCAGGCCGGGGAGCCCCCCGGGGAGGCAGAGAAACCCCTGGGCTGAGAGGGGAGAAGTTTAGCTGCAGAAATTCCTCTCAACATGGCCGCCGTTGTTTGTTACTAAATCCCCTTTCGTTTGCTGTCCCGACCCAACAACCTGTGCCGAGGGCGGGAGGGGGAAAGCCCCGCCACAACCCCCCCCAAACCGGCCCAAACGGCAGCCGGGGCCCCCCGGTAGCCCCCCGACTCCGTCCCGAAGGGCTCCGAGCCGCCTTTGGCCGAGAAATCGCCCGGCCAAACTCGGGCGTGTGGCAGCGCTCGCCAGCGCCGGAGGAGCGGCAGCCGCTGGGCCGGCGGAGCAGAACGGAGCGGGGAAGCGCTGCTCCCCCATCCCATCCCATCCCACCCCTACGCGGGTCCCGGGCCCGGGGCTCTCCTCTCTCCTCACCGCGGAGCCGCGGCCCGGCCCGCCGCGGGGGGGGGATCCATGCTCCTGGATGCGGCGGCGGCTTCTCCTCCTCTGTGTGTGTGTCTGGGGCTGGGACTGGCCGAGGCTCCCGAGGTTCCCGCTCCCCTCCGCCCCCACCCCGCACCTCCCCGCGCTCCTTCCCGCCGGGCAGCCCCGACCCCGCCGACGGCACCACCGTGGGCCGGGTCTGGGCTGTCACCGGGAACGGGCAGGGACCGGCTCCCCAAGTCGGCACCCCTGGCCGCCGCCTCTGCTGGGGGAGAATCAATGCCACCCCATTTTTTTTTTTTCTTTTCTCTCTCGCTCTCTTTTTTTTTTTTTTTTTTTTTTTTTTTTTTTTAAATTTGGAGGGCAGTAAACTCCGGAGGCACCTGCAGCGGTTGTGAACCCTCTCTTCGTTGCTCCCGGCCATGCAGAGACCTTGGCCAAGCAGGGCAGCCCTGAACCCTTGTGTGTCAAGGGAGCATCCCCGGGCTTTCAAAGGCATCTGTCAACTTTCAAACCTGACATTGATGACCACTTCCTGTGCTGACTTCACAAATCCTCTCAATTCTGAAGGTTTTTTCCAAATACTTGGAACAAAATGCTTAAGGCATCAAATCACGTTACCTGTTAAAACCCAGCAACTGTTTTAGTTTTTCTTAAAGAGTGTAAAAATATTACTGACAGCATATCTAAAAGAAGTCAACTTCCAAGAAAGAACCAGTTAGAGCACCCAGCAAGGAGCAGCACTTGGGATGCAGCTGCCTTGTCAGCATGGCAGGAGCCATCATCCAACTTCCATCTAGGGAAAAGATAACCAACAAGAGGAGGAAATTCTGAATATCACAAACAGTGGAATGACTATGGATTAGGCTGACACCAGGACAATGAGGTTCAAAATAAAGGAGATGCATCAACATGATAAGGCATACAAACTCAGGAGGGTACTGATTACACGTTCTATTCCCACTATTAAAATTATATTTTTCCCTCTAATTTTCACCTAAACCCCTGAACCCACCCAGAATTGTGTTGGGGAATGTTTCAGTCTTTGAAAATGCTCAATAAACTGACCTGAACTGTGGATCTAAACGCACAATGAAATTAGGTTATTTATTCACCTGACAGGTCCTTAGTTACAGACTGGTTCTTCACACACCAAAACCTACAGTTTCTAGTTATTTTGAGGACAGAAATCTTCCAATTCTGACTGTGTGTGCTCAAAAACTTCGTGTAAGCAAAGCTTAAATAATTTCAAGCTTGGTTTTATTACTCCAAATTAAATGATGCACCCACCCACTGACATCCCCCAACAATTAGCGAGGGGGAAACAAAGAGACACTCCTTGGGGAAAGCTCCTTACAGGACCCGAGTAGCTCACCCCAGGATCTGCTCCACTTCTCAACTGCTGGCTCCTTCCAGCATTCTGCCTAAGTCCTACGTGCAGTTTCCCCGTTACAGCTGCTTTCGCCTTTCGTTTTCACCTTGTTCTTCCTTTCCCTTTTTCTCCCAAAGTGAATATCTCTTCAGCCTCGCTGCTTTGGTCGTGCACACCCTCATGGCCGTCCCTCCGCTGCCTTCCGTAAGAGCCGCAGCGACGCGTTCCCCAAGTGCGGCCGGCCCGGACGGGAGAGCGGGGCCGAGCCAGTCTCCCCAGGGCCAGGTGCGTCCCGCCCGCAGGCTCCATCCCCCACCCCTGCCTCACCTGCTGCATCAATGCCGTCACGCAGCCTCCGCGTTCCGGCTCCCTCGCCGGCGGCTGCCTCGGCTGCTCCGGCACCCGCAGCCCCAGGCACCCCCGGGCTGTGCCCAGACCCGCCAGCTCGGGAAGCGGCCGGCGCGGAACCCAGCGGCCCTCCCAGTTTTGCTGGCGGCGGCAGCCCCGCTCCCGGCAGTGGGGCCGACCTCTTCCCCGGGCTGCTCCGAAACCCAGCCGCGGTCCCAGCGCCGCCAGGCTCGGCCGGGCTCGGGGCCGCGCTGGGCTCGGGCCGGGCTGGGGCCGCGGCGGTTCCGGTTCCTCCTCGCCCTGCCCGGGCCGGGGGCGGGGCCGCCGCGCGCGGGCCCAGCTGAGAGCGCCGGCGATGCCCGCCCCCCAAACAACGCGCCCCATTGGCCGGCGGCGAGCGGGAGCGAGGCGGGGGCGGGGCCGCGGCCCCCGCGCGAGCCAAACAAAGCGCGGCGCGGGGCGCGTGACGAAAGCTCCGCGCAGAGGAAGCGGCGGCAGCGCGTGTCCGCCGGGGGCGGGGCGAGCCCCGAGATCTGGCTGTGGATTGGCTGAAAGAAACACCCACGGAGAGCCCTCTAGCCCGGCCCTTCGGACGGGGTCCGAGATGCCATTGGGCAGGGGGCGGGTGATTTGCATGTGCCGCAGTACTTGTGGCTGCCGCGCGGGGGCGCTGTGGCTGCGGCTGCGCCGCGCTCGGGGCTGCCCGGCTCGGGGCTCCGCGGCTCGGGGCTCCGCCCGCTTGGGGCTCCGCCCGCTCGGGGCTGCCCGGCTCGGGGCTCCGCGGCTCGGGGCTCCGCCCGCTTGGGGCTCCGCCCGCTCGGGGCTGCCCGGCTCGGGGCTGCCCGGCTCGGGGCTCCGCCGGCTCGGGGCTCCGCCGGCTCGGGGCTGCCCGGCTCGGGGCTCCGCGGCTCGGGGCTCCGCGGCTCGGGGCTCTGCGGCTCGGGGCTGCCCGGCTCGGGGCTCCGCGGCTCGGGGCTGCGCCGCGCTCGGGGCTGCCCGGCTCGGGGCTCCGCGGCTCGGGGCTCCGCCCGCTCGGGGCTCCGCGGCTCGGGGCTGCCCGGCTCGGGGCTGCCCGGCTCGGGGCTGCCCGGCTCGGGGCTGCCCGGCTCGGGGCTCCGCCGGCTCGGGGCTCCGCCGGCTCGGGGCTCCGCGGCTCGGGGCTCCGCCCGCTCGGCGCAGAGCGGGGAGCTCGGGCTCGCTCGCGGTCCGGGGACACCGGCGGCACTGCTGACTCTCGCTCCCTTCGCCGGGATCCCAGGGAAAGCCGTGGGGCCGCTTTCTGTGGAGCATTTGGGGCTATTCCTGGGCTGCATCGGGGAACAAGCGTCCCCCGGTGAGGCCCTTTGCTGGACCAGGGTTTGCTGCCAGGCGTCCTTCTTTTCACGGCGGGGGCTCCTTGATGTTGACTGGTACTTTTACGTGGTGACTTCACGTTAACTGCTAAGCAAGATAATTTTTAAAAATCTTACAACTGATACCGTGTGAGATACTTTTTCCTTTATAACGTGTTTGTGGAAAGAATGTTAGATCATCCTCTTTTTTGAATCTTTATAACTCTCATTGCAGGAAAGGATGCCTTAGTCCTCTTCCGAGGAAAATCTTTGTAAGCTTAGAAATAAAGTCAGAACTGTTTAAACCTCATGGTGGTGTCTAAATTCTGGAAAACTGGGTTCCCGTGGAGTGTGGTGCAAGTAATTATCTATGATGGTAGAACTGGAACATGTCTTGAGCAGTACTGTATCATCACCTGTGAATATGCTGTAAAGTGTATTTGTGAGTAACCAAGTGGACTGCTCTAAATGGAATTTGTTTTTTAAAAAAAGTTTGTCTATCTAGTGTCAAGCTTTGCATTTAAACATCTTAACTGTTCGGGGGTTTTTTTAGAGAGTGTTTTTCAGTTTCATTATAATCTATCACAAGATCGTACAGCTTATTTTTGCTCCTTGGTTTGGTCACAACCAAATTCAACAATACTGTTAGGAAATGATGGATTCTGCATCTCCACTACCAAGTGTTTCCATGGTGCTTTGCCGTGAGATGTGAACTAGAGAGATGTGGAATTATGTTCAGCTGTCCAGTTGAAAGTTTCCATTCCCTCTCTATGTAAATAACTTTCCATGCTTGAATAGCCCTATTGCCTCTAATTGTGAAATTGCTCATGTGTCTAAATGTTTGTGAGAGAAAGGCTGACTGAAAAGGCGTTGGACAAGAGCTGAGAGGCAGGGGCTAGGGTGAGACGTCAAAAGACACTTGAACTTCCATTTGTTCAGTTTTGATCACAACCCCTCCCCACTATTCTGCTTTTACAGACCTGCACAGCTACAAAATGCAAATAATCTTTCAGTGTTTGTTGCCATGGTTTTCTAGGCCAGGCAAGAACATTAACTTGGATTTGTCCCACATACTGTGTATTTTAAGGTGTGAATAACAAATTGCATTTTTACTAGAAATAGAGCACGCAATGCAGAACTATCCAGCAGAAGGACAAAGTTAATACTTTAGGTTTATGTTAAAGTGTTTTTAAGTTTGCATCTAATGTGCATGATCGTTGCGAATTATAACATGGAAATACTTTTCCAAAGATCCTAGATGTAAAAGCCACCAATATAGTGAATGTTCTGTATTTTCCTCTTACATTACTTACAAGCTAGCACATTTCATTCATAATTTATTTCTTCTTAAAAGGGTCTGAAGTTGTTTATTTTGGCAAACAATAATGGAGGATCTTTGCGTTGCTAAAGCAGTTCTTTCCCATCCCAGGTAAGAGGATTTAAATGGAAGGACAGACTGCTATTGTTAATCCCTTATTGCTTACAGAATAGGAAGCACCTAGTCATGTGACTGTTTTGCTCTTGGTGTGTGAGGTCAAGCCCTTAGAGGACGGGAGGAAATGGGCTGTGAGTAACTGCACTACTGCAGTCAGTCCTGGGACTTTAGGGAGTTGGAGCTGTTAGGCATCATTTATGATACCGGGGGCTTGGAACTAGATGATCTTTAAGGTTCCTTTCAACCCAAAACATTCTGTGGCTGTATGCTTTTATGAGAAGAAGGGAAAATGTTAAAATCCAAGGATTCCACATTCACTTGTCTATTTTGTATAATGTCGCGGTTTGACACTGACACAGTGCCAGGCACTGTCCTGGGGTGACGTTATGAAGCCGCTTTATTCCTTACCCGTCCGCTCAACGCCCCGGGACGCCTTTAGGATGGACCCGGGGCGGGAGCCACGGGCCGAGTGCGGGGCGGTTCAACGGGGGCCCAAGGGCTCGGGGGCTCTGGGGCTCGGGAGGGAGTGCGCCGGGAGCACTGGGCTGCTTTTTGGTTTCCTTTGTGTTCCAGCTAGCTGGGAAAAGGTTCTGTTGGTTTTTTTTTTCTTGTTCTTTTTTTCCCTTCCCCTTGCCTCACTGCCTCCCTTCCCTCCTCGCCAGTCCGGAGAGCCTGCGGGGGCGGCCCCGGTGGGCCCGCGGGGTGCCCCAGCTGGTCGCAGCCCGCGTGTCTGTTCCCTCTCCGGGAATTTGTTGTATTTCGAAGTGGGTTTTTTAATCCTGTTCTATCCTATTTTGTTCGTGTGTTAATAAACAGTTTGGTTTCTTTTTCCCACTTTCACTCCTTGTGACCCATTTGTCCATTGACGGAGGAAAAGGGGAGGAACAGTCATTCCGGAGTGTTTCCTCCTGAAGTTTTGTATTAAAAACCGAAATAGCCACCCATGAAAGTTGCTCACTTGCCCTCCCCTGCCGCAGCTGGGCAGAGGTGAGAAAAAGAATTAACGAAGGGTTGATGAGTTAAGAACCAGGAGAAAACACTCCGAGGGCAAAACAGGCTCAACTTAAAGTTGCAAAGTGATTTTATTACTAAAAGAACCAGAGGAGGATAATGAGAAGTGAAATAAGCCCTTAAAACACCGTTTCCCCCTCCAACCCCTCCCTCCTTCCCACTGACAGCGGGTGGGGGGCTTGGTCAGTTCGTCAGCCGAGGGTTTGTTCCGCTGCTCAGGGAGAGGAGTCCTTCCCCTGCTGCCCCGTGGGGTCCCTTCCCACGGGAGACAGTTCTCCCTGAACTCCAACGTGGCTGCCATCTCACGAGCAGCAGCTCCCTGCGACCTGCTGCAACGGGAGTCCCTCCCACGGGCAAACAGTCCTCCAAAAGTGCTGCACCGTGGGTCACTCTTCCACGGGGTGCAGTCCTCCGAGGCCAGGCTGCTCCAGCCTGGAAGCAGGGCCCTCTCTCTCCACCGGCTCTGCCACTGGATCCCAGCCTCCTGCAGGCATCCACCCGCTCCGGCGTGGGCACCTCCCCCAGGGGCTGCGGGTGGATCTCTGCATCCCCAGGGATCCCCAGGGGCTGCGGGTGGATCTCTGCATTCCCCGAGGATCCCCAGGGGCTGCGGGTGGATCTCTGCATCCCATGGATCCCCAGGGGCTGCGGGTGGATCTCTGCATCCCCAGGGATCCCCAGGGGCTGCGGGTGGATCTCTGCATCCCATGGATCCCCAGGGGCTGCGGGTGGATCTCTGCATTCCCCGGGGATCCCCAGGGGCTGCGGGTGGATCTCTGCATCCCCAGGGATCCCCAGGGGCTGCAGGTGGATCTCTGCATCCCCCGGGGATCCAGGGGCTGTGGGTGGATCTCTGCATCCCATGGATCCCCAGGGGCTGCAGGTGGATCTCTGCATCCCCCGGGGATCCCCAGGGGCTGCAGGTGGATCTCTGCATCCCCCGGGGATCCAGGGGCTGCGGGTGGATCTCTGCATCCCCCGGGGATCCCCGGGGGCTGCGGGTGGATCTCTGCATCCCCCGGGGATCTCCAGGGGCTGCGGGTGGATCTCTGCATCCCCCGGGGATCCCCGGGGGCTGCGGGTGGATCTCTGCATCCCCCAGGGATCCCCAAGGCTGCGGGTGGATCTCTGCATCCCATGGATCCCCAGGGGCTGTGGGTGGATCTCTGCATCCCCCGGGGATCCCCAGGGGCTGCGGGTGGATCCCTGCATCCCCCGTGGATCCCCAGGGGCTGTGGGTGGATCTCTGCATCCCCCTGGATCCCCAGGGGCTGCAGGTGGATCCCTGCATCCCCCGGGGATCCCCAGGGGCTGCGGGTGGATCTCTGCATCCCCCGGGGATCCCCAGGGGCTGCGGGTGGATCTCTGCATCCCCCTGGATCCCCAGGGGCTGCGGGTGGATCTCTGCATCCCCAGGGATCCCCAGGGGCTGCGGGTGGATCTCTGCATCCCCCGGGGATCCAGGGGCTGCGGGTGGATCTCTGCATCCCATGGATCCCCAGGGGCTGCAGGTGGATCTCTGCATCCCCCGGGGATCCCCAGGGGCTGCGGGTGGATCTCTGCATCCCATGGATCCCCAGGGGCTGCAGGTGGATCTCTGCATCCCCCTGGATCCCCAGGGGCTGCGGGTGGATCTCTGCATCCCCCGTGGATCCCCAGGGGCTGCAGGGGCACAGCTGCTCCACCATGGTCTCACCACAGCCTGCAGAGGAATCTCGGCTCCGGCACCTGGAGCACCTCCTCCCCCTCCTTCGTTATCACAGAGGCGTTACCATCATCTCTGCCTGGCCCAGCCTTGGCCAGTGCCATGTCCATCTTCAGAGCCATCAGGGACTGACTCTGCCGGACATGGTGGAAGCTTCCAGCAGCTTCTCACAGAAGCCACCTCTGTGGCCCTCCCGCTACCAAAAACCAGGCCACACAATGTTGCATATTGAAGGATAGGCAAATTTCATTTCCAGCTAAGCCTGCACAAGTATGGATAGGTAGTTTAGTTATTGAGAAAAATTCTGTGTAACACTGAACCAGCCAATTCTGAGAGCTGTAAAGTGGTCACTTGAGCAGAGACAGTCAGTGGATTATTTAGGTTATTTTTATTCCAGCCTAGAAAGGGATGATAGACTAGATGTTTTTTTGAGGCTCCAGCTGGCTGTGTATTTCTGACTTGATTGTATCATGTAGTTCAGTAATTTCCACGACAGCCTGGTTGTTTGAGAAAACAAGGCATCTGCACATGGTCTGCTCAAATCCTCAGCTTCTAGTCTGATGATCTCAAGGCTACAGTGAGAACAATCGGCTGGGCAGAGCAAGAGATGAATTGCTGACTCTGCTTTGGGAGTGGCAGCTGAGTGAGCTGGGGTTACTGCATGTCCAAGGATCAACCATGAATAGATGCCATGATTGACTGTTAGAGCTGATGCCTTGTAAGGGAGAAGATAAAAAGCTCCAGGACTGTGTCAGTTCTGCTGCTCTGGTCTATGGGGGTAGCTGACTTGTAACAAGATGGTCTAAAGCCAGTGTTTTGCCTCTTTACCTGAAGCCTGCCCATAATTCTAGAAGATATACAGTTTGTTTCAATGCAGTATGCCTCTCACTGAGTGCTTTTTCCTACTTGCTACCAAAACAGAGGGGTTTTTTTTGTTGTTGTTTGATTGGTATTTTGGTTTTGTTTTGTTTTTCCAGAGTGCCTGTGTATTTGGTAAAGGAAACTGATAAACACCACATAAATTACACATTACACGTGGCCAGTCAATCTCAGAGCATGCAGGAGCTGCTAGTCATAGCTGTACCAGGTGTGGCTGCTTTTCATTTGCTTGCATAGAAGTGTTGTGACTTCAGAGGTATTACAAATGACTGTGGACAGGACAGTGCTGTGAGGATTTGATCTTGAATTTTTTCAACCCTTTTGAAGGCGTTAGGCAGACTTGGCTGCTAGGGCTGGCTGCAGGCCCAGTGGGACCAAGAGCTGAGAATGGAGCTGGGCTGTACCTGACATAGGTTGTAGGTGGGGTGCTGAGGAGGCACAGGGTGGTAGGAGGGCTTTACGGGTTGTCTTCATTTAGATGTTACTATAAAAACTTGGTCATTAAGTTAAAAACTTTTGCCCCCCAAACTCTAAAGAGCCGCTGAGCTCCGGGCCGTACAATTACATATGGTTACGATATGCGTTTCTATCTCACGGAGGTTCAGCTGGGTTGAGCTCTGTCACGGCAGGTGCTTGATAGCATTGGGGGCCGGGAGAATTTGGGGAAGGATCTCGATTCTCGGGGCGGCGGCACAGTCCGTCACCTGCGATAGAAAAAGTTCCTCACAGGTCAATCCAGCAAGGCCTGGAGACGACTCTGGGACTCCAGCGCAGCAGCCGCCACTCGCCGGGACGGGCGGGGCCGCCGCGCTCGGCACTTTCCGCCACTCTCCGTGTGCCGCTGGGCGGCTTCGGCCCTTTCCGCCGCTCCTCGACTCCGCTCGGCAGTTTCCGCTCGGGGCTCGCCGCGTTGTCGGGGTAACGCAAAGCATCGCGGAGCGAGTGCGGCCTGCGGCGCGGGCGGTGAGCGCGGGGCGGGAGAGCGGGCGGCGGGCGCTGCCCACGGGCGGGGAGAGCGGGCGGCGGGCGCTGCCCACGGGCGGGGGAGAGCGGGCGGCGGGCTCTGCCCGCAGCAGCCTGTGGGGTGTCGGCCGGCTCTCCGTGGTTGTGTCTGGGCCCGGCCCGCAGCAACGGGATCGATCGCGGTCAGCCGGAAGTGAGGGGCGCTTGAGCTGCTGCCCGCGGGCGGCGGGAGCTGGGGCGGGGGCCGTCGAATCTGCCCCCGGGCGCGAACGTGGCGACGTGGCCCGCGCGTTTGCCCTCTCGAAGCCGGGGAGTTCGTGGAGCCCCTTGTTCTGTGCCGGCGAGTGGCGGTCACGGCCCGGACGAGGAACCCACGCGGAGTGCGCTCCACTCCAGGAGCTGCCCCATGGCAGCAGCAGCCTGAGCTCGGCCTGGCACAGGCTCCCCACTCCTTCTCCCTCTGTGCGGGTGCAGGATTCAACAGGGTTTTTACTTTATCTGTTTTACAAGTTAGAGAAGACAGTACATAGTCATAAACCATCTTTTTGTAGCACAGATCAGTTTTGTATTATCTTTTTTTTTTTTTTCTGGGTCTGGCTATTTTAAACAATTGCAGATTTTAAAGGCAACATTTCTTATAGGTAGGGATTAAAGGAAAAACCTCTGCTTTTGCTTTGGTAACTTGAGTCTTGTCAGACTCTTGTTAAGGCAACTCGGACAGAGATCCCATTTCACTATGTGTCTGGTGACTGGGGGGCTGGCGAATCCACAGCTCCACAAGTACAGCAAACCAAGTTGCTATCAGTCTCGCTTAAATGTACTGATAACATTGTGACAGAATATAAAAACAGTTCTTTAAGAATTGTTCCCAAAGACAGAATAGCATCTTTTTTTTCCCCCTGAATGTTGATGATTGTTTTGTGAAATATGTGCGTGTGTTCTGGCTCTCTGCTGTCATTTGCAGTCGTTAATGTTGTCTGTACTGTTCAACTCTGTGAATCTCATGAAGTTCAACAAGGCCACATGCAAAGTTCTGCACCGGGTTGGGGCAATTTCCATTACCAGTCTAGTCTGAAAGATGAACAGATTGAGAGCAGCCCTGAGGAGAAGGACTTGGGGTACTGGTGGATGAAAGACTGGAAATGACCTGGCAATGCACACTGGCAGCCCAGATATCCCTGTGTCCTGGGCTCATCCCCACAGCATAGGCAGCAGGGAAGGGGGAAATTCTGCCCCTCTGCCCTGCTCAGGTGAGACCCCAGGTGTATCTCCAGCTCTGGGGCTCCAGCATAGAAAGGATGTGGAACTGGTGGAGTGAGTCCAGAGGAGGCCACAGACATGCTCCAAGATCTGGAGCCCCTCTGCTCTGGAGACAGGCTGAAGGTCTGTGGGTACTTAGCCTGGAGAAGAGAAGGTTCTGTGAACGCCTCATTGCGGCCTTCTAGTATTTTAGGAATCCATTCAGTGCCAGTGGCGGCAGCTCAGGGCGCAGTTACAGTGCAAGCTGCAGGTTGAGCTTTGGGTGGCCAGAGCAAGAGGATGTGAACTGCCGACCCTTTGCATAACAAAGGACATGGAGACCTGTGGCCCAGCCAGGTGAGGGACACTCAGAGACACTCAGCAGCAGCTGACGACCCCCAGACTTTCCTGCCCTTAGACTGAAAGGCTGTAAAAGTTCCTTTGTTTGAGGTTCCACAGCTGGAGATACCAGCTCAAGCTGTAATTTTGTTATTGGACCAAAATTAAATTGTTCTAAAGATCCAGATGTCTGAGACTGCTATGGGAAACCTAGTGTTGAGCTGGTAAGGAAACTTGGTCTGTCTGTGGGGGTGTGGGAGTGTCCCAGCTCAGGGGTGCAAGAGTGACTGTCAGGGTGGCTCCTGAATGGTTGGACAGGGAAGTGGTCTTAAAAAGAACTTAACGGGGGCTTGTAAGAAAGATGGAGAGAGACTTCTTATGAGGGCCTGTACTGACATGATGAAGGGCTAATGATTTAAACTGGCACATGTTAGGTTTAGTTTAGGCATAAGGAAGAAAAGTTTTACTTGCGGGGGTGGTGGGGGAGAAGGCCCTGGCACAGGTTGCCCAGAGAAGCTGTGGCTGCCCCAGCCCTGGCAGTGTCCAAGGCCAGGTTGGATGGGGCTTGGAACAACCTGGGTTAGTGGAAGGTGTCCCTGCCCATGGCAAGGAGTGGATTGACATGTACTTTAAAAGTCCCTTCCAACCCAAACCATGCTGTGATTCCATGAGCTCTAACCATTTTTAAGAATTGCCTGTGGGCTGTTTCAAAAGTGTCTGTCAGATGTATCTAATTTAATTATTGAGATCGGGTATGGGGGCTTGGCCATGTTCTATTTCAAGCCACAAAATGGTTAACTTTTGCAGAAATTCTATTTTTTTGAACCTTGAAAAAATAGAACGTGCAATACCAGAATAGTTTGTAGAGGCAGTGTTACTTGGTTTTCTTTTTCTTTCTTTGAAGACTTTTTTTGAAGAGGCAGCTTTCAAGCTACAGTGTAAATACATGAGCTTGCAGTAAACATGTGAATAATGAATTCCCAAGATCACAGCGAGAAAATGAATGTTGGTTTAATTATTATTATACCACTGAGTAATCCACTTATGTAAGCCATTTATTTATTTGTGTGTAGCAGTCTGCTGCACAATTCTCTGTAGCTACTGTGATGGTGAAGAGTATTTTATATCAGGGGTTGTCCGTAATTTACGTGACAATATCACTGAATCTTGTTTTAGGAACTGCCAGTCTGCCATTTTAAATACACACAGTATTGACTGAAAAATTTTTCTTGCTGTCTCTTAATTCCCAAAGCTGATCAAGAGATGCAATTTGGAAGCTTGGTAAACTTATTTCTGTCATTGAAGGGGACTGAAATATCTGAATAATAATAAGTAATATTTATGACTACAGATGCAAGGAACACTTAAAAGCAGAAAGTGGTTGCTATAGAGAAGGTATTACAGCTGTATGGCTTGTATGATAAAACTGTTATTTCATATGAAATGTGGTTTTGTTTTCATTTAGGCATCGTATATTTTTATTTTAATCTGAAGTGAAATTCTTTAATATTTCAAATTTTGAGTGCGTATAAAGCTTATAGTCAAATATGGACTAAATCCTTCCTCTGTTGGAGGAAAATAAAACAGATAAAATAAGGAGTAAAGTAGTACTATGGGCACAGAACTCTGGAACAGAACTGGAGATGTAAGAAAACTTTTAAAATACATGAAATCAAGAAGAAAAACACTCTAAATTTTATTTGAATGGTTTGTTGGGTGTTTTGTTTGCATGGCAATAAAACTGGACCCATGCTATGCCACTTTGAGAATGCTGAGGATTTTGAAGGATTATGAAAATAAAGGTGAGTGGATCTTGTTGCAAGATGAAATTGTTTGTCCTTAGGTTGACTGCTCTTGTGTCTGCTCTCATGTCTAGTGGTTGATGTTATTCCTTGTATGTGTCAGAGACAAGATACAGAACTGCCAACTTAGTGAACAGGGTTGCCCACCTTTCTAAATAAAGTGCCCAGCAAATTAGTTATTTTAGGTGCTGACAGAAGATTTAAAGAAAAGAGGCCTTAAAAGAAAAGTCTGTTCATGCCCATTTTACATCTCACTGCTGTGCACATATGTGTGCCTGTGGGTTCTGAACTCATCGATTAGCTGTGCAGAAAAAAAAGTCTCTTCCCCTTAAATGTCGCAGGAGTCTTAAACATTTCATGCTTGGGTTGGTTTTTTTTTTGTATGTGTGTGTTTGTTTGTGTTGTTTTTTGGGGGGTTTTGTTTTTCACCAGCTCTTGGCAGGGTTCTGTACCTGGGGAGGAGTAACCCCAGTCCAGGCTGGGGGCTGCCCTGCTAGACAGCAGCCCTGCAGAGAAGGACCTGGGGGTCGCCAGCTGTCCTTGACAAGCCGTATGCCCTGGGGCCAAGATGGCAGATCCTGGGGTGTGTGAGGAAAGGCATTGCCAGTGGATCAGGGAAGGGATCCTGCCCCTCCGTTCAGCCCTGGTGAGGCACATCTGGAGCACTGTGTCTGGTTCTGGGAGCTGGGCCTGTTGGGCCTCACGAAGAGATGGCTGAGAGGGGACCTCATCCATGTCTGTCAGTGTCTGCAGGGAGGGCTCAGAGAATGGACGAGGCTCTGCTCCCTGGGGCCCAGCAATGGGACAAGAGGCAATGGGCAGAAACTAGAACACAGGAAGTTTCATCTAAGTATGAGGAAGAACTTTACTGTGTGGATGACTGAGTGCTGAACAGGCTGCCCAGAGAGGATGTGAAGTCTCCCTCATCAGGGATATCCCAGAATTGTCTGGACACAATCCTATGCCACGTGATCTGGGAGGACCCTGTGTGAGCAGGGAGGTTGGAACACCTGACCCACTGAACACTATGACTGTGATTATTTGCTAGTAATTCAAGGTGTTTTGCTCCATCTGTTTTTCTTTTGAAAGCAAGCTGGTTGGATCTCATGACACAAATCCCAAAGACCACCTCTGTGTATAAATTATTACAGATTATTAGTGACGCCCTCCATTTCTGATGCGCAACTCTGGAAAGGGTTTTGTTCTCATGTTCTTTTCTGTACAACATCAGCACTTAACTATTTTCATTCAAATGTTGGTAACAGTTCCAATGTAAGTAGCAGATAGTGTGATTTGAACTAATCCTGTGTGATTTCAACAGTACAAGCTCCGAAGTGGTGGCAACAGCTGAAACTCTCTTTGAAAGCCCAGACATGAGACTTTACAACACAAAAGTGTTCTGTCTGTGTATTAATTAACATCTTTGGATGTGAAGTACTGGAAGTAACTTTCTGGTAAATTTGGAATTCTTTCAAAGTCTTCTGAAGTAGGCCAGCACAAGCCACTGGTGAGAGACTGGTACCGTCCTATGCACACTGTGAATCTACAGAGTATGAGGCTCAATATTTCTCAATTTTTTTAAAAAAGTACCACTCTGACCTTTCTCATGTCTATGTAGTATGTGTAACAAGATGATGCTGTAGTTTTATGCTCCCCCTATGTTTTAACCCTAGATATCATTATATATAGTGCATAAATTAAATATAATTTAGCATATATGTAGTGTATATGTATTATCTACATAAGCATACCTGTTAGAGATGGTTTTTTTTTCCTTATACAGGTGTGCAGTCTGTGACAGCTCCTGTTGTTATGGCCGTGTACGTGGATCATCGAACAGATGCTCCTGATTCCGTTGCCTCCCCTTCCCATATAGCATGGCACCCACTTCATCCACTCCTGGCAGTTGCTTCTATCAGCACAGCAGCTGGGGGCTGTGTGGATATCTACCTGGAACAGGTGAAAAATCAGCAACTTTGCTTTTGGTCTCAATACAGAGTCACAGAATCACAGGACAGTTTGGATTGGAAGGGACCTTAGAGATCATCTCATACCAACCCCCTGCCACGGGCAGGGACACCTTCCACTATCCCAGGTTGCTCCAAGCCCCGTCCAACCTGGCCTTGAACACTTCCAGAGATGTGAGAGGTGTGTGAGAAGTTACAGCTTCTCTCAGCAACCTTTATCATTGTCCTAATTTAAAACTTCACATTTTTAATCTCTATTTTTGCAGGCTTACTGATCCTCCTTAAATCTCTCTCTCTAGAATTTAATTACTATGTTCTGTGCTATCTAGAACATGACAGATTCATCAGCCACTCATTATATGTAGTTTTAAAAAGGTCTTAATAAATTAAATTGACTTTTCCTTTGAAATTTGATGTCTACAGCCTATAAGTCTTGTTTGTGATGGTTACTGATTTGCTTTTTGCTTCTTACAGTGTGAGAATTTCAGGCTTATAAGTAAATGAACACATGCCGCTGCTGCTTTTTAACTCTTAAGTGAATAGAACATACTAAGAAATGGAAATTAAACAAATCATTCCACCACTTGGAAACTGAACTGATTTGTTGGACTCGGCTTGTTCCATTTGAGTTGGTTGCTTCCTCATACAGTTTCTGCCTGTAGACAGATACACAAGGCTCTCATGTAAAAGAGTATGCAAAAGAAGTAAGACTTTGGTTTTCAAAATTTTTGGGGAAGTAGCACTACAAGGTATCTAGCAGCAGACTTACTGAAACATGTAAGTCTGTTAATATGAGGTAGCCTATAAAATGTGTACTTTTCAAAGTGTATTCTGAAAAATTGTCATCCAAGTTTTACAGATGGAAAAATAAATAGAGAGGTTAAATGATTCACGTGAAATATTCTTGTGAACTGTGCCCAAGGGAGGATTTGCCTTTAAGAGTTGTTGAAGTATTAGATTATTCTGTGTCCTTTGTGATGTGCTTTATTCTTTTTCAATAGCTGGAATTTCTTTTTACCTTGAAATGTGCTCGAAGCCTTCTTATATCCTTTATATGGGAGAGAAAACTTGATATTGACTGGGCTGTGAATCTGAAGGTTTGGCTGCTGATTTTCCATTGGACTGAGTTCACACAGATTTCTGTTTACAGGGAGAACATGTGTCTGATTCCCATGTTGAGAGAAGCTTTCAGGTCACATTACTTGCCTGGCACCCTTCTAGACCCATTCTGGCATCAGGATGGGAGACAGGAGAAGTTCTGATACTGAACAAGCAAGACAAGGAGCAGCACACTGTACCCCCAAATCACAGCGCCAAAATCACAGTCCTGAGCTGGAGTACAAGTGGTACCTGCCTCGTGTCTGGGGATGGGGTGAGTAGCTGAAATGCCATGCATGTGTTTGATGTGGAACACAGTCTTCGAAGCTCTGTAATGGGAAAGGATCATGGAGTGGAGATCCATGGGGAAGGAAGAGTTGTGTGGGAGAGGAATTTCCTTTCATTAGGTACAAATTAAAACTGTTAGGGAGTAAAATCAAATCTTAGTGTTCTAAATTTTTCTACAATATTATTCTGCAATTAAAGAATTGCTGTTCTACAATTTTTCTTTAAATAAAAGTGTGTCTAATCTCAGTGAGTGCTGAGTGTTGATGAAGGTTTAAGCCTATTTAATGGGAGTAATTGAGGTATAGACATTTTGAATTCTTTTGTTCCTGTCCATGCACAACTTTTATGGCAAACTCAGGAATAAAGCCTAGATGTTGAGAGACAAATTCCAGTTACAATATATTCATCTATAGTGAGTGCAAAGCAGTGCTCACTTAAATACAGGAAACCCATGCAAATCTCTTTTTCTGGTTTTATTAATGACGTAAAATTGTATCAAAGTGATTGTATTGGGAAATGTGACACTATTTCTTGATGATCTGGTTGCCCTTTTATATAGTGAAGTGAGAAAGTAGCTATTGAATATTCAGGATTAAGTATTCGTAGAAGATTCTGACTTTGCCAGTTTTTGAGTCAGCAGATGAAGAAAAAAAAGGTGGTTTTTTCTGTATTTTCCCTGATACAAACTTGAGCTTGCCCAAGAATTTCAGTTCTGCTCTTACCTATATGTCAGAATTCTTATTCTATAAAAATCAGAGGAAAATATGATTTTAATTCGTTGTTTGTAAAGTTCTGCTGCATTTGACAGAAATGCAGAAATTCAAAATTGAGTAAAATTGAGTAAAAAAAGAATTTATCATCTTCTTTATTAGAAAAGAGAAAGTTCTGCCCAGGCAAAAGATGGACTCATCTCAGTGTAGCTGAAGCCTTAATCATGAGACAATACATTAATGTAGTCAGAGCTTACATTTATGAACAAAGTTCTTTTCAAATTGGTTTCAAACCAGTGTCACTATGGTATGGTCTGAGGTGCAGCATAGATATGCTTAATTTCTTCCATCTTTTCCAGTAGTTTATAAGTTTATTTTTAATATTTTCCCCATGAGGGTTTATATTTAGGAAACTTCCATTAGGTGAGTGCTGCCAGGATCATGCTCTGCTCCTGCTAGAGGAAAACCTTTAGAAACAAGATAAATATTTGGACCCGGATTTGGTTTCTGTTTTACCCAGAGGATGATTGGACACTGGAAAGGCTCCCCAGGGAATGGTCAGAGCTGCAAGGCTGCCAGAGCTCCAGGAGCCTTTGGACAATGCTCTCAGGCACAGGGTGGGATTGTTGGGGTGTCTGTGCAGGGCCAGGAGTTGGACTGGATGATCTGTGTGAGTCACTTCCATCTGAGCATATTCTATGATTCTGTCTTCACTAGGATTTCTGTCATCCTGCATCCTGAAATGCAAGAAAATTATTTGAAAATAGCTTCATAAAGTTGGAATAGGATGCTGTGAAAATCAGAAGTTCTTAATTTGTTTTAAGTAAAAATAACATGGATGATTTCCATGTTTTGATCACATAAAGGATCTAGGTGCTTTCTATAATGAAAGCCTATTTTTAGGGCAAGTAGCTTTCATACCAAGGAGCTAAAGCTTTGGGTTTTTAAAAATAATTAGGAAGGTACAGGATAGAATCAGAGAATATCTCCACTTGGAAAGTACATTTAGATAGATGATAAGGTCAATGTCCTGTGTAATTTAAAAATATCATTTGAAAACAGACCAGTTCTACATCTTTTCCAGTGACACTTAGGAGAGGTAGTGAGTCTTTTTTTATTTCCAATCTCATGTGTTCCAAACTAAGAATTGATTTTGCAAGTAGGTTATCAGGATACAGGCTGGAATATCTAGAACGAGGTGGAAGGAAGGTCAGCAGCTTTAGAAAGCTGCAGGCTTTTCCTCCAGCTTATAAGTGGTGCAGGTGGTTTTAGTCGGGATCCTTGGAAATTGGTGACATATAAAGCTGATGGAAGAGTGAGAGGAGGAACCAACAACTTCATGGGATCCTGTGATTTTCAGAGGTAATGAGCAAACATTTTACGAACTGTAAGTGTCCTCTTGGGACAGGAGTATAGCAGTGTCACAGTTGCACAGCTAAGTGGTGTTCTTTAAGCTGCAAGACATATTGCACTTAATAAACAGTTCTGGATGGTATAACTATTGCCATCTTACTGCTGAAAAGAAGTTAGAATGTTGAATCTTAGGGAAAAAAGAAGGAAATGTTACCTTGGAAGGCCTCGGCTGCATCTTGTGTGGTTTCTAGTTAGAACTGGGAAGAATAAGTGACCACTGCTACCAGTTTTTCACTTCTAGGAGAAGGACAAGACTTCACTGAAAACAATAAATAAAAAAAGAGCAAATTCTAATACCGCTTTATTGTTGTCTATCTTAGTGAAATAAAATGAGATTGAACTTGATATTGAAAATTGTTGCTGGGTTTTTTCATGTAGTGCTTACATGGAAGGTTCCCAAAAGCAATTTGGTTTCATAAGCATTAGCATAACAACAACAACAACAACAACAATAATCACCTTAGCATTCCAACTGTGGGGATGTAGTGTAAGTCAGTTTGTTGGAATTTGTCTCCATTCCTTCCAGTTACCAGGGGTTTGTTGCTCCTGAGCTGGCACTGCAGGGTGTGAGTTATGTCAGCACCTGTGCCAGGCTCGAGGGCTGGCCTGTGTTGACCACTGTTGAGTTAATTAGCTAACCAGACTTCCTTTCTTTAACATCTATGATTATTCTAGTTACTAGATTCTTTTTCTAAAAGCAAGTTCTTGAATGTCTGCTCTGAAAGAGGAGGGAAGCTCCAGAAATTCAGAAATTTTGCCCTTAGTCTTTCTGCATCCTGTGACTTCACGTGTCTGATCATATACTTGTGCTCATCTACATCAGTGTTATATGCACTTACTGAGGGATGCATATGCTCTACTGTCTTTTATTTCAATTGCTAAACAATAAGATATCAGACTACTTGCAAGAAAAAACATGGAAAGGACATTATCAAAACAAATATTTACATCTGCTACTTGCAGAAGAAAACCAAGACTGTTTCCTTAATTGCTCTGGCAGTGTAATCTAACAAAAAATGGGTAGGACCAATAAGCTTTTTTTAGATAATTTGATTTTAAGTAAGCAAATAATATAGTATTAAAGATAACTTTGATTCCCTGTGGCTTAGTTTTAAGTGGGAGTAATTATATGTGTCAACAAAAGGAAGGGTGTTGCTCTGTCAATAAAACATTTATTTTTATGTGCTATGAGTAGCTGGAGTCTGGATTCTCATCTGTATGCAAAGGGTAATGAATTAACTTGTCTTTTTCTAGCACGGTGTCTTGTTTCTGTGGAAAATGGACCATCGAGGCAGAGTCCAGGGTCCTGCCCTGGTTAAGCAGGAGTATGGGAAATGCTTGTGTCACTGTGTCTTTCGGCCACCCCCTCCGGGCGAGTGAGTATTGGCCCCGTCAGAGCTCTGCTAGACCAGGTCTTTGTCTTGTTCCACAGAAAGAAAGTCCTACCCACAGATGAACTATTTTTAAATATATAAAAAAATGTTTTTCTCCTAACTGCCCTTTATTTCCAAGCTCTTCTTCCACTCTGGTAGCTGGCTCTGTGTCCTGTGTGCAGCAACAGATCTTCCCCTTGTCCAGATCTTCTGTCTGTTGCTGTTGACTCTTCTGTCTTAGTTCTTCTAATTAGCAATATTGCTGATTGTGGAAAGCTGTAAACACACTGGAAACACAATTATATTGTTGTCAAAAACAATTACATTAAAAGTCAGTTCTTAAACATTGTTATTTCTTTCCCCTCCAATCAAGAAATAGGAAGCAGCTGTAATAAAAAAGAAGAGTTTTCCTTGTCTGGGCTTTTCTGTTTCACATCTCTGTAAAAATAGTGATGCATATGGAAAAGGTGAAACAATGCAAGTGAATACTAATATTAAAATTTTGTTTGATATCTTTTTGAGTTTGCCCTTTTTTCAATCAGTGTAGGAAATATTTTTATTCTCTTTATACAATATGCTTTATTAACTACTCCTCCATTCTTTGAGACTGAAACTACTCTATTATAAAAAGAATTGGGGATGAAGTATCTCTCTTTGCAGGGACTTTGTGCAACTGGCAAAAGCAGCTGTGAGTGGTGATGAGAAAGCCTTGGATATGTTTAACTGGAAGAAAGCTGGAGTGGGACCACATCTGAAAACAGCAGTCCAGGAAGGACTCTCCTTCTTTATCACTATGACAGATGGTAAGAGCAAAACCGCTTTTCCATTTGGCTGGGAAGTTGTTTCCTTAGAGCTTCAAAATAGCTCAGTGCATGATAGTCTTGTTTTCATATATCCTACATCTGGGGTATATTCATATATCCATCACATTCATATATTCAATGGCGTAGAGTGTTCATAGGAGTTGTAGAATGTTTAGTAAGAAATGAATAAAATTATTGAAATCTTACCATCTTCAGGGTGGTCTTGTTCACAAGGACACCAGAGGTGCTGGGTTAGTCAGGTTCCTGAAGAAGTGAGTATGAGAAAAGCAATCTAACACACAAGTATAGATAAAATCAGCTTTTGTGCAAAGCTTCAAAATAATGCATGTGTTTTGGGTTCTTTTTTCTATAAATAGGAAAATTCTGCTAAAACATACCTCTTAAAATAAATTCTTAATTTGCTTTTCACTTTTTTCTCATGCTTTGAAATGATGCTTCAGTCTTACAGAGCAAAAAAAGTCTGAGAATCTGTTTTGTTAGTTTTCTCTCTAATACTGTTTCTTCTCTGCATTTTCCTTTTCCTTGACTTTTACTCTTCCCTGTCTTTTCCTATCCCTTTAATCTTCTGGGTACTAGTTTGCTCTAAGCGAATTTTCTTCCCACCCCAGTTCTTCACATGATGCCGTCTCTGTAACTTGCTCTCTCTGAACTGGAGCCAGAATGTGTGTGAGAAGTTGCATAATGGGTTTTTCTGGCAGGTACTCCTCTTGATTCAAGGGTTAACTGCTCTGAAAACATTTCAGTTATGCTGGTTCTGCAGTTCAGTTATAATTTGACTTAGTGTTTTACCAAAACTGACACCCCTTGTTTACAGCAGTACGGCACCAGCACAGCTTGAAGGAGTGGCATGGGCCAGCTGTGTGGTTGGTTTGCAGAGCAGTAGACTATACCTTCTTTTGATGTGTGAATTACAAGCCTCTTTACTAGAAAGGAACCATTTAAATGGAAAATGGACACAGGGCGCTTCGTAAAGGTAAAAGGAGAGAAGCTCTGAGAAGCTGTGCCCGTTCCGTCCGCACCTTCAAAGCCACTGTTGTGGTGGTGCAGAGCCCCATCTAGGGACAGGCTCTGTGTCCTGCGGGTGCTGTCTTTGGTTTGGGCCTCCTTGTTAAACTTCTCAAATTTCAATCAAATGACACTGACTGTTCCTTGTGAGCAGCCTCATTGCTTAGGTTGGTTTGGGCATATGTATTTCAGACTCAGTTCTTTATCTAGTGATCTGCTGTAACTCCCAAATGTCCTGAGAAGGACTTGGGGCTGCTGGTGAGTGGGAGGTGGGCATGCCCCAGCTGTGTGCACTGGCACCCAGAAACCCTGCTGTGTGCTGGGCCTATCCCACAGTATGGGCAGCAGGGGAGGGAGGGAGGGATTCTGCCCCTCTGCCCCACTCAGGTGAGACCCCACCTGCAGAGCTGCCTCCACCTCTTGGGTTCTCAACACAGGAATGACATGGAATGAGTCCAGAGGAGGCCATGGAAATGCTCCAAGGGCTGGTGCCCCTCTGCTCTGGAGCCAGGCTGGGAGAGCTGGGGCTGTTCACCTGGAGAGGAGAAGGCTCCAGGTAGAGCTCAGAGCCCCTTGCAGGGCCTAAAGGGGCTCCAGGAGAGCTGGAGAGGGACTGGGGACAAGGGATGGAGGGACAAGACACAGGGAATGGCTTCCCCCTGCCAGCGGGCAGGGCTGGATGGGATATTGGGAAGGAATTGTTCCCTGGGAGGGTGGGGAGGCCCTGGCACAGGGTACCCAGAGAAGCTGTGTCTGCCCTATCCTGGAAGTGTCCAAGGCCTACCTGGACAGGGTTTGGAGTAACCTGGGATAGTGGAAGGTGTCCCTGCCCCGGCAAGAGGGTTAGAAAGAGATTAGTTTTAAATGTGCCTTCAAACCCAAACTGTTCTGTGATTTAACAAGATGAAGATATCTATGCAGTGTTTTATTTCAGGGAGAAAATAAAGCAATGGGGCAGGACTTGGATTTTTTTTTTTTATATAGCTGGAATGTAGGGGATGGTAATATATTTGCCAGAGTTTTGGAAATTTAAACATTCTTTTAAATCAGATCATATCTCTTGGGTACAACATTTTAGTGCAAATCCGTAATGTTCATTCTTACACGCTTGTGTTTTCTGCTTAAGCTTTTGGGGCAAGATGCTATTTAATTTCATAGGTTTTTTTGATTTGCTGTGGTGTAAAATGTCACCCTTCTATAATACCGTGATTTGCTAAGAAATTATGTGGCTTGAGATCTGTCAGATTTTGTTGACATTGGTTTGGGTGATTTTTGTAATACCACTTGCAAGCAACTGTACTGCTTGTAGGGGAGTTTCTCTGCCTAAAGCAGTGCATGCAATGGGCCAAGGCCACTGTATGAGGTTCAGTAAGGCAAAATGCCATGTGCTGCACTTGTGTGACAACAACCCCATGAAGTGCTCCAGGCTTGGATGAGAGTGGCTGGAAAGTGCGTGGCAGGAAAGGCTCCAGGGGTGCTGGTGACCGCAGCTGAACTTGAGCCCAGATGTGCCCAGGTGGGCAAGAAGGTCAATGGCACCTGGCTTGGATCAGCCATAGTGTGGCCACAGGCCCAGGGCAGTGACCATCTCCTGTGCTGGGCACTGCTGAGGCACCTCCAGTCCTGGGCCCCCCATGACAAGAAAGACCTTGAGGGGCTGGAGTGTGCCCAGAGAAGGGAATAGAGCTGGGGAAGGATCTGAAGCACAAGTCTGATAAGGAGCAGCTGAGGAGCAGCTAGGCTTGGAGCACAGGAGGCTCAGGGGGGACCTTCTAGCTCTGCACAACTCCCTGACAGGAGGGGGCAGCCAGAGGGGGTCGGGCTCTGCTCCCAGGGAATGAGGACAGGACGAGAGGAAACAGCCTCAGGTTGTGACAGAGGAGGCCAGACTGGACATCAGGAGGAATTTTGTCAGAGGAAAGGTTGTTGAACATTGGAATGGGCTGCCTAGGGCAGTGGTGGAGTCACCATCATAGGAAGTGTTCAAAAACTATTAGATGTGGCACTTCATGATATGGTTTAGTGGGTGTGGTGGTACTTGATCAAAGGTTGGACTTGATGATTTTGGAGGTCTTTTCCAACCTTAATGATTCTGTGATTCTATGATACATAGAGTAGTACAACTTAATGAAATGATAATGGCTTTTTAAATGTTGATATGTGCATTAGTTGCTGTTGTCAGTGTTCTTAGAAAAACACTGTCCCATTTGCCAGTGAAATTATGGATTCAATCTGAATCTGGTGTGTGGTGCAGTGTTTCCTAAACAGTGAAGAACTTCAGGTCCACATTTTTCTGCTGTAAAACTAAACTCTGCTGTAAATTGAACCAATTATTAGCTGCCATTCTTCTTTCACAGATTTTTTTCTAAGGCTGAAGATTTCAGAAGCTATCATTCATACAGAAAGTTTACTTGCAGTTTAAAATTATTTAAATTATTCCCCTTTGGATTTTCTAAATGGGGAAAAATACGCTTTGGTTTATTGCTCTGGTCAGCTATTGTAGTCTCTATCCTGAGGCAAACTAGAAAATGAAAGAGTCTTTGTTTTACCTTTTCAGCACTTGAGGAATGTTTTATTAAGGTAGAAAGCATCAACTTTGACTTTTGTAGCTAAAAGCTGTTGACTAAAATCTGCACCTTGTTTATTTGTGCTACAGGTTCTGTGCACTATGTGAATGAGAAAGGGAAGACAAGGCACGTATTGTCCACAGACAGTCTGGTTCGAAAGCTCCTGTTGCTAGAGGAAAGAGATGTTTTACTTGTAATAACAGAGAATCTGCAGTTGTCCTTACATGCAGTTTCTCCCAACGGAGAGGCAGAAGAGCTTATGAAGGTAAGAGTCATACTACAGGGTAAAGTTGCAATATTTATTCTTTATAAGTATTTCTTGGTTTTTTTTGATTATCACTATGTTGCTTTCAAATGAATCAACTCTCATTTTTGTTTCTCAGATAATACCTTGATGAAGAAGCAAAAATAGCTCATCTAAAAGTGGAATAGAGTGATGAGTTACTGAACTTGGAAAGATGGTTTTCATCTTATCTTCCTGTTTTTTCATAATTTTTTTTCATTTTGACTCTATCTTAATCCTTTTACACTTAATTTCAGTTTCTTAGTGAATTAGAGGAAAATTGGAAATTCCAGTTGTCCTGGTTGCAGAGGGGGGCGGAGCTTAGCAGTGTGTAGATGCAGCTAAGTTGTTACTCTATGCCACCTATATCATCACTGGTTTCGGGGAGAAAATGTGCACACCCCAGAAGTGGGAACCATTCTGCCTTGCTCTCTCTCATGGGAAGGTTGTCGGCATCAGCCCTGCGGATTCTGTCTTCCGCCTCTGCCATCCACCCTCTCCCATTTTCTCTGAGATGCAGCTGTGGGACATGGTGCTGAAAGGAAAGCAGCCGAACACAGAACTGACATGTGCTGAATGGCAGCACCAGCGGGGAGGCTCCCAGTCCAGCCAAAGGGAGCCCAGCCTAGCCCAGTCCAGCCAAGCCCATTCCAGCTAAGCCGAGCCAAGCCAAGCCAAAACAAGTGCAGCAGAATTGCAGGGAAGTGGCAGCAACCTGCAGGATCAACCGCCAGTATAGTGGAACAGTAGAATCAACAGGGCAGGCACTTGTGTGGAACTGAGCCCAGCAGAGCCGCAGTGCGACCCGTCTTGGATGACCCGGCTTTTGGGGGGTCTGTTTGCCATTGTTTTTTGTTGTCTTGGCCTGAGGGGGCAGGAGGAAGCCTCTTGCCATGCTGCCTTTGTTTGCGACGGCGTGCGGGAACCTGGGGAAGTCACATGGGTGCAACCTATGGAGAGTATCCACCATTTTGGTGTTGGTCTCAGCAGCTACATAAAACTAATTTTTTGTGGGTAAAACACCTTCTGTTTTAGGATATTTTTAAAAATTCATATTGCTGTTGTTACTGTGTGTTTCTTATTCCATTGCCTTTTGCTTTCAGTAAATTATCTCAGCCCATAGTCTCTGCTTGTGTCCCTCCCTTCCAGAAGGGGCAGGAGAAGGGCCATGGCTTATTTGGAGTTTAATTTTTGTCTAGTGTTAAACCACCACATTTAATTGGTGCCCAAGGTAAGGCTCAAGAGGCTTGAGATAACTTTGATCTAACCATTTGTGTTGTAGGTAGAGAACTCCCTGGTTCCAGTGTTGCTTGGTCTGTTCATGTGGGTGTGATACCTAACCCTGTATATACCCCCTCATATGCGCTCTTTATCCACCACGGTGATCTCTTTCAAAGCAGGGAGAAGGATCAAGATTTTTGTACTCTGTGATATCAGTTTATGACATGATTATATCAAAGGCAATGGAGGTCATTTGTGATGTGTATTCAGTGTTGTTCTGTCCTGGCCTTGCCTGTTACCTCTGAGGATTCGTTAATAATCATACTCAGCCTGTGGGGGAAAGGGGAAAGGATGATTTTTCCCAGCCTTTTATCCTCTTCTCCTCCTTCAGGTCTGTTACAACAGCTTTTGAGAATTTTGAATTCTCTTTGGATGTTAAGGGAAGCATGCCCTCATTGATGTGGCTGTGTCTCCTCTGTACAGTCTACACCATGTTAAGATTCAGGACAGAGATTTCTTGGGAAGTTGTCCAGAGACGTGTCCCAGGATGGACAGTCATTAGTGGTGTGGCATGTGGGAGAAAATGGCCAGATTTTGCAAGAGTATTCTACTCCTGGTTTGGAAGTTCACCCCTGAACAACTACAGGGCCCTGATAAAAATGGCAGGATGTTTGAAAGAAAATTGCTGTGGCAGTTGTGTGAAGTTATGAAATGTGCTGGACCCTGGCTACTATTTACTGCACACTGCTTGTTTATATACAGCACCCTCAGAGGGAGGAGGAGGAAAGCAGAGCAACAGGCACCATGGCCATTCAAACTGCAGCTGAACCACAAGAACAACCTGTGCTAGGAGCAGTTGCCCGTATTCAGAAGAAGAAATCCAAGACCAAATCAGTTCATGTAGTGAGTAATGAAGAGGAAGCAGAGCCCTCACAACAGGAGGAAGAGGCAGGGTCAGAGATAATCACCGGATCCCTATCCCTGAGTGAGCTGTGAGATGTGGAGAGATTTCAGCCTCCAGTCAGGTGAGGCCCCAGTGACCCAGCTGCTCTGATGCTGGGCTATCGTGGCCCATTATATGAAATTAGATGGTAGTGGCACTTTGCAACTGGGATCCATGTCCTGGGATGCAAGTATTGACCAGGGGATCGGGAAAAGACCAGAAATTCTCAGCCTTTGGACGCAACTCCTGTCAAATGTGAGGGAAAGGTTTCCTTGGAAAGAGGACCTTTTAGTGCACTGAGACAAATGGAACACCATGGAGCAAGGTATCTGGTACCTGAGAGAATTAGCTGTGATGGAGATAATATTTTCAAATAACAAGCAATTCCCTACTAATCCAGACGACATCCAGTGTATGCAAAACTTAGGGCAGAAATTCCTACAGAGTGTGCCGGTGTCATATGTCAACTCATTGGGAGTGATGCCATGGACGGAAGGAGAACAAAACATGGACAATTCGGTTACCCAACCCTAGATAAATGAAGAAACTATCTCCACCCTGCTGTGGGCCTGTGTCTCCTCAGTGGAAAGACTGACAGAGGGTCTCCAGAAATTAAAAGAGGAAATTAAAGAGGAAAAGCTCACACTCTGCCCTATGCTGTTACAAAATGCTGCTTGTGGGTAGACCCCAAACCTTCACTTTCCTAAGATTTTTTTTTTTCTTTTTGTCCAAGACAGAAAAAGACTGGACACTTGTGTATTACAGGAGTGTCCACTTCTTATTGATCATTACTTCTTATTGACTAGAAGTAAGATTTGGTATTTCACATTTTAAAGCAATCTTTATTAAATTCTAGGAGAAGATCTAGTGCAAGAGTAAAATACTGCTCCTTATCTACTTAACTAACCCATTACAAGGTTTCTTTTATTAAATTTATACATTGCAGTCTTGATGCATTTTGTGGTGATTCACTATCTGATTTGTCTGAATTCACTGTCTGAATATGTCTGTCTGAATTGACAGAAAGGTCTAGTTATTTTTATATTTTTACTTTTTAGCCAAATGATGCAGTTCAGATGCTTACTGTCCTTCAGCATGTTCCTCCCACCTTCTGTAAATTTATTTATTTGCTTATGGTTAACAGGTGAAGTTGAGTGGGAAGACTGGTCATTCTGCAGATGTGATTTTAATAGACCATAGCCTAGTTGTTACAGCACTAGGTGAGACAGTCATCAGGTAAGAATGAAAGTTGTTCTGGCTGCCCCTGAGAATGGCCAGCTAAAAGTTACGGTCTGCAATGAACTGAATATTTTGCTGAAATGTTGGTTGGGGTTTTTTTTTGCCAATAATGAAAAAATCCCAATATTTCCTAATTTTGTTTGTCAGAATAAGTAGAGAAATGAAATGGAAAATTGTTTTCTCAAGGACAGAAACTAATTTGGTATGGCATGCTTTCTTTCTAGATATTTTATTTTGTCAGGCAGTGCTACCCAAATCTGTTCCTTCCTTGAGTGCTGTTATTGATTTCTTCTGAAAATAAATCCATTTGGGGGTTTTGCATGAATACAGCCCCTTTGCTGTTCTTGCTAATGTTACTGTCTGATCCTTAGGATACTTACAGCATCAGCAACCAGAAAAAAAGTGCTTACTTTTCAGGACATTTCTGTTACTGTAATATAAGACAAGTATTTCAATTACTTCTGTCCCTAGGCCTTTATAGTATGTTGCTTTGCCATACTGTTATGTAACTGTGTTCTGTAGTTTTACCTTTTTGCAGTCTTTTCTTCCTTGTCTTTACTATGACCTGCTCTACTTGTTTCCTCTAACCTTTTGGGAGGCTGGGAGTGTTCCATTAATATCAGTAGCTCCCTTTATTTAACCTCTGTCTGCTACTATCAGACAGAATCTTCTGTTAATTTTGTGAGAATGCAATAAAGACCAAGTATCGAGAAGAAATAATTTCATGGCAATATTTAGCTCTAGGAAATAAACCTGGAATCCAAAGGACTACTGGCTAACCAAGGAATAGTCTTAAAATAGAGGAGGAAGCATAATTGGAGATGAAGAAAATTGCAACTAGCCCTCACCTTTTTCTTTTTTTCTTAAAGCTGTGCTTGCTTCTGACTTCTTTCTTCATAGGAGAATATCCCTAAACATGCTCCAGATTAAAAAGTCAAAGGAAAAGGAAGGAGGTTGTTAAGAAATTCACACTACAGAGACAGCTGCCGACAATTTAATTTTAAAAATTAAATTATCTAGGTATTGTGGAAATAGTAAATTAATGCCACGTACAGCATCCTATTGACTGTGTTTGGCAAGACACCTGGAAAGAAAAGCATTGTTAACACTCTTGTTTTGTGTGCCTTAGGTTCTGGGATTTGGATCGAGATGAGAACTATGTGCTCTCCCTAGATGTGCAATTTGGCTTTGAGGGGGGAGAATGTATTAACTGTGTGTCTTACTGCAGTGCTAAAGGTGAGAGATAACCTGGCAGCTGTGATCTCTGGTCCTAAGCCTTTCCAAACCTCAGCCTTTCATGCCCTATAATCATTTCAGTATGTTTGTCTTGTGACTGAGGATCTCAGTGGTAGTATGTGATGTAGAAGATTTTAGTTTGGATCAGAAATGTGCCTTTAAAGGTGCAGGGAGATCATTAGATATTCAACTACACTTGGGCTCACTGTGGAATTGTCTCATGGCACACGAGCTGGATTCCCTTTGACACAAATACCCCTGGAGTTCACCTAACGCACTGCAACGTGTTTTGGGCATTCAGTCCACAAGCCTGCACTACAGCTAATGTAAAATAGAACTTAGCAGCATGTATCATGTGGATCCCAGGTCCTTACAACAGATCCTTTCTACAGAGCTACTCCTGGTCACCACCTTGTTTGCCAGCATAGGCACAGCTGATGTCTGCTGGAATGGTTTTTAGTGGTCGGTTGCCCAAGGTGACTACAAAACCAGCTATTTAAAAATAAACACAAACCATAGGAGGAACGTCTGAGGTCACTTGGTTTGTTCATCCTGGAGGAGACTGAGGGGACCATCCATTGGGCAGCTTCCTCACAAGGGGCAGATCTGATCTCTGGGTTCTGTGAACAGTGGAAGGACCTGAGGGAACAGCCATAGCTGTGTCCAGCCAGGGGAGGGTTAGACTGGATATCAGGAAAAGGTTCTTCCCCCAGAGGGTGGTTGGGCACTGAACAGGATCCCCAGGGAAGTGGGGACGACCCCAAGGCTGCCAGAGGTGAAGGAGTGTTTGGACAACACTCTCAGGCACATGTTGGGATTCCTGGGACTGTCCTGTGCAGGGCCCGGAGCTGAACTGGATGACCCTTGGGGTCTCTTCCAGCTCAGGATATTCTGTATTCTAAGAAAAGGTTAAAATGAAGTAATTATCTGATACATTTAAAAAATAACTTCATCTGGTAGCTTAGAAGATGCACCTTGCCACATGGAACTTCCCCCATTGTTTCTCCAGAAAAGTTCTCCAGTACAGGACTAGGATGCTGGTTTGCAGTCAGGCAAGAAATGCTGCTGCTGGAAGGCGGTTTCTTTGTACCTGGGAACCAGAGTTCACTGCCTGCTACACTGTCTGATGTGCATTTGTTTTTCTGAAGTCCAAGATGAAATGCCTGAAATGTTTGTGAATGGCAGGTCTCTTGGCAGCTGGAACTAACAAGGGGAGAGTAGCAATGTGGAACAAAGCAGCAGGATCTGATCAGAGCACATGGGCTTTGGAGGGCAAGAAGTGGAAGTTCCAGGCATCTACAGAACTTGAAGGAAATGTCACTCAGATAAAGGTAAGAAAGAGCCTCCTTGAATGTTAGTGGGACTTCACAAACCTTACATGAATAGACCATCTTTGTGAAACAGATGAACACAATCTCTATCATATGGATATGTATTCCAGCAGAGGCTGGTCCTCCTTCAAAAGTAGGAGGAAAACCCCTGAGAATCAAGTAACTTTAAAAATTGAAATGGGCAGAAATACTCCCTGTTTGTAGCTAGTCTCTCCATCATAAGGCTCATTGGCAAACCCTTTGGATTCAGCTCCCTGAAATTATTTTCTGGGAGAAAAAGATTATCAGGAATGTCAATTTTACATAAATTTACTAAAATAGCAAGAAAATCTGACTAAATGAATGATTTTATTCATTAATAATTTTTTTCTATTTGTTACTTTCTCAATGTAAAGTTTAATCTCACTGGTAGCTGTAAAAATAAAAAGATGTATTTACAACCAAATATTCTTTGGTGAGAGGTGCCACCTAGAAGGGAATGTTATATATTTTAACATATTGTCTGTTAAGTGTCAGGATGCAGCATTTTTATTTATTTGGAATATTTTCATTTGTCACAATGAGGTTAAACACTGTCATTCTACACCTAATAGCATTTTGATACACACAGAAGAGAAATGCTGAGTGTAACAATCATAAATTTAAATTTTAAAAGTTTTATATTAATGAACAGCTTTTTTTTTGCCACCAGCATTCTGCTAAAAGGCAAAGCTTGTGCTTTAGGTTCTCCAGCATCTTTGGTTGTTGGGTTTTATACCGTATTATTAAGTTTTTTCAATTTTTGAGTGTTTCTGTTATACTTTACATCATTCTGTTGCTGTGCTTCATATGTGAGAACAATCCCCATTATTTTTTATAAGGAAAGAAAATCAAATATATCTGGTGACTTTCAAGAGAAAGTAATTTTATATTTGCTGGTTTATATTTTATATATATATTTTATTTTATATAATTTTATATTCTGTTTTCTCATAAAAGTGGAAAGCAATGGCATTTGCTTGCTCTGTGTTGATATAGAGTAAGGGTCTGTAACACCATCCTACTTAAAAAGTTAAAACAGAAGTGCTGTGAAAATGGAGAATCCAAGTGTTTTATTAACAAGCTTCAGTAACAAAAGGTCCAGGATATAGGAAATAATGTGTGCTGTAAGTATCTCATACATCTATTAATAGATTGAGGGAAGGGAAGAGATATAGGTGATATAGTCAGCTTTACTATTCAAGCCTTTTCCAGATAACAGGATATGGAGCACTGT
The DNA here is from genome assembly GCF_041296385.1 of Aphelocoma coerulescens. Classification (NCBI taxonomy): domain Eukaryota; kingdom Metazoa; phylum Chordata; class Aves; order Passeriformes; family Corvidae; genus Aphelocoma; species Aphelocoma coerulescens. Next base: position 853,667 of record NC_091028.1, read on the forward strand.
CCAGAAATAGTGCGTTGTTCCCAGTGTTTGGGAGCATAAACAAAAGCATTGTCCAACAATCATCAGCAATCATGATTTATCTCATCAAGATGTCTTTAATTATGGACATTTTATCTAGATTATAATTATATCTATATATCTATCTATAGCTATAATTATAATCTAGATTATTTTAAATCCTGCACTCCAAAAAATATTTTTAAAAATATATAAAAAATTGTTACATGTGAAATCTTCTGGTAATTCCTGTAAAAGCCTTTTCTTATTTTCCCTTGAAAAAGTCAGAACTTAATGTGTTTACCAGGGTGAGGTCAAAGGGCAGCAATGACTTCATTTGATTCCATGCGAGCCTTCTTTATTCAACCTGATCTGATGGCTTCGAAAGAGCTGGGGTGGGCCCAGCCTGAAATGCTTTCTAGCTCAGCTGTTCCACAGTAGAGTATCCCCTTAATTGTAGCCAAGGGTCCTTAAACAGAAAACCAAACAAAAAACCCCTGAACAAAATAGCTTGTTTCTTAAATCATTCTCTGTGTGTAGAGAAGGGCAGCAGAGCTGAGGGGAAGAGTCTGAAGCACAAGTCTGATGACAAGAAGCTGCGGCAGCTGGGGGGGCCCAGCCTGGAGAAAAGGAGGCTCAGGGGGAACCTTCTCACTCTCCACAGCTCCCTGACAGGAGGGTGCAGCTGGGAGGAAGTCAGGCTCTGCTCCCAGGGAACAAGGGACAGGAGGAGAGGAAATGGGCTCAAGCTGTGCCAGGGGAGGTTCAGATTGGATATTAGGTGTGAGAAATGAAGCCCGCTCCTCTTGTGAGATTTTAAAATTTTATTAGGGAACAAAATTGACAAAGTCAACAAAGCAAAAATCAATCCTTTTACCTGTAAGCTTTCTAGGGTCTGTGCAATAGTAGTGATATACTTTTTAACACTTGCTTCTCCTTCTTCTTAGGTAGCTGTTTTGTGTTTGGTAGTCAGAAAAGGCAATCTGAACATCATTTCATAAGGAAATACCCCCAAGTCTTACCTAGGTTGTGTTCAGACCCTTAATAATGCCAAAGGCAGACTCTTTACCCATGACATCTTTGTTTCAATCATCAATTTAGTTAAGGTCTCTTTTAGAGTTTGGTTCATTCTCTCTATCCTACCCGAACTCTGAGGCTACCATGGGGTATGCAACTTCCATTCTATTCTTAGAGCCTGAGTTATTTGCTGTATTACTTTAGATGTAGTGTGTTTCCCTGAGTCAATCTTGTTGACCATCCCATACCTAGAGATGATATGTTCCAAGAGGATTTTTGACACTGTGTAAGCTGTAGCTCTAACAGCTGGGATAGCCTCCACCCAATGAGTCGAGTGATCTACTATTACTAATAAAAATTTCCATGTCTGCTCTTGAGGAAGTTCTGTAAAATCCACTTGGATGCTTTGGAATGGCCGCGTAGCCAATTCACAGCCCCCTGGTGTTGTTTTTCTCATAACTTTCTTATTTACTTTTTGGCAAGTTATACACCTTTCAGTTGCTTGTTTTGCCAATCCACAGATCCCAATGCACCCATCATTCCTTAAAAAGTGATCACACAAGGCCTAAGTACCCCAATGAGTCTTCTGATGTATGTCTTCTAATATCTTCCTAGTAAGGGCTTATTAAGTAACTGTCCCCCGTTGGGGAGTTTCCATTTTCCCTGTTGGTCCCGCTCTCCCCCTATCTTACTTAACTCTTTTTCTTCTGCTTCAGTAAATTTTGGAATTTCCAATTCTTCCTTGCTTTGAGACAGAATCAACATAACCTTTTCGCTTCCATTTTCTGCTGCATCTCTAGCTTCTTGGTCAGCCAAATTATTCCCTCTTATTTCTGAGGTCATTTCTTTTTGGTGTCCCTTGATATGTACTACAGCTATTTCCTCGGGCAAGTCTAATTTTAAGACATCTAAAATGAGTCCCTCGTGAATCAACTCTTTTCCTTTTGAATTAAGTAATCCTCTTTCTTCCCAAATTTTCCCAAAAGTGTGCACTACCCCAAACACATATTTTGAATCAGGTTCCTTTCTTGTGTGCTAAATACTCCAGTGCTCTCTTTGGAGTATATAATTCACTAGATTGAGCAAACCAATTTGAGGTAATTTCCCTTTTACAATGGTTTGCATACTTTCCCCATCAACCAAAGCATATCCTGACATTCTTTTTCCTTGTAGGCATCTAGATGAATCATCAACATATGTTCTCTTTCCTTCTGGGAGGGCCTGTTCTGCTAAATCCTCCCGAACTTTAGTTTGGTAGTGTATAACTTCTAAACAATTATGGGTTAAATTACTCTTTGGTTTCTGTCCTGGGTTGCAGTGTATTCTATTACCATCCTCATGAGCTGTTGAAACCAGGTGGGGCAGTGTTTCCTTGCCTCCTCCCTCCGGACTGTCTTTCTGTTAATGAGCCCATCAATGCCTGGCCTCATGACTCATCATCCCATTGTGAGATGCTCCACCCAGAGGGAGGAACCAAGCATTCCATCCTGGATATAATCTGAGATTCCCAACACCACAGACACCCTTTCCACTGGATTCCCAGAGGACAGGAGCTACACAGCCACCACTGGACCTTCCGAGGAAGAGCAGCCCCTTTCTACAGGATCACTGCTTCAACAGAACCACATCCACCACTTCAGGAGGACTGCAGCCACCATCTTATGGGACTGCTACCACCCCCTGACTAACAGGGTGTCAGGCTGTGTGCTGACTCTGTCACTTTGAACCAGTGTTTTCTTCTATTTTTTTTTTCCTTTTCTTTAATTTCCCCATTAAATTGTTATTTTGACTTGGTGCCTCCCACTGGTTTGTTTTCAAGCTAGTACATATTTTGGTGCCCATGGTGGGGCTTGCTCTGAGAGAAAGTCAGAATTACAATTTTGTATTAACAGAAACCTATTCACCATGGTGCTCAGCTTGTCTACATGGGTACTGTATCTTTCTCTCTATATTTTTTCCTCACATGGGGAACTACCTGCCTGTTGTATTGCTCCTGTTAAAACCAGGGAATGGTATGAGAATTGCTTTATTCATTTATTATGTCTATAGCATAATAACCTGTGAGGCGATGAATACCATTCGGAATATATACTCAATTTTGTTTGGCTATCCTAGTCTGGGCTCCTCTGTCTGGGATCTCCTCAACAATCGCACCCAGCCCCTGGTGGGAGGAGTAGAGAGTGGTTTCTTCCAGCCTTTCAGGCCAGGCACAGTTTTTGAAAATATTGAGTTCCCTCTGGATGTTTAGGATGGTATAATCTTCTTGTCAGTTCTATTCTCTTTTTTCTCTATGGCCTGCATTGTGTACACCATGCTTAGAAACAAAACACTACTTAGTGTGGTGCAATGTCTGCTTGAGGAGGAGGGAAAAAGGAGCAAAGCAGCAACCACCATGACTGTCACAAAGAAGAAAGGAAGAAAAAGCAAAGCAACAGTGTCCATGTCTGTGCAGACTGTCACAGAGGAGAAAGAAACCAAAAGCACCATCAGCGTCTCCACACAAACCATCACTGAACCAGAACAGCCTAAACCGGTACCAGTTGCCTCCGTTCAGAAGAAGAAATCAAAAAGCAAATCAGCCCACATAGTGACTGACGAGGATGCAGCAGGACCTTCACACCCAGCAGAAGAGGCAGAGCCAGAGATCATCACTCGGTCGCTATCCCTGGGTGAGCTGCGTGACCTGCGGAGGGAATTCACGCGCCAGACGAACGAGTCCATCCTGACCTGGCTGCTCCGCATTTGGGACGCTGCAGCCAATGACACCATTCTGGACGGAAGTGAGGCCAGGCAGCTGGGATCTCTGTCCCGGGATGTGGTCATTGACCAGGGGATCGGGAGAACCCAAGAAACTCTCAGCCTCTGGCGGCGACTGCTGACAAGTGTAAGGGACAGGTACCTTTGTAAAGAAGACCTCCAGGTGCACCAAGGGAAATGGAGCACAATGGAACAAGGTATCCGGTGCCTGAGGGAATTGGCTGTGCTGGAGATCATTTTCTCAGAAGACGAGAGATTTCCTAAGAGCCCAGATGGTGTCCAGTGCACATCACAGATGTGGTTGAGGTTCGCACACCTTGGACCAGAGATATACTCCCATTACCTGGCAATGCTGCAATGGAGGGAAGGCGAGGACAGGGTGGGCGTCTTGGTGAACAAACTGAGGATTTACGAGGACACCGTCACAGCCTCGTTTCGCACCCATGTCTCATCCGTGGAAACAAGTCTTTCAGCTGAGCAAGTCCGGGGCTTGATTGAAGAAGGCCATCAGAAACTGAAAAAGGAACTTAAGGAAGAAATTTGCCACATCTCACCAGAACCAACAAGAGTCTCTGCCATTAGGAGCAGGCATCCCCCAACCAGGAAGAGAGGATACACTGCACGAGGTAATCTCTTGTTTTTTTCTTCAGGAACATGGAGAAGACATGAGTAAGTGGCATGGAAAACCCACCTCCTCCTTAGCAGCCAGGGTACGTGAACTAAAAGGAGGGACAACTACCACACAAAGCTCATCTAGAGTCAACGCTGCTCCGGTCTCTCACGCACAGAACTCCAGATGGTATAGGAATGATAATATGACTGATTCTTTTGAAGGGACCTCAGGAGCATATTCACCAGAGGGGAGCAATGTGTACCAGAACCAGGAATAGAGGGGCCCTGCCTCTAGCCAGGTAGAGGAAAGGGATAATCGGGTGTTTTGGACTATGTGGGTCCAATGGCCTGGCACATCTGACCCACAAAAATACACGGCTTTGGTTGACACTGGCGCTCAGTGTATTCTGATACCATCAAGGTATGTGGGAGCAGAACCAATTTCTGTTTCTGGGGTGACAGGAGGATCCCAGCAGCTGACTGTGCTGGAAGCTGAAGTGAGTTTAACTGGGAACGAGTGGCAGAAACACCCCATCGTGACTGGCCCGGAGGCCCCGTGCATTCTCGGCATAGACTATCTCAGAAATGGATATTTCAAAGACCCAAAAGGACATCGTTGGGCTTTTGGGATAGCTGCTGTAGAGACAGAAGATATCAGACAACTGAGTACCTTGCCTGGCCTCTCAGATGACCCCTCTGCTGTGGGACTGCTGAGAGTTGAAGAACAACAGGTGCCAATCACCACAGCAACAGTGCACCATCGGCAATATCGCACCAACAGAGACTCTGTGGTTCCCGTCCATGAGATGATTCGTAAACTGGAGAGCCAAGGGGTGGTCAGCAAGGCCTGTTCACCTTTCAGCAGCCCTATATGGCCTGCCCAAGAGATCCCGTTCCTGGGAGTAAAGTGGCAAGATGGATAGCATCAGATTCCCACCGAGGTCATCAATAAGATCACAGTGATGTCTCCACCGACCAGCAGGAAGGAAACACAAGCTTTCCTAGGTGCCATAGGTTTCTGGAGAATGCACATTCCTGAGTACAGCCAGATCGTGAGCCCTCTCTACCTGGTTACCCGCAAGAAGAACGATTTCCACTGGGGCCCTGAACAGCAGCAAGCCTTTGCCCAGATCAAGCAGGAAATCGCTCACGCCGTAGCCCATGGCCCAGTCAGGACAGGACCAGAGGTGAAGAACGTGCTCTACTCTGCAGCTGGGAACAATGGCCTGTCCTGGAGCCTCTGGCAGAAGGTGCCTGGTGAGACTCGGGGCCGACCACTGGGATTCTGGAGCCGAAGCTACAGAGGGTCTGAAGCCAACTACACTCCCACAGAGAAGGAAATCTTGGCCGCCTATGAAGGAGTCCAAGCTGCCTCAGAGGTAATCGGCACAGAGGCACAACTCCTCCTGGCACCCCGACTACCAGTGCTGGGGTGGATGTTCAAGGGAAAGGTTCCTTCCATGCATCACGCCACCGACACCACATGGAGTAAATTGATCGCCCTCATCACGCACCGCGCCCATATTGGAAACCCGAATCGCCCTGGATTCTGGAAATTGTAACAAACTGGCTGGAAGGTGAGACTTTTGGATTATCTTCTGAAAAAGAGGAAGTGCAAGTGACTCGTGCTGAGGAAGCCCCACTATATAACGAGCTACCAGAGAATGAAAGACGATATGCCCTCTCCACTGATGGTTCCTGCCGAATTATTGGCGCTAGCCGGAAGTGGAAAGCTGCAGTATGGAGCCCCACATGACGAGTTGCACAAGCTACCGAGGGACAAGGGGGATCAAGTCAGGTTGCAGAGCTTAAAGCTGTCCAGCTGGCTTTGGATATTGCCGAATGAGAGGAGTGGCCGAGGCTCTATCTCTACACCGATTCATGGATGGCAGCTCATACTCTGTGGGGATGGCTGGTTCGCTGGAGAAAGGCCAACAGCAGTGCAGAGGGAAACCCATCTGGGCCGCTGAGATTTGGCAGGACATCGCCGCCCGAGTAGAGAAGCTGACCGTGAAGGTTCGACACGTGGATGCGCACGTACCCAAGAGTCGGGCTAATGAAGAACATCGTAACAACGAGCAGGTGGACCGAGCTGCCAAGGTGAAAGTATCACAGGTGGATCTGGACTGGCAGCACAAGGGAGAATTATTCCTAGCTCGTTGGGCCCATGATGCCTCTGGTCATCAGGGCAGAGATGCAACATACCGATGGGCCCGTGACCGAGGGGTGGACCTTACCATGGACAGCATCTCACAGGTCATCCACAGTTGTGAGACCTGTGCTGCAATCAAACAGGCCAAGCGGGTGAAGCCTCTGTGGTACGGTGGACGATGGTCAAAGTACAGGTATGGGGAAGCCTGGCAAGTTGATTACATCACCCTTCCCCAAACCCGCCAAGGCAAGCGCTACGTGTTGACCATAGTGGAAGCAACCACTGGATGGCTGGAGACCTACCCTGTGCCTCATGCTACTGCCCAGAACACCATCTTGGGCCTGGAAAAGCAAGTCCTGTGGAGACATGGCACCCCTGCGAGGATCAAGTCAGACAACGGGACTAATTTTAAGAACAGCCTCATCAACACCTGGGCCAGAGAACACAGTATCGAATGGATATATCATATTCCTTATCATGCACCAGCTGCCAGAAAAGTTGAACGCTGCAATGGACTACTTAAAACCACCCTGAAGGCACTTGGTGGGGGGACCTTCAAAAATTGGGAAGTGAACTTAGCAAAGGCCACCTGGATGGTCAATACCCAAGGGTCCATCAATTGAGCTGGTCCCACCAAGTCTGAACCCTTGCACACAGTGGATGGAGATGGAGTCCCTGTGGTACACCTGAGAGGTATTTTAGGAAAGACTGTTTGGATTAATCCCACCTCAGGCAAAGGCAAACCCATCCGTGGGATTGTCTTTGCTCAAGGACCTGGTTGCACTTGGTGGGTAATGCAGAAAGATGGGGAAACCCGTTGTGTGCCACAGGGAGACCTAATCTTAGGTGAGAACGGTGTGTAGGGTTTCACTCTATATATATGTGTGTGTGTATGTGTGTAGTAGAGCTTAAGGAAGGTATTGATTTGGGATGACGCAGATGGTAATAGAATAAGGGGTGGATAATGTCCTGGGTTGCAGTGTATTCTATTACCATCCTCATGAGCTGTCAAAACCAGGTGGGGCAGTGTTTCCTTACCTCCTCCCCCCGGACTGTCTTTCTGTTAATGGCCCGTCAATGCCTGGCCTCATGACTCATCATCCCATTGTGAGATGCTCCACCCAGAGGGAGGAACCAAGCATTCCATCCTGGATATAATCTGAGATTCTGAAACCACAGACACCCTTTCTACTGGATTTCCAGAGGACAGGAGCTACATAGCCACCACTGGACCTTCCGAGGAAGAGCAGCCCCTTTCTACAGGATCACTGCTTCAGGAGGGCTGCAGCCACCATTCTACCGGACTGCTACCACCACCCTGACTAACAGGGTGTCAGGTTGTATCCTGACTCTGTCAGTTTGAACCAGTGTTTTATTTTTTTTTTTCCTTTTCTTTAATTTCCCCATTAAATTGTTATTCTGACTTTGTGCCTCCCACTGGTTTGTTTTCAAACTAGTACAGTTTCCCATATGAAGATTGAGCCAGGTTTAGACTTTGTCTACCATCAATGTCAAACCATCACTGTTTATTAAAATTGCTTCATATTTCAACATGCTTGAGTCAGTGAACCATTTCTCAGCTCTTTGATTTAACACATTTTGAACTGCATGAGTTGTGTGCACAATTAATTTACTTCCAAAAGTAAGTTTACCGCTCTCTTCTATCCGGTGTACGTGTAGCTGCTATAGCCTGAATACATACTGACCACCCGTGACTAACTGGATCTAACAGTTTGCATAAATAAGCTACTGATTTCTTCGCTCCTCCCCAGTCCTGGGCTAAAACTCCATGAGCCACTCCATCCTCCACATTCACATGCAGATACAAGGGTTTTTCTAATGAGGGTAGACTCAAAACTAGTACCAAGGTCAGTTTAAGTTTTAACTCCTCTAGTTTGTCTTCATCCTCTTTGGTCCACTTTATCTTGTCTCCCTCTGTCAATTTTTCATATAAGAACCTCACTGCTTGAATATATCCTCCAATCCACAATTGACAGTACCCCAATAATCCAAGCAGTTTTCTAACTTGCTTCTTTGAAGAAGGAGGGGGGAGAGATAAAATCCCAGTGATCCTCTCAGGATTTAGCTTTTGGCTACCTTTACTTATTAAATGACTGAGATACTTCACTTCTGACTCCACAAATTGTAATTTCCTCTTCTACACCCTCAATCCTTTTTCCCCAAGGAAATTCAAAAGTTTTAGAGTGGCCTCCCTAACTTCAATTTCTCCTGGTAATAAAAGGTCATCTACATATTGGGTAATCTGTATTCCAGGAAGAGTGGGGAAGGTCTGTAATATTTCTTCTAAAGCTTGCCCAAATATATTTGGAGACTCAGTAAACCCCTGTGTCAGTTTTGTCCATCTTAATTTTTGTTTTGGTCTAGTGCCTGGATCCTTCCATTCAAAAGACAAAAATATTTCGACTATCCTCTGCTAACAGACAAGCCCAAAATGCATCTTTAAGATCTACAACACAAAATCACTGATGCTGAGGTGGGACTTTACTTAAAAGTGCATAGGGGTTAGGTACCACTGGGTAGCAAGTCTGGGTTCTTTTGTTAACTTCCGTTAAGTCCTGAACTAATCCATAAGTCCCATCTGGCTTCTTTATTGGGAGAATACGGCTATTATGGGGAGACATACAAGGTTCCAGTGTCCCATCTTCTATCAGTTCTTCTATTACCGGCTTTAAGCCTTCTCTTCCTTCTAAGGATATAGGGTACTGGCGCACATGTATAGGACATTCTTTTTCAGTCATCACCCTTATGGGATCAATATCCAATCCTCCCCTATTTCCTTCTCCAGCCCAAACTTCTTTTGTTAATTCTTCCTTCATCTTCTTGGTGGAGTTTTAGCACTTTGGCTGTCATTTTCCCTTCCTCGGGTGTAACCACTATTCTTAATTGTACCTGCAAGTCTCTCCTCAATAAGTTACAGCCTGCTCCTAGGATCAGTAAAACATCTCCCATCCCTATTTTAGTTTCCCCTTCAATTACCACATTCTTGATCACAGGAGCCTTAAAACCCTCCCCCTTTGCCCCCATTACTCTGATAGTGTCATTACTTACATTACACCCCCTTGGAACAATAAAGATACAGGTTCTTTCTGCCCCAGTATCAACTAAAAATTCTAATACCTCCTCTTGGGGGCCTATTTTCAATGTTATCAAGGGCTTCAAATTATATTTATCCCCCAGGAGGTAGAGCCCCTGACACCCTAGCCCCATATTTCCCCCTGTTGCGTTTCTTTAAACACCTTCAGGTCCCTAGTTCACTTTGGGCATTCCCTCTTAAAGTGTTCTGCTTTTCCACAATGAAAACACGCACTGCTTGGTACACCTCTGCTCTGCTGTGGTTCGGTTCTCGAGGCCTTGCTCCCATTGGTGATCTCTTCTTCCCTCTTCCCCTGTTTCCCGGGGTGTGGTATCTAGGGATCTCAATACTGAAGGGGCTCGTAGGTTTGGATGGGTTAACCCCTTGCATTGTAGCCACATAATTTTTGCCTTACTTTTTACTTTTTCTTCATCTCTCTGCATGTAAGCCCTCTGTGCTTCTCATAACAGCTCATTTAATCCTCTATCCTGCCTGTGAGGAATGGGACAACTCTTTGTAGAAATTAAAACAATTTATTAAAACAGAAAAATTGAAAAATTGCAAAAAAACTAACAAAATATAAAAAATTTGGGATCCTGATGGCTCGAGTGGTATGCCCCAGGAGCGCAGGGATTCAGGAACTTTAGGCTTAAGACAGCTCTGAACCTCAGGTAGAGAAAAAAAAAAAAACAAACTTGCAGTTTAGGCTGGTCAAAAAGAAATCTATTTCTAAAAGCCCCTAGAAAGGGGTAGGTTTCTCCAGCACTGCCTTAGCAAGCTGGAGAGGAAGGGAGAATGAGAGCACGTGTCTTTCTTTTGCTTTCTTTTATAGCTTTTGCTCTGCCCACAGTCCGCCCACAGCCCACCCCTTTGGTTCAAGGTGATTGGTGTTTTCCCCTTGACAGACCATCTCTGTCCACCAATGGCTCTTCCTGGTCAGAGGGGTGATATTAGTTGAGATAAGGGTCATGTGCTTATGGGGGCTGGGCTGTTTGTTGCAACTGGGGCTTTTAAAATCTGCCTTGAAACCAAGATACAAGTAAAACAAAAAAATACATCCAACACATCTTAAAACACTTGTAAAAGTATACAGTAAACACAGGAAGACCATAAAAACTTGATTAGTGTACCTGGACTGATGGGTTAATTTAACATTCAATTTAAAAATATTAAGCTCAGAATTAATTAAAGCACTTAATATGCAAAGACCAAGCACAAATAGGGATTTCATGTATGACAAGTCCCCCCTTTTTCTCTTATGTTCACATCTTTGGTCTTTGCATTTAAGTGGAGGTGGATAACTCTTCAGGGATAGATTCAAGCTCTTTAAAACTGTCCCACACTTGCTGGGCAATTTTTCTCTCCTTTCTAGTTTTCTTATTGTTACTATTATTGACATGCATAATCTTTTGAGCGAATGGTGGACGCTGCTGTTGTCCTTGAAGGTCCTGGATCAGTGGCATGCTTTGGACGACAGTGGTGATTAGACGGATGAAACAAGGGATGAAACAAGGGAGAAAAATAAGTCCTGTAAGGGAAAGTCCAACAATAATTAAAGCTTTCTTCCACCATTGTCCTTGGCCAGTAGAGGTCTTGTGGTGCTTCCCAGAAGTGGGGTTGTATACTTGCTGCTGTAATCCAGTACTTGGAAATTTGTGGCAGGACAGAATATGGATTTCCTTGATCCCAGCACTGCCAGAGTTTTTTAACAGGATTCAAAATGCAGTTTTTGTTTTTAACCTTTTCTGCAGACCAGAATACATCTGGTTCTTGAGGTATCCACCAATGTTTTTGCCCATCAGTTACCAGGTACCTTTTGCATATTGTCTCACCAACTTCTTCTAAAAATTTTCTTCCTTTCCTCCAGATGCATTCTTCTCCAATAACAGTATTGCTTAGCAGCCAGGTTTCATTGTCATGTCTGGTTGTGGGGGAGAGATTACTCAGTCGGAGTAAATCGGGGGGTCCAAGACTGACTCCCCGCCAAGGCCAACTCTCCGATTCTAAAGTTCCTCCACACACCCAGCAATTTGTTAAATTTAGCTGTTGTCCAATCCTTTCTGCCAGGTCAATAAACAAGTTTTTCCTTGACATCAAAGGATTGTTTTCTTTTTGTTTTTCCTTTTCTTCTATGACCACCTCTTGGATCAGGTCAGTGTCATAGGTCTTTCTTTTTAACAAATCTTCTGTCTTGGTTATGTATCTAAAATTGAAACAGAGCCAACCGTCTTGGGAGGGGCACTCTCCCTTCTGCTTATGTATTTGGGTGCCAATGTTTTTGCCAATCCAGTACTTGTGACCTTTTTCTGAGCAGATACTCAACCTTGTTATGTTGTAACAAGATGGATTAACATAAGTATGTGCTCGGAAAAAGTGTCGAATTTGAAATGAGCCTCCTTCTGCCTGGTACACAGTCTTGTAACATCTGTTACAGCGGCTGTCGGCTGCTTGTGTAAAGGGAGGCCAGAGGACCCAGAGACAGATGACACTCAGTAGCAGGATGTTGCTCACTTTCCCCTTTAGGCATACCCGAGAGGAGCTGTCAGCATTTGGGTTGCCTCTGCTGGTGGGGGTTGTCATCTTTGCTTCTTTCGTCCTTTCTTTAGGCATCTCACCTTCAGATGGTTCTTCAGTGACCTCAGGCTTCTGGAAACTCATGGTTATTTTAGGGTTGGCCTTGTCAAAGATTAGAGTTATCGTGCCCATAATTTTGGAGTCTGATTGGACTGTTATTGGAAGAGAATGCTGGCTTCAAATGGAGCCTTACTATACAGTTGATGTGACAATATGGTTGTGTGAAGGCAGAATCTGTAAAAGGGAATAACAAAGAACAGAATTAACAGCAAAATATTTTCAACTTAGTTTAACAACTTGTAGCTAGCACTTATTACTGAGGTATAACTGGGGAAGAACTGGGAGTACAGGATTTTATTAACTTGGAGTGAGGGATGCTGAGTGGAGCTTTCAAACAGGGTGTTTAGTTTGATGGTTTGTCTGGAGGTTTCTTCTCTTCAGTTGGTGGTGTTACTGGACCCTTCACCCTCTTGACATGCGTCCAGCCCTTCTCAAATGTCCGGACAGCAGTTTCAGTGGTTAGCTGGACCTGAAATGGACCTTCCCAGGATGGGGTTAGTGACTTTTCTTTCCAGGATTTTATTAACACCCAGTCACCTGGATTGATGTGATGTAAATTAAAATCAAGTGGGGGAGTTTGTGGTAGAAAACCTCTTTCCCTTAGCAACTCTAGATTTTTGGCAATTATCTGTACATATTGTTGTACATTGGTGTTTCCACACTCTTTCACATTCAACTCTTGTGGTGTAGCAAGGTAGGGTAATCCATACAACATCTCATATGGTGAACAACCCAAATCAGATCTTGGCTGTGTCCTAATTCTAAGAAGAGCAAGTGGAAGGCATTTTACCCAGGTCCATTTTGTTTCCAGCATTAATTTTGTGAGGGTGTTCTTGATTGTCTGGTTCATCCGTTCCACTCTCCCAGAGCTCTGTGAATGCCACGGGGTGTGTAATCTCCAATTTGTTCCTAATTGCTGAGCCAATTGTTGTACAATTTGGGAGGTAAAATGAGTACCTCGATCTGAATCTATGCGGTGGACTATCCCATAACGGGGGATAATTTGCTCGAGGATCACCTTACTCACTGTCTGGGCTGTTGCATTGACAGTTGGAATAGCTTCCACCCAGTGGGTAAGGTGATCAACGATTACCAATAGGTATTTCCACCTCTGGACAGGAGGCATTTCTGTAAAGTCAATTTGAATGTTTTGGAAAGGCCTGATTGCTAATTCAATTCCTCCGCCCGTGTTCTTTTTCATTACCTTTTTGTTAACCTTTTGACAGATTACACAGTCCCGGGTTATTTGGTTGGCTATTTCATAAACACCAGTGCATCCAAAGGTTCTGAGATAGTGATCCGCCAGAGCTTTTGAACCCCAATGATTGCTTTGGTGAATATTTTGTAGAATTTCTCGGGTTAAATTTTTGTTTAAAATTTGGCGTTTATCTGGTAAATACCAGCGGCCTTGAGAATCCTCATTGGCACCAATTAAAACTAATTTCTGTTTTTCCTGATCAGTAAAAATGGGCGTGGGTAAAATGTTAGTTTGTGGAATAGTGTCAGATGTGGTGGTGTTAGTTGGAAGTTGGTTTACTTCCATCACTTTTACCTCTTCTTCCACTGCTGCTTCTTTTGCTGCCAAGTCTGCTAGGTTGTTCCCCCGAGCTTCTTTTGTGGTTCCCGATTGATGACCTGGAATATGCACCACTGAGATCACCTGAGGCAGTTGCAGTGCTTTTAGAATTTTTAGGATCAATTCCTTATGTAGGATATCTTTCCCTTTGGTGTTTAGGAACCCCCTTTCGGACCAGATTTTTCCAAAGGTGTGGACTACGCCATAAGCGTATCTGGAGTCAGTGTAAATGGTCCCGATGCTTCCTGCTAGTCGGTGGAGTGCTTTTTCTAGGGCATAGAGCTCACAGACCTGAGCTGACCAGGTCGGCGGCAATCTGCCCTTTTCTAGCACACACATTTGGTGTCCATCGACCACTGAATAGCCAGAGCATCGCTTTCCATCCACCACTCGAGATGACCCGTCAATGAAGAGGATTTCCCCTTCATTGAGGGGACAGTCCACCAGGTCCTCTCTGACTTTTGTTTGGATGTCAATTATTTCAATGCAATTGTGTTCAATTTCTTTTTCTGATGGGGTCCCATAAAGAAATTGAGCTGGATTTTGGTGTGTACACACAACTAACCTCAGGTGGTCTGAGTACATGAGAATGGCTTCATATTTGACTATTCTTGGGTCAGTTAACCACTCTGCAGCCCTGTGAGCTAAAATGGTTTTGATTGAGTGTGGTGTATGCACTGTCAAGTCTCCACCAAAAATGAGTTTTTGACTCTCCGAGACCAGAACGGCTGCTGCGGCGATGGACTGGATGCAGACGGGCCATCCTCTGGACACTGGATCTAGTAATTTGGAAAGAAAAGCAACCGGCTTCCTGACTCCTCCCCACTCCTGGGTCAAGACGCCATAGGCAACTCCCTTCTCCACATTAACAAATAGATCGAAGGGTTTTTCTAGTGAAGGAAGGCTTAAAACAGGTGCTTTTGTTAATTTCTCTTTCAGATTTTGTAATTTTTGTGTATCTGAATTAGTCCAATTAAAAGGTTCTTCTTCTATTAGTTTTTCATATAAAAATTTGGCAGATTGTGAATACTGATCAATCCACAGTCTGCAGTATCCAAATAGGCCTAATAATTGCCGGATTTCTCGTTTTGAAGTTGGAGGTGGTAGATTTAGGATTCCTTCTACTCTTTCAGCACTGAGTTTTTTTGTGCCATGGCCAATTAGATGTCCCAAATACTTCACCTCCTGTAGCACAAATTGTAATTTAGGTTTTGACACCCTCAGCCCGTTCCTCCCTAGAAAATTCAGTAACTGAATTGTAGCAGTTCTTACCATAGACTCCTGTTCCCCAGAGAGGAGCAGGTCGTCTACGTACTGAGTTACCTGAATCCCTTCGGGTGGAGAAAAGGAACTTAGCAAATCTTCTAGCGCTTGGCCAAAGAGTGTGGGTGCCTCGGTGTACCCTTGAGGCAGGCGAGTCCAGCGCAGCTGCTGCCTCCGTCCAGTGTCTGGATCCTCCCAGGTAAATGCAAAGATGTCTCTGCAATGAGAATCTAGAGGACATGACCAGAAAGCATCTTTAAGGTCAATAACAGAGAACCAGGCATGTGCTGGGGGTACCCGACTCAGGAGTGTATAGGGGTCCTGCACCAGTGGGTACCTGGTTTGGACTCTCTTATTGACCTCACGCAGATCTTGTACAAGCCGGAATGACTTATCTGGTTTCTGGACAGCCAAAATTGGAGTGTTGTAACTGGATTTGCAGGTCTCAAGAATTCCATCTTGTAATAAGTCCATGATAACAGGCTTCAGGCCCTTTCTTTTGTCCTTGGAGAGGGGATATTGTGGTACACGTACTGGCTGGCTATTTGGGAGCAACTCAATTGTTAGAGGTGTGATGTCCATTTTTCCCCGGTTGCCAGGTTTGGCCCACACTACCGGGTCAATGTGTTGCTCATCTACTAAAGATAAAACAAACAATTTAGTGGTCATTTTTCCACCCTGCGGTACCACCCCAACCCTCAGAGGTATTTGGAAGTCACGTCCTAAAAGATTGATCCCAGCTTGAGGTAGGTATAGCACATCCCCTGTATGGGTACGTCCTTGTATGGAAAGGGTTACATTTTTAATTACAGGAACAGCAAAGCTTTCACCATTAGCACCATATATATCTAATGTATCTTGAGAAATAAAACATCCTGGAGGTGTTTCAGTGACACAGGTTCTTTCAGCACCTGTGTCCACTAAAAACTCCACTTGTTGTCTCTGGGGTCCAGCTTCTAATTTTATCAAGGGCTCTTTAAGATGTTTTTGCCCCAGAGAATAAAGCCCCTGACCCCTTCAGTTGTTCAAAATTTGTCCCTCCATTTGAAGGACTCCTTGATCTCTCTGCTTTTTAAAACAGTACCACTGCCCGTGGCCTGGTTTATTACAGTATGTGCAAATTAACCTCTCAGGTCTTTGAACAATTGGGGTAGATTGTTTATTGCAAACACAAACCTGTGGCTGTTGCTGAGAGCAGATTTGGGTTTGCTGTTGTGGGATGCCCCTTTGGAAAGTTCTTTGTGTAGGAGGGTTGTGGATTGGAGCATTAGTACTGTTATTCATTATTCGGCTTTTAGCCTTCATCCTCTCTTCATCCCTCCTAACAAAGACTTTTTGGGCTTCCTCCAGTAATTCATCTAGTTCCCTCTCTGGCCATTTTTCCAATTTTTCCAATTTTTTCCTGATGTCAGGCCAGGAGTGAAGCACAAAATGTACCTTTAGCATAGTTTTGCCTCCCTCACTGTCTAAGTCAATGACAGAATAAAGTTGAATGTTATTCCTTAACCGAGCCATCCAAGCTGTTGGGGACTCATCCTTTTCCTGTTCCCCACAAAATGCTTTTTTCATATTATTAACTCGAGGAACAGCTTCTCTAATCCCTTTTATAATTAAATTTCTGTAGTCTTTCATGTTCCTCCTGCCCTCTTCTGAATTTGGGTTCCATTCAGGGTCTGTCAGTGGTAATTTTTGTTCTCCAATTGGGCCCTGATTAGAATTATTTTCTCTGTCCCAGACTGTCACTCCTGCAGCTCTAATCAATTTTCTTTCCTCAATGGTGAATAAGGAGTGAAGGATGGATTGTATCTCTCCCCAATTATAAATATTAGGGCCGAGGAATTGATCAAATTGGTCAGCTAGACCAATGGGGTCAGCCATCAGGCTTTTCATTTCTTTTTTAAATTCCCGTACCTCAGATGAAGCTAGAGGTACAACTACATAACCAATTCCTCCTTGAGCATTTCCCATGGGTACCTCCCTAAGAGGTAAAATTTTAGACTCATGGGGAGTGCTAAGGCAGGTGGGACAGTCAGGTGTTTTAAATGATTTCTTTCTAGTGCAAGATGCTGGGCCATCCTGGCTAGAAGAAATCCTTTGTCCGGTTGTCTTTTTGTGAGAGCAGGAAGGAACAGAATTTTCTTTTTCACTTTCATTCTCATTTTCTGAGTCCCTTTCGATTGGGTGGCTTGATGAAGGAAGGACCCTTTCTTGTTCAATTTGGACCCTCCTTTCTGGAGGAGTTACTGGAGGAAGGTAGTCTAGGGGGTCCCACTTTGGTTTATTTAATTTAGGTTTTTGTTTTTCTTTCTGTTTGTGTTCTTCTGCAATGGAAAAAATTTGGTTTGAATTTTTATTAAGTCCAATTGAATTAGATTTAGTTTCCTCTTCCAATTCTATTTTTTTGCTTTGGTCTTCATTTTGTTTTTGCCAATAATTTAACCAAATTTTAGCATAGTCTAATTCATCAGAATGTTTTGGAGCTTTGTAATGTACATAAGAATGCAAAGCCTCACAAAGCCATTTTTCAGAAGACCCATACTTGGGCCATCTGAGCCCATCTTTGTTAATTTTATGTTTTGGCCACTTAAAAACACAGTACCTAATCATTTGACACTGGTCTTTTTCTTTAGTTAAAAGATTTTCTTCCCACTTTAGGAGCATTTGCCCTAACGGACTGTCTGGGAAGATTTTGTATTTCTTCATTAGGTCTTTCTTTTTGCTATTCGCTTGTCCCATTTTGTTACTGGGAAGCAAACAAGTAGCTAGTGCAGAAGAAAAAATTTTTTTTTTTTTTTTTTTTCTAATTAAATAAACCAAAGTATTGTATTATATAAAGCAATTAAAATATTGCATAAGGAAATAATGTTACAAAATAACCTAAATTCAATACACTATCACAATAAAAAAATGATAATAAAGTTATAAGCATAAAAAACAATACAACTAATGTAGAGAAGAGCAAGCAGGGTTAGTAGATATATAAGGGAATGAATGATGGCGAATCTGTGGGAAAATTAAATATGGTAGGCTGGTGAGAAACAAATATGGTGCAAGAAATATTAATTTTAATTATAAAAAAAATAATTAGTGAATATTTAAATTGGTTAAAGTATAACTGAAATTTAGATAGTTTTATACATATATACTTAAAATTTAAGAAACAAGAGTTGTCTTTATTAGCAAAGGAGAGATAAATTTAAAATATTTATAACCAAATTAAAGGAAAAAGATTATAATGAATAACACAAACAGTAATTCAAAATATCAAAGTAGTGTCTTATGATTAAAGCAGATAAAGCAAATTACAACTACAATCCAATAACCCAAACACTCCAAACTAACAGGAAGTATAAAGGTGCTAGATAGCACTGACCACAAGAGTGCAGCTAAAACAAGTTCACACATGCACTTAGGACAGCAAAGGGGTGCAGTTCAAATTAAAAGGACACAAAATGGCGGCCGACCACGTGGCAGCCCGAAAGTTCAAAATGGCGGCCGACCACGCGGCGGCCCGAAATTTCAAAATGGCCGCCGACCACGCGGCGAAAAGAAAAAGAGAGGGGTTTAAAATGAGGTTTCTCCTCAGTTCTAGACCCGAGGAGACTGAGACACTAATAAAAATGAATTTGGGGCTGCGCACACCCCTAAAACGTGGAAACCTCCCCCCAGAAAGGCTGATCACCACACTCGATCTTCCCCTCTGTGTCTCTAAAGGGTGATCCCTCGTGGTGCCCTTAAAAATGAACCCTTTCAAGCACACTCACACACACACTGGGGGCGGCCAACCCCCCCACACACTCTCTCACAAAAGGAATTCCACTCGGAGGTTCCCCAAAAACTAATAGCCCTTAAAAAGGGTAAGTCCCTAACTAAGTTCCCTTTAAGAAGGGTTCAAGCCTTACCACAAGTCTTTCTCCACCGGAGGTGTCCTTTCTCTGCTGCAGTAATCCTTGTGGGAGCCCAGAAAATCCAAGGAGAAAAACCAAAAAAATCGCAAAAATTCAAAAATAGTAAAATTAACCAAAATACCTGGATTTTAGGGCAAAAATAGGATCCCGGAGAGCCCCCAAAAGAGTTGTGAGGAATGGGACAACTCTTTGTAGAAATTAAAACAATTTATTAAAACAGAAAAATTGAAAAATTGCAAAAAAACTAACAAAATATAAAAAATTTGGGATCCTGATGGCTCGAGTGGTATGCCCCAGGAGCGCAGGGATTCAGGAACTTTAGGCTTAAGACAGCTCTGAACCTCAGGTAGAGAAAAAAAAAAAACAAACTTGCAGTTTAGGCTGGTCAAAAAGAAATCTATTTCTAAAAGCCCCTAGAAAGGGGTAGGTTTCTCCAGCACTGCCTTAGCAAGCTGGAGAGGAAGGGAGAATGAGAGCACGTGTCTTTCTTTTGCTTTCTTTTATAGCTTTTGCTCCGCCCACAGTCCGCCCACAGCCCACCCCTTTGGTTCAAGGTGATTGGTGTTTTCCCCTTGACAGACCATCTCTGTCCACCAATGGCTCTTCCTGGTCAGAGGGGTGATATTAGTTGAGATAAGGGTCATGTGCTTATGGGGGCTGGGCTGTTTGTTGCAACTGGGGCTTTTAAAATCTGCCTTGAAACCAAGATACAAGTAAAACAAAAAAATACATCCAACACATCTTAAAACACTTGTAAAAGTATACAGTAAACACAGGAAGACCATAAAAACTTGATTAGTGTACCTGGACTGATGGGTTAATTTAACATTCAATTTAAAAATATTAAGCTCAGAATTAATTAAAGCACTTAATATGCAAAGACCAAGCACAAATAGGGATTTCATGTATGACACTGCCAATCATCTAACTTTTCTAATTTTCTCCTGATATCTGGCCAAGCATATGTGACAAAGTTAACTCTTAATAACGCTTGACCAGCTGGACTGTCGGGGTCTATTCTGGCATATTGCTGTATATTTTTCCAAAGCCTTTCTTGCCATTCTGTAGGGGTTTCTTTCCCCTGCTGTCTATCAAAGGCTTTGCTTACATTCTGCTTCTGAGGAGCAGCTTCTTTTGTTCCTCTAACTATTAGAGTATGATAATCACCCATATTCTGCCTGCCTACCACATCATTTTGATTCCAGTTGGGAGAGGCTATATGCATCTTCTGACCTCCTGGTGGACCCTGTTGGTTTTCTCTCTCCCAAATTCTCATTCCAGCTGTCCTGATCATCTGCCTCTCTTCTTGTGAGAATAAAATACCCATTATGGACAGCATTTCTTCTAAGGTATAAATACTGGGTCCCAAAAATTGGTCAAATTGTTCCAAGAGACTTACGGGGTCCTCTAATAAACCTTTAATTTCTTTTTTAAAATTCCTGGAAGTTAAAGGGGCATTGACAAACCCTCTTCCCCCTTGGGCCCCTCCCAAGGGTACTTCTCTGAGGGGAAATAAACTGGCTCCCTCACTATAGTTTCTCAGCTCTCCCGAATCTTCCTCTCCTTCTAACATAATTATCTTAGGTGTTGACTTTTGTCAGGGGGTGGTCATTGGGGAATCCATTATGGATTGCTTTTTATCTTTCATTGAACTCCCCCTTGTATTCTGGGAGGGCCCTTCATTTGTCAGGGGAGGGGCTGTTGGGACTGGATAAGGGGGAGGTAATACCTCTAGTGGTTCCCACCTCTTTTTCTCCTTATCTTCATCCTTTTTAACGTCAGCCACCTTGAAAGTGCTTACCCCCATAGGCCAAATTTCTCCTTTCCAGCATGAGGTATACTCACTGTCTTCTGGATTAAAAGGTTCTTTAGCATTTACATAGATATTTAGAGCTTGACAAATCCACCCTTCAAATGACCCATACCTTGGGCAGTATAAATGATCTGGTCTAATTTCTTCCTTTACCCATTCAGTCATCCAATATTGGATCATTTTCACTTTATCTTTCCCCCTTGTGCATGGGTTATGTTCCCAGTTAGCTAACTTAATCCCCAGTGGACTGTCTGGGGGAGTATCAGCTGTCACCTTCTTGGTCCCTTTTTTCCTGGGAACTAACTTACTTATCCATTGTCCCATAATGTTTCCCCAGAGGTTCTCTCACTCAATTTGTCCTTTTGCTTTGTCTCTTCACCGGCCAATTCCCTCGCAGGAGATTGGAAACGTGGTTAGAAAGACTCCACTCTTGCTTCACAGATCAGGGCTACCCAGTCTGTGTCTCACGCACACACCAGTCAAACCCCCGTAATCCCTCCCAACCGAACAGTACTTACAGTCCATTTTCTTGTCTGGGTCTTCATGAGCATAAATTACAGGCAACCACGGTTTTCCCCGGGAGCTCCTTCCTGTGCTTTGTGAGTGCCTTCTTGTCGACGGGATGTTAACCTGCAATCATTGATAGCACCAGAAGAAGCCAAACAAACCACTGAAATCAGCAGGGTGCGCCTTTCACTTGGAATCCCCTAGGACCATGGAGACAAGGTGTTCATGTGGATGAATTCCCAGTTGCGAGAAACGAAGCCCATTCCTCTTGTAAGGTTTTAAAATTTTATTAGGGGACAAAGTCAACAAAGCAAAAACCAACAGTGCTGGGTGCATGACTGTTGTCAGAGGCACGCTGTCTCACATGAGGCTTCAGGATTTTTTACTCCAGGTATTGCATCAACTACATACATATTCATAACTCAGAATACATAATCATAGCTTTTCGGAAACTTTTTAACATTTTCTTAAAACTGATTAACATGTTCCCTTCCCCGTCCCACCTTTTTAGAGCATGTGCAGTTTAACTTGAGGGTTCAGCAAATAGTGGCTTCCCGTTACGCTTGCTCGCTAAACGCTATCCAGTCAGGCTAGTGGGTTCCCTCCCTCTCCCGCTACTGCAAACTAAACACAACCATATCTGCATAGCAACACCAACTTTTAACTTTTGCAAAAGCCAACACTTCAACATACATTTATCATATAAGGGAAAATACCTTCCCTAAAAATGTGGTCAGACACTGGAATGGGCTGCCCAGGGCAGTGGTAGAGTTGCCATCCTGGGTAGTGTTCAAAAGTTGTGCAGATGTGGCAGCTGGGGATGTGGTTTAGTGGTGAATGTAGTGGTGGTGCTGGGTTAACAACTGGACTTGATGATCTTTGAGGTATTTTCCAAACTTTGTGTTTTTATGATTCTATGGTTCTATAACCTTCATAGAATAAATTGAAAAAGAGTAAGCTGGAACATGGAGATTCTTCCAGGAGAAATAGAGAAGTGTGCATTTGGACCCCTATATTTATGAATGTATTTAGCTTGCTTTGCTAGGGGATTTGAGCTATATTAACTGAAAGGGCTGTCAAGGCTGCTAAAAAGATATGGTAATGTCCTGGTTCTGTCCAGGACAGGGTTAATTTTTGCAGGAGCCGGGAGAGGGTATGGCCATGTGGCTTTGGTCAGGTTCCATGTGAATCACTCACCTCTATCTTGTATGCTTTTGTCATTAATATTGCTACTGTTACTCTTCGTATCTCATTGCTGTTTCCAGTAAATTTTTCTTATCTCAACATATGATCTTTACCTTTTGTGCTTCCAATTCTTCTCCCCCCACCACAGCAGGGACGGGGGAGTGAACGAGTGGGTGTAGTGTCGGTGTGAACATTAAGTTGGAGAGTACCATTCTTACCACAACAGGTAATCAAAAAGAAACTGTTCATGCACCTTGCTTTCACACTTTGCAGAGTTACTGTTTTGGGTTTCCGAGTGCAGGGGAGCCAGCCAGAGTCACGACACAAACACCGATATGATTTGAGCATCGTTCTCCACTTTATTGTTTACTTACACCAACTTGTATCTACTTTACAAAGATTCACACCCTATTCCCACGGGACAGCCTCTAAGCAGCGGGGGAGCTGACCAGTGTGTAACTTTGCCAAGGATTTTCAAGGCTGCCTGCTGCCAGGTGTCTTTCAAGCCTGTCTGCAGCCTGAGGCCCCTTCAGGGGTTCTTCCCTAGCAGCCCTGGGTTGCTCAGACTGTCCTGGGGTATCATGTGCCCCTGTTCCACAAGGAATCCCTCTACACATCCCCCATTTTCTTTTTGGGCAACCCAGGCCTGGTCGATGATCTTTTGCAGCCCCGCTTTAATGCAAGAAGAAATACACCCAAATACTATTAAGCCTAATATAACTACAAATAGCAATTGGCAGCCTTCTACTACCAAGGTACACAGAAATCCAGTGATACCCAGACCCTTAAGCCAATCTCCAGTAGGGTTGTCTGTCTCCCGAAGGTTGTGCAGACCCCTCTGGAGGTCAGAGAGGTGCTTGTGAACTGAGACAGAGTGGTCAGAAAGACTCATACAGCACATACCCTGGAAATCTTCACAGCCGTGGCCATGGGCTAATAATAGAAAATCAATGGCTGCCCTATTTTGTAATACTGCATGTTGAACACTAGTAACATCTGCGCTTAGCTCGTCAAGCATCTGCAAAGTTATGTTTAGCTCATCCCTCGCCCAGCAAGCAAGTTTATGCAAAATAGCGTGAGCCCTGGCTGCTGAAGCACCAGGTACAAACATAGATGCTTGCCAAATTATACCACGACTCCAAAAGACGGGCTCTTCATTTCTTTTATATTTGAGCTCATGGGTTGAACGCCGCACCCTGGTTTTAGTGTGGTGGGTGATATTTAAGAGTTGATGCAGGCTTGGATGGAACAGGGTGAGTTTCCCTAAGTAGCACGGTCCCCCATGTGGGCTGGCTGGAACCCCATTCCACGCACGGTCTCCACATATTAATAACGTACCACTGGGAAGGCGCTTCGGCGCTTGACCCGTGACGTTGATTCGGTGGTAAATTGCTTCGGACTCGTAGTTTCTCAGAAACCAGTCTGCAAGAGGGTCAACAGTGGCCCAAAGGGGCTTATTAACATTTAATTGACTGGTAGTGGGAGGCTCGAATGTCATGTAACCATCCCCAGTTTGGTTTGTGGAAACCAGTAGATCTAACTCTTCTGGTGTCCCCATGGTGACATTGATGCTTTTCAAGAATGCACCTTGCCAGCAGGCACGCTGCTGTGCAGGCTTCAGTCTGATCAGCCCTGAACAATTGCCACTGTTTGTGGCATTCCCCTATCAGAGAGCTATTCTCTAGCATCCCTCGGAAGTCTTGCGGGTTGAAATATGGGACCCCGATTAAACAGGTGCGAAATGGGTCCCCTGGCATGGCTAGGCTCAGACACATGGAATCTTGCCCCATTAATTCAGCTAGGGTGACCCACATGTTTTGTCTCTTTTGGATTGCTGTCAACATTGCGTGGGACCCGGTTAGGGTGCTTACGAGATGCAAACCTCTCAGAATGTTTGCGGGCCCAGTGCTTCTTTGTTTCTTCCCAGTGCTCAGGGGCCACCACATGCTGCCACGGGACACGAACCTGTGTGCTACTCTCTCACCCTAACACTGCCACACTCCGTACTGCCTTCACTCGGTCTAAATGGGCGGACAGCCAGTCAAAGATGTCCGCCAATGCCCTTGTCTCAAGACAGTCAAAACAATTCCCCACTCTATCTCTGTGTCTGGTGCTATGCGCGAGAATTTACGCAACTCCCCTTCGTTGTTCCGCCTTCGCAGAGGGTTCCCCGACAACCACCACAAGTCACTAGCAACCACCCAAGGCAGCTGTTACATTTGCCACAGAGTCTCGCTATTTCCCCCCCCTGCGGAGAGTGATGGACCTGGCAAGTTCTCAGCCCCCTCACTCAGCCACGTCTGCAGCCTCTCCCAAGACTTCTCGGGACGGAGGTCCCAGAGTTCCGGCTGTTATGGTAGTGGCGTCACTTTCCTCAGGAGCCGATGCTGACTGCGCCTTCTCACTTCGGGGTCTTGTATGCGTAGCACGGCACCATTTGCTGGGCACCCCTCTGGTCAGTGCTGCGGCGATGACTTGTCCCTGTTTGTGAAGGACATCCTGCAGCGTTGCAGTAAAAGCAGCTGTTTGAGATGACTGTTCCACACGGGTAGCATGCACAAGCATCTTGTGTACTCCTGCTCCCTGGGGCAGCGTGGCAAGAATTGTCTTAGTTTGCCTATTAGCATTTTCAAAGGCAAGTGTTTGGAACATTTGCTCTTGGAGCTCTTCAGAGAGCTCAGTTGCATCCTTTAAGGCTGCTGACAAACGGTCGATGAACTGACCATATGGCTCTGACAGCCCCTGTCAGACTCCTGCATACGGGGGAGACTTCTTCTTTTCAGGTACTGACAACAAGGTTTTGTGGGCAAGAGTCTGTGACAACTGATGAATAATTGTGGGCATGGTCAGCTGCGTCACCATCACTCCATAAGCCCTGCTCCCAGTTAGCATGTCAGCTTGGAGTGCATATAGTGGGTCTTATGTATCACCTTGGTGTTTGCTAGCTTCTTGTGCTAGCCGCTTCCACGTTCGCTCCCAGAGCAGGAGCTGTGAAGGGGTTAATAACAATTGTGCAATGCTGATGCAATCATTCGGACACAGGACATCTGCTGTAAAGATAAACTGCAGGATGCAGTTCAGCTTCGGACCTCAAGCCATGTGTGGTGACTGTTTGCGTGGCTTGCTGCAAGAGCTTCCAATCATGGGGTTCCCACTTTGCAGTGTCCCCTTGTATCAGTACAGGACAGGCGAGGGCATCTACAGCGTGCCAGTCACCTTCAACGATTGTGTCACGGATAACTCCATTCCATCTCCTTCACAATGGATCAGTCCTCACCGTCGGGGCTGATGGAGGCGATGTCTGCACCTCCCCTTGTGGGAAGGGAGGGGCCATAGGTACTGTGCACAGTTCTCCCGACGGAAACGTAGGAGTTCTGGTGGCTATCTTGACCGGTGGGTCCACGGGACACCATGGGGCTGATGGTGTGGTTTCGCAAGCTTTAGACTCCAGCGCGTCCTGACGTGTAGACAATTCAGCAAGTTTCTTGATTACTTCATGGATCATCTCTTGGTGGTTCTCCTCCTCTTGGGGCTGACCCCCGGCAGCCCTGGCTGGCTCCGCCTCCGCGGGCGAGAAAGCCGTAGAGGCTGCTTCGCCATCACACAATGATCCGCTGTCCGGCAGAGGGGGGTTGCACGCTGCCGCTTTCAGCTGGGAGCTAGGACCGCTTGTTTCTCCTCGGCTCGCCTGCGCCCCGCCCCCAGGGTCAGGAGCCTGCGCTTCCGCCTTTGCAGCCATTTCTCCCTCAGACTTCGGAAGGGTAACTTCCTTCCCCGCCAGGTCCAGCAACTCCCGCAGCGAGCGTACGGGTGCTGCTGTTCCCTTCATCGGTCTACCTGCAGGCAGCCCGAAGAATTGTGCAACCCTGGACTCTGCCCTGGTCTCCGGCCGCCGCTCCATAAGACCCCCGTCTGTTTCCTTCCCAGAGCTGCCACCCCCTAAAGCTTCCATGGCCACTGTGGCCACCTTCCTCTCTGCTTTCATTTCTGCGAGGGTGTTCGTCACAGCTCTCCAAGTTAATCCGAGAGCTTTAACTTCTCTACCTTCCCTTCCATCCTCAATCGTGGACAGCCACAGTTTGTTCCCAACTTCCCACCATGCTTCGGTCGAAAAAAAAAGCGAAGTGTATTTCAAAAATTCTTGTTCCCGGGCCCACGTAACGAGGGCATAGAGATCTCGATCTTTCACAGTCTCGCCTCTCTTAGAGAGGGCACTGGCTAGGAGGCGAGTTCCAGCCTCATACTCCATAGCTTCTTACCTGCGGGGTGCGCTCAGCTGCGTGAGCTCCAGTCTCCGGCGTCACTCCACTTTGAGACCCTTCTCGCATCCGGCTCCCACAGGCTCCAACACCGATGTGATGATTCGGAGTCTTGCTGCATTTAAGTGAAAATGCATTTAAGCGAAAAACACACCGCATTTAAGCAGAAAAAATCACTCAGGTCCCTGTTCGGGTGCCAGGTTTAGTGGGGGGTGGTTCCAAGTGCAGGGGAGCCAGCCAGAGTCATGATACGGACACCGATACGATTTGAGCATCATTCTCCACTTTATTGTTTTCTTACACCAACTTGTATCTACTTTACAAAGATTCACACCCTATTCCCACGGGACAGCCTCTAAGCAGCGGGGGAGCTGACCAGTGTGTAACTTTGCCAAGGATTTTCAAGGCTGCCTGCTGCCAGGTGTCTTTCAAGCCTGTCTGCAGCCTGAGGCCCCTTCAGGGGTTCTTCCCTAGCAGCCCTGGGTTGCTCAGACTGTCCTGGGGTATCATGTGCCCCTGTTCCACAAGGAATCCCTCTACATTACTAAAGTCTTCAAATATGTGATGCTCTCTTGCAGCAGTAAATGTAAGGTGGTAAAATACCATCTTAGGAAAAAAAAGTAAGTTTAATTTAAAAAACAGCTCTTCTACTTAGACTAAGGGAGTCTGAGTAGCTGGGTGTTAGTGGTTTTCTCAAAGGAGTTTCTTCCCATTTGTTGTCAATGAGGTGCAAGGGGGGCAGCTTCCTAGGTAAAATGGCAGAGATTAAGAGACAAAAGGAATGGCCAAGTACCTTGATATACCAATGAAATGGTTTTAGGGGAGGGGAATGGGGTTTTTTTGACAGTCTCTTAGCTGGGGCTAGTACAGTTTTTTGCCCCGCTTGGAGAGGAGACAGGTTTGCTTTTTAGTGCTGGACTTCTCCTGCCCAGGGGCTCAGTGCTGCTGTGAAATTCTCCTTGCTGCCTGTTGGTAAGCCTTCTGCTTGCAGGAGCTGCTAGTTGACAGGGACTTTTCAGCACTCACCATTGCCAGGAGACCTTCACCACCTGCGTGGGGGTTTCAGGAGAAAACCAGGCCCTCCACCGCCTCTCTCTCTCCAGAGACAGGGTTCCAGCTGCTGGCTAACTGTAACGTCAGCAGCTGCCATCACCACGATACTTCACCGGACATGTGAGAGTCCAGGGAAACCAAACTGCCCCCTTCTCTCTCTCCCCAAGGCCGCCGCTGACCCCTGGGGAGGCTGAGGGCTCACAGCGGAGCGTTCCCTGGAGCCGAGGGGAGCCGCTGCAGCCCCTTTGCCTCACTCAACACCGCCCCCTGCCGGCTGTGGCCATCACTAGACCAAAGGGGAAATTGCTTAATGGCTGGGAAAACTCCAGTTATTGGGGTTTTTTTGGTTGTTTTTTGTTTGTTCTGTTTTATATATATATTTTTTCTAGTAAAGAACTGTTATTCCTGTTATTATTTTCCCATATTTTTGCACGGAAGCCCTGTATTTTTGAAGTTATAATAATTTGGAGGGAGGGGGCCATCTTTCCATTCCAGGAATGTTCCCACCTTCCTTGGCAGATGCATGTCTTTTAAACCAGGACATTAATTGGTGACCAATGTGTGGCCCAAGGGCATTGAGAGGAAAGGCTGAAAAGAGAATAGCAGTTCTTGGTTAACCCATTTGTGTACCAGATATAGAAACCTTGTTAGGCAGCACCATGTGGTCTAGCTTACCCTGGTTTGGTTGGCATACGATCATGGCTATGTTTTTCCTGTTTGCAGGTCATTATTTAAACATGGGTCCTATAACTAAGGCCATTGTGGCTGTTACCTAGTTTGTAGAATGGGTCAATAAGGTGAGGAATTCAGTCCTTGTAAACTTCTTCTGAAATGTGGGCACAGGGCTATATAACTATCACAGACTAAGTTCGTATCTTCGGGGTTTCCTTAATAATGGTATCCATTGTGAGGAAGCAACACGGGGGGAATTTTCTCCCAACCCTTCACCCACTTCTTTGGGCCTACAACAGCTTCTGAAGAGTTAAAATTTCCCCTGGGAGTTAAAGATATCATATACTTTTTTAAATATGTTTTTGCTGTGTTTATTCAGTAAGGTCCATTCACCATTCAGAGACAGGGTGAGGTTACCTTGTCTAACTGCCCCAAAACCTGCCACAAAGGTGGGGGACACTGCCCAGCAGAACCACCTGCAGTCAGAGGGAATAGTGCAGCAGAGGTGGATATCCAGAAGTGGATAGTGCAGCAGTGGAACAAACAGACATTATAACCGTCCAGGTTCCAGCTAAACCACAAGGGCAGCCACAGCGAGCAGCAATCGCCCCTTTGCAAAAGAGGAAGTATAAAACCAATTCAGTGCGCTCAGCTAATGATGATGAGGTACCAGGGCCCTCACAAGCAGCGGAGGAGCTGGAGCCTGAGATCATCACTGAGTCCCTGTTGTTTGACAGTCTCTGCAGTCTGTGAAAAGACATTACATGATGGGGGGGGCGAGGCTTTTTTGGCTTGGTTGATTCGAGTTTGGGACCTTATTTGGTACAGGCATGGAACTTGATGGTACCAAAGCAAGGTTTTTGGGATCCTTGGCCTGGGATGTGGCCATTGAGCAAGTGTTTGTGAGGCAGCCAGGACCCTTTTCTTTCTGGGAGCAGCTTCTAGCAAGTGTAAGAGAAAGATTTGTTTATATGGACAGACTGCAGGAGCACCATCATAAAAAACTGTGGAAGACCATGGAGGAAGGATCTAATGCCTGAGAGAAATGGCAGTGTTGGAGATACTTTTTGGAAGGGGTGGGCAACATGATAATGACCCTAACAAGGTCAGGTGCCCAGTGCAAATGTGGTGGAGCCTTGCACATCAGGGGCGATCTGAACACTCCAGTTTAACGGCAAACATGCATCTCAAGGGCAACCAAGAGACAATGGGCTCTGTAGCAAGCAGTCTTAGGAATTACAAGAGCATGGTCCAAGGCCTGATGCACACCCACATCTCTGCTGTAGAGACATTGGTTGAGAGTCTCAAGGATGATAATAAAAAACTCAGAGAGGAGATTAGGGAGAGATGTTTACCTGTGGCACCAGTGCAAACCAGAGTCTTTGAAGTCAGAGCCAGATGCCCCCCAGACAGAGAGCTGGTATGCCACACAAACTGACTTGTGGTATTTCCTTGCTTGACCTTGGAGAAGACATGAGACGGTGGGACAGGAAACCTACCTGTGTCCTGGCAGCCCAAATACAAGAACTGAAAGAGAAAGGAAAAGGGAAGTTTGTGAGAGGGAGTGCAGTGCCAGTTTCCTGTGGGCAAGGATCTGACCCACTGGAAGGTACCTCGCATATGTATTGACGAGGGGTCCTGCCTCTAGCCAGGTAGGGGCACTGGGGGATGACTGTATCTACTGGGCTGTGTGGATCTGATGGCCTGGCACGTCAAACCCACAAGAATACAAGGATCTGGTTGACACTGGTGCTCAATGTATGTTAATGCCATCGGGATGTGTGGGTTCAGAAACAGTCCCCATTTCTGGGGTGACAGGGCGTTCTCAAGAGCTGAGGGTGTTGGAAGCTGGAGTGAGCTTGACTGGGAAGGACTGGTAGAAGCACCCCATTGTAACTGGCCCAGATGCCCCATGTATCCTGGGTATTGACTACCTCAGGAACAGATGCTTCCAAGACCCAAGAGGACATTGATGGGCTTTTGGCATTGCTGCTGTGGAGACAGAAAGAATTAAGCAGCTAAACACCTTGCCTGAACTGTCAGAAAATCCTTCTGTGGTAGGACTTTTGAAGGTAGAAGAACAGCAAGTACTGACTGCCACTTCGACAGTGCATCACCGGCCGTACGAAATAAATCAAGATGCTGTGATCCCCATTCACAAGATGATCCATGAGCTAGAGATCCAAGGAGTGTTCAGCAAGGCCCACTCAGCCTTTGGACCCATTTGGTCCGTGTGCAAGTTGGATGGGAAATGGAGATTGAGAGTGGACTATCGTGTCTTGAATGAAGTTACACCATCACTGAGTGCTGCTGTGACAGACCTGTTGGAGCTCCAGTATGAGCTGGAGTCCAAAGCAGTGAAGGGGTACGCCACCACTAGCATTGCCAATGCATTTTTCTCCATTCCTCTGGCAGCAGAGTGCAGGCCCCAGTTTGCCTTCACCTGGAGGGGCGTGCAGTACACCTGGAACCGACTGCCCCAGGGGTGGAAGCACAGTCCCACCATCTGTCAGACTGCACTGGAAAAGGATGAGGCTCCAGAACATCTGCAATACATTGATGACATCATTGTGTGGGGGAACACGGCGGCAGAAGTCTTTGAGAAAGGAGAAAAGATCATCCAGATTCTCCTGGAAGCTGGTTTTGTCATCAAAAAGAGTAAGATCAAGGGACCTGCCCAAGAGTTCCAGTTCCTGGGAGTAATGTGGCAAGATGGATAGCGCCAGATACCCACCAAGGTCATCAACAAGATCACAGCAATGTCTCCACCAACCAGCAGGAAGGAAACACAAGCTTTCCTAGGCGCCATAGGCTTTTGGAGGATGCACATTCCTGAGTACAGCCAGATCGTGAGCCCTCTCTACCTGGTTACCCGCAAGAAGAACGATTTCCACTGGGGCCCTGAATAGCAGCAAGCCTTCACCCAAATCAAGCTGGGGACTGCTCATGCGGTAGCCCTTGGCCCAGTCAGGACAGGACCAGAGGTGAAGAACGTACTCTACTCTGCAGCCGGGAGCCATGGTCTGTCCTGGAGCCTCTGGCTGGTGAGATTCAGAACCAACCACTGGGGTTCTGGAGCCAAAGCTACAGAGGGTCTGAAGCCAACTACACCCCAAGAGAGGAGATTCTGGTAGCCTATGAAGGAGTTCAGGCCACCTCTGAGGTGACTGGCACAGAGGCACAACATCTCCTGGCACTCTGACTACTGGTGCTAGGGTAGATGTTCAAAGGAAAGGTTCTCTCTACCCATCACACCACCGACACCACATGGAGTAAGTGGATTGCCTTGATTACACAGCGCACCTGTACTGGAAAGTCAAATCACCCAGGGATTTGGAAATAGCTACGAATTGGCCTGAAGGTAAAAGCTTTGGTCTCACTGATGAAGATGAGCAGGAGCAGGGGACATGTGCTGAGGTAGCTCCACCATACATCCAACTGCCAACATAAGAAATGCACTATGCTCTTTTCACTGATGGTTCCTGTCTCACTGTAGGGATGAACTGAAAGTGGAAAGCAGCTGTATGGAGCCCCACACGACAAGTTACAGAAGCTACAAAGAAGAACGTGGATCGAGCCAGTTTGCACAACTCAAAGCTGTCCAGTTGGCCTTGAACACTGCTGAATGAGAGAAGTGGCCAAAGACTTACCTCTACAGTTGGATGGTGGCAAATGCTCTGTGGGGGTGGCTGAAAAGGTGGAAAAAGGCCAATTGGCAGTGTAGAGGAAAACGACAAGTTACAGAAGCTACAAAGAAGAACGTGGATCGAGCCAGTTTGCACAACTCAAAGCTGTCCAGTTGGCCTTGAACACTGCTGAATGAGAGAAGTGGCCAAAGACTTACCTCTACAGTTGGATGGTGGCAAATGCTCTGTGGGGGTGGCTGAAAAGGTGGAAAAAGGCCAATTGGCAGTGTAGAGGAAAACCTGTCTGGGCTGCTGAAGAATGGCAAGACATTGCCACTTGAGTAGAGAGACTGACTGTGAAAGTCTGTCATGTGGATGCCCATGTCCCCAGGAGTAGGGCTAATGAGGAACACCGAAACAAGGAACGGGTAGATCAGGCTGCAGAGTCAGAGGTGTCAGAGATAGATTTGGACTGGCAACACAAGGGAGAGTTGTTCCTAGCTTGATGGGCCCATGACGCCTCACGCCATCAGGGCAGAGATGCCACTTATAAGTGGGCACGAGACCGAGGGGTGGATCTAACCATGGACAGTATCTCCCAGGTGATCCATGATTGTGAAACATGCGCTGCTATCAAGCAGGCCAAGCGGGTGAAGCCCCTGTGGTATGGTGGGCGATGGTCCAAATACAAGTATGGGGAGGCCTGGCAGATTGATTACATCACACTGCCTGAAACCCGCCAAGGCAAGCGCCATGTGCTCACGATGGTAGAAGCCACCACAGGATGGCTGGAGACCTACCCTGTGCCTCATGCTACTGCCCGGAACACCATCCTGGGCCTTGAAAAACAAGTCCTTTGGAGGCATGGTATCCCCAAGAGAATTGAGTCTGACAATGGGACTCATTTCAAGAACGGCCTTATAAACACCTGTGCGAGGGAACATGGCACTGAGCGGGTGTACCATATCCTTTACCATGCACCAGTGACTGGGAAGGTTGAGCAGTGCAATGGACTATTAAAGACAACATTGAAGGCAATGGGAAGTAGGACCTTCAAGCAGTGGGATTAGCGTTTAACAAAGGCTAAACAGTTAGTTAACAACAGAGGTTCCACTAACCAAGATGGCCCTGCCCAGTCCAAACCCCTGCATACAACAGACGGGGATAAAGTTCCCGTGGTGTATATGAGAGGTATGCTAGGAAAGACTGTTTGGGTTAATTCTGCCTCGAGCAAAGACAAACCCGTTTGTTGGGTTGTCTTTGCTCAAGGATATAGTTGCACTTGGTGGGTGGTGCAGAAAAGATGGAGAAACATGATTACCTCAATGGGACCTTATTTTGGGGTGAACTGTTTATGACATTGTGCCTGTATCCATATCTGCATGAATATACATACATAATTAGGATAATGTATGTATGTCTATAGTTTAAAAGTCTAAGTTCAATGTAGCATGTATGGAAAAAAAAATTTGGGGTGGATACTGTTGTGGGTTAGGTTTTCTCAAAGGAATTGCTTCCCCTTTGTTGTCTTCCTGAGGCCACCATTAACCCCTGGGGAGTCTCAGGGCTCGCATCAGAGCAGCCCCTCTGCCTCACTTGTAGGCATAACTACACCAAAGTGGAAATTGCTTAACAGCTGGGAAAACGTACGGTTTTTTCTTGGCTGTTGTTTTTTGTTTGTTCTGTTTTATATATATATATTTTACTAGTAAAGAACTGTTATTCCTTTTCTCATATTTTTGCCTGGAAGCCCTGTATTTTTGAAGTTATAACAATTGGAGGGAGGGGGCCATCTTTCCATTCCAGGAAGGTTCCCACCTTCCTTGGCAGACACATGTCTTTTAAACCAGGACACCAGGTAACCAGCATAACAGTTTGAATCTGTAATGTTTCCCAGTCATTCCCTGTAGTTTGTATTTAGACAGTAGGACTTTGTGTATTTATAAAAATATTTATTCAGTCTTTCCCCTTGGGACATTGCTGTGACAGTTCAAGAAATTGTGTGGATTTTCTTTTCCCATTGTGTACAGTGGGGGTCCCGAAAAAACCTGCTGGCAGTGAACAACATCAGCTCTGTGGTGATCCTCAGTGAGCAGGCCATGTTGGCACATTTTCATCAGCAGGTGGCCGTGGTACAGGTGTCTCCCAACCTCTTCAATGTGACGACCTTCAGCGCAGGAACCACTCACAGCCTTCGTGTTGATATGAATGCTAATGGAGTCTTTGCTACTAAGGTTAATTGGTTTGTTTTTTATTTTTTGTTTATTTGCCGAATCAGTTGCCTAGTTAGGTTTATAGAGACCAAACTTCCTAAGTCTTTAAGAGAAGCCTTTTTTTTAGTATTCAGCTTAGTGTGAAAGCTATGAAAGTATTGTGACAGTAGCAAAGGTGCTGTAGTGAAGCTGGTTTTTTTAAGATAGAGCAGGGACTCAGGAATTCTCTAGGGTGCTCACCAGAACCCAGAGAACTTCTGGACTGCTAAAAGCCTTCAAACCCAATGTCCAGAGGAACTAGTAACTGGTGGCTATTGTAGGGGAATTCTTGCTGTATTATTGCATGAACTCCTGTATGTTTCTAAAAGGAACTGAATGTATATATTTATTTGGTGTTTTGTTTGTTTTAGGATGCTGTAGTATTCTGGAATGGGAAGCAAGTGGCTGTCTTTGAGTGCTCAGGAGATACCTTCAGAAGTGCA
The DNA here is from genome assembly GCF_041296385.1 of Aphelocoma coerulescens. Lineage (NCBI taxonomy): Eukaryota > Metazoa > Chordata > Aves > Passeriformes > Corvidae > Aphelocoma > Aphelocoma coerulescens. The sequence continues at coordinate 888,487 of NC_091028.1, forward strand.
GGTAGGACTTACTGGTCAGAGTTGGAATGCTTATTTTCTTCCAAAATTATATGTTCATTCATGGTAGCTGATGCACTGTAATCATAGAATCACAGAATAGTTTGGGTTGGAAGGGACTTTAAAGAGTGTCTTGTTCCAACCCCCCTGCCATGAGCAGGGACATCTTCTTCTAGACTGGAAAAAACCCTCAGGGCTTGAGAAAAACTTCTATCTGATGTAGCAAAATTACATTATACAGAGCCTTGCACAAAACATGATATGAGGCTAGAACTACTTCTTTTTATGTTTTTATAAGTACACCATTGATGTTGATCAAGAAGAGCAATTTTTTCCTGCTTTTGTAGCTGTGGCTCCTGTTGCCTTTACAGATAAGACATGGCTATTGAAGGCTTTTCCACTTCGCTTGAGAGAAAGTGTAATCAAGGTTACATAGCACTTACATAGGAACTGGGAAGGAGGCTTTTTGTCCCAGCTCTCAGGAGAAGTTGTCCCATAAATTGCTATATATAGTGCCAAGTAGAGTAAATTATCTTTTTAAATGATTAATTCTCCCTTGATATTTCTGCCTTGAGAAATAAGTGATGCAGAATTCCATCAATCCCATTCTAAATCTTGAGATTTGTCTTTTAAGAACCATTAAGTGTTTCCTGCTTGTCTGTATTTACTGACATATTTTATAACTTTTCCAAGCTGAATCATTCCTTTATTACCACCAAGGTCCCAACAATCTACATCACTTCTGAAGTTATTGCAGAGCCACGGTTCTGACAGAGATTCTGTTATCCCTCTTCAGTAGCAGTTCAATGAAGGGAAAAGTAAATTCTCTTACAGAACCTCACACTGCACTGGTTTTTTTTCTTTCTTTCGCTCCCCATATCAACTCTTTGCCCTTCCTCTCTCACTTGTTTCCATGGACATAGTGTACCAACTCCAGCTTTTAAATGTAGTGGCAGAATGGAAGAAGGCTGAAACACCGAGGAGCAATAGTGACTGACATTCGTTCAGGATTCAATAGTGACTGACAGATGGAAAAAGATGGAAAAAGGGATTTGGTGCAAGATAGTGGAAATTGAGTACTGTCTTGGTTTGACAGACAGGTGTCTGCCAAGGAAGGCAGGAGTCTCCCTTGACATGGAAGAAAAAAAATTGCAACCCCCTTCCCTCCGAATTATTATAATTTTGAAATTAAGGGGCTTTCAGGCAAAGATATGAGGAACAGGAATAACAGTTCTTTACTAATATATATCTATATGTGTATAACCAGTCAAACAAACAGCAATAACTCTGGCAGTAACAGCAAACAATCACAAACCCAGTCCCAGCCTTCTCGGCTGTCAGGCCCTTTCCCCTTGGGTGCAGTTCCGCTCGCAGCCGGCAGGGGCGCTGGCGGCTCCCGGTGAGCAGGGCAGGTGCGATGGTTCCCCCGCGGCTGCAGGGGGCGCTCCGGAGCGAGCTTGGGGAGCACGTGGCACCGGTGCCCTGGGATCCCAGGGAAGGATGGAACAAAGGCTTCACAAACCCCCATGGCAGGTGATCCCGGTGTCTGGCTGGACCCTTGGGAGCAGCAGGGACGAGCACAAATCCCGGGTGGCAGATGAGATGTATCGGACTCCGGAGCTGCAGTGGGAACACCCCGGAGGTCTCGGCAGGCAGGGTGAGCGGGGCTACAGAGCAGCGAAGGCTCGAAGCAACGGCAGGGGCAGGGCGGCCGCAGCCTGGCTCCCAGCGGGGCAGGGAAGGTGGGCTTGGGATCCCGGGATCTCTCTGGTAGAAGGAAGGCAGCTGGAAAAGCAGAAGTCTCCAGTGCTGACGAATTCCTTCCAGCCTCCCTCTCCGTACAAACGCTGGGAACTCACAGCCCACAAGCCCAGGTGAAAAAGAGTAGCCAGATGGACCCCTTCCTCTGTGGCCAGGTCTTTTGTTTTTCTTAAGCACCCAGTAATTTTTCCCCCTGACAGCATATATGGGGAAAATCCTTTAAGAGAAAAAGAAAACAGAAGCGGAACTCCTAAAACCCCAGCAAGTGCTTTAAGTTACTTCTTTTCTTTTTACAGGACATATTTATTGTAATGATTGCTTTGTTGTGATTGTTCCAGGCTCTTTCCTTTGTGACTCTCCAGTTCTGTCTGTTCATGGAGAAAATCTGTACACAGTGGAGCCATATCAGATCCAGGTCCGCACCTGGCAGGTAAGGACTGAGCAAACCATGAAGGGACAAATAGGCCTTATTGTTTTCAAAGATTGGTGTTAGAGCTTAGAAGTTAAGTTCATGATCTTTCTAAGTCTATTAACTCTACCTTGTCATAATACAATACTCAAGAAATATTTTCAGTATTTCAGCAGAAAGATCTTTGACATTTTGTGTTCTTTAAAAAGTCTGCCACTCTGAGCACTACTGCAGTGTAACTAATAAGTATTTACAGACTTTTAAGACAATCTAAATTGCATTCAGGTTGAAATGCATATATTACTTTCAGGAAGATGATAATATTGAATATTCTTTCAAGGTAATGAAAAATACCACTTGCACATTTTGTGTGAACCTTTGTAGCCTCTGCTGGTTTGTGAGAACCAAAACAAGAAATCTAATTGTCAGAGTTCTATAATACATCATTTTATTTAGGAAGCAAATATTATATTTTAGAATGGGTGTGATTCATCACATAAATATAATGTATTTGTTTTTACAGCTATGTATTTAGGAACCTTCAGGGACTTGATATTTCTATGTCTCACTTGGTGAAGGCTGTGTTACTAAAGAGAAAATTATTGCAGAAGGATGCCTTTAAATTTAGACTTTTTTTGAGGTTATAGGTATACCTGAAACCCAGATTACATTTGTGTGTGCATATTTCTCCAATTTGCTCAGAGTGATTCATCTAACACAGAAGTTCAGCAGTTCATGACTCAACTTGGTGACCAAATAAGTCCCTTTCAGTGAGGCTGTGGCCACACAAACCTAGTGTTACACATTTCTTCCCAGGGCACAGTTAAGCAGCTGCTGGTGTTCTCTGAAGCAGAGGGGAATCCTTGCCTCCTGGATGTCTGTGGGAATTTCCTGGCTGTGGGAACTGATCTCGCTCACTTGAAAATCTTTGATCTCTCACGCAGGTATTAATAAGGCTTTTAAAATAATCTGTTTATAGTTAAGCATGTATTTTGTGGAGAATATTTAGCTGGTTTTGATTTGATGAAATGTAACAATCCCTTTGACTTGAGGCAATACATGCAGCCTGTGTGAACTGATGGTTTATTTCCAAAGCAAGGGAGGAACAATGGAATAATTAGGCAAGTCATGGATTGATGGTCATCACCATGATGATGATGATGATTTTAAAAAGAGAATACCTTGAGGGATATTTAAGTGCATTTAAAAGTGTGTGGAGAATTTATGGAAGGTCAAGGGTGTCCCACGTTTCTTCTGATAACTTGAACAAGACTCGAATCTCAAAAGAGTTGAAATAAAGAAAACTAGGTCTTATATCTCCTCATAAATCAGCAAACTAGTTTCAGTGAATCCATGGAGAAAGTGAACCTAGAACTGTGGAGACTCTGTTCTTCCTCCTGTTTAGGTTAAGAAAGAAGTTTACCTGACTTCTTTCAAACTTTGCTGTACTCCCATACTGACAAACATGAAAAAGATAGTGACATGATGTTCCTTTTGAAAATTTAACTGCTAATGACAAATGTAATTTTGAAAAGCTGGAAAACCTGAAGAGTGAAACAGATTCTGTTCTTCTTTGTGTGCTGTCACCAGAGGAATGCTAAAGTCTAGTTAGTTGCCCACTGGAAACTACCTGGGTTGGGATGACACACATTCCACCTGGGACACAGTTTGAAGGTTATTAGATTTGGGCAGGTTGTAACTAGCGTAAATATTGGATTATGATGTTTGATAGTGAGAAAAAATAGCTTCACTCTGATAAATGCTCTGATAAATTTTTGTGTTTGGTACTGAAAATACCCCTTCTCAAATTATGACACTCTTTAATTTCAGGGCACCATAGTTGGCTTAGGACAAATGTTATTTTTATAGACTCAAAGATTTTTTTTTCATGAGATTGTATTATAGGTCTAAATTGCTGTCACTTCAAATTACTGTCACTTCTTTTTTCTGCATTCTTTTGTTTCATGAGATTTGTCCTCTTTATTGCTGACTTATTACTGGGTTTGTATCTATACCAGCAATAAGATTTTTTGAGATAATAAAATACATAAATACAGCCCGCCAATGACATTTCTTTACTCCTGCTCCACAGTATGCTTTCCATACACAGAACTTTTTTGTGATGGGCTCTATTCAACATTCATGGTACTGTTCAACTTACTTCTGTAGGAAAAGCAGGCCTCTGAATTCAGAATTCTGGTCAGATGTTCTTGCTGGATAGCCATGTTTTTGGAATCCTGTAGAAGCATTGAAGTTTATTCTTGCTGATTCATTGAGGAAAGAGTGTCCATTAACGTATTCCTGAAAGAAAGGCAGTGGCAGTTTCCTCTGGAGAGGAAACGGGAGTCTGGGGCAGTGGTGTCATGCAGTCAAAATAGTTTGCTTTTAAAAGTCTTACCCATAATTTGCTAAATGTTTTGTTTGATGCATATTGCCAGTTTCTTACCACCATATAATTGAAGTTTATTCCTTCTCACAGAGAGGCAAAAGTGCACTGCAACAGCAAGAATTTATCCAAGCTGCTCCCTGGCTGCGGAGACATTGCATCTGTGAAGTGCAATGCTAATGGCAGCAAAGTCAGCATCCTTGTCAGCAGGGTGAGGCACAGCTCTTCACTCACTGTCTGGGACTTGTCCATCGGTTCATAGACTGGTGTGGTTCAAGATTACTGAGGACGCAAGATTTACTTCTCAGAAATAAACCTACCTGGTCTGGGCAGTGTATTGAGTCATGTCATGAAGTGTCATGTTCCGGAATTAAGGTCTCTTAATGCTTTGTACTGTGTTGGGAACAATACAGAAAAGGAAGGAATGTTTTAGTTACAAAAGCTGCTTTGTAACATTTCAAAGAAATCCAAGGCTGACTTGTTGGAATAGAAAAACAGCCAGGAATTTTCTGGTATTTCTTAGTAAGAATGACCTTGTGTGATTACCAGCAAAGAAAGCTCAGAGCATGAAGCAGATGGGATAAACATATCTATTGTTCCTCTTGACTGCATGCTCCAACAACCTTTGTTTTCCTTTCTTGTAGGCAGATGGGAAAATCGATTCCAAGATCTGTTTCTATGATGTTGAAATGGACAAAGTTACGCTCTTTGATTTCAAGGCTGAACAGGGAGATGGTAGAGAGAACCTTTCTGCTGGACAAGGCATTGGCAAGTAAGGAGCTTTTACTTCAAGAAGCATTAATGGTGGATTTAAGATGGAAATCTGCCCTGTGGAGACAAGCACACTTTGATTCTGACATTCCTCTGCCTTGTGAAGGAGCTTGTATGAATTTAATTCTTTCTAAATAACTAATTAACACTGGTGAATTGTATGTCCATCAAGTTGCATCCCTGTCTATTCCAATAGCACGAGCTAGGGAGTGTCAAATGAAGGTCCCAGAAAGCAAGCTCAAAATAAGCAGGAGGTGGCTCTTCAGCCATCATGCAGCTGAGCCAAAGAACTCCTTGCAAAGGAAGTAGAGAAGATGAAGATATGGAAGATATCATGGAGATATTGGACAAATTCATAGAAGAGAAATGCAGGGAGAGTTATTAGCAATTTGGAAGCCACATCTAGCTAAAGAGATCCCTGAGGAGAGGATGATTTGGTGTAGGGGCTTTTATACAGAGATATTACATGACTGGAATCAGGATCCACTCCTTTAAATAAAGAAAAATCTTGGAAAGCTCCCCTTCCTTGAAGAGTTTACATAATAGGAACTGAAAAGAGGACATTCTGAAGGTCCTTGTAGGAAAAAATGTATTTTTTAAGCATAATAAAAGTTGAGTTTGTGTGGGTAAAATCTCATGAGATGTCTATTTAGAACTGACACCTTTCTGTTCATGCAGACTGTTCTGTGGGAAGTTAATTAGAAATCCTAGCTGCACAATGCTGTGAAGTAGGAATGCTTGTGAAAATATGGTGGAATATTAGGGTACAAATTCCCATGTGGTTTTACAATAATTTTTCTGACTGTATTTTTCTGAAGAAAAACCATCATTGGAACAGGTGGATTGCTTTTTTAGCTGCTATCTTTTATGGGTATTACAAACAAAAAAAAAAAAGGAATTACTCTCCTTGCAATTGGAAACCAGAAGAAACTACCCAGCTTATCAAAAACTAAGGCCAATGCAAATTTGGAGTCTTACATCCTGGTTAGTTATGCAGCAGTGTAGTCAAGAGTAAATGAGGAAGTTGTTTCCTAGTGCAGTATCTTGTGTAGCCCAACAGAGGCCGACCCAAGCCAGGAATGTTGTTTCACTGTTTGAGTGTTAGTGTCTGTGTGAATAATCCATTTATCTGTGCTTCCTTTCAAAGGATCTTCAAATCAGAGTGAGTAAACTCAGCAGAAAATGGTAATAATCTACACCTCTTCTGCTTCTCCTTCCCTCTTCCTGAGGCAAAACCTAAACTCTCCCAGGTTTTTTACACAAATTCTGTTTTTCAGTTTGCAGTTTATTGATTTTGAATTCCATGGCAGGGAGAGGACTTAGGGTGTTTCTGCACCTCTTTGAATGTCTCTTTCAATTTGCCCTTTAGCCCTACTCCAATCCTCCCCACAAAGTCCACCCTTCAGTGGTGACAGCAACTGAGAAAATACTTTAATGGTGTCTTTGGTTTCTCTTTTAAATGATTTGACATTTTTTCAGAAGAAGGAATACTAAGCCATTGCTAAAATAGTGTGATTCTGTATGTCTGGAGTCTTGACATGGCCGGCACTGGAATAGTATTGAAATGCCCAAAGGAGGCAATAAGATGTTATTATTTAAACTGCTGTCAGAGACTGGCTTTCCCAAGGCTGCAGGGAAAGTCCTTGTGCTTAATGTGCTGTTCCATGGTGCCTCTGAATTCTTGACATGCAGTAGCCAGGTGGTGGTTGGTCTCTTCTCCCAGGTAATAATCAATAGAATGAGAGGAAATGGCCTCAAGTTGTGCCAGGGAAGGTTTAGGTTGGGTATTGGAAAAAATTTCTTCAGGGAGAGTTGTCAGGCGTTGGAACAGGCTGGCCATGGCAGTGGTGGAATCACCATCCTGGGAAGTGTTCAAAAAATGTGTGGATGTGGCACTTTGGGACATGGTTTAATGGAGAACATGGTGGTGGTGCTGGGTGCATGGCTGGACTTGGTGATTTTAGAGGGCTCTTCCAATCTTAACAAACCCATGGTTTAAAGACAGAGCTGAGGTAGCCCCTGTGTTACAGCAGCAGACACTGAGGTACCTTGTTTGAAGGATCTTCAAGTGTTGCTGTGGAACCTGCAATCTCAGGGGAGGCAGATTTTGGGTGCCTATTTTTATAGGCAGTACCAACTCTTTTTCTACCGAAGTGCTTTGTGTCCTGTCACCACTGTCAGTGTAACAGACCAAACTAAAAGTGTCGTTGCCATGTGTAAAATGCTAGGAGTCAGGAAAATGTATCTGGTTAATATTTTAATGCAGAGTATAAATAACTGAGTATCACCTGAGAATGATCCCTTGGCCAGAGCTTTATTTACACTCATGCACTGAATGGGCTGGAATTACTTTGTCTCCCTTTCTACACTTTTTCTTGTCTCTTGGTAGGTCTGTAGTGGAGTATCCAGAATTGCACAGTCACATCCCTGCTTGCCATTTCTGGGACCAGAGTGAACCAAGACTTTTTGTATGTGAAGCAATTCCTGAAACAGGCCTCCAACCTCCAGACCAAAAGAAAAACCAGACTGAGGGCACAGTATGGTCTTTTTTATTTGTTTTATCTTGTTTTACATGGAGTTCTCCCTGTCCAAGTAATAAATTCTTCGTCCTTCATGAAGGATGTAGGAGTGGGTAGTACAAAAATGTGCAAAAATGAGCAGTGAGCCCTGTGTTTGGCATCTGTCAGGCAGTCCCTCTATGGCAGCTCTCTGGTTTGGGCCCAGCTTGCATACAGTGAAGAAGAAAATGAGGGGATTTCTTTAGCTGTGATAGAATTTTGGAGATGACCCTAATGCAAGCTTGTATCTGGACTACAATTTTTCAGGTGACATTATTGGGTGGATTGATAATCTAGAAGTTTGTAATTTTAAAAATTGCTGATTTTATATCTTGAGTCCACTTATAGCAGCAAAAATTAACTTGATAGAGTAACAGGGACGCTACTGTTAAGGTGAACAGAGAAATATGCTCTTCCACCCAGCCCTTCCCGTCTTCTGCTTTTCTGGAGAGACATTGCACATTTTTATGTGACTTCCCAAATTATCTGTTATGGTCTTTTTTACATTAGAAAAAAGAGTTAATTTTTATTGATCAGAAATGATCTAACCAAAGATTTCTTTCATCACAGCAACAATTCTTCCCCTCTTCCCCTGCTTTTGTGCTTGTAGTGCTCCTTACCACTTTGTCTGTACAGAACTGCCTATCTTGCATAAACATTCCATTGATTTGAAACATCCATGTTAATCTCAAATTTTTGGATTTGTGCCTTATTTTAACTAAACCTCATAAAATTAGAGATAGAAAGCTCTTTGTGTCTTTTGTTGGTTAAAATGACCTTAGATAAACTGTGAGAAAATCAAAGTAGAAAGGAGAAGTGGGATAGTGATGTCTCAAAAGGCTTGGCTGGGGTCTTCTAGCAAAGAGAAGAACAATTCAACCTAGTACTCCTCATGTAAAAAACTTAAAAATATTTGGCTTCTAAATAAAGTTGAAAAAAAGATACAAAAGGAATGCAACTTCCTTTTTGCCCCTTATTCAACAGAACTTTTTACTGTCTGCTCATGCTTTAGGAAATGAGAAGTCTGATTAACTTCTGCTGGAAATAAATGTTATTTTAACTTGAGTCAGGTCAATAATTAAACTGTTAGAGGAACTATTTTTGAATGTATTATATATTTCCTGGGAACTCAAAGCAATCAGTGAGCTGATGAACTTACAATGGGAATAATATAACGTTTTTTAAAAAAAAGTTGAAAACAGTTGTGGCTGCCCCATCCCTGGAAATGTTCAAGGTCAGGTTGGACAGGGCTTGGAGCAACCTGGTCTAGTGGAAGGTGTCCCTGCCCTGGCAGGGTGTTGGAAATAGATAGTTTTTAAGGTCCCTACCAACTCAAACCATTCAGTGATTCTCTTATTTTGTGATTCTGTTTCTTTGCCCTGAGCCAGATCTGTCAGAGAGATGCCTAGAGCAGCAATCTGGCATGAGGCTTTTCTCTTTATGGTGGGTGAAGGTGCTTGCTGAGGCAGAGGTGGAGGTCCCTGTGCAGGAGGACCAGTCTGGAATGCAGAGCAAGGAGCTGGGTGCTCACTGTAGGGAGGAAGTGTGCAGCTCTGCCCTCTCCAGCAGCTGTGTGTTTGAATGTATAGGTCATACTATTGTCAAGAGAAGCTTCTGCCAAATGAATATGGAAAATAAAAACAAAAAGAAAGAAGGATATTGCAGCATAAAAACAAAACAATGGTTTGCTTCCTTTTCCAGATGGATGTTTGGATTATATCGTTCTTCAGCACTGAAGAACATGGCCTTTTGCTGCAGGACAGCTTTCCATTGCCTTCATCATACCAGGTTCTTTTGGGCGTAGAGGTGCCACATTATTACTTTGCAAAAAAGGTGAGGTAATCTCTAAGAATTCCTTCCCTTCCCAGAAATTAGACTTCCCACTGTATAGGGGTCAAATTAAACCGAATTGAGTCTGGGGTAGGTAGAGCAACACCAATGGCAGGGGATGCATCCCATAGAAATGACATAAAGATAATTCTGATGCAGATGAACTTGCAGAATTGTGGAGTTTGTAATGAGACAACTTTTTATGGGTATTGCAAACTGAATGCGACGTACTAGGGTAGGAGAAATGGGAATTACCAGGTAATGCAACTGAAAGAGGGATGTGAAAAAAATTCTGCTTTCTCTAGTCACTGCCTGTTGCAAGTACAAGAGGGGTGTGTGTGTGAGCTTTATGTAGGCCATAAGAGAGGACATTTTGTACTGGCTTGACAGAAGCATCCCACTTCCTTGCTGGAATGGAGCTTGATCTCCAAGAATATGTAAGAGAGCAAGAATAGTCATCTTGCACTATCAACAAATGTCTGTGTGCTGCAAATGCCAGGAATGCAGGCTCTAACTTCTAAAACTTGAATTTCAATCCAAAATTGTTTGCATGTCAGGTAAGTAATACCCTGCATAATTCCATGCACACTGGGCAAGCTGCAGCCTTTCACCTACGAATTGTTTTCTGGTGAAGCTCTGACCTGAGTTTCCTGCTGCCTCTTGGGATGATGATTTTATCTGTTCCTGTCTTGTAGGGGGAGTGTAACACAGCCCATTTATTATACTAAGGTATTTAGTTTTGTAAAATCTACAAGAAGTTAATATTAATGAGACTTCTAATCCTCATGTAGTTTGGGAACACTATTAGACAAGGAGAATGTATCTACTCATTATGTTCCGATTCAGAGCAGCACTTTGCAATTCATCCCCTTCAAAGCACTGCCTGCTGTCAGTCTGTGAAGACTGAGCTTTTAGAGTTGTACTGTGTTTTACTTTTCTTTTTCCCTTAAATTGAAAGGTCAAATGTGATATGCTGCATTTTCCAATCTTTCTTTTTAACAGTTTTCCATCATATCTCATGCTATTTTACTTTGATACTGTGTTTGTGTTTTTTTTGTTTGTTTGTTTTGGTTTGGTTTTTTTTTGACTCTCTATGGATTATTGCTGCCATTTAGTTGTGTTTTCGGAGGGGATGTGTCTATAAACCTGTAAGTATCTGCATTGCTTTGGTCCTCTTCCTTCATCCTCTGCTCCTCTATCTTGTTTCCATTTTCTTGGTCGGTGGTTGTCTCTTTGTGACTAAGTCACTTTTTACATCACTTGTATTCATTTGGGAAACCTAATTTAGTATAAGAGCAGAGCCTGCTTTAAATACAGCAAATCAAGTTGATGCAACAAGCTGTTGACCAAGTTTCATTCCAGGGTTTCTCCTTATTCACTATAATGTCTTTACTGTCCTGGTGCCAGAAATTCCTCAGGTTCTAGTCAGACACATTTGCGCTTTTGACTTCTGTCTTTTATTGTACCCAGGACTTCCATTGTATTATAATATAATACTACTTTTTATTGGCTTCTGTATACCTTAAAATTTAGTTATCATATGTAACTATACGATTGGGGTAGAGTGTACATGGACTTTGGCATCCTTCATGCCTCAGGTGATCTTGCCCTGTGCTTGGCTTGGGAAGCCAAGCCTTGTTACACTCCAGACAGATCATTTGACATTGAGGATTGAGACTTTATTGTTTTTCTGCATAATGATTGAATTGCTTTGAGCTGCCTTTCAGTGAATGGTGAAAGTATCCCTGAAGCTTTAGAACTGACAGTTGTAAGGGGAAGGATTTGAACCTGAGCTCCAGTATTCATAAGATTTTCATGAAGGCAAGGATAAAAGAATTTGGTCTGTATAGTTAACTTTCAGAACAGCAGACTAATATTTGAGAAGAGACTAAACTTGGAGGAATGCTTACCTGAAATCTTCAGAAATCTGGGAACTTAATAGTTGCTATTATAGTAGTAGTATTACTAATATACATACATACATATATACATATGTATGTGTGTATATATATATATATATATATATATATAAAATAATAATGACTGTAATAAAAGGAGGTTGCCTTTCTGTGGTATGATACCAGTCTCCAGTGATCACTGACATGCTGTGATTGTTCACTGCAATATGCTAATCTCTTCTATGCCATTCCATGTTTTGTGGCATTTTCTAGGAAGTTCTGAAACTTTGCAACTATTGTCGCTATTGATCATGGTCCTGCAGATATAAAAAACTTGGGCTGTGATAGGAATAATGTAATTAATTACATGTACAGAGGAGTAAGTTTCAACCTGCTTGATACCTATATGACAACCTTCTCCTTTTAGCTGGGAGAAGCTGAGAAGGGAGCATCAGAATCTGGCTCAGGAACAGTCTCTCAGATGGTTGCCAGGAGACCCATGAGAGATTTCATTGGATTGGGAGACTGTGATAAGACCACCCTGGATGCCATGCTGAACTTCAGCTACTATCTGACTGCTGGAGACATGGATGAGGCCTTCAAATCAATCAAGCTGATAAAAAGGTATCAGGACTATTTGTATGTATTTTTTCATGGGTGCACTTTATTTTTGTTAAAAGTTTGTGTGAAGTGTAGATCCTCCTAGATTCTCCTTACCTTTTCCCTCTCTGATTTCATTCTCCCTTTCATTTTTAACCAGATGAAACATCTTTGTCTCACAGACATTTTAGTGCATTCTCTGCTCATTCTTTGTCTGTAAACATTATGGATTCTTTTTTACTAAAGGAGAAAGAATTACTGATAAACAGTAACCTTATCCTGTGTCTGAAATGCAAAAATGTTGTCACTAGAAGAAAATGCACATTCACAATTTTATTTATACATCTAAAATAATCACAGCAATACCGAGTGTTACAGATTTACCGACCACATAGCTGATTTTTAAATTCACATGTACATTATTATAATATGGATATTGCAATATTAGAGGAAATAATATAACGTCTCTTAAATACTCTAATATTTTGTTTAAAAAACCCTTGCATTTAATCATAGCATATTATTTCTGGAATTCTTTTTTTTTTCCCCAGAAATTAATGCAGGCAGATGAATGCTAATCTTAGTTTGTTTTTACAAGCCTACTGCTAGAAGAAACTCTTTGTCAGCTTTATGGTATTTCCCCTGACAGTCTAGAGCACTGCAGTTGTTCTAGAGCATCAGTCTCTGTGGAGTGTTGCTCATTTGGAACGTGGTGCCAAGCAGCAGTTGGGGTTGAGTTTCTTATCACATCCAAACTGAGTGCAGAACAGAACTCAAGAGCCAGCTTGATGATCACATTTTAACAAAGTGTGGAAATAGTGACAAAGAAGCAAAGCAATGTACTCAGCTGGGAGTAACACAACAGTCCTAAGGAATTTGTAACATTCACAGCTCATGGTCCCTCAAAGCTATCACTAATTTGCTCAGAGCAGCATCTTGAGAGTGCTTACACACCTGTCATTGCCTCAGGTTCCTGTATCCCATGTATTCCTGCATAATGGTTTTTGATGTGTTGTTTTTCTTTCTGAAAATTATGTGCATATGACTTTTGTGAGGCCATGTGCTTCTCAGGGTAAGGCTTATAAACATTATACCTAATTCTAAAGGTATTAATTTTTCACTTCATTACCGTATTAAGTTATCAGGTAGGTTGTTTTTAAATCTCAAAATCCTGAAGTCCTGTATATTTGTCTTATTTTCCAGTCTGGATGCTTGAGTGGCAGCTCTATTCTCCAATATTCCCTGTGTTATGTGGCTCTGAGCATTGCTGGGCAGAGCTGGTGTTCTGCCATAGCACTCTAACGTCACAGCAAATGTAACTAGCTGGAGACAAAAGAAACCAATTTGGGCTGGAATATCTCTTTCTAATAATAGTTCCCAACAATGTAAGTTAATCATATCTCTGATTATTAGGGAGTTCAGGTACCCTCTTGTGGACATCTGCCCTCAATGTAACACTGAAACAGATTTTTCAGCAGCATGTGTGGCCTGTTCTAGCTGCGTACCCTTCTCATTTTTAATGTCTGTTTATGCATAGGACATTACCAAACCTGTGTCTCAGAATACCAAAGAAATGTCTGAAAAAAATGCAACTTAATTCTTCTGCAATCCCTTTCTTTACATAAGAATAATTAGAGTTGCTTTTGCTTTTTACTCTCTGGTCTCTTCTGGGGCTGGGAGCAGGTGTTACAGCTGATGGGAATCCGTTCCTTGTAGAGAGGTGAATAGAAGGACTAGAAAGTCATGAAATTTAGACAGCTGTTAAACCCATCACTTAATCTACAGTGAGTTTTCTGCTTTCTCAGATTGCCTGTTAACTTCCAAGCTATTGTCACTGGTCTCCTATAGCTTTTTGGTTTATTTTTAGGGAGCAGGAGAACTTGATGCAGGCAGAGAAAATGTGTTTGGTTCCCTCTTTCCTGTATTCTCATTGCACACACTTGGTATCTTTTCCAGCTGACCCTGCTGCCATGCAGCAAACCTGACAATTCTGTGCTGTACAGCAGAACGAGAGGGCAATAGAATAGAATAGAATAGAATAGAATAGAATAGAATAGAATAGAATAGAATAGAATAGAATACATATATATATATATATATAAAATTATGTGTTTTATACATATGTATATAGATGGAGCCCATCCAAATAATAATTGAGGGCCTCTGCCCACACAAGTGAGCATTGTGATGTCTTTCAACCCTTAGTTTTAAGTTATAGCATATATTTATAGAAAACAACTCCAATGCAGATCTCTTTGGAGATCTTTCCCCTTTCAAGTGTGCTCTTTCAGCATGGTGACTCAACATAGTCATTTTCCAAGCCCCGGCGAAAGCGAGCCGTCAGGGTGCGGCTGATGACGATCACCCGGGGCGCCATGCAGTCCTCACGCCTGTGGAGGATGTTCCAGATTAGAATGGCAGCTGCCAGCGTGGCCAAAAGGCAGGCTCCAATGTTCAGGTAGCAGGACCATGAGAGGTTGGTGTATGGTCCGATACGGTAGAATGTCACCAGTCCAATAACCAGAACAAAACCTGCAAGAAGAATGGCAGAGTTAATGAGTTCTTCTCTTGAGTTTCTGTAGTGGCAAAATGCCATAGGCATCTCAACATTTACAGACTCACTGTTCATAAGTCTGTAGAGCCTTTCCATCCCTATTATGATATGCTGGATGTGTTCTTGAAGGCATATTTGGGCCTCATTATATGTGCAAAGAGAGTGCCTTAAACAAAGGCTCCGTGTTAGGTTTAAATCTGTTCACTCTGATTTAAATTTCTTACATCCACTGAGCTGTATTTCGTGTTGGGTTTTTACCCCCATGCATTTGAATCACGTACACAGATGTCCTCTTTCTTACTCCCATTGCCAAAAAAGAAAACAGCTGTATTAATGATAATAATAATGATAATTACTAAAAAAACTCTTTTATTCACAGTATGTACACTTATTCTGAAATTTTAAAATGTTTATTAAGGCAGGCTGCTATGTAAACTGCGAAGATGATGAATAGCCAAATATCTTAGAGAAAGAATAAAAAGCAATGTACAGAAACTTAAAAAAAAGGGAAGGTGAAATAAATGGAACTTTGTGGTCCTACTTGTTCTTGCTGGAAGAAGATGTTATGAGGCAGAAGTAATGTCATGTCTCCAGAAGCTACTGAAGGCAACGTTTCTATTGTCCTCATAACGTTAAGCACAGCACTAAGTTCCCTAGAAGGTAAGTAATATTAGAGTAATAATGCTGCATTTGTCCAGCATTTCCATTCAGGTGGCACAACGTGATTTGCAAAAAAACTAGAAAAAAAAAATTGTCACGTTCTCTTTGGTGGTTACATTACTGATGAATAGTAATGTTATTTCAGGAGTGAGGTGGGGTGTCTGTTCTAGTCATGCAGGAGATCCATGTTAGATCAAGGGGAAATCTGTATCCCTTTATACCTCCTTTTTTATATTACTGACACTGCCCTTTCCCTCAAGAATGCATTGATAACCACATGATTACTTTTCTGCCCTCTGTTTATTTTATTATCACAGAACCATGCAATCCCAGGATGGTTCGGTGTGCCGGTTTGGCCAAATTTAGAAGTATATCCCCTGAGAGAAGGCAGGTTACAAACCACCCCTCCCTCACCAGGTTCGGGAAAAAAGAAACTTTTTCCTCAAAGGAAAGTGAGAGATAAAACCTATTTATTTAACAAATACACAGGGAAAAAAATTACTAATGCTAAATAATGAAACCTCTCGCTGTAGAGAGAAAACCTGGGAAAATTTCAGAGTCCTTCCGTAGTTTCTCTCTCCCCCTCCTGGGAGCTGGGACAGGGTGGTGGGCCCCCATCCAGGGCCAAGGCCTCGGTGGGAAGTCCTCCCAATGCATTCTGATGTTGAAACAGTCCAGTAGAGAAAAGGCAAAAAAACCCCTTAAGTCCCAGGAAAACAAAAGTTCAACTCTCTGGAGGAAAAGGAGCTGAAAAACTGGCCGAAAACTGGCTGGAAAGAAAGCAAGCCGGTTGCTTCCCTCTGTTCTCGCTCTCCTGCCACAGCTGAACACAGAGAGCTGTCTCTGTCTATGTGTGACCTTGAACAAGCTGCAAACTGCTTTGAAGAAGTTTTGCTCAGTTTTTCCTCCCCCCTCTCAGGCTCAGTTTAAAGGCATAGAAAGGCACAAAATTAATTCCTGGGCATGGGGCAGCGATATGGGATACACATCATAAAGTCACCCCAAGACATTCGGGCTGGAAGGAACCTTAAAGCTCGTTGCATTCCAGCCCCTGCCATGGGCAGGGACACCTTCTACTATCCCAGGCTGCTCCAAGCCCCATCCAACCTGGCCTTGGACACTGCCAGGGATCCAGGGGCAGCCATAGCTTCTCTGGGCACCCTGTGCCAGGGCCTTCCCACCCTCACAGGGAACAATTTCTTTCCAGTATTCCATCTATCCCTGCCCTCTGGCTGTGGGAAACCATTCCCCATTGTCCTATCACTCCAAGTTCTTGTCCACAGTTCCTCTTCAGCTCTCTTGGAGCCCCTTTAGGCCCTTTGGGCTCTAAGTTCTCAGAGCCTCCTCTTCTCCAGGCTGAACATCCCCAGCTCTCCCAGCCTGGCTTCAGAGCAGAGGGGCTCCAGCCTAGTCTCTCTTCCTGTACCTATTGTCAAAAAAAACCTACTTTTCAGCTTTTTATAAAATAAGAAATTCATGGATGTAATTAGATTGAAACAAACACAAAGGGACAAATAGGTCTCACTAACCAAAAAAAGATTTTCTTTTTGTTCTCCTATACATACACTTCCTTAACCACCACCATAACAAAGGAATGTCATTGCCAAAAGGACCCCTTCATGAAGGAAGACTGGAATAAACAAATATCCATGAAATGCCAGAACATATCTGGACACCATCTCCGTAAGTTCATGGGCAAGGAGAAGTCAAGAGCAAGTCCCAGGGGCTGCATTGTGTTTTCTCTGCTAGCCACAGTGCCTGTGCCTGCCAACACTGTCCCCATGGATACGTGGCAATGGTGTGACCCCTGGCCCTGGTCCTTGATGTTCCATGAAAGAGCACATTCTGAGTGTGCATTGTATCAAGTTTATTTCTTAAAAGAGTACTAGTAATACAGTGAAGTTGGAAAAGAAACAAGTTACAAACAGATAAAAACCACAGAGAAGGGAAATGAAATACAAGTAGGAGGAAAACAATCAATCATTACTTAAAGGTGTGACACTTGTACTATTCTCAGAGTCAGTAAAATGAAGGCTGAATCCCCTTCCTCATAATATAAATACTGAATGAATGAATGAATGAATGAATGAATGAATGAATGAATGAATGAATGTCTGGCATCCTTGGCTCTCCTGTGTCTACCTAGAAGGTGGTTTGCAACTCAGTTGCTTGCTGCACCTTCTCCTGAGGTAGCACTGTGTCACAGCTGGCTTGTTGAGAGAGGGTTTGGAGCGAGGCATTTCTCTGCCTGAGGACAAATAAGGAGGAAATAGGTTCTTATGGGAGGAGTAGCTCTTTACTGCTCTTTTCCCACTCTGATATGAAAAAAACCTGATATACCTTGGATGGGTTTTAGGTTGTTGACCCAGTTGTAGGGATACAGTACTCCTTGGTTTTGTCAGTAAGTCTGGTAGTTATTTTATGGTTCAGGTGAGTTATAAACGAACAAGTTGCATTTGGAGGGAATGTGGCCACGTGGAGCACACTGAGTTGCAGAAATCACTGATCCATACAGTAATGGTTTGCTGGTGCAAATAAAATACTTTCCCCTCATTTCCAGTGTCAGTCTTCAAGTTCAGTTTGTCCTGAGGCACATGGTAGAGAAGAGAGGGGGAGGTGAGGTTCTGTTTTGTGAGAGACATCAGGTTTTTTAAGCTTTCCTCTCAGGTGGCTTGGTTCCCCATCTGTGGAACCAGGATGATACAACTTCGTGTGTTTATTTTGTATTTCAGAGCATTGGGAGCAGAGCATGCTAGTTGTGATATGCTTATAAAGAATTTGGATGTCTACATCTTCATGTAGGTCTTACAAGGATGATAGACACTGATACTGTTTGCAGTCCACTGTTCAAAGGATGGTAGATAGCCATTTTCTTATGAAAGTAGGAAGTTGAGAGGAAAGGAGATGCTTGCACCTCCTGCAACTGAGTTGACCCGCTTCATCTCCTTGTGGTTTAAAACTGGCAGGAAGGAGAGTATTGATACAAATCAAGAGACCCATCTTACTTAGTCCAGCACATGAGAAGACTTTGTGTAATCAGTTTTCCTTTTCAGTTGTCCTTTCAGAACTCATTTCCAATTCATACACACTTTCACAGGGAATCCATAAAGTGTTAATTTTCTTTTAAAAGTGTGAAGAAAATCGTAAAACCTTAAGCAGGAAGAACTTTGAGCAGAAGCTGTTTGGACCAGTGACCACTCACAGGTACCTCTAAGGGACAGTTATAGATATTAACAACAGCCCACATCACACTATCTTGCAGTATTTTTTTGAGGCTCTCTTGGCAGAGGGACATGGATTCAGGAATACCAGTTACACAGAGTAACCCTGATGCTATGTTGTGTCTTGCAGCTTAATTTCTACTGTAGGAATATTTTCAATATTTAAAAGTTTTTCCAAATACCCGGCTTTTAATGAAATTACTTAGCTTTGTCTTTCTTGCTTTTGTATTACTTATGGCCAATTACTGTCCTAAATGGCTTAACATCTCCATGTTCTTTCTGATGGAGCCATTATCCACCAGGAGAAGCCACTAAGGCTTCTTTACAGGTCCCAAAATAAAGCTATTTTTGCTAGAATGTCGATTTTCCTTCACAAGCCCTTTGCCTGAACCCTGCTCAGATGATCAGCCAGTCATGCAAGAAGCTTTATTTCCTTTCCCAGTTCTGTGCCAGTGGCTGAGTGGGGTAGAGGAACTGGGTTTGAGAGCTCCCCAAATTGACAGATTGCAGGAGCCAGTTGCCAGAGCTCTTGAGTGAAAATGTACGTTCTGTTTAGGATCCTTTGCTACAGATTAGACAGGAACTGACATTTAAGAACAGACAAACACATGACAGAGGCAACAGAGGTGGAAGCATGTTACTGTAGAGTTCATACAATTAGTTTTACAGTTCTGCAGGAGTCAGAGAACTCCAGAATAGAAATGTCACTGAGAACGTTATTTTCCAGCATTCTTATTTCATAGTAGCATGGCTCGATATGGGAATTGTAAATGTAGGAACTCCAGGGTAAAGGGTGAAAAAATCATAATGATCCAAAAAGGCTGAGTTTGCATAGGATGGTGAGTTCTAAATTTTGATGAATGCTGCTTTTGTGAGATGATGATGTGTGAAAACCCCCCAGTTTGCTTGGATAGATTTTGTCTGTAACAGCTTAATCAGACTTGGAATTCTTGAAGCAGTGTTCCAATGTGCTACATATGTTTTCCTTGCCCTTAGAAGAACTGGGGTGGAACATTTAGTCTGGGCAAAAACATGCAGTTCACATATTTGTGCCATGTAATAGTTAGAAGTATCTCTATAAAAATTAACCTTGTTTTAAGAATAGTCTCCAGAGCTGACTGTGGTGACTTTTCACTTTTTAGATAGATATTTGTAGCAATGTCTGAATTCAGTTTGTGTTCCAATAAAATACCTAGAGGAAGACAGTTGGCTTCCAAGACTGTTTCCCATAAACAACTCTACTAAAAATAACCAGAAAATTGCTCTCTTGCCATCAGGCTTCTTGAGCTCACAGTGTACAATACAGGTTGAAAAGGGCTGTAGAAAGGACATATTTCTTTAAATTTATTTATGAAAATATTGAACATTTTCGTCTGATTTAGTTTCTTTTCTGTTTTGTAGCGATGACAAGACTTTGAGATGTATGGCTCAATTTCCCTGAATTAATTTAAGTACATCAATCGATTTCAGATAATTTTATTGTGTATTGTCTCAAGAGTTCACAGAGGCCACAACTTCACAAAAAATCCTGATGAGATTACTTGAAGTGCTTTTTTTCCCCATAGAACTGCTGTTTATCTCTAGTTGTTTCCCATCTGCAGCAAAACAAGCTGGGAGGGGGGTGGCTTTTCCGCTGGGGAAGGAAACAGATAACGAAGTCACTCAGAAGACTTTTGGTTGGAACAGTATTGACTGTGGTAGTGGGGGTGGGCTGGGAGAATGTTACTTTTTGAACTTACATTTCAGATCTGTATGCTGGATTTCCTGTTTGATTGAGGCTGGCTGCAAGCCAACTACAGAATTTTGGCATTTTAAAAGAACTCTCATAGTCACTTTTTTATTTCTGTGATAGTTTGTTGTTTTTTTCAGACACCCCTTGATTCTCATTCTTCCTTTTTATTAGTGCACTGATAGTGCACTTGAAGAAATCTGCATTGTTTTTTCTAGGTCACCAGCAAGTCTATATTGGGACTTATAATCCTCCTCTTTACAGCTTGTCCTGGAGGATGAATTTGCTGCCAGGAAAAGAGAGAAGAAGGAAAATAGAACAGCCAGAGTGTTGAGAATACAGCACCCATGCTTGTGCAGAACTGCAAACAGGGAAGGGAAATATTTCACTCTTTTTCTGTGTACCCCACCAAGTTTCACAGGGAGTGATTTAGCTGTGATGAGTCACACGCCCAAATGGGCTCTTTGTAGGAGCTCAGCTGTATTTATCAGCATGAAAGAGATTCATAAAGTCATTCCTATAGGTCTTACACAAATTATTTATTAATAAACACCTTTTCTTGTATCAGCTTGACACAAAAGAAGTTGTTACAGTTCAAGGCAAATATGAAGCCTCTGTAATCATCATGTGGTCTTCATTGTAGCACGAGGCTGGATGATGCTTTGGTTTCTAATGCCACAGGGAGTTAGAGTGTGACTATTAGAGTCAAGTGACCTTTGAGGTTTAAGTTGTACATTGCTAAATACAGTAATCTGTTTGGGGTTGGGTTTTTTTGGGTTTTTTTGTTTTGTTTGCTTCTAATTTAAAATTTCCTTCCAAGCATTTTGGTAGTATGTAATATCTTAGAATTAAACATGTGAGTAGCACAGCTTCTCAGGAGTGGTAAAACCCTTTTGTTGCTCACTTTTCTGAATTATAAGGGCTTTCTACTTGTGTTGTTTGGATTTGTCAGTCCCTGTCTTTAACCTGATGGGAGATTTAGTCAGTGTAAGGCAGTGAATCCTACTTTACGTGTGAAATCTTTAACCAGTTTAGGTCTATTGACAGTAAATTGCTTTTGTTGGTTACCTTTTGGAGGCTTCCTTAGAAATTATGCCAGTCTATGAACGGAATGTTGAAGAGCATTCCCAGTGAACTAGGCAGAATTCCTCTTGGACAGCTGCTTAAATAAGGATAAATGTGAAGACTCTCACACTTGTTGTCGAATATGAGCATTGTTTGGCCTCTTGGATTCTTGGATTCTGAGGCAGCTGGAGCCAGTTAAAGCTCTGCTTTAATTGTAGTAGGCCTCATATCAGGCATAGCTATGGGCTCCTATCTGGAATCAGAACCATGGAATGTTTTGGGTTGAAAAGAATCTTTTAAAACCATCTCATTCCAACCCCCGCCATGGGCAGGGACACCTTCCACTGTCCCAGGCTGCTCCAAGTGCCATCCAGCCTGGCCTTGGACACTGCCAGGGATCCAGGGACAGCCACAGCTTCTCTGCGTGCCAGGGCCTCCCCACCCTCACAGGAAAGACTTTCTTCCTGGCATTTAATCTAAATCTTCCCTTTTCCAGCTTAAATCCATTCCCCTTGTCCAATCGCTGTCTGCCCATGTAAAAAGTCACTCTCTGTCTTTTGTTAAGCACCAAACACCCTTTTTGTACTGAAAAGCCACAGTAAGTTTTCCCCAGAACCTTCTCTTCTCCAGGCTGAACACCCCCAGCTGTCCCAGCCTGTCTCTGCTACAGAGATGCTCCAACCCTTGGAGCATCTTCGTGGCCTCCTCTGGATCCACTGCCATAGGTCCATGTCTGTCTCATGCTAAGGATCCCAAACCTGGCTGCAGTAATCCACATGGGGTCAGCCTGAGCAAAAATACCCTGTGCAGAGAGAAGCAGTCATTGACAGGTGATCTTCCTGGACATTTCAGTGTCATCTTCTGCTTCTGTTGTTAAGTGCTCTGTTCATCTCTGGATCCATCAGAGGGTAAGAGCTGCATAATTGGATCTAGCAAGGCAACTGGGTTTGAAAGAGTTTTAGGAAACACCGCCATGTATATTTAATGTGCATGTTCATAAGCAATTAAGTGAATATTTGAGTTGAGATGCTTTCTGTCTCACACACTTTTCTCTGCATTACATGCTCCTTATGCATGCATATCCAAATTATATTTATCTGTTAATGGATTTTTTACCACATTTCTAATCAGAATATGTGCCCTTGACATTGAGATGCTGCAGCCTGCCTGCTGCTCTTATCAGTGTTTAGCCTTAAAGAATACAGGCAGATCTTCTCCCTGCTGCAGCTATACTAGATGAGGAGTTCACCACACTTCTTGTGAGCTACTGTCCTTCCCAGTTTGCTGGTTCTGCTGCTTGTGGGAACCATTTCCAACAAAATAAATGAGATAGACATCCAGATTTTAGGATCTTTGCAAATGTGGTTCCTTTTGCAAATGTGTGAAAACAAAACCACTTTACTGTGACATTTGTGTTTCACATAAAGAACGGGAAAGTTTGGCACTGAGGGTGAAATAAAATTGACAAGTAATGAAAACATTTAGTACAAATCAAGCAATCAGATTCTCTATTTTTGCTGTGATTTTTAGGTTACTTAGAGCACCTTATTTACTTGCTTCCTTTTCAGGAAGTTTTAGGTTTACAGTTCCATAGACTTCATCTTAGAACACACCTGGCTTGAGGGTGTTATGAAGCAAAAAGGTGGAAAGAAGTAATACAGAACTCAGGATCACATTGCTCTCAGGAATATCTTCAGCCATGTTTTCCAATGGCTGCTGTGCTGTTCTTTTCTACAGTGAGGTAGATAGATTTCTGGATATCAACTGATCTAAAGTGGTTGGAGAAGATGATTCAAAAATTGTCTGATTTAGTTTTAAGAGCACAGAAGTTAAAGTGTGCATGAGCTCAGCTTTCCTGTGATGCGTTATGGGTCAGGAGTGAAACACTGTCATCAGAAAAACATTTTGGGCAAAGCTGGAATGCAATGCTTGAAATTCAAGAAATGTGAGACTATTTGGCTTTAAATGACAAGCTGAGTAGGAACATGAAACTTTTTAATCTTCAGGATATTATGTATTAAAGTTATTTAACGCTGAAAGTGGACTGGCAAAATATTAGTCATTATGATTCAGGTAACACTGTGAAAAGGTAACACTGCTGCAGCAAGAACTGTGTTTAAAGTCTCTGCTACAGTTTTTTAATGTTTAAGGCACTTAGCACATATTTCTACTAAAAGTTAAAAAATCTATATTTCTATTTCACTGTGGTGTGACTTCATGTATCTCAGCTTGTCCAAAGGTTTTAATTCAACCCCTGTGCTTTGGCTTCCCTCTGGGCCTGAGTCCAGAGGAGCTTTCACTCCAACACCTCCCCCTCCTGTTTGAACCATGTAGACTCCCTTAATAGCTTTGTTGATCATTTGCCGGATACATTGAAGCAAAGTCTTGGACATTCAGAAATCAGGATGAGATCTAATGTAAGGGATATTCTATCCCAGATTTTCCCAGTTAAGTTTCTAATATTTTTCTCTGAAGTCTGTGATAATCATCAGTGGACAAGATCAAGACTTGGCTGGAGACCCTCAAGGCCTGATCCTGTCTGGCAGATTACTGTTTGTGGTTGTTCAGTATCCACTGAAGTGCTCTTTCTTCCCTGTCCTATTAGTATGGATTTCCCTTTCCAACAGCTCTTCTGTCAGCTGTTATTCATCCTATTCAGCATGTGGAGTTTGTAACAGGTCCTTGGAAAAAACCAGAAACCCCAAAACCCTCTAGAGGGAAATTTCTGAGCATTGACACAAAATTCCATGTACAACGCTGGTTCCATTTTCACCAGGAGCCTTTTCCAAAGCAAACAGCTCACTTTCCTGTTAGCAGGGAGGTGTGAGGCTGTGGAGCTTTGTAGCTGTGTGAATCCCACTGCTGTCCCAAACAGCATTGCTGTTTCCTCTCTTCTTTCCTTCCTCTTTGCTTCCTGGGGCTTTATTTTCTGTCAGAGGTCCATCCTTTTTGAATGGCTGTCAAATGCTTGTGCAGGTGGCAGGAGTGAGGAAGTGGTGGAGCCTGGAGCCACCGCAAGCTCCAGTGGATCTAAGATCATTGATTTGAGCTTGTGGTAGACTTTGCAGATAATACTTAGCACACTTAGTTTTCTAAGCTAACAAGGACTTTTGTTCAGACTGTGGGAAACTGTTATGAAATCTACACAGTTTCAGTTGAGTAAAAACAAGAAAATTGTAGGTTGAGCCTTTCCCCACAATATGAGATTTCATTCTATCAGTGACCACTGCAGTTCTCTTCAGCACTTGTTGGCGTATTCCAGGATGAAAGAGATCAAGCAGAAGTTGGAATTAGAGGGAATATGATTCAAGATAATTTCTGAAATTAAGGATTTCAGAATGTAAGGATGAGGAATTGCATAACAATTCTTCAGATCATTTGGATTTTGAAAAGGAAAAAACAGGAGGTAGATGCTGGTGTTCTTTCATTTGAAAGTGTAATAAACAGAAATTACCCAGCCAGTACTTCAGAAATGTTTAATAAGATTTGTTCATTCTTAAATGCTTTTCTCACACAAATGATCTGTCTGACCTAAAGTACCTTGTCTTTAACTCTTCAAATGAAGCAGGAGAGAGTCTGGCAGGGGTTTCTCTTGGATTGTTTGCATGGGACAAGTGCTTTTAAATACAAGTGTCGTATTCACTGTTCTGATGTTTTTGCTCAATATTGCTCCTTTTCTTTGAGAATGGCTGAGAGGTTACTGTCTCAGGGTGGAGACTCAGAGACTGAATATCACCTGTGGCTCATAGGACCTGGGGTGGCCACTGTCTTCCCCTTCAATATAGAACTGTTGGTCTCCAGATGCAGCAGCAGCCCTTCATCAGAGCATGGAAATGCTGGGCTTGCTCACTGTGCATGGTTTTTGTCTGATATCAAAGACACTTCGTCTGTAATGTCTAAAATGCTGTCGCCTGGGCCCAGTCCAGGGAGTTTAGTGAGTGCAGACCTCTGATTGCCCAGGGAATCAGCAGTTGATGTACCACTCTTCTGGAAAACTAAGGAGGTCTCCAAAAAGTCTATTTTATATTGGGTTAATGCAGATATAATGACTTCTTCCCACCTTTTTCAAAAGTATGCATTCTAGAAAACTTCAGGTGATTGTTCTGGATATCAGGAAGGAATTTGTATTGTGACATTTGTAACGTGACATTAAGATAATGAGATGTAAAATGAATATCATGACCTCAGGGCAGAAAACCATCTGATGATGGTAAAGGAGAGTGTGGCATAACTGCAAAGGAGGATGGGGAATGGGGCAGGGATAGTGACTGTGTTATTTCTGCAGATTCACACAGCACAATATGATATCTGGCAGCCTGTGATGATACAATGTCTTCATATCATCACAGGCTGCCAGATCCATCCCTTCACTCCTTTTGAACATAGGCAGGCACATGAGCTCCTTGATCCAAAAGCTTCTTCAGCCATTCTTATTAGTATTTTCTTAATGGTTCTGACTGTGGCTTTTCTCCCCTGTCTCCTCCCAGCACTGGGGATTTCAAGGTTCAGCTTGCATAACAGGTAATAGCAGGCATTTCCTCCTCCTGCGTCGGGATATCCTGGCGCCCTTCAGTCTCTCTCTGACTGTGTTTAAAACAGACTCCAGCACAGGAAAAAAAAAAAAAAAAAAAGCCCAGTCTAAAATTAGCACCCATGGTAGAAGAAAGGCCCATGTCTGTCCCCTGTGCTGTTTGTCAATGAAAGAACACATCCAAACAGGGCCAGAATGCATTTCCGCTCTGGAAAAACAGACAGGTCAAGTTTGGAGAGGATGGGAGAGTACAGCAGGCATCACACTGATAGTCAGGGAGAACTATCCAGAAGGTATCCACAGTCACACACACATGAAGGGGCTGTAGGGGGGGCTTTTATGGCGAGGCTGTATATCCACCTTTTGGAAGCACTGACTGGTGCTTGAGGCTCTTGCTGCACCTGGAAGATGGATCAGGTGCTCTGAGGGTTACAGAGCCTCTGCAGTCTCCTCCTGTCATCTGGATTTCAGGTTCCTCATCCTTAATGGACCTAAAGAAACCTAACCATTTTATTGCTAGGAGACTGTATTTAAATGACCTAGGCCAGATTCTGATCTTGCAGTGGTGTAAACATAAGGTCTCAGTAGTTTTATGCCATTCTTAATATTCTGAGTTGTTAAAGTTGAAATTAAAACTTTAAATTAAATGGTGTTGTTTTATTATAACCTGTTCTTTGCATTAATAATATATTTATATATATATATAAATGTTGTATTCTTAATCTGATCTTGTAAACAGCTTGAATGTTACTCCATTAATGACAGTTTCCTGCATGAATATTGTGTAGGATTGGACTCTTACTGTAATGAATACTGAAGTTACTTACTTTATGTAGTAATGAAAGGTATTATTGCAGAATGTTTACACTTTGTTGACACTGCTGTCAAAATGGAATTGTGATAAACCCACTTCCTCTTTTCCTCATGCAGTTCTGTATACAGTCCATGAGAATTGCTGTGGGAATTTTATTTATGGCAGTCAGTGGTATCAGTTGACTGTGGCTTTCTTTGCTGGATTGCAGATCTATCTGTTTGTCAAAATCCAGCTGGTGGTCACTGAGTAAAATTCAGTAAGCTAAAATCAAATAATCATGTTTCAACAAGACTTCAAGAATTTGCTCAGCCCTTCTGCTCTGCTTTCTCACAGTTCCTTTAGTATATTTTGCCCTGCTAAATTGTGGGATTACGACATACCCAGTTTGTTTCTCTTATGTTTGCCTTCCTGGTTTCATAGGAAATAATAAAGGCTTGGGTTTTTTTTGGTTGGCAGAAGCCTCATTATGATATATGCCAGATAAAAGCTTCTATTCTCACGTACTACAGAATCTCATGGGGAGAGCTTGTCAGAGACAATGAACTTGCTTTTAGATATAAGCCTTTTTGCTATTCTTTGTACTTGAAAGATTTATAAAGTAAGAAACACTTTTCCACCTGGATTTAGTAGAGACTGAATACTTTTCCGTCGGTAGAAAGGAATGCACTTACTGGCAAGCTGGAACACAGCAGCTATGGCCTCCTCCCACCACTGGGTATCCTGGGAGATGATGGGGAGCTCCATCAGCCCCAGGACGAAGAGGAGCTGGCCAGCAGTCAGAGCCACCGTGGCAATGAGGTTGCAGGCACGCATCATGTCAAACTGCACTAGGGAAACAGAAGCAGCATAAAGTTACAACAGTATAAAATTGGGAAAAAGAAAATCCTGACTGAGAAGGAATATAAAGTTTGTCAGTCCACAGAAAACAATTCTCAGACAGCAGTCCCTTCTCCCAGCAGTCCCTTGCTCTAACTGCCTTCCCTGGGGCCTGACTAAGAAAGGATTTTCGTCAGGATATGTATTGATTCTTTCCTTTAGTTGCACAACATCCTCTCAGTATTGCTTCAGTGCATGAAACAAGCAGCTAATTTCCCAGAATGGCCCATTGGAGATGCTGGAATTCTCTTCACTGAAGATTCTGCCTATAATCCATAGAATTGTTTGGGGCAGGATTGATGTTTGCTTTCTATTTGTGTGTCACAGACTGGAACCATAAATAGTTTTTCAATGCCCTAAAATAATAACCATCCCTAAGACAAACTAATAACACCCTGAATTTCTTTTTCCCCTAGTCCATCTGTATTGTCCTAAAAAACATCCCATGGATGTTAGTGCTAAGGTCCTACTGGTTTACAGAAGCTTTGTTTAGAGTATTCTTAAATTTTTCTTCTTTTACCCTTTATTAATCTTTCCAATACACTGCAAAGACCCTTAAATTTCCATCTGTTGGGAAAGGGTTGTAATGAAGATGTCAAGGCTTGGCAGTTCTAAATGAGGTGTTAGGGCATAATCTGCATGTACAGGTAAAAAGCTACCTTTTTAAAAATTGTGTGTGTGTGTGTAAATATGCATATATATATTAATTCTAATAATATCTAACAGTGAAGTTGTTGGAGTATGTTGTGGGGGTCTACTGTTGACCACCCGGCCAGAACAATGATACTGATGAATGATACTACAAGGAATTAAGGGATATCTCTACATCAGCTCCCCTGGGCCTTAAGGGTGATTTTAAGTTTCCAGACATCAACTGGGAATATCGTACAACAGACACAAACAGATCCAGGAAATTTCTGAAGCATGTTGAAGGTAACTTCTGGTGCAGGGACTGAAGGGCCAACTAGAAAAGTTCCCTCTGAGATGTGCAATTTGTAAAGAGAGACTTGTGGGTAAAGCAGTGACCTCTTAATAGCACAGGAGCCAGCAGTTCCAAAGCACGGGGAATCATGCAGGCAGGGGAGAAGGAGGGCCTGGCTGAGCAGGGATCTCGAACTGAAAAGGAAAGTGTACAGGCCAGAGTCCATACTGGAACACCATGACAGGGAGGATGACAAACTCAAAATGAAAAGGACATTGAGTAATGGGAGTATGCCCAAGGCAGGGTGACCAGGATGGTGAAAGGCCTTGAGGGTAAGACATGCAAGGAGTGGCTGAGATCACTTGGCCAGTTCAGCTTGGAGAGGAGAAGGCTGAGGGGTGAACCCTGTCGGATTCTGCACCTTCCTCATGGGGAGGTGCTGATCTCTGCACTCTGTTGCCAGGAGGGAATGGCTGGAGCTGTGTCAAGGGAGAGTTATGTTGGTTATTAGGAAAAGGTTCTTCTCCCAGAAGGTGGTTGGGCACTGGAATAGGCTCCCCAGGGCAGCGGTCATGGCACCAAGGCTGCCAGAGCTATGGTTTGTGTAGGATGCTCTTAGTGATATGTTTTAGTTTTAGATAGTTCTGTGAGGAACAGGGAGCTGAACACAGTGATCCTTGTAGGTCCCTTCCAACCTGAGATAATCTATGATTCTCTATTAAAGAACAAATGCAACAGATTACAGACATGACATCTGTAGTCTTGGCTAGAAACCTGATTAAAATGTGTCTCCCAGCTGGCAACTGAATTGAATATATTAATTGCAAAGTTGGGTACTTTTTAGTCAGGCTTTTTTTCTGACTTTTCCTGTTAGCCTGATGGATGTCCTGTTTTTATCCTTTTCCTTTTTCTCTAGCAAAAGGTGATAGTTACAAATACCATTGTGCCAGTCCCACATCACTTGCTATGTGTCATTGCTATTCTGAAATAGAAGTAGCACCATGTTTAAGTTGGCATATACTAGAGAAAGACAGACTCTGGACATGAATATTCAGCAGATTTTTAGAAGTGTTTTAACTGGCTTTAAGTTTGGTGGATGCGCTGACCACCAGAATTTGGTTCCTGGTCTTCCAAGGAGACTGCTAGGAAGTGCAGAAAACAAAACGTGATATAAACAAGAGTAAATTTAATTGTGTTAATTGTGAAGTCTGACCTACTTTTGTGAGTCATAAAAATGTTTACCCTGTATTTTCCCTTCTTTGGCCATCTTCAGCTTTCAGTTGTTCTAAGCAACTCATTTAATTAAAATTTAATAAATATAGTATTGTATCTGAAGAGTTAGTTAAGAACCATAGTCCATTAAACTTTTTCCACTGAATAAAATGTTAAGAAGGTAACATACTAAGTATTTTTGGCTTCTCCTAGTGAGTTAATTTCTGACCAGAGAAGAAAGTTATTTTACTGAAAAAAATAATTTGTTACAAGATTTTGTGTTTAACTTCCAAAGTTGCCCTTTTATCATTGGCAGCTTTTCCATCTCTTGCCATGTTGAATACTCACAGGTCATGAAGCACATTGGCTGATAATGGAATCACAGTCAGATGTTTGAACTTCATAAACACCAGGAAAACTTTGAACATTCAGATGGACTCAGATGGACTTCTCTAATACTTTGAGCACCAGTGCTTGCTGAAGAGATAGTAATGACTTTCGAAGGAGAAATGCCCAAAGTAAGAGCAGAAGAGCAGACTTGCAGCCATTATTAGTACTTTCATTTGGCGATAGAACTACCTGTAGCATCAAATTAAAAAATTGTTGCCATAATAGATTGTTGCCTTGTCTGTATATAATATGTATGAGCTCAAAAAAAAAAAAAAAAGCAGCCTCTGTATATAAATAACCTTTAAAAGTCTGAAGTTTATGCCAGAAATACATACTGGCCTGTGACACAGAAATTAAGACCAAATTTTTGCTTTTGCTGCTGTTCGTGACTTTTTTAAACACTTATCTGTATTACAGATTTTAGCTTTGCCATGGATGATGTTATATCATGCATACTAAAAATAGTAAGTTTCTGGCTGTGACTCAGTTGAACTTCATGCAAATTTGTAACAATTTAATCTTTACAAAATGGTTCTTTGATCATTGTCCTCTCCTGCAGCTGGAAGTGCAGCAGCATTGAATGGGTAACACTGATGATCTTTGCTACTGTTTGTAAGAGCTCCACACTTCAGGGTGTTTATTGGCCTAATACACTACACCCTTCAGAGACCTGTGGAAATGCAATGGGTATTTTGCATAGCTGCTCCTTTTAACCAAAAAGAAAGTTGCACATTGTCCATGGAGCTGCAGCAGGCTGATGATTGGTAGTATAAGAAGGAAGTAGCTGGTATGATGTCATTAAATGTGGAGACAATTATTTTTATGGAATAAGGCATTACAACCTGAGTACCTTTCCATCGCATATGAGAGATGTTGGCTTATTCTAACAGGTTTAATGCATGATCTGTTATCTTTCGGTTTGGTTCTAGAATTTTAATGACTTCTCTTGGGGAAAAAAGCAAACTTAGAATCATAGAATTGTTTAGGCTGAAAATGAGCCATAAGATCATCAAGTCTAACTGTTCCCTCAGCACTGCCAAGGCGCTCACTAACCATGTCCCCAGGTGCTACATCCACACATCTGTTAGATCCCTCCAGGGATGGGGACTCCACCCCTACCGTGGGCAGCCCATCAATAATGTGTAACTCTTACAATAATGCATGAAATCCTTTCTTCTTGCAGTAGAGCTTGTTAATTGTGTTCAGCCTGAAAGTGTGAGGTGACTGTGCTTCCTTACTCACAGCTGTTGTGACTTTGCATGCTGTCAGCTCAGCACATTGTAGTTTTATTTTGTACATACACAACCCTAAGCTGAGCTTCTGCACCAGCAGCTCTGACCTCTTTTTAGTGATGACAACCAATAGACAGTATGGATCAAGAAAGGGAATTGAGTGTGCAATGTCAAAGTATTTCTTCAGAGCTCAGCCCAAAGCCATTGAAGAGGAAAATCTTGTTGAGGAAGGCCAAGACACAGAGCTCTTCTCCTGCTTGAATGACTGCTCCATCCAGGAATAAATATTTCTAATTTCTTATAAAACTGGCTGCAATATAGTTTTTGTAAAATCTGTGAAATTTAGTATTTACCTTTGTGCTCTTTTACTCTATTTTAAATTGTATGTACAGCAAAAATGCCTCAGTAGCCAGCTTTAGTCTATTCTGATGAGTTTTCTATGGATTTGATAATTAGTATAAATTTAGGATCATCTGTTCAACCATTTCAGCTTCATTTATAGTAGCCATGACTCCAGTGTCACTTTCTGTGGCCACTGCAGACTTCATCAACTTTTGCATTTTGTTTGTTAATGACAATTTGTAAAACAAGATGGTCATAGTGGGTTTAGTGTCTGCACAGTTACTGGTGGCATTTGTGTTAACCTCTCACTCCTAGAATCTACTGCCTAAGACCATCATGACATAAGTATTTTGTATTTTGGATATCCTACTTTTTTTGTTTTGAACTCATTAATGTCACTTGTCTCTTGAAATTTAACTCTGATGGAGTTCCCTCCCTGTGGCCAGAGATGGGTGTTCCCTATAGCTGGAGGTCAATACTTCTGGCAGAATAGACCTAGACACTGCAGAAAGTGTTTATTCCTTTGTGTCCATCTGACAGGTGAAAGAGGGAGGACAAGCCCTCCATCAGTACCTTCATTCACCTCCCTTAAGATGCAACTTGGCTGTTGAGAGCTGGAAAGGGTTGGAGCTGAATGGCTCCAAAATCTCCACTCTAAGTATCTGCTGTTCAGCAGTATACAGTGCTGGGTTTTGCCTTTTTCCTTCTGGAAGCCCATTGTGGGCCCCATTTTCTCTGAGAAGCACTTACTTCATGGACAGGGCATCCAGATGGGACTCTTGTACAGCCAGGGGTACTGGCTTAATGAATTCTGCTTTGTTTGAAACAGTGATCAATCAAGAGTCAAACCCCAAACTCTAAGGGTGAGACCAAGTCAGATTCCTTGTTTTTCTCACTTCCTAAACCAGCTGTATCCATCCGGATTAGAGACGTTGATTTGATTTTCTTATTTACAAGCAGCAATTTTCTTGTTTTGATTCATGATACCCCCAGAACTGTTGGTGTTATGTTCCAGGATAGCCCCAGGACTGTTTGCAGGAGTAGGTTAATCATTCTGGAGAGTAATTTGCAGTGTTTTGGGATAATGAAGAAGGATGGTCTCACTGGAAAATCACATTATGTTAATTGCTTAATATGTGAGTGTTTCTTACCCCTTTCTGTCTGCATAGAGGGAAAAAAAAAAACAGTTAAGTGGGAATTGAAGCTTTTTAAT
This sequence comes from Aphelocoma coerulescens, assembly GCF_041296385.1. Taxonomy (NCBI): domain Eukaryota; kingdom Metazoa; phylum Chordata; class Aves; order Passeriformes; family Corvidae; genus Aphelocoma; species Aphelocoma coerulescens. The sequence continues at coordinate 921,458 of NC_091028.1, forward strand.
GATTAAGCAAAATGGCTCAAGATATTTTCGTAGTAGTCTAAAACTCCCCCTGAGAAAGACCCCTTTAGATAAACAAAAATTTTAGTGCAAACTTTAGTCCAGCTTCTATAAGTAAGTTACTAAGTCTCCAGCCCTGGGAAGAATCTAGTGACCACACATTTATTCAGTGCATGGCGACAGTGCTGACTCCCAGCAGCTCTGTGTGCCTTCACAATCTCCTGCTGGCATCTGAGCTCTAGGAGCTGACTGGGAGTGTGCTGTTATCCCTGTCCACTGTGGGACACTAAGTCTGTTGCATCTCAAAAATCGTACTTAAATTCTTAATTAGCTCTTAAACTCTTAATAATGCAGGATGGGTTATGCTCAGCTGAAGGATGGTGCCACGTTAGCTTGCTGTGAAGCTGATTGTGTCTATAATTACATCCGTTCTTTAAATCTCCTGAGGGATATTGCTTCTTGGTTTTGTAATGAAAGGAATTTTTAAAAAAATATTCTGTTGATGCTGTTTCCTATGGTTCTTAGGTTTATTTATTAATCACTTACTTGGTGAATTATTTAGGACGCATTCTAAGATGTACCTGGTTGTCCTTTTAAATGCTTCGTGTTCATACATTACTTTATTCTGGAAAGGAGGATAAATGGTTGTGTTTCTGAAAAGAAATTTCTAATTGATTGTAGATAAACCTGGTAATGCTCCTTACATTAGGTTGCTTCATTTATTTTTGTTACAACCCATTTTCAATTTCTAGTAGCTGTGCTAGGCTTCTTCTTGGGCTGGATGTCTGCAGGCTGAGATCATAATCTGCTGATAAAAATCTAACTAGATAAGTAATTAGGTTTTCTCTAATATAATCAGAGATTCTAACTGAGCATGCTGTTTTCCTCTAGAACTGGTCATTCTGCTGAGGTGTTATCCTGAGATAAAGAATGCATCATATTTTTCAGCCTTTTGGAGTAATTTTTAAAATCCACATTATAGGGACTTCAGAAATGCAAACCAAGTACCAAAATTAGGAAAAGCCAGAATAGTATGCTTGAACCTAAATGGGTGAAAGGCAAGAGTCAGAAAGAGCAAGGCTTCTGTCTTGCTGACTCTTACTTATGGTTTTGCTGTTCATAAACATGAGTTCCAACCTAGAGAGCTGGATTCTGTATTAATAAATAATTTTAGAAGAAACCCTTCCTTAGAATTAAAAAAAAAAAATCACTTCAGTCAAACTTTTGGCAATGAATCATGTGTTTCTTTGTTTTGGATGTCACCATTGTCAGCAAAGGTCAGATGTGCTGAGCTGCCATGGAAATCAGCTGGAGCTGTGCCTTGGATACAAAGAGCACTATGGAAGTGCAAAGTACAACCATGCTTCATTTTACAACATGGGCATAGGAGGTCAGCACCTACTGTTAAACAATTCTGAGATAATAGGGACAATAAATAGAAGCACTGTAATTATTTATTGACTGTCAGCATCATGCTATGCCTCCCAAACCTGTGCTCTATTTATAGTCTTCGACATTTAATTTCTTCTGTCGATTTAAACTTGTGGTATTTATATTTTTAGCTCCTTCCAGTATCAATTAGGAAATATACAGAAACACTTTAAAAGTCCTTGTGGAACAAACTAAGCCAAATGTTGGCAGTATCTCAGAGCACCTTTGCATGACTGTGTCACTGAGACCGTGGGAAGGTTTAAAGAGGTGTCTCTGTGATGCAGATGTATTTTGATGGTCTGAATAGTCACTAATTTTTTAAAAGTGAAACAGATCTGAATCTATTTTTTTCTTTTTTGCCTTGTACCCTTTCCACATGATCATGTTGTTTGCAGGTCTTACTGACTTTGCCCTGAAAAGGGAAGTCTTTCCTGCTCTTTTTAAAAAATCTTTGTAAGTAGCCATAGAGCTTTCAGAAACAAGAGTCCTCAGTATGTTCTGTTGCTGGATGAATATCTTAAAAATTATGACTGCATGGATATCTCAAAAATTATTTTGTTTTCACCTCCTGAGAGGCTTTCTGAAGTATGCAATTTATGCTTTTTTCACTTAAAAATAGTAATTTAAGGAAGAGGAAGGGAGCAGGGAAAACCCAATCTGTTTTGGCACAATTAAAATAGTGTTCTGATGTTACAAACTGGTGGAATCTTCCATCCCTTTAGGTATTTTGGAACTTTACCATTCAGCTCATCTAAGTGTGAAACTTCACATTTAAATACTTATTTTGAAAGGCAGACAGATCTTGTCTGGGGAGAGGAGAGTGTGGTTGGTGGGTGTTTTTTATAACAGGTTCAGTCATTACTTTTGGAGTGAAGACATGGCTCCATTTACTATTTTCAACATAAGCAAGTGCTTATGGTTAAGTGATGGGCCCTTGCAAACCCAACATTGAGATCCCTCAGTACAGTGATCAGTTTTAATAGACACAACTGTTTCTGATGAGATATGAGTTGTGTAGATATCACAGTTTGCCTCTTTATAAACCTCAGCAGGGTATTCTGTATTGGCGGCTTTGATAAATGCATTAATCTGAAATTTTCAAAAGCTCCAGAGCCGTTTTCACTCAAAATGCTTTAATTGAATTCAAAGTCTTGGTGGTAAGAGTAACCAAGCTCTGATTGCTGTGACAGTATTTCTGTGCAACACTTGTGTATGTACTGCATTGAAACATGTATCAGGTTCATTTTCCTGTCCCGAATCCTAAGGAGTTTTGCACTTTTCCAAAATGAGTACACAGAATTGTACCTCGACATTAAAATGAGCATTCACTCCAATTTGAAAAGCCATGTCTCTCAGAATTCATCTCTACTGACCTCCATCATTAAATTAGTAGTGTCACTTATTTAAATGTTGCTCATATTTCAGATAGTAGGATGGGAAATCACCAACCCTGAGCTGCCAGCTGCCCGTGCTGCCTCATCTCTGGAACAGCCTGAGCAGTCTATCAGGCAATATATATCATGTGTATAATAAGGTTTGGGGCTTTTTTGAATCTGGTGGTAGTTCCTGTCTTCTCCAGATGCACTTGGCCTCCGTTCTGGGTCTCTGTCTATGGAAATACATATATGTTGACAAATAACACGTCTACAGCACACTCAGCTGCTTGACTCAGCCTGGCTTGCAGACAGCCAAATTTCAGAGAAATTGGAAATTTTGGAGACATTGGAACTTTGTGTAAATACAGTGCACATGGGCATTAAGGGGAACAGCTGCCTCTGTAGCAAACCTCAGCTCCTCATTCCCACCCTGAGCAGCATTCTGCCTCAGCCACCAAATGTCCCTGTATCTATGTGTGTGCACCAATCATCCATCCAGGCTGGACAAATGTTTACCTGGGGTTCCTGTGGCAGTCATGTAGCTGCTCCTGATGCCGTGCCTCTCCCTGGCATGGGTTACACTCCTTGTTAGAACTGAATTCCCACGAGCAATCCAGCTCTGAGCATCAGAAATTGACACACATGTCCTGCTGTTGAAATTTTCCTTATGTCTCCTGCAGCCCTGAAGAACCCAGTGAGGTTTTATATCTTTTAAACCCCTCCCTATTCCTGCATTTCCACATTGTTTCTAATGTTCTTTAGACAAAAAGGGACAAACTGTGACGTCAGCTGATGAATAAATCATCTCCCGTGCCCATCCAGAGATAGCCTCAGAGCACGGCAGAACTTAAGGGTGTATTTGTACCCTGAAGTGTGGTTAAAAATACCTAAGTTGATTCCAAGTAATCTGGTGTGTTCATGCAGTATTCCTGGCATGGTACTGGGCCAGGACCTAGGTGGCTTTGAGAAGGGTTGGCTCTGAGAGGCATCCCTGGTGGTGTAGCTGTGTGTTCTTGCCACTCGAGGTAGCTCCCGTGTCCCTGTGTGGAGCTGCATCGCTGGGTGTGCTGCGCTCGCCCACCTGTGACATGGGCACAAAGCTCCTTGTTGACTACTCATGACATCCTGTCTTACCCCAGCTCTTACTGAGGCTGTGCTTCTACTGCCTGTGGGCTGTTTCTGAAGCATTAAGAGATGCAGGCAAGAGCATAATCTTCCAGAATTTTGCAACAGCTCTGAAACTGCAGCTCCATAATCTTTGTCAAATGTCTTTGCCTACACTCAGGTGACAGGAGAGTTAGGCTACTTGGCCAGGATTCCTTAAAGTGTTTGAAGAAGGGCTATACAATCTGAGTTCTCAGTGAAGCATTTAAGTTTGTAGCACTCAGTGGTTTGTCCAAGTTATAAAAGCTTAGATTGATGTCCTTGTAGCTGGGCTGATTCTCAGCATAGGTGAAGGTTTCAGATCTGAGAGTTTATTACCACTAAAAAGGAGCCATCTCACCTGTCCTTACACCTTTATCACTTAGCTTGTGTTAGCAGCAGCACTTGTTGGACTCTGATACCACTGCCTAATCCAATGGAAAAATATCCACCAAAAAACCCATCTCATCCCCATGTCCAAAACTTCCACCCTAACCTGGGGATTCTTTTGCTGTTAGTCATCTGAACCATCACAGAAGCTTTTCAGCATCACAGGTGGTTGAAAGAGAGGTACAGGGCTCCACAGCAGGAGGATGAGAAAGAGAAAGGTTGGTAAAGACAACCAAAAGGGCCTGGGATCTCCACTTCCAGGAAAGTGAGGTTGAAGGACAAGAGTTGAAGTGCTTTCCCATGGGATCAGTTGCCCACACTTCTGATGTTGTGCCTTGCAGAAATAGTTCACATTGCAACACTTCCTTTCCCTGTATTTTTAATATAATTTACTCCTGTCTGTGGATTTCTTTTGGGGTTTTTTTGCCATTTCTAGGAAGAAATCCCTCCCTTTGAGGTTGGTGAGGCCCTGGCACAGGTTTGCCCAGAGAAGCTGTGGCTGCCCCATCTGCCTGGAAGTGTCCAAGGCCAAGTTGGACTGAGCTTGGAGCAACTTGGGATAATGGAATGTGTCCCTGCCCATGGCAGGGGGTGGGACGAGATGGACTTGAAGGTTCTTTCCAGCCCAAACCATTCCATGATTCTGTGATTCCAATGGGAGAAAGAGCAGGCAGAGAAAGTCAGTGAAAAGCAGGTTCTAAGAATGTACTTCTCTGCCAGGGAAGAAGCCAGCTTACAGTAGTGCCTGTAATTGGCTGCTAGTTACACATGGCTTGTACAGGAGTCTTCTCTTCCCAAAGAGCTTACAGCTTTTCTGTTGAACTGTGAGATAAATAGCTTGCCTCTCAAATATGTATGTCTGTAGGTGTATAAATACATTGTTTTTTATGAGCCAGATCATGGCCTCTTTTGCGTTGCTTTTGGCAGAACAGGTTTTCTGTGTTCTACAAATGGCATCCAAAATACTTTGTGGTAACTCAGCATTGAGGAAGGTGGTTTTTCCTTCATAAATTTATTTTTAGATGTATGTATATATATGCATATGTATACACACACACACACACCTTCCCTGCACGTCTGTGATTCATCTACAACTGACAGATGAGGATTGCCATAGGTATTACTAAAATAATGTGTGATTTCTTCTTAGAGAAATTCTTTAGAATGACAAATCCATGGATGCAGAATCAGGCTCATACTGACCATGTGTACATCCATGGAAACAAAATTGTCTTAAAAATAAATGACACAGTTGTGTTTCCTACTGGGTTTGTCACGACACAGCTGCAGAGGGGGGATTTTCCTTTAAGTGCTTTATCAAGATTCAGAATGGACCTTGGCTTACTATTTGCTTCCATATTAAGTAGGGAATGGATGCTTTACTCCTATACAGATCAAGTCTCTGGGCTTGAAAAGCCTCCTTTAAATTAGAATTAGTGGTTGTCAGATAATTCTTCTGAGCACTTCATCATGCTATAATTATTACTTGGAAATTTTCCAATTTTCTGTCACATTATCCTTCTATTTGACATCAGAAACTGCTGCCCAGACAGTTCTGCTGTGCAACTAATACCTCTCATCTGTAGGCACCATACACCTTCTGGCCTGCACACAGCAAGAAATACAAGCTTGTGTGGTAAAAATGCTGCAGGAGCCAAATTCACTGTGCAGGAGCTTGTTCCAGTGTGGAGTACATAACGTACTTTTACAATTTGTGAATGGTACACATGTTCTTCGAGTTAGAATATGGCTTATCAGTATTAATTGGGGAAGTGATTCCAGAGATGAAGCTGCAGATACACATCAAGGAACTTCTCCCACAGTCTAATCCTTTTTATAACCATTTATTGTTATGAAAGTTCTTTCAGTTAAAAAGTCTTGAAAGGGTAAGGACTTTAAAACCTTTGAGAAATTTTCTGTTTGTGATTTATGCAGGCTCAGTATTAGCAAATGTACAAAAAATGTTTCTGCATAATTTTATTGGAAAGTATGATCTGGAATGGGTTCACATTAAAGCATTTTTAAAAGAAATTCCTCTAATATTTCTTTGGTTTCTCTCCAGAGGGATCTAAGAAACTCCAAGGACCAATTTCAAACCATGAAAAAAATCTGGTTTGAAATCATGTATGTTATTGATGCTGCCAGCCATCCCTCAGAGGTGCCAGAGCTGTTTATGAGCATCCTTAAAATCTTGGGAAAGTCCTGTGGTCTGTTGAAGCATGGACTTTATAGCCATTTGTTCTGTTAAATTCCATGCCTTGAAGGGTGCAGCAGAAGCACTGATTCCCCTTCGAATGGCTGCTCACAGCCTGGCTGCTGGGATTGGTGGGGGGGGTTTGGGGGAGAAACTTTTTGGCACCAGGGTAGTTGTGGTCCCAGACACGGTGTCTGCAGGTATTTTGGACAGTCTTTAAGGTCCCTTCCAACCCAAGCCTCTCTGTGATCCTATTCCAGCGCAGTTCTGCTCTGGGGGAGCAGGGTTGCACCATGAATGCAATGAATGTGATACATAAGGTTTATTATTTATTAATCAGTTCTGTAATTCTCATGTTATCCAATACTTTTCCCAAGCTCGGTGTAAGCTATTTGTGTTCTTCAGATCCCACAAGTCTGTGAAAGTGCAAAATGAAAAATACACCATGGGTAATGATTTGTGTAGTCACCAAGTTGTATATTACTTGTATTTTTTCACCAAGAAGAACAGTTACACGTTTTAAGACCTTTCTCAATTTTACATGTTTTACCACAACTATTTCTGTCTTTTCTGCTCCTGGGATTTCCAGCATAAGCAAACAGAAGGGAGAAATAACTCAACATGTTGCAATATCAACATTGCAGTATCTTTTCAAGATTGGGGTTTTTTTTAGTTTTAGGGTATTCAGACAAACCGTGGTTGCTGTTGTACTGAGGAGGAAGGGATATCTTACAGCAGGAGCCCAGGAGGGAGAGGTGAGCTCAAGATGTCTCAGAACTTTAGACTTACACTTCACAGATTGTTTTATCAAAGCAGATCGATTCCTGGGCTGTATAAACCAGGCAGCACAATGCAGATTGCTGGTTTTGAGGGGGGAGGAGGAGTTTAGTTCATCACTGGTGAACATCATGCTTCTTATTTTCTGAAATTAATTTATTTGGGAATGAATGTGAAGAGATGTTTAGATTAAGATGGATAACAATGATTTCAGGGTTAGGCCATTGAACTCCTGGGGACCAGGTGCACCCTATCTGTCGCGATCTCATGTCTGCAGAGAAGATAAGAGACTGTACTTACATTTGACAGTGCTGCGTGACTCCTGGAACCCAGCCGATTCTGAACCCCATCCCAGGGCTTCACATTCCTGTTCCTCCCCTTGCCCATGCCTGGCACTGGTGCTTGCACCCCCTCTGCTCCGCTCTGCCAGCCAGCACAATCTCCAGAGCCCCACACTGCGCTTGCGCCCGTCCTCCAGCGTTTGGTACACCCAGTTGGGGGTAAAGGCAGCCGCGTTGTTAAGGATGAGTGAGACCAGGGCTACCAACACAGCTGTGGCTACCAGTTTCTGGACAGTCATATCTGACTGTCAGCTTGCTGCCAGTCTCTAATTGCAGACGACACGAGGTCCCAGTCAGCTGCAGCACATTGAAATTGGGCTGGGAACAGGCGGCTGCGCTGGGGTGTTACGAGGGGCTAGAGGACATCACCGTTCATTCTTGAAGTCAACTCCAGAGAGGTTTCTGACCAAGGAAATGAGAATTTTGTGAGGTAGATAGGAGAATTCCATAAAATAAGAACACAAAGAAGCTTTTTTAGGTCCTTCCCAGCGCTGACTTATCCACCTTCTTGCACTTTGATAAGTAATGCCAGTCCCGTGGTGAACTGGATGACAGGGAGGTCCATTCCGTGTTGGATGGGGCGAATCCAGACAGAATCCAGTCTCGGGGCAGGAGAGCCTGAGCTGAGGTGGGACAGAGGTGGGATGGGATGCTCGCCGTAGCCTGCCGAGCACCGGGTCCACCAAGCCAACCAGTGCTGCTCCAAAAGCCTGGGTTTGGGTACAAACTTCAGAATATCCTGCAAACGGTGACAGATGGCATCCTCTCAAAGCCAAGCCGAGCCAGAGGGGAATGTGGTCATCGCAAAGGTGGTCTGCAAGTCTGGAGTATCTCGAGGAGATTGCTCTGCTGTGTCCCTCTCCGAAGAGCCGAGCTGTGAGTGCCGGGACGAGAACAGCCACTGCGGTGAGGAAAAGGCCCCCCCACCTCCCCACCAAGAGGAAATGGCTGTTTTTGTGGCTCGTTTTGGTGAGCCTCAGGGCGTAGTCGACTGCAAAAAAAAAAAAAAAGAGCCACTGCCACGGCAGTCAAACATTAACAGGATGTGTTTCCTGAAAGGAAAAGACTATGGAGACTTCTAAAGTTGTCCCTCCTCCCCTCGGAGAGCCCCCTCCCCGCCTCACGCCTCCTTTCCTCGCCGCTGCCCCCAGCAGGGCTGCCAGGACCGGCAGCGTCTCGGGGAGCCCGAGGAGCACAGCGGAGCTCCTCGGGAAAAGGAGAGAAGGAAATCCCAGCGTCAGCCCTCGGAGCATCAGTTCTGTGGAAGCGGATTGAGGAGGCGGATTTTGAAATACCTTCTACTGGAAGCAAAACAATATTGGGGTTCGCTGCTGGACAGCGCGACGAAAGCGCTGCGGGGGTGCCCCGATGTCCGCGTCCTCTCTGCACCCTAGGAGGGACCGTGGCAGATAAATAGGGAGTATAAAATCTCGAGATTTTCAACCCGATAACAAAACAGTTTGGGGGTGTCTGCAAAGGCAGGGGCAAGTGTTGGGGTGTGAGTGAGGTTGAGAGTCACTCCACGGTGCCGGTGCGGGGCCCACAGCCCGAGCCCGAGTCCCGGCGTGCTGGGAGCGCTGGCGGCCCCGCTCGGTGCCCAGGGCCTGGAAACGCTGCTGCCATGTGCGCGATGGCATGTCCCTGCTCTGACAAACAGGTTAAAGAGAGTTGTTGAGGGCATTCCAAACTGTCCTTGAACCTGGCTCTTTCCAGACTGGCTCTCCAGAGGGCTGTTCGCTGTTCCCATCAGCTGCCTCGGCAGCACCGGGACGAGGACAGGGATTCTGGTGGGGCCGGGCGGTACTGCCTGGGGTCCTGCCCTTCTGAGCTGAGCCGGGCACAGCTCTTCAGGCTGCCCAAATACCGCAGGGGTGCAGCGCTGCCTCGTACGCAGCGAGCTGAAGGCACCACACCCGGCCAGCGCTGAGGAGACCTGGCACAGACCTGCCTCGCCAGGCGCCGCCGCACCTGAAGGGCTGGCATGGGAGTTCACATCCCTGTAATCAATAACATTAGATTAGAAACTGATTTAATTTTATAGTGGCTCCGTCTTACCAGGCAAGAGGCTTTGCCCCTAACCATCTGATAACACAGAAGCAAACCAGTCTGAAATTTTTTGCAAGGCAACATTTTATTTTCAAGACTTGTTGGTGAGAGAAGGGGGGAAAATTCCAATAAAGCTATATGCTCCTATCATTAGTTTTCAGCTACTGATATTGAATGTACTAACCTGGCTATGAACTCAACCCTCCTCTATGTGCTCTGATAATTTTTAAACAAATTCAGCTTTAAGTACTTCGAGCAACTTCATCCCTTGAGAGCATGATAGCATCTTTGGTTTTTCTTTTTCCCTGTGATTGGTCATGTTTCTGTACATTTCCGGTTTTAGAACTTTCAGTATAAACACACCGATGTCTGTCATTCTTCAAAGAAATTTCCTACCAGCAATGACCATATTTGCATATTTTGAACTCCTTGGGTCATTTGCTGTTATGTTTCTGTGTTTATCATAAGCCAGGGATTCAGCAGCAAGGGAGATGATTTTTATATACAGATAATGCCAGGAGAGATTTATCTTTAGGAAAAAGTCACACACCTGCTTCTGCCTCTCCCCATTTGATTTCTGTGATTTGATGAAGTCTGAGTGTGTATTTTCAGCAGGGCCCAAGCTTCCTTCTCATGTAACATTTTCAAAAATAGCAATCATATTTTACAAAGGCTAAACAAATCAGTCTAATCATAGAATCATAAAGATTGGAGAAGATAAAGTCCAACCATTGCCCCAGCCACAGACTCATGTCCCCAAGTGCTACATCCACACAGCTTTTAAATCCCTTCAGGGATGGTGACTCCACCACTGTCCTGGGCAGCTGTGCCAGTGCCTGACCACCCTTTCCATGAAGAAATTTTCCCTAATATCCAATTTAAACAGTATGGGAATCCTGATCCTTAATAAAAAACAACCTTAGTGAATGCTTCTCTGCTGACAAACAGGCTGTAGGATGTGCATTTTGCAGCACTCATTGCATTCTGTGGGGCACAGGGGTTTGTGTCATACAACCCACATGGAGCAATCTCTTGGTGTTGGTTTTACGAGGGTAAATTTGGAACAAAGCTATGTATTCAATGGGATATTATAGATATATTCTGTAAAGCTGCTTTATCAAATGCTCTGTTTCTGCCAGGGAAGAGTTTTTAGGAGTAGCCTCATCAGCTTTCAGTGTTTGGATCATCCATGAAAAATGCCTGACTTTTTTTAGAGTAGCTCATATAATATCATTAACACTATCAAGAGTTTCATTGAACCGTTACAGCTTTTCATCTATTACTTAGTTCCTTGTTTTAGTCCCATGGAAAGATACAACCAGAATCCCATAAATGCATTTTAAAAGCATCAAACCTAATTTAGCTACGTCAGATAAAACCTCATTTTCTCAAGTCCTTAGAGTTTTCCAGTCTAGTGGAAGGTGTCCCTGCCCATGTCAGGGGTTTGGAACAAGATGGTTTTTAATGTCCCTTCCTACCCAAACTATTCTGTGGTTCTGTGATTATCTATAATATAACATTATAGGATGCAATATTAATTTGTTATATATAATGTTTATATTATAGGGTCCAGTTCAACAAAGTGGGGCCCAAATTGAGAAGAGAGGTTTTTTTTACCCTGATCCTGATCAATGTTCGTTTTCCAAATATGGCCCATTAATAGAGGGAGAAAAGATTTTTCAGTGAGATGCTTCAGACATATAAATCTCCAGCACCTCTAAATAATACTCCATTTTTTTCTTTCAACTTTCATGCTAAATAGGCAATGAAAAATATATGGGAACAGAAGGGTTTGTGAGATCAGACTGTGGATGCTGTAAACACAGTTCACACAAAAAAACAGATGTGAAGGGTCAGATACAAAGTGAGGAAACTTCCATCAAATATGTGGTAAAATTTGTGTCCGCTCTTAAAAGGCGTCAACATTTGTTTCCCAAATCCCTGGCACTGTGGATGTGGCCTGGAGCCTGGGGAGCTCAGGGTGCAGCAGTGGATGGTGCATCCCTGTGCCTGGTGGGGGGCTTGGGGCTCTCAGGCTGCTCGGGATGCCTTCCCATGGCTCTGCTCCCACTGCTGCTGCGCCTGGGCTTCATTAAGTTTCCAGCTTCAGCTGATGAAGTGCAGATGTGAGAGGCTTTCCAAGGGGGATGAAAGGAGGAGGAGGGGAGGAACAGGAAATTCCTGGAGTCAGAGTTGGGGGCAGGGAAAAATATTACTTGGCATTTTATATGGACAGCAGAGCCAGGCCTGGAAAGGAGGGTTGCTGCCTTTTAGGGATGCATGGACAGATTCATCTTTCTTGCTACACTAGCAGCTGTTGGGAGATAAACTGTAGTTTTCCCTGGGATTTAAGTGAATCGGTTCAGCACCTCCTGTTTGTTCACCAGACCCACATCCATCTGCCCACATTTCTGAGGGTCAGCATAACTTGCCTTGGTGGTGGAGGTGTGTGCCTGCCAGGGAGGTTGTGCATCTCAAGGCTGAGGTTGGTCTTCTTGAAACACAGAGAGACATGGAAGTGGGTTGTGGGTGCTCCCAGGATCCCCTCCCCTCCTCTTCCCTACCCTTTCCTCTCCATGTACCTTATCAGAGCACTGTCCCTCTCGTGAAGGGTGTGTCTGCTGGAAAGAACCAGTCTCTGCTGCAGCTGCATGGGGACCATGGCTGTTGCTGTGCCCTGTGCAGCTGCTAACCAAACCCAGCGGGGTATGGGAACTCCTCTGGGCAGAGCAAGGCTGGGTTCCTTAAGTGAAGCACTCCTTCAGGTGTTTCTGCAGGGCAGAAGCAGGAGAAGGAGTGGTCAGAGGGAGTCAGTTGTCTCACATGCCATGGGTTCTTGTGCTGGTGAGCTGCTCTGATCGTGTCTGTCATGATGCCAGGATGATTTTTTGCCTTTTCTTTTATACCTCTTTTATATACCTTTTTATAGCTTTTTGTATTCTTAGTGTTTTTTAGCTTACATTCTTAGACTTACTTTGTTAAGTTAAGAGACTAAACATCTTAGAAGCTTCATAGCTAGGGATCATTGTGCCCCAGAGCCCAAGGTCCTCTCCAGAACACATTCTGTAAACCAAGATAGAACCATCCAGGAGAAGGCTCCTTGGGGAGGGGGGCTCACTCGAGCCTCTCATTGGGGAATCTTTGATAGATCTGCTAATTGGTAAGACCTATAATGTTATACCAGATCTTCGGGGGGGGGGGGGGGGGGGCATTTTTCAGGGTTCGTTTCGATGCATATGACCTGGATGTGTGCACCTAAGGATCCTTAAAATACCAAGGTAAAATCCTTTTTTTCCCTTCTAACCGTGTTTGACTCTTGATTTTAAGACCAGGAAAAGGCATCACTCAGAATCTTAGAAACATGGAATGGTTTGGGTTGGAAAGGACCTTAAGGACCATCTAGTACCAACTCTCTGCCATGGGCAGGGACACCTTTCTTTGGTGTTCCTCTTGTCTCTTGCTGTGGTCCCTGTGCTGGGTGAGTCCATGCAAGCTGTGCTCTGCTGTGAACACTCCCAAATTCAGTGTCTTTGGTGCAGTTTGAGCCTGGTGTGCTCACCGCCTGCCCAGCTGGTGTGGCAGAAGGCACTGTCTGCCAGAACAAAACCAACTGCAGAGCACATCAACTGCAGATGTTTCTCCCTCAGGGTTTGTTGCTGCCCCCAGCGTACCCACAGCTGGAGCCTCTCAGGTTCATTTCTCAGGTTTGGAGTGGAGAAGAAAGAGGTGGGATGGAAGAACTCCAGCTCCTCAGGGCAGAGGTACCTGGGTGCCCACATGGCCCACAGGCAGGTGCATGGGGGACAAGAGCCCCCAAAGAGGAGCTCTAGGGGCAGTTGCTCCTGCTCAGCAGCTCCTGCTGAACTGTTGCCATCCAGGAAAGCACAACACAGATGAGAGATGATGAGCAACATCTCCTAAATCCTGCTGTGACTCTCTGCACGCTGTTATCTTTTAACTTTGTACTTTAAAATACATTGTGTAGTCTATTTCCTCTCAAAAATTTCCACTCCCTGTAGTCTAAATAAGAATTCTCATCCGCTCGCCTGTTTGAGCCCATGAACTCTCATCTTCCTGCATGGAGGGACTTGAGAGCTGTCAGAGCTCTGAAAAATAAAGACTTTGATTTCCTTTCAGAAACTCACTGTTAGTCAGCTTGACAAAGCCCAGCACAGACGTGCGTTCCTTCACCCAGAGCCAGCTGGCTGTTGCCAGCTTCTTCTGGCACACTGCAGAACTTGGAAAATGTACTTCTCCTCATGTGCTGTGAAGCCCAGTTGTGCCCAGGCACAGCCTTGAGCAGCTTTTCCTAAGGACAGAACTCAACTGGCTGTGTTGATCAAAGCCGGGTGAACATGACTAACCCCATGATAATCATGTCAATGTTCTTAAAAGGTGTTTTTCCCTCCTTTCCCAGTTCCAGATACAGATAGTGTCTGGAATAAAAGAGAAACCAGTTCCAACTTTTTGGAAATTAGGAAGGTCACATCTGCTGACACAAGCAGAATTTCTGTATTGAGTGGTGATGGATCTTCTGTCAGGCCCTTCCAGGTCTGAAATGACCGTGCTTTATTTCAATGTTCCTTTTGGCTTCTCAGCTGGGGAGCTTGGGCATGTGAGAGAAGAGCATGAGGAGGCTGTATTTGAATACTACTCAGTTGTAAGAAAGGTGGCACTCAGACATGCATTTTTGCTTTTTTAAACCAGAAAAACTTCTGATCTTTCTGAAATTTGTCCCTGATTTATTGCTTCTGTTCCTTTTTTATTTTCTCTATACTGTTTGTCCTCGGTGAAGTCTATATCACTTATTTATGTTGATTACGACCTGAAACCTTTATACAAGTTGCACTGCAAGTAAAAGATGCTCTAATTCTAAAGCAAATTCTGCAAAGAATTTTTCCTGTGCCTTTTCTTAGTGTATGTGCTGGAGAGCACGTCAGGGTTCACCTGTTCCGCTGCTTCCCGGTTAGTCACTTTCCCCTGTTTGTGCAGGGCTTTCCCACAGCCACTGGAAACAGAAAAACATTTTAATCATAGGAAAACTGGAAGGGAATTTGGTGGCAGGACGTAAAGTGCCATTCTATTCTATTATTTTCTGGTTTTTTTCCTGCTTTTAAAATTTAGATCTTTACTTTGTACTGTGGTGGTGCCTGAGAACTGCACAGACTTCTGCTGAGGGTGATGTAGAAATAAACCCTTATTTTGAATGCTTATGGTTTTTATTAGTCAAACATATTGCATGAAATTCTGAAGAGCCTCAAATGTGAATAGAATCTGTGAAAATCTTTGCTTGTCCTGCTCTGTGATGGTCAGTTCTGTCATGGTCCTTCTGCTGAGCAATTCTGCTAGCCATTCCAGCCAGGAGCACGGTCCTCAGCCTGTCCTGCCTTGCCTGGGCAGGGGACTTTGCAGTGTTAACTGTGAGCTCATAGACCAGAGGAGTTCTTGTTCTGAGCATCACAAAGCTTTTCTTTTTGCCCATTTTATGCAAGTTTTAAATTAGAACATGTTTGTTTGGTAATTTGTTTCCTACACATCATTCCCTGTTACTGAGTAAAACAACTGGGCTCCCAACAGCTGTTCAGTATTTAAACTACTCCAGACTGCAGCAGGACATTTCCAGTGCGAGGCTAAGACTTTTCTCATAATTTTAATTTTGATTTCTGAACATCAGTGTGGGAGTATTGTGACTGTCTATAGGCTGCAGCTACAGCTGGATGGGCACATGATCAATGTTTATGTGCAAACATAGAATCACAGACTGGTTTGGGTGGGAAGGGACCTTAAAGACCATCTAGTTCTACCCACCCCTGCCATGGGCAGGGACACCTTCCACTACCCCAGGCTGCTCCAACCCCGTCCAGCCTGGCCTTGGACACTGCCAGGGATCCAGAGGCAGCCACAGCTGCTCTGGGCACCCTGTGCCAGGGCCTGCCCACCCTCACAGGGAAGAATTTCTTCCTAATATCCAATCTGAATCTCCCCTTTTTCAATTTAAAGCCATTCCCTCTTGTCCTGTCCCTCTGGGCCCTTGTCCTAAGTCCTCCTCCAGCTCTCCTGGAGCCCCTTTGGGCACTGGAAGGGGCCCTTAAGTTCTCCTCAGAGCCTTCTCTTCTCAAGGCTGTACACCCCCAGCTCTCTCAGCCTGTCTCCAGAGCAGAGGTGTCACTGCTGTTCTTTAGACATTGGTGTAAATCAAATCCCACAAGATTTCCTTAAGGTTGGGGTCATTCAGCTCAAGAACTGACCTTTGTGTGTGAACCTGCTTCTGTTCCTCTTCAGTCTTCACACAGCAACTGGAGTGTCTGTTACACTCACCCCATTCCCAACGTCCTGATGTTTTCCCCTTTCACACTCTCTCTCCTCCCACCTCACCTGCCTTCCAGGTGACACAGTAACAGCTCTCCTTTTCTTTCCCATTTCCTGCAGTGAGGCTGTCTGGGAGAACATGGCTCGCATGTGTGTGAAGACTCAGAGGCTCGATGTTGCCAAAATTTGCCTGGGGCACATGGGTCATGCAAGAGGAGCCAAGGCACTTCGGGAGGCTGAGCAAGAGCCAGAGCAGAAGGCCAGGGTGGCTGTGCTGGCCATCCAGCTGGGCATGCTGGTAAATCCCACAGCCAAGCTGTGAAGTGTTTATATCAGACTGTGAAAAATGACCGAGTCAAAGACTGCTGACTGAAGGAAATATCTTTTAAAGATGGTTTATATGTGAAACATTTAACAAAAACCTGCTTTCTTGGGGCATAAGCCTCTTCCAAGCTTAATCATTCTAGGTTTCACTGGATTTAAAAAAGGCTATATTTTATTATAGTTAAAATGTTTCAACAAACATGTTTTATGCTCTGATATAGGAAACACAAATTCCATTTTGAAATTAATTGTTTCCATTGTGAAAGGCTAGAGCTGTGTGCTGTCACAGAGTGAGGGCTGACCTGAGGTTGTTGAAGGAGTTTAGGCAAAATAGACTTTTTCTGCAGGTCTGGAGAGCTCTGGTCAGTCACATTCATTGCCTGTGCTGTCCCAGGGATGCCTAGTCACCCAGATTTCTATCCTGACTGCTCCCATTGTGTGAGAAGGATCTTGGCTGGACCTGGCTCAGCCAGAAGACAAGGTCTGGCTGTTCCCCACAGTTGGTATGCAGCAACTCCATCTGGAGCCCAAACTGGCAGCAAATGCACTCCAAAGTGGCCCTTGTATCTTGTATCTGACTTCAGTCCCCTTGACTGCCAAGAGAACTGAGATCTAAGCTGGGTTTGAGACCAGCATTGTCATGTGGATTGAAAATTGACTGGTGCTAGTTAGAGGTGTGTATTCCACTAATTTAATGTCTTCAGCAAGGATCCATAAGAAAACCAGAAGTTTTTGGTTAGGAAACCATATAAGAGATCCAGGCACATGATCTGTCAGAGGGAAAAACTGGGAAAAATTTTATGAAATAACCCACAGTCTATAGGAAATACTGAATTAGATAAAAAATAGCAAGGTGCCATGGCAGCAAGAATCAGTTTGGGGCAATGTTTGAGGAGACACCACATCCTGGGGCCTGGATTTGATAACTCCTGTCTGTGTATTCAGGGCAGCTACAGCTGGAATGATGACTTCCACCCTTTAAGTATCTCATTACCAGGAAAAAAGTTGGAAAACGTGCAGAGAAAATCAGTGCAAATTGCTCAGCTCTTGGAAAGATTTCACAGACAAGGAAGTCTTGGAAATGGCCAAATAATTAGAATTTGGCTTGAAAAGGTACTTAGCAGTCTACAGTTATTTGATGAGTATGAGAGAGAGAGACAGAGACAGAGACACAGAGAGAGAGACAGAGAGTAACTATTCTGAGTTAAAGGTAAGGAAAAAAGGAAAATTCAAGCTAAATGTTTGTAAAGGCTTCCTGGCAGAGAAAGCAATGAGGCTGAAAAGTGTCAGTGCTTCTTCTCTTGAATATTTAGGTCTGTTTGGAAAGGTGGAAGGGACCTACAGCAAAACAAATGCAGTTCTACTGCTTTTTTCCATCTCGTACAGAATCCTAGGGCAGGCATCTTCCTTTTCCACTTTCTGTGCTTTTTTAAATTTGAAACAATAAGAGACAGAAAGTATTTTTCTGTCTTGGACAGATAATCTCAATTTACTAAATATAGTGTTCAGCTGGACAGCAGTTGGGTGGAGCAGGAAAATGCTCCTTCCACGGGAGCTAGTACCTCTCAGAGCATAAAAATAATAGTTCCATATTTGCTCACCCTTGCGTCAGCATCAGCAAAACCCTCCTGTTCTAATTCTGTAATAAATTATTAACATTTATTCCCAGGAATTGAGCTCAGTTTTCCACGAACTGAGCATTGCTGCCTCTGAGACCTGCTGGGAGGTCACAGGGCTTCCCTGGCTTGCAGCACCTTAATTCCCAAACCCTGAGTGCCAGGATCTTCTCCTAAGCCTCACCCCTGGGTGGGCAGCATGGTCAGTAGCTGTACCCCCAACTAAGCATGTCTCTGTTTTTGGTGACTCACTCTCCTGACGACAGCATTTGATCATTGGTGACTTGCTTGTGTCCCCCCCCTCCCTCCCAGTCAATCCTGTACAATAAATGTCAGGATCTGAGTGCTTTCCTTGTTTTTACATAACCACCCTGTTTCCCAATAACGTGCTATTCCAGGCTACATTTATTTAGTTGCTTAAACCCCCTGCCTGAATGATTTTTGCTTTAATTGCATTGCAATGCCCTGCACTAATAAACTGCTCCGAGGTGCAGTGCCTGGCGTGACTGACGCAGCGCAGTTGGGCTGACGGGGATTTTGGGTGTTCCTCTCCCAGGAGGATGCAGAGCAGCTGTACAAGGCTTGCAAACGGTATGACCTCTTGAACAAGTTCTACCAGGCCTCCAACCAGTGGCAGAAAGCCATCGAAACGGCCGAGGCTCACGACAGGGTTCACCTGCGCACCACCCACTACAACTACGCGAAGCACCTGGAGGCAACCGGGCAGCAGAGCCTGGCACTCACCCAGTAAGCACCAGCTGGGGGTACCTGGGGGACTGGGACCCTCTTTCTCCTGTGGAGACAGGTGAAGGAGGATGTCTAAAGATGACCAGTAAAAATTAATTAAAGTTTTTTCCTGTTTCTAGTGCCTTCTGTCTCACAGAGTAAAAGCATTCCCAGTGACACCTTCCAGCACCCTCTCACGCAAATAATGTGCAGTGTCGAAAAGATCAAGAGTTTGTCAGGGACAGTAGCTAAACCCCACTCATATCCAGTCCCATGTTTGTCTCTGGAAGACCACTGCCATCTTTTCCTTCCTTTTCCATGACAAGAACAATTATTTGTTTTCCCAAGAGTCTCAGACACAACTGCTGGAGCAGAATTTAGTTTGACTTGGTTGCCTCTGGTGCCTGGTCCTCTCCTGTGACTGCTGAGTCCCATGAGAAGTTAGAGGAGGGTATTTTTGATGTCTTGTATTTCTTGTTTGAGATCTTGTTTTCATATGAGTTTTCCAATATGAAAGTTCCCATCATCATCATCCAATAAGGTCAACTCTGTTCAGAATCAAAGCAGAGCTCTGCTGTGCTCGGGCAGACCCAGTGATGGCCATGGTGGGCAGTGGGGTGAGGAGAGGTGGGTGCTAGGGTAAGGGCTGTGAGCTCCCAGCAGTGGCAGAGGCTGATGTTGCAGTAGGTGGTACAATGTGGAGCCTGGGGCATTTGTGACTTTGTCCAGCCAGGTGTGCTTGATGCTTGGGGAACTTTGGACCATCACTGGTGCTTTTGAAGTATTTCCTGTGCTGTGAAGATCACACCTCCCTCATTCCAAGTGCCTGGCAGTACCACTGAACTTTTAATTTTTGGTGGTGCTGGTGGACTGCAACTGGTCTTACAGTGAACTTACTTATACAACTGAAGCAGTTCTTCCTAGTGGTGTCAGTTGATGGCTGGCAAACAAGATTAAATGGATGTTTTACACAGAAAGAGCTAATAAGGAGGTTGTCATTTCACATCTAATATGTTCTTCTTCTCTACAGCTATGAGAAGTCAGACACACACAGGTTTGAGGTACCTCGAATGCTCTCTGAAGACTTACAAGCCCTGGAGAACTATGTCAACAAGATGAAAGACAAGTCAGTGTTGTGCTTGTTCCTTCTACATGGGGCTGTCAGGTCTGACATACAACTCGTGATGAGAGCAAGGATGAAGCAGTGTGAATCCTCTCAGTCCCATTCAGCCCCTGCCTTATCCACTATGACCCTCCTACAGCTTTTCAGGTTTATGCTGCACTTGCTCAAGAACTGCCACTTTGGTTATCCAGGCTGACCTCCTGTATAGTGCAGACCTTGGGAGTGTCACACTTGGGTTGGGGTAGAGCATGTGTTCTAAAAAATGTGCTCGGTCTTTAGTTCAAGCTCTCTAAGAGTGAAAAACGCAGCCTCTGGCAGTTCTTGTTGCTGCAGTTAATATTGTTGCTTTTCCAGGAGCCTGTGGAAGTGGTGGGCACAGTACTTGGAGAGCCAGTCAGACATGGAATCTGCATTAAAATACTATGCACTAGCTCAGGATTATTTTTCCCTAGTCCGTGTCCACTGCTTTCAAGGCAACATTCAGAAGGTAAGGCAGCCTGCTCCCATCTGCTTCCTGAGTTCTCATTCCTGGGGGGAGCATGGACACCAAGTAAAGCTGTACAATTCCCTCTGCAGGCTGCTGAAATAGCAAACGAAACGGGGAATGGGGCAGCCTCCTATCACCTGGCACGCCAGTACGAGAGCCAGGAGGACATCAAGCAGGCCGTGCACTTCTACAGCCGGGCCCAGGCGTTCAACAACGCCATCCGCTTGTGCAAGGTGCGCAGAGAGCTGCAGTGTGCCCACATGCACGGGGTTCTGCCCTTTGGCAGCACATAGTGAAGGTGCTACAGGGTGTTTGTGCCTATTCTTTCCTGAGCACTGCCTGCTCATGGACAGCCCACGATGAAGCTGCTCCAGGTTTCTGCTGACGTCTTCTACCAAGGGTGGATCAATAAAGCCTTGGTGGTTTGGAAGAGTATTTTCTTGAAGAGCTCATCAGAAATTCCCTGAAAGAAGTAATCATAATTTAAGCTGAAAGTCACTTGGGTTGTAGAGGTTTTACACAGAAGGGGGTGAGAGTTTAATACAGGGTGACAGTATAAAGCCACAGGCTTGCCAGAAGTTGGAATTCTGAAATTTGTGTGTGCACATCCAGAGCCAAACCTTTGCTTTTGAACAGGCAAATAATTTAGATGATCAGCTGATGAACCTGGCTCTCCTGAGCTCACCAGAAGACATGATAGAGGCAGCCTGCTATTATGAGGAAAAAGGGGATCAAATGGACAGAGCTGTTATGTTATACCACAAGGTAAATGCTTTTCAGTAAAAACTCCCAAACTTTACACTGAAGCAGTTCCTACAGCAATGTTAAATCAGCTGTGGTTTTTACTATGTCCTGTTTATTAGTAATTTTTTCATGGTAATGCTTTATTAAGCCACTCCAGGGTGTCCTGGGAACTGGGTCTGTAGTGCTCATTCTAGTCTTTGAAGCCTCATTCCTAATTTTGCAGGCAGGACACTTCTCCAAAGCCCTGGAGCTGGCCTTCGCCACGCAGCAGTTCGGGGCCCTACAGCTCATTGCTGAGGACCTGGATGAGAAGTCCGACCCGGCCCTGCTCGCCCGCTGCTCCGGGTTCTTCATTGAGCACGCCCAGTATGAGAAGGCAATGGAGCTGCTGCTCACGGCCAAGAAGGTGAGCTGAGACCTCTGCTCCCCAGTGCACACGTAGAGGAGCACAACAGGTGTGTACCTGCACATTCATCTGTGCAGGTAAACAGATGCAAGAGACACTTGTAAAGCTTCAAGATTCCTCTGAAGCCAGTGATTCAGGGGCACTGGCAGCTCAGCCTTGCCGAAATGCTGGGTACCAGACCAGTCCTGTGCTCACTCCTCTTTAACAAGCTTCTATGGCTGGCTTTCTTCTGCGTTTTGCAAGGGTACAGTAGCCCTTTCCTGGATGACAAGCTTTTGTATAGCTTACTCAGAATTTGTTCCTTACTCCTATTTGTTCCTATACCAAAATATTTAACAAAATATTTATTTGCATTTACTGAAAATGTTATTATCAATCATGCCTAACAAACCTGACTTGTATGTCTCTGAAAATCTCATGTTCAGAGTCAAAATTGCTGAATCTTTAGTGGCACACTTGTGTGAGAACAATGCTGTAATGGAAGAACAAACATGTTTTTAGCAAACAAAATGGGACAGTGTGTGCCTGACCAGGGGCTGATGTTAAGACACATAACTATAGCCCAGTGCTCCAGACAGAGCATCCTCAGCTGCTTGTGTTTGTAGCTGATTTCTGTAGGTTCAACCACAAGCAATGTGAGGTGTCATGATAGTGTTTGCAACATCTCATCACTCTCTTGCTCCCATCAGTACCACGAAGCTCTGCAGCTCTGCCTGGAGCAGAACCTGACCATCACTGAGGAGCTGGCTGAGAAGATGACAGTCTCCAAGGAGTCCCAGGATCTCTCTGAGGAGTCCCGGAGGGACCTGCTGGAGCAAATTGCTGACTGCTGCATGAGACAAGGCAACTACCACATGGCCACCAAGAAATACACACAAGCAGGAAACAAGTTAAAGGTCAGCCTGGATAGCCTCAAAACAAGGGTGTTTTGAAAAGTAAACTTTGAAGCAGACTTCCTACAGTAACTACCCAGATGAAACTTCTGAGCCATCTCGATGATGTTTTTGCATTCACAATATTTTTCCTCTCTCTCTCTGTGCCCCACTTTCCCTTGCCAGGCTATGAGAGCATTGCTGAAATCTGGAGATACTGAGAAAATTATCTTCTTTGCGGGAGTTTCCAGACAGAAAGAGATTTATATCATGGCAGCCAACTACCTGCAGTCACTGGATTGGCGTAAGGATGCAAAGATTATTGCGAATATCATCAGCTTCTACACCAAAGGAGGGGCCCTTGACCTCCTGGCAGGTTTCTATGATGCATGTGCTCAGGTACTGCCCTTTCTATGACTGCTGAAGGTGTCTGGTGTATTGGCTCTGGAGCAAGACCATCTCCTTTCTCCTCTTGCAGGTAGAAATCGATGAGTATCAGAACTATGAAAAAGCCCACAGAGCACTGACAGAAGCATACAAGTGCCTTTCCAAAGCAAAGGCCAGAAGCCCTGTGGAACAGGAAAGCAAACTTGGCCACCTGCAGAGCAGGATGAGTCTGATGAAGCGATTCATCCATGCTCAGAGGTGAGCTGCAGCATGGAGGGCACAGAAACTAAGTGACAGAAATATCATACCAGCACAGAAATCGTAACAGCACCTGAAGTTTAATAAATAATTTGCAGCTTGCTGCAAAAAAAAGCTGCTGGTACATTTTTCTAGCATGGAAACCATAATGTGATTTTTAAAAGTACATTTAAAAAGTTGCATTAAAGATGGAAAGGTAACCTGAAAGAGGAGACCAAGGGAGGTGTAGCCAGAAAGGTGATCATCATAAAATCACAGAATCAGAGACTGGTTTGGGTGGAAAGGGACCTTCAAGCTCATCCAGTTCCAGCCCCTTCCATGGGCAGGGACACCTTCCACTATCCCAGGTTACTCCAAACCCTGTCCAGGTAAGCCTTGAACATTTCCAAGGATGGGGCAGCCACAGCTGCTCTGGGCACCCTGTGCCAGGGCCTGCCCACCCTCCCAGGGAACAATTCCCAATATCCCATCCATCCCTGCCCTCTGGCAGTGGGAAGCCATTCCCTGTCTCCTGTCCCTCCATCCCTTGTCCCCAGTCCCTCTGCAGCTCTCCTGGAGTCCCTTTAGGCCCTGCAAGGGGCTCTGAGGTGTCCCTGGAGCCTTCTCCTCTCCAGGTGAACACCCCCAGCTCTCCCAACTTGGCTCCAGAGGGGCTCCAGCCCTTGGAACATCTTCATGGTCTCCTCTGGACTGGCTCCAGCAGCTCCATGTCCTGCCTGTGCTGGGACCCCAGGGCTGGAGGCAGCTCTGCAGGTGGGGTCTCACCCGAGTGGGGCAGAGGAGCAGAATCCCCCTCTCCCCTGCTGCCCACGCTGGCCAATCAGCCTCAGGACAAGGCAAGTTTCTGGGTTTTGTTTGGGCTTCTGTCATGAAACCTAATGCAGTAAAACTCTTGTGTGTCCTTGGCCAGACAAGGTGAATGCTCTCCCTGGGCTGTGACACTTCCCTTTTGCCCTTTCCTAGAGTTTACCCTGAAGACACTGAAGAAGCAGTCAGGCAGTGTGAACTGCTCCTGGCTGAACAGGACTTTGATGACGCCATCCGGCACGGCGATGTCCTGGGATTTTTGGTTCAGCATTATGCACAAGTGGAGGAATTCCATACAGTAAGTGAAGTCTTCTTCCACCCTACAGAACTCATAGTGTACACCTGTGCAGCTTGGTGGAGCGTGGCTCTCCCACAGAAGACATTCCATGGTAGGAGCCTAAATGCGCAGCAGGGTGAGGCACAGCTCAGGAACGATATCCATATTTTTCATTCTATAGGAGGAGAAAAGGAAAGCTCATGGGACACAGAGCATAAATGCTGGTAGATTCTTAAGCATTCCTAGAGATTCGATGAGAACCTGTCTGGTGCGTGCCTCAGCAATGCCACCACGCTGTGTTTGCCACCTGGCCAGAGAAGAAAACTGTAAAATGGCAGTTAGCTGAGGAAATGGTGAATCACTCCTTCAGGGCAGATGTGCCACACACCCCCTGAACAGTGACCTGCTGCTCTGATGAAACACGAGGGTGCCAAGTGCGAGTTCCTCCAGCTGTGCTGATGAACTTCACTTTTAATGTGCAAAGCACAAGAAATGGTTTACTGAGGCCCCTCTGACAGTGATCTCTGCATTCCTTTAGGCTTATCGCTACCTGGAAGAGATGCAGAAAAGAATTCCAGCCTCGAACCTGAGCTACTACGTGTCCCCACAGACCATGGAGGCCGTGCACCGAGGAGCCGGCATTCCCATGAGCCGAGCCCTGGCCCCAGAGCACACTGGCCACGGCAGCATGGACAACAGGGAGGAGGAAGAAGTGGCTGATGAAGTGGAGGACCCCTGACAATGAGCACTTACCAAATACAAAGCTGACTTTATTGCAGCTCATTTATTCCATCCTCATTAGGGGGCCCAGATCAGTCACATGCTGTTGCTACACGGCTTTTTGGTTATTACCAAGAAATTTATTTTTCCTGCTTGACTGTACAAGCAACAGTATTAGAGCTAATACATTCTCTCAAGCACAGCATACAGAGATTCACATGTATGTGCTGTTAGAAAGCTGGTTTTAGTATTTTAATAAATTTGAGGCAGAAAAAAAACCAGTAAGAACTGCACATTGTAACTTCGCTTTTTTATCAGTACAGAGAAGAGCTGAATAACTGAGATGTTCATGTACAGCTTTGATCTGCTAAGGTGCAGATCTGTGATTCCCTAGAAGTGAGACCTTCTGAAAACAATCTTCATCCCATTTGGGTAGGAGCTTGGTTAAAAGTCAAACTATCCCCTCCTGCAGGCTGAAGGCTGACTCTCTCCAACAAAAGCTTCTGTGTTTAAATACATCAGAGGGTCATGTGGGGGGTAGAGCAACCACTTACAGACATCTGGGGTAAACCTCAGTCACAGAATGCCTGGGTTGGAAGGGACCCTGGATACCTCCTGGATGCCCCCTGGTCCAACCCCTGCTCAAGCTGGGTCACTGTGAGTGAGTGAATCTTCTTTCATACTGTGAAGATCCCTCTCCAAACAACAGTTACATCAAGCTACTCTGTACTAGTCAGATTTTTGGAGGCCAGTTTCTTCCCTGGCACAAGCAGGACTGAGAGAAGTGAAGCTCAACATTAACAACCAAGGTTCTGCTCACCTCTCTGCCTGTCACCCTGCCCTGCCAAGGGGTAGTTATCAGTTCACTCACGTTTCTTACCAACCAGCACTTACACTTAGAATGATTTTTCTTTTTCATATTTTGTGACTTGCTTCAAAACTTGGGATGAACATGAAGTTTCTAAATTGCTTTCAGGGAAGAAGGGTTGGGAAATTTTAAGGTCAAAATCTGAACATTATTTATTCTTTAGTAGAAATTTACTTCTGTTCTAAGATTATGCAAAAAGAATTCCCTGCCTTATTCCTTCCTAATCACAGCCCAGCTCTAGCTCAGGCCTTTAAAGTCTGGCACACTTTCAGCACTTCAGTGTAGCTATCCAGTGTTTGCATGCCATCAGCAGTGCCATTCCCTGCACCATGCCACCCCTTCCAGCAGCAGACCAACACCTAGTCCCCCAAACTCCAGCTGCTCGGGGACATGGGAGCCTTCATAAGGGGCAGGTCACAGTGGCAAGTGGCCCTCCCCAGCCCTCCTGTTTTTCTGACAAGAAGGCTGTGTGAGATCTTCCCTGTATTTTTAGCCGAGCGCTCAGACCTGCCAAGGTTATAAATAGCTGGGGTGGGGGCTGGGGGTGCGGGAGGATGGCAGCGCTCGCCTACCTTCCTGCATCTGTACACGCTGTACCGGATACCAGAGCTCACTCAATTGGCCTCCACTACAAAGTCCAGATGTCAAGTCAGGCTTGCTGGCTTACAGCTCAGCACCCTTCCCCCTTCTTCCTCTCCTCCAGCCAGGTGACCGCTGAAGAGGCCCCAGCAGTGCCCGAACACATCCAGCTGGCAGGAGCACAAGGTAAAGGTCATTTCTGTTACCCTTCAGCTAGGAAGGGATAGCTTCAAGTTTCTTTTTCAGGTTCTCCATTAGCAGCAAGTTCTGCAGGGCCAGCCTTCTGCAGTCCCCATCAGGGTCTTTCTCCATCACATCTGCAAAAGAAGCAGCCACTGTTAATTGGAGAATGGGGAAAAGTGCCCTTAACACTTCTCACTGTTTTACTGACAATCACAGAACTAAACAACAGCGTTTGCGCCTACAGCTCGGCTGGGCATCAGCACTTGCAGGAACTGCATTAGGCCAGAAGGCAGAGATGCACAAACTTGATCATGTAAAGCAGCACGAGTTCAGGCAAGCCCTGACGGCCACACGGGGTAGTGCTCCAGTCTTGTAGGAGAAACAAAGTCAGTTGGTCTGAAACACTGTAGAAACTGACCTTGGATCCCATGGGATAATCTCTGTGCCAGAATTTGTACTTTTCCCCTTGAGCTACACAAAAGCTTTGTACAGCTGAGCTACAAGTGTGAATGCAGTCTGCAGCTAGAAATCTACTTTCTCCAAAGTCTAAAGTCTCTGCCATTCTTGCAATCTAAAATGGTCAGTGCTCCCTTCTGAATTTGGGGTCATGATGCCATTCCAATGGGGAAAGAAAGAGACAGGCCCCAAGGTTCAGCACATTCTCCATTCTGAGAGACCAGTCTTCTGATAAACGAGTTCCACACTTCATGCAGCACGTAAGGACAGCGTGAGGCTGTTCCCAGCAGCTGTTATTCCAGGGGCCCTTAATGGGCCTGCAAAGTAACAACCAGGATGCATGCAGGATGTCTGAGCAGGGGAGCCTGGAAGAGCAGGGAGCCTGTGTGAGGATATCCTGTACGCACAAGCAGTGTGCTGGGAGCCCGGCACTGTCAGCCCAAACACATGACTCATGTCACTGGGAGTAGGGCTATTTATAATGCAGGGAGAGCTGCACCCTGGTGCTTCCATACTCCCTCTGCAGAAGACAAAAGGGGAGGTTACAAGGCAGATTGGAACAAGCTCAAAAGCTCAGAGTGCTGCTGGTGCTGTTTCTGTTCCATGAGCATGGACCTGACATAAACCGCACTTACCCGTGACAGCACCTGCAAGGGGTGGGGAATTCCCTCAAAGGCAGCTGCTGAGGAATCAAAGGGACCATTTCCTAGAAGCATTTAGGTGTTCCCTCCCTCCCTCCCCTGGGAAGGATCAGGCTGCTCAACAGCAAGTCCAGCATGGCAACTAAGGGCAATGATGGACAAGTCCAAAGTGGATTCTTGCCTCTCTCCATAGCTGAAGTGTCCCAAAGCATCCAGTAAGCAACAGTGCCAGGGCTGCAGCCCAAAGGCTGAAGAGCCAACAGTCAGTCATAAGACACACTACAGCAGTTTGCAGAGGTCCTGATGTAACAACAAACTGAAAGAGTTTGTGGATTTCTACTAAGCACTTCATGTATAACATTTCCTATCCCACTGTTCCTCACTGTGCTTTGGCTGTGGCAAGGGAAACACAGATGCTTTAAGCTGAAACCCGAAATGGCTAAAAGGCATAGTAGTCAAGGCTCCCATGCAGGACAGCTTGTCAGTCCCAGCTACAGCACAGCTAATACATGACACCTCTTGCAAATCTTGTCTGGAAGAGCCATGAAGCATCAGCAAGTCCATGAGCTCAAACCTGTGATTTGCAGAATAAGGTCTCTAGTGCCAGACTTGACCTGTTGGAGCAGCAGGGAGGGCCCAGTGCCTCCCTGTGCAGCTGTTTTCCCAACAGCCTTACAACAAATAGCAAAGGCACAGCCCAAGAAGCTGCTGTGTTTCAGGAAGCAGCTCTAGAAACCCTTTAAAACTGCACTTAAATTGCATCTGACCATACATGGAGCTGAATTCTTTAAGGCTTCTTAATGACTCCTACAGCACTTTTCCTTTCTCTGGTATACCCACAACAGTTATCTTACCCTGCTCTCATTCCCACCACGAATAACCATGCAGCTTTCATGCAAAAGCACTTAGATGTAAAGACAGGGCTATTACACTACCTACAAGCATGAGAAGATGCTACTAACTTGGTCATCCTCCTCCTCCTCCCCAAAATAACTCACTGAAAACAGATTACGCAAACCCTCATGCTGAAAGTACATTCCTGAAAGGCTTCACTTGGTAACAGCAGTGTTAAATGCAGAGACAAGCAGATTCCTGAGAGCACATCATGTCATGGGAAAAGTGAAGTCTTCGGCCCCACAAGCCAGCTCTCTTCCTTTCAAAGGGCACAGAGCACCCCAACCTGCCAGGATCAGAGGCCAGCTGGGTCAGTGTTGCTTCCTGCTTGCTCCCTGTGGGAAGCGACTCACTGAGAGTGAGAATGGTGAAGGAAACCAGACCAGGGAATCACAAGAATCACCCTCAGAACACCGTGAAGGCTTCAGCATTAGCTCTTCTTTTCCCTCCAGCTCACTGCAGTACCTGAGCACTGATCTGTGCAGCTCCAGCCTGCCAGAACCCACAGACACAGCTTGTGTTGATGTAAGGTGTGCTGGGTATGGCATTCAAAGTCATTTGCTCTCTTTTGTAGCTTTTTCTTTCCATCAGCAATAGGAAGCTAGAGACTGGGCCATGCTCCTCTTCCTCCTGTTTTTAGCTCTAACAACACCCCTCTCACGAGCACATGGTGTAAACGGGCTGTACAAGCCTTGTGTGTTATTGCTGGCCAAAGTCACGGCCTGGGTGTTAACAGGCAACGTGACAATACTTCCTGCAGCTTCATGAGGTGAGTGGCTGGATGCTCAGACAGAGAAAGGGGGCACAGACTATCTTTGGGGATTTTTCTGGTTGGCCTGTGAGGACGGTCACAGTTTGAAGTGCCATACCCAGCTCTTGGCTTATGCCTCAGGTACCCCAGTGCTGCATCCCTACAGCTAATCATGCAGATCTCTGGTGCACAACGCCAGGACATCACTGCTGCCATCACAATTAGAGAGATGCTGCACAACGACTGCACCACTAACCAGAAAAGCACTGATGTACCCCACAGCATCCTACCTCCCAGCCAGGACTGAGTCTCCAACAGCTCCTCTGTCATGTCTGCCAGAATCCGTTCCGTAGGGACACTGAGGAGCAGGGAGGAGATACAGGACAAAAGGCCCTGGCGCACGTACCTGTGGAGAAGGACTGAGCTGGTTAAGAGCCTGCAGCTTTATGCTTTGTGTGATTTCCTCACCTCAGGGGCTCTCCAGTTTCCAATGGTATGACAACTTTTGCCATATTCCTACTGCTTAGGGGTGTGATGTTGCAGTGTGCCCCACATACAGAGCCCGTGCCATGCTGTGCACTGAAGTCTAGCACAATTCAGAGTCCTGGACAGATCTGAGAGCAAAACAGAAATTGGATGCTTACATCCTTTTGGCTACATGTCTTAATTCCTTTCCAAGGCTGAATGCTGGAATCGAATCTAAAGTTTTCTGAGCTCCCTGAGTAAACACAGACAAAACTATCACATGGACAGGTGGTCAGGAAATTTATCAAGCATTCGATAGATAATGGCTGTACTGCCCCACTAGAAGACAAGCCAAGTTCATGTGCTGGGCTGGCATTAAACTCAGTCACAAGAACACACAGCTGGAGGAGAGCACAGAGTTAAATGCATTAGGTCACTGACACTCTGAGCCAGGTGCTTGTCTTGGACAAAGGAAAACCATGACTGGAGGCTGGCTCACAGCTGATCTTTAAAAATGAGAGTATACAACTACAGTAACTCACGAGTCCGTGTGGAACCGCAGAGCCCAAACAAACTCCAGCAGTGCCTTTCCCATTGCTGTCACTGCCTGCAAAAGAGGATTGTTACAGCACCACTGAACACCATCCACACTTTCCTGTAGAGCTGGGCCTCGAGACATACTGCTCATCGAATTGCAGCATGTCCTGAGCTGGAAGGGACCCACAAGGGTCACGAATCCAACTCCTGCCCTGCACAGGACACCCCAACAATCCCATCGTGTGCCTGGGAGTGTTGTCCAAATGCTTGAACAAAGGTTTTGTTAAGATCAGTGCTACAATTGAATTTATTTTACAGACGAGGAAACTTTGGCAGTAAAGTGAAATAAAGTGCCCAACCCCCTCGAGAAGTTGACAAGAGGCAAAAGATAGTGCAAGGTTAGCTTGAATCCCATGTCTCTTTTCTGACCAGTTCTTCCCAGTCCATTTCACAACTTCTCAGCCCACACAATTCCAGCTTGCTGCCAGTCTCAGTGCAGCAGGCCCTGAAGCACACAGCTGCTCCAGAAGGCACCTCAAGCTCCCAGGCTGGAAGCCACCTCTGCTCTCTGCCCTTCCTTACCACAGTGTTGACGGCCAAGTACATCAGGATTGCTAAAGTGTGGACCAGTCTTCCAAGGACTAAGTGATCTTCTCCCAGAAGATCAAATGTTGTTAAAGGCCTGCAAGTGCAAGACACAGAGTTGTGTAACAGTGAAAAGGCTGATCAGTGCCTCTTTGGAACAGTCAGGAGGTTATGCAGGGGGAACTGTCCCCCATAAGCCTGAATCCCTAGAACAACAGTCATTATACAGGCACTACCAGGTTAGCACAGACCAGAGCTGTTTGCTCTCATCTTTTCTCACAGACCAATATCTCCCAGAGCAACATCCTCTACTCTTACAGCAGATATCACACATTCTACCAACAGGCTTTACTTGGAAATACCTACAGGCAAAAGCTGCCCCCACTGCCATACCATTACAACTGGTATTACAATAATCTTGATTACGATGGAATTGATTATTCAGCCTTCCTTAGGTTAGCAAAGACTTAAGGGACTGACAATAAACTGTGTCCTGTGTCCTATACTGTGGCCTCAAAGACCAGTGCAGGTGATAGGCCCAACCTGAGACAGAGTTAACTTTGGTTCAACACTGCAGTCTGAGCTCAGTGGCTTGTGTGAACCTCCCGCAGTAGAGGTTCAGCCAAGACAACTGGTGTGGTACTGCCTGTGTACCTGCTGACAGATTATCCTTTGTGATGGATCTTCGCTTCTGCAGGGTCCTACATACTCCTGCCCTACAAGACTTCAAAGAGTAAGTCCAAGAGACCACAGCCCCCTCTCCCTAAGCTTTGTGAAGGATCCAAGTGTCAATGTGGTGTCACTGGGCTCCTGTGCAGCTCCTGGGCTGTAGCCTGCTGCTCTGAGGCAAGCAGGACAAGCAAAAAGGTTCACTCTGGCAATTGCCATGCCCACATCCCACATCCTAAGGTGCTCACACTCACCTGTCAAAGTGCTGAATCAATGGGAAAAAGAAGTGCCCAGCAACAGAATTGAACTCATTTGGGCGGGAAGCCAGTTCCACATGAGACTGACCCTGTCCAAGAGAAAAATGAAGTCTAGGCACAAGATGCAGCACTCAGCTCTTCCACTTCACTGGACACTGTCAAGACTACAGATTCCTTGCAGCCAGCCCATCGTCAACTGCTGCTTGTACATCTATGACTACCAGTTTCCTGACTGGACTGCTCACTTCCACTTCAGATCTTCTCCACATCTAAACTTTTCAATACAATATAGCTCAGTACTGCTCAGTTAGATATAAGGAACAAGAACATGCAAGGGATAAAGGAGTTTTGGAAAGCAAACTCTCCAGGCTGAACCACAAGGGAATTCTGGAAACTAGGAAACTGGCATCAATTTATCTCCCTGGAAAATAGGAAGGCTGAGACAGTACACTGCCCAGAAGCAGCTACTCTGCTGGAGGCCCTGGGATCTGTGAGGTGCAGTCACAGCTCCCTGCAGTGGCCACACAAGCTCAGAACAAGCAGAGAACAGCAATTATCCCTCAAAGCCAGGCAAGGAATTTCAGGTTTATCTTCCTCCCCAGCTGGGAGAGGAATACAGGAGTTGGTACACTGCACCAAAAAACTCAGACTCCATAACTTCAAATATATATTTACCTGACTTTCCTTTGGATTGGGCCCACTTTCACAGGTATTTTGCTCTTTCCAGAGAGAACTTACAGCAACTCCAAGTGTCCCTATTTTTGGTGGATTTGACATTAGTCTGTTTCTGGCCTCACCGTATCAAATCTCCGAGTCTTGCTTTTGATCCTCTCATCAACAATTCTTCTCCAGTCCTTAGAGCTGTCACTTCCTGGAAGGAGCTGGATACAAGGCTTTTGAGCACCAGAATGCTTGGTCTTCCCATGGAATTTGGGACAGGACAGTTCCTGAGCTGCCAAAACCAATACCTAGATAAAACAGAGAGAGGTTCAGTTAAAAATGGGTAATCCCTAGGGAACAACAAAAGAGTCACCTGCATCCAAACTGACAGGA
This sequence comes from Aphelocoma coerulescens, assembly GCF_041296385.1. Lineage (NCBI taxonomy): Eukaryota > Metazoa > Chordata > Aves > Passeriformes > Corvidae > Aphelocoma > Aphelocoma coerulescens. Next base: position 954,147 of record NC_091028.1, read on the forward strand.
GTAACAAGGCAGAAAGACACAACAGGTTTAGAGTGAAGAACAGCAGGAAACTGACCTCCAACAGCCCCCTGGCTCTGAGGTACTGACCAAGAACTTGGTCACTTAGCCCTGAAACAGAGCAGTGGCTCCTTCTTCAGACTCAAGTGTGGAAAGAGTCACAGACAGATTGCTGTCCTTCAGAAAGGGAAGACAAAACAGACTGATGATGTGAAAGTACACAGTGGCTTCTCCCAGGCAAATGCCCAACACATGCTCTGTATTCTGTGGGGAGGGATCCCTGTGTAATGGAGCGCAGCAGTTAGGAACAAGAGGGGAATGCCAGCACTAATAGAAATGTAAGAGATTCCCATGCCTCTGCCTTCTCCCCTGAGGAATAAAAGGTTACATTACACCTTGGCACTGGTGCAACAGACAGAAGGAAAGTGGGAAGTGAGAGCACTCACATCAAGGATGTCCATGCGCTGACGGAGACTGTAGTTCAGAGAGTAGAACTGGGAGGTCAAGTACTTTGCAACCTGTACAGAAAAAATGAACACAGACCCAGGCAGGAAACAGCCTTCCCATTAGCTCTAAAAGCATTTAATTTCACAGGTTCTGCTACCTGTTAGGTAACAGCAAGCCTCCAGGAGAAGGGAAGAAACATGTAGGGTAAACAGGGGAAATTCTGACAGTTCCACTTCTAGATTCTCCCAAAAGAACTAATAACAGATGAGACTGTGTCATTCTTCTCTCCCTCCCATGCAGAGGTACCCAAACAACTGGCACAGCAGCTAGGAGACCTCACTATGGCCTTTCAGTACTTAAAGAGCGTTATAGGAAAGATGGAGGAAGGCTTTTTACTGGGGCCTGCTAGGATGAAGCATAAAGGTACTAAACTGGCAGGGGATAGATCTAGATTGGGCATTAGGAAGAAATTCTTCCCCATGAGGGTGGGGAGGCCCTGGCACAGGTTTCCCAGAGAAGCTGTGGCTGCCCCAGCCCTGGAAGTGTCCAAGGCCAGGTTGGATGGGGTTTGGAGCAGCCTGGGATAGTGGGAGGTGTCCCTGCCCATAGCAGGGGGTTGGAATGAGATGGGCTTTGAACATCCTTTCCCACCCAAACCAGTCTGTGATTCCCTGATTACAGTCACCAGTCAGGTCTTTCTCTGTAGAAGCTCTCAGTGCCTCAGTTTCCCTCTATGTGAAACCCTTCAGTACAACAAGTCCCTATCTGATCTGCCTTATCAGGTACACTCAAACCAACAGCCTCCAAACAGTTCCTCCAGTCTGACAAGGTTTTCTTTTTCCTATTGGTTCAGTCATTCCTTGCAGATTCTTCAGGGGCATAAATGTTGTTAGGCCTGGACTACCTGTTCTACCACACTGACAGCTCCCTCTATCAAATGAGAAAGAGACTTCGGCTGCTTCAGTTTTTGCCTGTGCCTCAATTGGAAAAAGGAAAGTAGTAAGAGGGACTCACAGGTATTGGGTCTGTGGTCAAAACAGCTACTTGAGCTCTTTGACAGAGCTCTACAAAGCCTTCAATGCAGGTCTTCTCCTCCAGATGCAATAGTATTTTTGCCAGTTCCACACTAACCTGCTCAAAACAGGAAGAAAAGAATCAAATCTCTGATGGTGTTTGGTTTTTTCCTCATAGGATTTACACACCACTTCTAATGTTTAACCAAAGATAAGGAGGCATTCTGTATAGGCAACATGTCCATTCCTTAGCAGGGAGAGAAAACACATTAAGCCAAATGCCATCAGACATATTTCTCAAAACCCTGAACAGATCCTCCATCTGCCAATTCTCTGTCCACATTCACTTGGGCTTTTTGGAGAAGTGGTAGCATCATGACATAGAATGAATTGTCACAGTAACTGATGGGTTAAAGGGTACAGTAGCACAGCCCTTCTCTTTCTCAGCAGTGCCTCTGGACACTTCCAAGTGTTCACTAGCAGGTAGTGGCCAGCACTCTTCACACACTGACCTTGTCCCAGGTTCCTCTCCCCTGAGCTTCTCATCTTGACCAGTACAATCCAACTACTCCCTCCACAAGACATTATACTTGTACAAGCAAATAGGGAAAGTTAATTTGATTTTGCCTCCCTTTTCATTGGGGAATAACAATTAAATTGAATTTCAATTCAAAATAGCTGCTCTGTAATCTGCATTTCTAGTGTTTTTCTTGCCCAGCACAAAGCATGGAGCTTCCTCACACTGGCAAGCACTGGTAGGACGTTTCATTTTGAGCACTGGAGCTGCAAAACAGCAGAGTGCTGCCAGCGCTTTTGCTGCTTCTCTGTTCCACTGTGCTCTATAGCCTCACTTTCAAGCCAACTATTTCCTTCTACTTCCAAGTTGAAAGCTTGTGAATGCACACCTTTACCCCAGCTACACATTAGCCTTGCCTTCTGCTCCACTGGCACGTTCAGTCTCCTCACGACAGCAAAGGGACAGGCCCCCTGCTACTACAGCCCCCTGGTAACCTAGATCATACTACTTCACCTCTCTTGTTGCTGCTGGATTCTTCCGAACCAAGCTCTCGAGAGCCTTGACTGTAGCTTCCCATTTGTCCACATCTTCAGATCTTGATCCAGTCAGAACTGAAATCAAAAGACAAACAAAACTTATTAGCAGAATGGCTTTGCTTGAATAAATGCCCAAACTTCCTTCTGCCGATCATTTGTCTTAGTACAGACACTCAGCATGACCAGCATTAGGAACTGAACTGGAATTACTCAAAAATTCTACAGCTTCTTCAAATTAGCTCAGAAAAAATAAACCTACACAGAGTTCACTCTCCCAAGCTCAGTAAGAAACAGATAAGGACTCAGCCCAAAATCTCCTACCTTCAATACAGTCTCGGATATACACAGGAGCCTTAATTTTTAGCTCTTTATCCTCAGACATGTCATAAGGGGTGAGGTCATCATCACTGTAAAAGAAATAAAGGCAGGGGTTAGTTTATGGGGTGCAGATGTTCTTGCTTTCCCCAGATAGCCACACAAAGAGAAAGAACCAGTGCACACGCTGCCACAACCCCATCACTCCTGCATCACTCAGCAGCACTTGGCCTGAGAGGGATCCTTGGGAGTTCTAGGGGAAAGAGCAGCTCTGTGACCAGATCTGGAACTGGATCTCCTGGTCGAGTACAGGAAGGAGTTAGCTGACCAGGAGACTAGAAACTGACTCTCGAGATTTCATTATAGATTGATATACATATACATACACATATGTACATAATATATACATATATATTAGCACATATATATAGATATATTTCTTTATATAGTGACAGAATAAAGCAGGTTCACTATTAGAATGGGTAAATACATCCACAATTTCCAGGAAATATATATCTACATCAAATGGAACAAATACAGTGGTTGCACACAATGCAGGCCTTGCCTAATTTATTGACTAGTGCAATTTCCTATGCAAAGTCCTGCTCTGCTGCAAACCACTCAGCTGAACAAGGTCAGAAATCACAACAGTTGCCAAGAAATGCAGGTACTGACAGATCCTTTTTCCCCACATCTGCCATTTATTTTCCATTTCCTCCCTGCTTCTTGCCCTGTACCTGTCAAGCTCAGCATCCAGCTCCTCATCCGGCTTCACAGGGGCTGCTGTGTGGGGTTTCTCATTACTCTCTGGTACCAATGGCAGTGCAGCACCTGCTTTCTCACTCCTGCTGTGAGGAACAAGAAGTTTTAAAATGGATACAGTAATAGTCCTTACTCACAAGGAAGAAACAACCCACCCTACCAACCCTTGCTGCCTAAACAGAAAAGCAGGTAATTATTCCTGCTGTAGTTTCACACCCAGCTTGGCTGACACAAAGTAATGGGAAGGAAAACGGAGTAAGAGGAGAAAAGAAGCAGAATCTTCTAACAGAAGAGCAATGGATGAAAAAAATTAAACTGGCTAATTTGCTGTGTTCCCCTGCACAATACCTGGGACTGCTAAGAAAAGATTCCAATAACCAGATCACATTGACTTGCACCAGATTTGAAACTGTGAATGAAACTGAACTGAGAGTAGGTTTAGACTGGATATTGGGAAGAAATTCTTCCCTGTGATGCTGGTGAGGCCCTGGCACAGGTTGCCCAGAGAAATTCTGGCTGTCCCATCCCTGGAAGTTCAAGGCCAGGTTGGACAGGGCTTGGAACAACCTGGTCTTAATAGAAGGTGTCCCTGCCCATGGCAGGGGGTGGAATGGAATGGGCTTTAAGGTCCCTTCCAACTCAAATCATTCCATGATTCTACAAAATGGGAAAAAAACATTCTTAACCATTGCTAATAGGATGAATACAATAATTGTGAATATTTCTTCTGTGTCTATCTATTTCTGTGGACTCTGGCATTGTCTTTTCATCTCTCTGCTTCTCAAAAGCTGTCTGCAACACCTGTCTATGCTGATCATGCCCCTAATATGGGAGCAATAAATCTTTTGTACTTCCCTGGAGTGCTGGACAGCTTCATTTGCTAGTAACATAAAGTGCTTCATTCCTCTGCTGATCAAACAGTGCTTCAAAGAGCCTCAGCAGATGCTCTGGAAGTTAAGAGCACTGAAGAGCCAGTCTTTAGAGTGACAGATGCAGTAGATTTTTGTCACAGGTGAATGGGCTAGGGGCATACAGCACAAATACCAGATTTCCAAGAAGCAAACAGAAATGCCCATTTGATTCCACCCAAGGGCACACAAGACCCCTGCACCCCAATTTCAACACATGCAGCTATCAAGAGGCAATTTTAATACACACTACCAATCGAATTATGAATGTAATTAAATCACACTGTAAGAAGGTGGTGCATTATGATGCTTAACAATACATAAAACATCTCGAATACTGTACATAGTTGTTGTGTGTAATGGGAAAAAGGCAGGGAGAAGTGCAAAAAGATGGCATGAATAGTAGTAATAACTTACTCATCTTCTGGAAAGCTGGGGACAACACAGAATGGTGGAGTCTGCACCAGAAGGGACTTCAATTCTCTTGTTTCATCATCTTCTTCATACTAGACATTCAGAATAAGTGTTGCTGCACTCTATTACTGCAAATATGCCCAGCATTCAACATTTCACCCTTGTACTGCACATGGACTAAATCATGAGCAGATGAACCCTCACCCATCCTGTCTGTTTCAATCCCTGTGCTGACAGCAGCAGGTGGCTGCATAAGTCCTTATATTTGAGAGTAGTAACTGATGACACCTTGTCTGAATGTCATTTCCATCTTTCAAACATTTAATAAATGGCAATGTGACAGGAGGGATGTGGCAGGCTTTTAAAGAATTAATGTGATTTAATCATATAAGTCACATAAATTCTACTGGAAAGAGCACAGCAAGTATCTCCATGCCAGTCTTGAAAATCCCAGCTCAGAACAGGTCTTCCCACCATGTCAGGGACTGAATGCTCACCACTGGTTTAGGTGTGAAGCTCCCCCTCAACTCCCACGAATCAGATTCTGATTCCCTCATGCAATAAGATAAACTTTTATTACCAAGTTTATCCCAACCTCTGCCAGCAGATTGCATTCCTGAGGTTAACTCTCAGCCACCTGGCCATTTCTTACACAATTGTTTTTTGTAAACAGGTTCTCTCTTTTTGAAGATATGGCTGCCTCTCCTTAGTTCCAGATTAAAAAGTGCTATAATGCCCTGGTTCATCTGGTTTAAAGCTTTTACTTCCTCTAAGCCCAGCACACCAGTCATAAATTTCATTGAAACCTTCACCTCAAACTTCAGGACAGGTCCCTCAGTGTTTATTTTCAAGCTGATGCTCTCTGCCACCACCATGCCCAGACGCCGTAGCTGTGGCAGACTGCTGTCCAAGTGGCATTTCACACCCTCCATCATGCTTGTGAGAAGCTCTGAAACAACCAACCAACAAACAGTGCATGTTTGAAATTCTGAAACAGTGGCAGAAACAAACACCCATCTTTATGGGCTTCCCTGAGGGCAGCTTTACCACCCAATAATGGATAGAAAGGGTCCCTGAACTGTGGCTTCCCTCTCTGCAGTGGCAGTGCTGCCCTTCAGCACCAGCCCAGCAAACCCACACCCTTCCTGGGGTACCAAGTCAACAAAACATTACAATCTATTCTAAACTTGCAATATTTTTGTTTTCCCTGAAACAAAAAAGGATGGTAAATCAAGTCAATCTTTAGTTTGGTTTTAGAGCACTTCAGAGTCACTAAAATAAAAAAGTCATGTTTTGAGGACAAGTTCTGACCAGTACAACAATCATAGAGACAGATATTTGCCTAACTTTGGATAAGTTCAAACAGGCAGACAACACAAATACTTCTCAGCCCTTGGGGAATAATGGCTGCCAGCTTCACCAGGCAGGCTTACTGCTGGTTTGACTGACTTCCTTCATCTCGGAAGACTCATCTTTTCAACAGCTGCCAAACAAAAAACTGACTATAAAACTACAGAACTGGTAGTACATATCAGGTCACTTATTCACTTAAAGAACAATTAATTCTAGAATGAAACAGATGAGCAAGTCTTGAAGTGAACCTTCATATCCCCCATAAGTCTCACACACACACAGAAGTAATTCTAGACATTGCACAGATTTTTTTTTATTGCAACAGAAACAGAGATTTTAGGCCAGGACCCCAGTGTACTATGCACTGTGTGAGCACAGAACTGGAGGCCCACGCCAGTGACTAACCTGCTCACCTCACACTGAGGAATGCCTGGGGACAGTCAGACACCAAGCTAACAGCTTTTTATCCTCAGATACCTTCCCTGCCTCTCTGGAGCTGCTCCCATGCTCCAAGGTTAAGCCTATAAACCACAAAGTCCCAGAGTCAGTCCTTGTTTTCCTGTGACAAAACTTTGGGGGTTTTAAACCACTGCTCAGGTAAGAGGGCAAAGTTAGGCCTTCCTCCATTCCATAACCTAAAGTTATGCACTTGGAATTTTATCATATCAATGCTAAAGATTATTCCAGCAGGTTACCCCATTTGCCACAGTGAAAATGGGACAATTCTGCTTATCTGTAGATCAAAACAAGGTATTCTTCTATTCATACTAAGACTCTCTGCTAAACAAATCTAAGCCCTGCTTCTCACATAGCCTCACCTTGTCTGCAGCTCTCAATTTCATGTCCCTTCAGGTGGGAGAGGCAGATGAGGATGGCCTTGCTAATGTACAGCTGCTGCTCAGCTGGGGAGTGTTTCACGGCACTGCTGCTGCTCCAGGTCTCCAACAGCTCCTGCAGCACCTGAATCAGAGAACTCAGGATGGCCTGAAATGGATCTTTTCTATATAGAGGTAATTTTTTGAAGCACATTTTTACTCTCCCTACAAAGAGAGTAAAAAAATACAAACGTTGTATTTCAAGGCCCAAAACGTACTGTGCTTGACCACCCAAGAACGGCACCTTCCTTTAAGATATTGTTTAAATTGATTTAAATTTGATTTAAATTTAAAAATTATGTTTATTTCTCATTAATAAATATTATATGCAAAGCAATATGTATTATTATCAAAAATCAGTATAATATTATATGGTTTTATCTGTGTTTAGTCCAATTTTAGATAACTGCCAGTACTTCCAGATAATTTTAGAACATGTAAACAATGGAAAAAATAATAATTTGACAAAATGGTAGGGATTTTCAGATATACAGATTTCATAGAAGTTTCATCACACTGCTGACTCAGAGAGGCAAAATATCTGCCATCCTCACTGAGGAAAATGGACATGAGAGAGATTCTGAAACATCAACCATTTGGTAAACAGACAACTCTCCACCAACTTTTTGTTGTCATGTGCCCAGCCACACAAAGAGGGTGACAGAGGAAGCTGAGAAGGACAGAGGACATGGGACATCTGTCAGAATCCAAGCCTCGCTAGTTTTGCTACTTGGAAGACAATTTACCAATTACAATATGAAAAATTAGTGCCAGCAGTGCAGAAAGCTTTGATTCATTTATCACAGCTCACTTGTGATACGGCTCAGCTTCCCTCACTCTCATGAACAGCAACCAGAAAGTCTGAGAGAAGCACCAAAATTGTGCACCCCCAGACACACAGAATGTTCTCCATCAGACACCTCATCAGTGACTCAGTGAACCTTACTCTGAGCAACAGGGCACGCCGGAGGCTGTCCAGGGACAGGTAGCCAAGGAGGTTCTGCAGCACGGCTGTCTGCAAGGAAAACCACAACTCCTGTTTCAACTGCACATAAAGCTGTCATCCAGCCATGACAAGTGTCTGTTTTTATTTACTACAGTAAACTTCCTTCTGAGGGACTGGCTGACAGCATTCAGAGACACAAAAGTAAGCAAATTTTAAAAAACAAGCAAACACACATATGCAGTTGCTGATAAAATACATGGAAAACCATGACAGAAATACAGTACAGTATTTTTACCAACAAAACCAGCACAGTCCCAGGCAAACATAGAACTCACAAAGTCTAAAGAACATCTCTCACAACAGCATCACAAGCCACAGAACAGTTCCTAAGACCTTGTGACAAACTTAGGTGCACATGAAAAAACCCAACAGTCCTTGTCTCAAGTCTTTGATCTAATTCTTATCCCTGAGGGTGGGTCATGGCTGTTTCAGTCTCCTCTTCCAGATTCTAAGATAACAGAGTGCCTTCAGCTCCCCAGAATTCTGGAAGTCTGTGCAAATAACCACTTGGTTCCAGAGGAGTACAGTAATAATTCTGCTATTCACCATTAACCCTGAGAGAGCACATAAATTCCATTATTTCAAAGCTACTGTTCACCACTCCTTCTCTGTTACACTCTGCTGTCGGTGAACAGCTGCACAAAGGTGGGGAGACAGGGCTCATTTTGGAATGAAGAGTTAAACCTTACTTGGGAAGAGTAAGAGCTCAGCTAAAAACCACACTGGCAGTGGGGAAAACGCAGCACTACTACACTGCTGTTCCCCACAGAGTCCTCACCGTGTGGCCATACTGCAAGAGCAGCATCTTCTGTGTCATCACAAACTGAGCCTTCTTGTTCTTCACAACCAGGTTCCCCAGCAATCTGGACAAGACATCTGCCCTAACAAGACAACAACAAAACATCAGGAATCCATGTTATTGCTGTCATGCTACTCCTAATCATAGGAAAATCTGAGAGTAGCTATTTGCAACCAAGTCTCTAGAATACCTCTAAATTCAGACAATGAGCCACTAAGGGCAAAGAATGTTTTCACTTGTTTTTCCACTTCGTGCCATGACGTAGATACTTAAGAAATGGTGTAGGTTCTCCCTGAGAGGCAACAATCAACTACTTTATCCCTTGAGTCTTTTAGGAAATGGCAGTGTAAAAAACCACCTACACAAACACAGCACCTTTCACAGACTGATTCTGCAAGTATTTGTGACAATTCCTGCCTTTGCTGTGGATCAGGGAGAAAGCAGAGTTCTTACCCAGGTGCTCCCTGCACAAAACCAAGGACCACTGCTTCCATCCAGCGGTCTGGCACACATTCCACCAAGCGCCAGCATATCCTCTGCCAGATGCAGTCTGACTTGGTGAGGTCTGTCAGGTGGGGCACCAAAACTCCCAGAATTTCCTCTGAAGCAGAAGAGAAAACTGTAAATACCCCAGGGGGACAGGACTGGTGCAATGGCATCTGAGACTGACCTGAGAATTTCAAGATCTTCAAAACAGGAAAAATACAACATACAGTTTGCAATTCTAAATTGCTCCAGCAGTAGAAATCAGAATAGAATCATGGAATCATTTAGGTTGGAGAAACTCTCTAAGACCATCGAGTCCAACTATGACTCACCACTGCCAAGGCCAACACTGAACCATGTTCCCAAGTGCCACATCCACATGGCTTTTAAATCCCTCCAGGGATTTAGTGACTCCACCACCACCCTAGGCAGCCTGGTCCAATGCCTGACCACCCTTTCCATGAAGAAGTTTACCTCAATATCCAATCTAAACCTCCCCTGGCACAGTTTGAAGCCATTTCCTCTTGTCCCGTCCCTGTTCCCTGGGAGCAGAGCCTGACCCCCACCTGGCTGCCCCCTCCTGTCAGGGAGCTGTGGAGTGAGAAGGTCCCCCCTGAGCCTCCTTTTCTCCAGGCTGAGTCCCCCCAGCGACTCCTCATCAGACTTGTGCTTCAGACCCTTCCCCAGCTCTATTGCTCCTCTTTGATCATGCTCAAACAAGAACTGGAGAACTGACTGGTAATAACCACCCTAAGCAGCCTAAGGAACTGGCCAGCATTCCTCATCACAGCAAAGAGCCAGAAAATCTTTCTTCTTCCCCACCCTTGTTAACTACTGCATTGAGTGGCTTCGAAGTCTTAAGCAACGCCAGACGACGGCTGCTCCCACAAGAGGGCTACTGCATGCGGGCAGGGACTTACACTGGTATTTACAACACTCTCAGACATGAAAAGCACTAAAAGAGCATTTTAATAGTCATGCCCCAAATGGCAGAATGAGAATCCTGATTCTCATCCTGATGAGGATGTTCTCTCCATCAGTTTTTGAAAGAACAGGTCCCATTCATGTGAACTGGCAGAAAAGCACCAACATCTACCAGATGCAGCTAAGCAGCCTCAGAGAGCAGAGGGCAGCCTGTGCAGCCCCACTCAGAACAGCTCCAAATTGACTCATTGGTCTCCCACTCCTTCCGTTGATCATCGTCACGGTCATCCTCCCATGCTAATACACTAAAACACTTTCCCTGTCCCCGAAAGAGCACAGTAAAAACACTCACTTTGCCTTCCATGAACACACACCTTCCCCAGGACATGAGAAACAAAAGAGATGGAGCAGTCCAAGCCACCTGGGATAAAACAGACATGAGCTTTAACAAGCATGTCAACAGCATCCTCCAACCAGCCTTCAGGAGTAGGTGCAGAGACTTCCACAAGTGCTGTATCACAAAAACACGGATTAACTTTTTCTCTTCAAGCATCATCTCCTCCTCCCTCCACTACCTGCCTTCATGCACAAGCCAGCATTCAGTGTTACTTACAGTGACAGGCAAAAGGCTAAAGCAGCTCAGTCCCACTTTAACATGATGGAAAGTTATCAATGACACTGGTTCATTCAGTACCACTCAAATCTCCCAAACGATTCCTTCAGCACACATCAAGTGACCACAACTAAGTTTTAGCAACAGGCAATGCTGTTTATTTGCTTGGATGATTGCTGCTTTCAGTGGATTCTAAAAGGCCTCAGCTATTTTCCTCATTCCTGGGACTTTATGCTTTTAGGATAGCCCGAAGGAAGAACATGAGGCTCTGCAACACTCATCATCTGTATTTCAAGCAGCAGCTATGGGGTCCATGCCCAAAACATTTCTTCAGAAAAGGCAACCCTACAGTCCAGTCATCTTGCAGCCTTACCCCGCAGAGAGCTGGAGATCTTCTGCAGCACCTGGAGAACTGCACCACCCAGGAGAGGGAAGTAGGTCTGTGGGAAGAACACTGGTGGGTTTTTCCCCTGGAGTTTATTGCTCACATGCTCGGGCAAGCACACAATCTTGTTGAGCAGGGCATCCTGCAGCTCTGGGCAGCCCGCCTGTGCTTGCTGCTGACAGACCTCCCACAGTAATGCTGACACCCGGCCCTCCTGCAGGAACTGCTCCAGGACCCCAACGACCTCCCTCGGGTCAAGGCCAGGGCTGGAAGAAAATAACTGTAAGTTCCTGTCTCTTTTAAATGATAAAAATAAGATGTGCGTGCTATAGCTTTTCTGTTGTGCTATCACCACTGAAACGCCGCTGCTCTGTTACGCGGGATTTAAAAAAAAAAATCAAATTAAAGCGATTTTAATCTCTTTGTATCTGCAGTTTCCTCGGCTCCAAGCATTCAGGACCTTCAACAACCAGGACTGAAAGAGCTCTGTGACTGCGGGACGCACAGCATCGTGCGGGGTCCGAAGCGCTCAGGGCAGCGCCGGGGCTGCCCGCGCTCACCCACATCTCCGCGCCCCCGCGCACTTCAGCCCCGCTGAAAGGCACCCCCAGACATCCCTCCTGCGCGCCGGGACCGGCCCCGGGGAGCCCCAGCCCGTCAGCGCTCCAGGCCCCGCCCGCCTGCCCCGGGGAGCCACACTGACCCCGGGGAGCCGAGGGCCTCCAGCAAGACGCAGAGGACAAGGCCGGGCGGGCCTTCCAGGAAGCAGCGCTGCCACACGCCCTCGGGCCGCGCCGCGCCAGGCGCCCGGGCCAGGCTGCGCAGGAAGGCGCCGAACAGTGCCCGCTCCCGCTCCCCGAGGGCGGCTGGGCCGCCCGCCGCCGCCAGAGCGGCGCGCACCGCGCCCAGCGCCGCCGCCGGCCCCTCCCCGGCCCCTGCCCGGCCCAGAGCCGCCACGGCCTCCCGCAGGACGGGCTCCAGCCCCGGCCCCAGAGCGAGCCCCGGCCCCGGCGGCGCCGCCGCTGCCGCCGCCATAGCACGGAGGGGAGCGCGCGGCCGCCCCGCTTCCGCCCGCCCTGGGCGGCAGCCAATGAGCGGCGCCGGCCCACGGAAGCGGGGACACAAGCACCGCCCCCTTAAAGGGGCAGCGACCGGCAGGGCAGGGCAGGGCAGGGCACGGCGCGGCACGGCACGGCGCGGCAGGGCACGGCCCGGCAGGGCACGGCACGGCGCGGCACGGCACGGCACGGCAGGGCACGGCAGGGCAGGGCACGGCAGGGCACGGCACGGCAGGGCACGGAGCGGCACGGCAGGGCACGGCGCGGCACGGCGCGGCAGGGCACGGCGCGGCACGGCAGGGCACGGCGCGGCACGGCACGGCGCGGCAGGGCACGGCGCGGCAGGGCAGGGCACGGCGCGGCAGGGCACGGCACGGCACGGCACGGCACGGCAGGGCACGGCAGGGCAGGGCACGGCACGGCAGGGCACGGCACGGCACGGCGCACCCCTCCCCCACAGCCCCCCCTGCGCCCAGCAACGCAGCGAGGCAGGACGGCTATTCTCAACCCTACTGCTTTATTCAGTAACTGCTTGTCCTACACAAGTACAAACACAACATGGCCCAAAAGGATACAAAGTTATACAAAACAAAAAAAATCTGTATAGTATTGACTGTACAACAGGTGGTAAATTCTTTGCCTTTCCCTGTGTGAGCCCCAGTTAATCCAGCCAGCATCGTGGCTTCAAGTCTCCCTCTCTGCCTTGCAGTTTCCAGCAGATTGGTGCTCAGTCGCTCATTTGGGATTTGTAAAAGCACTCACACTGTTTCACTGTGGGTTGAGTAGGAAGTTTTTACCAACACCCTCAACGAAAAGGTGAAAGAAATCACTTATGGGGGCAGCTACAGAACACTTCTTAGGATTTCCAGCTTCTTCTCTATAGTGTCATATTCACTGGGCTGGACCGTTGTTTCTGTGGTTATTGCCTGGTGCAAGCATTAAAGAAGAGCTTACTCTGCAGAAACTAATCATCATGGGGAACTGGAATAAAGCAACAATTCTGTACTGAATTAAGTCTCAGGCAGGTCTGGGCTCCAGCTGCCCTGAAAAATCCTGTGCTGGCACCTGGAGATCAAGGTATGTGGCTCACTGTCTTACTCATTGGGGTTCTAACTAGAACAAGATTCACATGCTGGTCTGTACAGCGTGCTAAGCGTTTACAATCACCAAGCAGCAGCTGCTAACTGGAGAAAGAGAGGCTGAAACATCTTTCCTTCCCTCTATCTGGAAAAGATGTTTTTACAGCCTTTAAAATCAAAGCCATTTTTAAATAATTTCAATTCAATGCCAGGAATCCAGAAGCCTCACAGCAAAGTTTACTGGCCAGGAACTGGTGCTCTCTCCTCTTACGTTGCTTTCACTGCCAGGATTATCTCTCACTCCTTCTCACCCAGACTCATTATAAAAAAAAGGTACAATATTCCATCTGATGGGATTTAAGTTAAAAAGTAAAAAGCTGTCCAGTCCTTTTGCTTTATCTTGAGGAGTTTGAGCTGGAGCGGCTGCGATGGCGCCTTCGTCCGGGAGACCTGGATCGGGATCGCCGGCGAACGGGGGATCTGCGCCGAGGAGACCGGGACCTGGCAGGGAAGGAGCAGAAAGCTTCCCTTAGGAGACAAGCAACAGGTGCGAGGAATTGGTCAGCTCAACTACCAACTTTTAAAAGACACTTCCCTGCCTCCTGCCAAAATCCCTCACACACCATGGGAAAAGAGCTTGAGCAAAACACAGCCAGCTCCAGAGAGGACTGACTACACAGCGGGAGTATGCTGGCTATCCTGCCTCTGCTTCAGGAACCATAAAAAATTATTAATACCTGAACAACAGGGAAGAAACTGCTTCTCTTCCTCAAGGAATATGAGCTCAGATCCTGCATCAGATCCTCCTTCACCTGAAGTCATCTTTGACTCCCGAAACGGTGATATTCAGGGGAAGGATTTAACCAAACCCTTTCAAATTACGAGGCTCCTTAGAGGAAGCTTACTTAAGAAGTGATTTAGCTTCAAGCTTCTCAGTACTACAATCAACAGTCGTAATGGTACAGCTACTGCTACGACACAGAGGTTCCAGGCACAGAATACTAACAGAGCTTTAACAGGATAGTAAAACTTGGAGTAGGAAAGATAACAAAGGAGGGAATGGCAAACCTGCATCTGTGAGACTGCAGCAAAAGGTGTGTTTAAAGGAGGACCAAGAAGCCTCCTGGATCTTGTGCCACATAACTACTGCTCATTTTTAAACCTGTGGTTCAAAGCTGTTCAGCAGTCAAGTTGCTACTGACAAGTCAGACATTTTGAAGACATGTAAACACTGAAGACTCAGAACAACTTATCTAAGCACAATCAGGCAGCCCCAAGTCACACAACTGTCAGATCACACCTTGGGGCCAGTGTACTCCATTCACCTGACACAGGACTGCTTTTTGGTCATGTGCCCATGCAGAAATAAGGGAGGGAGGCACAAGGACTTCTGAAAAACAAGAAGCTGGCACAGCCTGCCACAAGTGTTTTGTCAGCCAGAGTCTGTTCCCACTTCACCTTGAAGCCTTTATGCAGAAGGGGCTCCAGGGAACAGACTGGGAAGGACGTGACCTTTCCTGGAGACTGTGCTCAGGATGCAGACCAGAGCAGGCACCCTGGAGCTAAGGAGTTAGGAACGGCAACCCAGGTTCAACCGATGCCCAAAATGTGCCACTGTCACTTGGCAGGGGAAAGTCAAGTCCAACAGGATTGTCCCTGTGCCAGGTCTTTCAGTGATAATCAGCTGCTACCGAGAAAGAAAAGCATCGTCCCAGCTCTCACCTCCTCCTCATGCGAGGGGGTGACCTGCGCCACATCGGTGGCGGCGGCAGCATCCTCCTGGGGGGGCTGAAGCGTCTGGGAGGTGGCCGAGGCCGTGGGGCCAGCACAGCTGTGGCCGTGATCTCCTGACCGTCAATCTGGCCTTTTGAGGGAAACACAGAAACAGGGAGAAGTAAATCTTTTTCCACAATAACATAAACACATCATATTACTGCAACTCACAGCTTTGTCGCAAGCAGCACCGTGGACTGATCCCACTTCAGTTATCTTGACACCCTGCTCAGGGACTATTCTGACAAAGTCCACACAACTACCAGACTTCTTAATCTAACCCCACCAAACTGCAGCTCAGATGTTAACCTGGAAAAGTTTTCATATAAGCATAAAATAATTTTATCACTGTTTTGAAAAAAAAAATTAGTTTTAATAGTTCTGTGATTTCTTGAATCTGTCCTGAACCGCACAAAAGCCATTTGGGCTGAAAACTGACAGTATTTTAGATCAGCTCACCAAAGAAATCCCTATCACCTCTAACTCTTTTTCTGATCAAATCCATCTGCTCTGAAGACTTTTAAAAGCCCCCAGGCTCCTTACAGGTCAGTACCTACCTCCATCCATGTGTTTCAGGGCTTTCTCAGCATCATCTGGGTTCTCGAACTCCACATAAGCATAACCTTTGGAAAGGTGTGGGTTTAGCCTGTCAACTGGCATGTCAATCATTTTAATCTTTCCATAAGTGGAAAAAATTTCCATGATGTGATCCTGCAGAGAGAGAGCAAGCCTTATGGACACAGACCACACTCACTAGCCAGGTCTGGCTGGCAGAGCAGTATATCCACAGCACATTTTTTCAGCAAAGTAAACTTTTTACCCCTGAAGACCTTTAAACTACACTCTAGCCAAGAAAACTCAAGCCAGACCAGCTCTCTGCAGATCCTTTATCAAGAACTGCCAGATATCCTTTATGTCTCCAAGGTAATTTCAGCTGTTGTCCCAAATTCTAGTTTTCTTCCTAGTAAAACAGGATACAAGGTCTGGAACACTGACAAAACAGGCAGACCTCTTAAGCACTACGTGTGTCTCAGAAGCCTTCATGGTATTTGACTCAGTAAAATCCTACCAAAATTTTCTTCACTGATCAATGTGGACACAAAGAAACAATTTCCAACAGTAACACCTTGACAACTCTCTAGTAACCAAAAAGTCTGGAGAGCTTTGAAGGAGCAACTCACACATTCTCCCAGAACATGATTGCTTGACTACAGAGGAACATGACATTACTACCTTGGTCACGTTTCTAGTGAGCCTTCCAACATGCACTTTTGTGGGTCTGGGTGATGGGCTCCGCCTCTTGCGCTCCTTTTCATCTCTCTTGGGTGGTTTGGACCTGATTTGGACAATAGAAAACATCTACAGTTTTCAGGCAACATGCAGGACAAAACCAAGAAGCCAGTCATTATCACATGATTAAAAATACCATTTTTATTGAAGGGCATCTTTTTCCTGAAGAAGTTACAGTGTTGAGGTGGTGGTGAGGGTGTTCCACTCAGAAACACCTCAGGATTTGCATTTATCTTGTCTGCTTTTGCTTTAGAACCTTTTGAAAATTGAGGACCTTTTTTTGCAACTTTTCAACTTCACTGCAACTAGGGTAACAAATAACAGAATTTAGCAAGCACTTCTATGAAGTTGTGGTCATAGTTAAAGCGTTTCCCAGTTGTTAACACAAAAACATTCTTTACCTCAACAACTGAAGAGGCAAAGTAAGGCCATAAACATACCACAACCAGGCACACAAACAGATTCAATCATTTGTGTTTCTGTATTTTCTGTTCACTACAGAGGTCCAAAAATGTTTCAAAAGTCTACTTAAAATTAGCTGCATATCACAATGCCTTTGTAGTTAAAAAAAAAAAATCTGGAATGAAACCTTAATCTGTAAAAAAATCAGTAAATAGAAAATTTATATTTATGCTTCTTCCTAATCCTAAAGTCCATAAATTGAGTGATGCACTAAAAACCCCACCCTCCTTTAAGCAGATTTTTATCATCCTTCATCACCTTATGCAAAGGGAAAACTGTAGACATTAAGATAGTTTGATTCCCACACCACCCTTACGGGGGTCTTCCTTTGCCCTCCTTCCTATTTTATTTTTTTGTAAATAAGAATATAAATATACATATATATATAAATATCCTGGTTTTAGCCCTGACTTTTCTGTTAATTGTGGCTGTAGTTTACAGCTTTAATCTGATCTAGGCCCATACTGCTAAGGAAACACTGATTGAAACCGCCTCTAACAACTCTAATATTTAAAACCTTTAAACTCTTCAAAATTAGGTTTTTAATCTCAGTTCTTACAGGGTGTATATCTGGATTCTAAGGAAATGGAGCACACCCATTCTAACAAAATTCAGATCTCTAAGCTATGGAGAAAGCAAATGGCCTTCAGAGAACAATCTGTTCTGATCACAATCTTGTATTCTACATGGAATTAACCCAGCATCTGGCAATTCCTAGAAGACAAATAAAACTCACTTGGAGCGGGATCGTCTCCTGTTGTCATGTCTGCGTCGAGAGGGACTGGGAGATCCAGAAGAGCTGCTGGAACTGGAACTGCGGGAGGTGCTGGAGCTCCCAGAGCGGCTCGAGGCAGAAGAGGAACTTGAGCCACTGCTAGAACCAGTGCTGGAACTGGACCCTGAGCTGGAAGTTGAGCTGGAACGGGATCTGTTATAAAAGGGGGAGAAGAATAAAAATTAGTGGAATATTCAGAAAAACAATAACTGAGAAACTTCTGACAACTAGAGAGAGTAACTGTGACTGAGGCTCCATAGCTCACCACACAGCCAAAGAAATTCATATCTGAAATAGAAACCCTCTTAAGTTAGGCTAAAATTGCACAGTGACTAACACAACACAAGCTTTCAACAGGCCCCACGACTAGCAGAAATAAAGGTGATTTCTGAAAATGCTGCCATTTGTTACTCTCCATACAAGTGCCCACCTGGTACTGCTGCTCCCACTGGAAGCGCTGCGTCTTTTGCGTGTCTTGTCCCGACCACGATCCTTTTCACCTGACTCCTTAGTGGCTGCTTTATCCTTGGACCGGTCCTTTGATTTCTCTTCAGACCTGTCCTTACGCTTGGTTGGTGAAGGAGCCCTTCAACAACAAATTGCAGAAGGCATTGCTTAAGTCAGAAAAACACAGACAACAAAAGCCCCACACCCAAATAAAGAACAGAACAGCAACACAAAACACTGAACTTTGAATGTAATTCAGGATCACTGTTACTGTGGAGTTAAAGCATTAGGCAATTGCAGACATTTTAGAAAAAGGGAAATATTTCACATTATAGAGCAGCTTGGAGGAAGACAGCCACAGCACACAAAAATTCACTCAGGAAGAAGAATTTCCAATTCCTCACCCTCACTGGGAGAGCCTAAGCACCCTGTAACATCCCAGTTTTGTCAAGCCTAGAAAATTCGGACAGCATGATTACTTAGTGCTGGAAGCTTTATTATTTTGACTTCTAGAAAACTCTTCTTTTTCAATCCTGGTAACTCCTTTTCCCCTTCAGAGGCATCCAAAGAAGACTGAATGGGCCCCACATCTCAAATCTCACTTCTATCTTCTCAATTCAGAGAACCAAATTAAACACAATAAATCCCAAAGAACAGCCTAGTTACAGGTTCACAAAGAAATTAACAGTTACACATATAACAGCAATCCTGCTCACAACACACTGGACATTCACTGCCTTCTCCAGAGTCCCGAGTCCTGTCAGACACGTAAACAGAGGCTCCCACGGGCACTGGGGGCCTCACCTTACAGTCTGCACTGTTGTTTCACATTCACAGAATTACAAAACACCTTATTTATCCAACCAAAAATATGGCAGACAGAAGGCATCCATTTCCTCTGCAAGATGCACAAGCAGCTCATGCCTTTCAACCCAGACCTGGCTCCAGAGGAGCAAGCACTATCTTTCTCCAAAACCAGTCTGTGCCATGCAGCACACATTTGTCAGAAAGGAAGGGCTGTTGAGAACAAACCCTCACTGAATTATGGCTGCTTCCAGCCTCAACAAGCTGCTCCCAAAGCTCTGTCAGCCTTGGTAAAACCAGGTGAAAGGGCTGAGATTGCTGCACTGCTGCCACAGCAGCTCTCACTTCAACTTCTCAGCACAAAGTCTAAACTGGATTCTGACCTTGCCTACCCTCCCTCTTTGCCCTAGATCCGAAAGGAGACTAACTTAACACCTCTCTATTTAGCACTGAAATGCTGGGCATTAGTTGACTTCCAGATGTTTGCCATGTGAGGGCTGTATCCATCACAAAATCTGCAACTTCTATAAACATGCTGCATTTTGATTACTCCATGGGGATTGTTTAACACCTGCATTACAAACCTGCCTCCAACATTTTAATAACCTCTAAAGGAGTGTGACACCCTCAACTACCAAGGAATGAAACATTCAGGAAATGGAAGCATGAGCAGAAGTGTGTTGGAGCTGCCAGCCTTATCTGCACTGGCACTGAATATGCACAATAATGCAGGATGTTGGAAACATCTCCATCTCCATGTGCATCACAGGCAAACTCAGTGAACAAGAAAAAACCTCTCCAGCTCACAGCATCCAACCATCTCGTTGCTTCTGTGCTTCTGGCAAGCAATTACTTTATTCTCTGAATTGCAATAAAATTTATGGTTGGGAAGAGATTACTTCTGAACAGTGAAACTTGCTTTCCTGATCTTCAGCTTCACAGTTTGCCCTAATACATCAACTGCAAGAAGCAACACAAATGAATATTTACAAACCAAGCTCCCTGCAGAAACTAAGAAACACCCATGGCCTTTCTGCATGGAGCACAGGAAACCCACCCCACAGACGTGCCACGGGCAGAGCTTGCTGGGAGAGGAAATGTCTCCTCTAGCACCAGTGGCAGGAAGAAAGCAGTCTAAGGACTGTGTCACGGGTGTTGCAAAGGGAGCCGAGACAAGCAAACCTCGGTACGTCACTCAGCTTTAGGACATTTCTATCCAGCTCTGTGTCTCTCTAGTGCAAGGTGTGAGGGGGCTGCAGTTCGGGAGTTGAAAGCCACTGCATGAGCCTAGCTGGGCAGTACAGAACAGACAGGTTCCTGGTTTCACAAGGCCAGAAAATTAAGATTTTCCTTTCATAAAATAACAGAATCACAGACTGGTTTGGGATGGCATGAACCTTAAAGCTCATCACTTTCCAATCCCCCAGCCACGGGCAGGGACACCTTCCACTACACCAGATTGCCCAAACCCAACACTTCCAGGGATGGGGCTTTTCTGGGCAACCTGTACCAGGGCCTCACCACGCTCACAGGGAAGAATTTCTTTCTAATCTCTAATGTAAACCTGCCCTCTGTCAGCAGGAAGCCACTCCCCCTTGTCCTGGCACTCCAGGCCCTTGCAAAACATCTCTCTGCATCTTTCTTGTAGGTTCATTTCAGGTACTGGAAGGCTGCAATTAGGTCACCCCAGAGCCCATTTTTCTTCTTCTAAATACCCCATAGCCAGGTTTGGGTTATCTCTGCCTACGCATCAGCTCCTCCTGCACCTGTGGACTGTAAGAGTCATGATGTTATCAGCATACAAATCTATCTGTTAGTGCCCAAGAGTCAGATCTGGTTTTACCCCTTCTGGGAGACAGGAAGAGGGAACACGGATAAAGACCAGCATGTTTGCTGTTACCCAGGCTGCTGCCAAAGCAGGAAATAGAATCACAGAATCAATTACATTGGAACAGACCTCTGAGACCATCAACTCCAACCTCTGACCCAACACCACCATGTCAACAAGACCAGAGCACTCAGTGCCACATCCAGTCTTTCCATAAACACCTCCAGGGACAGTGACTCCACAACCTCTCTGGGCACCCCCTTCCAAAGCCCAATCGCCCTTTCTGTGAAGAAATTCTTCCTAATGTCCAACCTAAACCTCCCCAGTGCATCTTAAGATCTTGTTCTATTGCCTGTTGCCTGGGAGAAGACCCCAAGCCTCGCCTGGCTACAATCTCCTTTCAGGTTTCACTGCTTACTGCTCCTCCGGACAGGCGCTCACCAGGCAGATTAGCCAAATGGCTTTTGAACATTCAGCAAATGATGCTGCATTTAAGCAGCCTCCAAACTAACCAGCGGTTTTACTCCACTAAAACATACGTTCCTTTCCCAGGAATGCCACTGGCCAAGCTCACTTCAGTTGGAAACCTCACCCTAACCTGTGGGAATTTTCACCTGCACAAGTTCAGGCATTCACTGGAAAATGTAGAAAGAATAAACCAGTCTTCATACAAGGCCGTACAGCAATGCATTTCTAAGCGACATGCTTCTTCCCTACGACCAAAACCTCTCACTCTCTAACAAATAACTGGTTTAGGGGCACCCACCC
The DNA here is from genome assembly GCF_041296385.1 of Aphelocoma coerulescens. NCBI lineage: Eukaryota > Metazoa > Chordata > Aves > Passeriformes > Corvidae > Aphelocoma > Aphelocoma coerulescens. The sequence continues at coordinate 975,781 of NC_091028.1, forward strand.
CAAACCAGAAAGCCTAAGAGCAATCTACACAAACCAAACGTCCATCTCACACACACTTCTGCTTTAGAGACAGAATCTGCACGCTTAGAGCTGCAGCTCTGTGGCAAAGGAAGCAAACTCGCTCGCCCCCGGGTTTCCCGTAGGGCTACAGGCGAGTCCTTTAGGCAGTTTGCTTCAGGCCTCCAGCTGCAAACTGGCACAATTCCTGGTGTGAGAAGGGGTCGGCACCCGGCACTTCTCTGCCCACTACGGCCGCTCGGCCCAGCTCTGGGGCCGGCGAGGCAGCCAGATCCGCTCGCCGTGAGCCCCGTACAGCGCCCGAGGGGCAGGGGGCCGCCACATCAGCGCCTCGGGTCCGCACAGCGCTCCTCCCGCCGGCCCGGCCGCTGCAGCGCCGAGACTCGGGCCCAGCTCCCCGGCAAGCCCCGGCCGGCCCGGCCCCGCCCCGCCCCGGCCTTCCCTCCCCTCCCCGCCCCCGGCCGCGGGAGAGCGCGGCTCCGAGGCCCCATCCCTTGGCCCTCACGCCGCCACGGCCTCTCGGCGGCCCCAGCGCGCTCCCCCCAGCGCTCCGCTCGGCGGCGGGGCCGCTCGGGCCGCGGCCGGGCCGGATGGACGCGGATGGCGCGGCTCCCGCCCCGCACTCACATCCTCGGCGCCGCCGCCGCTCCGCGCCCGTCGCGCGAGATTGATGCGGCGCGGGCGGGAAGGGGCAGCGCCCGGCGCACGGCGATGGCGTCATAGCAGAGGCAGGGCGGGCGGCAGGGCCGGAGGCGGCGGGAGCGGGCCGTGCCGTGCCGTACCGTGCCGTGCCGTGCCGTGCCGTGCCGTGCCGTGCCGTGCCGTACCGTACCGTACCGGTGCCGGTGCCGGTGCCGGTGCCGGTGCCGGTGCCCCTTCGGGGCCCGTGGCCACGGCGGCCGGAACCCCGCGGCGGGCCGGGCCCGCTCTGTGTGTTAGAGCACTCCGTGCTCCCGGCCCGCGCTGCCTCAGCGGAGTTCATCGGGCACATCCGACCAGGGCATGAGCAATGAGTCCCATTTGTACTGCGTTTGCTTGTAGAGTTTATGCAGCTACGCAAACTGGTGAAATAAAAGTTCCTACCAAACCCTCTCCTGCATAATAATAGCAATGACAGTAGCAGCTGGAGCTTCAACCCAGCAGGCTACAGCCTCCGTACGGGGATTCTGGGCCCGCCCTGGGTCAGGTGCAGGTTGCAGATTCACAACTCACAGACTCTGTTTTGAGGTGGTGGCGGATGTAGGGACAGCACTGCTGAGAGGGGACTTGCCCTCTCAACTGCAAGAAAACTGGGAAGAGGAGAATGAAAGACTTAAGAGGGAGCACCGTACAGTGGCACTTCATGCCACGTGGGAAAGATATCCTCTCTCGCTCTCCCTGCCAAATGTGTTTGCTGGGAACTTAAAAGGAAATTTGCCAGTGCAGGCACTGGTCTGACCTTCTGACCACACTGGCTTCCTGACTTTTGACTTCAGAGGAACAAAGTCAGAAGTGTATTTTGACTCCATCCCTAATGCAGGGCCTTAAAAGCAACAGACCTTTCTGAGAAGCAGGCGTGCTGATCAGCTGAAGTGCATGCCCACAGGCATATCTTTTAAATTCCCACCGATGGAAGCTTCACCTCTTGAATTCAGTGCAAGAATATGTCCCTTCTACCTCCACCACAGGACATGAGCAAAACCATAGCAGCTGTCTGTTAGTTCATTGTGGCAAGAAGAAAAACTGGCTTATTTTCTGTTCTGCTGCAAAACCAAGGGGTATTACATAAAACCTGACATGGAACAGGTTCAGAAAACAAACAAAGAAAACAAACAAAACCCCAAAGAAAGCAAAAAGGAAGTTGTTCTTCACACAACATCTTGTTAAAAGGGCAGATTTCCCTGACGGGATTTTGTAGTCTTCTAAAAGTTCACATGGGTTCAATGAGAAACTGCATTATGTCTAATGAGGACTATTAGTAGACTGTCATGACGACCTTAAATCATGCAATCATTAAGGTTAGAAAAGCCCTCTAAGATCATTGAATCGAATTCCAATGCCGCTCCCACAGCACTGCCAAGGCCACCAATAAACCACGTCCCCAGGTGCCACATCTACATATTTTTTTTAACACTTCCAGAGATGGTGATTCTACCACTGCCCTGGGTAGCCTCTTCTAATGCCTGACCACCCATTCTGCAAGGAGTATTTCCCCAATATCCAAACTACACCACCCCTGGTGCAACTTGAGGCCATTTCCCCTTATCCTGTCCCTTGTTCCCGGGGAGCAGAGCCCGACCCCCACCTGGCTGCACCCACAGTGTTTAACGTTTTTTTCTCTCTCAGTTATGGCAAAACCATAAAGGCTAAGCGATCCCAAAGTCCTGCACACCTTTATTCTTATAACAGCTCTCATCTCTCCAGGGGTGGGCAGGTAAGGTCACTGAACCAGCAGAATAGTACTGTGAAAAAGGTTTCCTGGCAGCTGTTACCTGAAGCAGGTTCCTGCAGAGCTGTGAGCCGCAGGGCCAGCCCCAGGACGGTGGTGGCAGCGTGTGGGGGGCTGCCAGCACCTGGCAGGACTGAGCCTTAAGCCAAGCCTGAACGAGGAGAGATGAACATCTCATTTGGGGGCACTAGAAGAGCTGAGAACAGCTCAAAACACTTGTCTGCTTCAGTTTCAGAGCGAATGGCCCGGCCCCGCTGTGGCCTCTGCCCATGCCAGCAGCCCGGCTGGCACAGCGCAGCCACCATGCCCCCGCAGGAATGGAGCTAATGCTTCCAGGGCTGGATGGGATCTCTAGGGGCGGCAGCGCTGCCTCGTGTGGGGCTTCTCCATCGTGTGGCACGGGTGTGCCCAGCCCCGCCTGGGCGGTGCTCCGGGCCGGGCCGGACGGGTCTGTGCCCGGAGGGGACGGGCTCCCCGCGGCCCGGGAATGCGGCTGCCCCGAAAGGGTTACGAGAAGGGCTCCGCCCTCCCTGTACATCGGTCTCCTCCTGGGTGACCTTCCCGGCAGCCCTTGCTGGCTCTGCCCCAGCCAAACAAAGACGGCAGGAGCTTTTCAATCAGCCGCCTCCCAGAAAGTTGGCTGAGGGAGAGCCGGGCTGTGCTGGCACCTGGCTGATCCCGGCCGCCGGAGAACGCGGCCGCGAGTTGGTGCCGTCGCCTGAGAGGACCCCGGCAGCCGTCGGGAGTCCCTGTACGTGGGTGCTCTGCCCGTTTGCTTCTGTGCATTGAGCTGGTTTGGGTGCTGAGAGTGGCGTGGGGAAGGATGAGAGGAGCTCCTGGCAGTGGTGCGAGCACAGGGAGGGTGCAGCAGGACAGGGCTCCGGGGCCCGCGGCCGTGCGGAGGCTGGTGCGGCGCTGAGGTTCGGTGTCGGAGCTGGGAGGGGCATGCCCGATCTGAAATGCTGTCCTCCGGCCGCTTCTTGAGCTCAGAAACCTGCCCAGCAATTTTCCAGCGAAGTGCAGACTCCTTTAGATACTGCCCACGTGTTGGTGGACGAGCAGGAGAGGAAATAACAGAGCTTTGTGAGTGCTGCTTTTGGCTCTTCTGTGCTTTTCTGTCCCTTCCCTCCTGCACTCCCAGGCTGCTGCTGAGGACAGGCTGTTTACGGCCACCTCCGCAGGTGAACCGCTCTGCTCCGGTGCCTCTGGGGTTGGGGTTAATTGTCCGTAAACGCTGCCTGAGGCTGAGGGCGCTTGTCCGTGGTGTTGGCACCGACTTGGAACTGGCGCTTCATTTGTCCTTCCTATTTGGGTCTAAATGGTTCCTTGGCTTTGGGTTTGTGGTGGCAACTACTGAGAGCTCTCCCTTGAGCCCCCGGAGATCCAGTTGACCCGTGGGTCATTCTGCCCAAGGCAACACTGGCATTCCTTTATCATGGTGAGGTGTGAGCACCCTGTGCCAGGCATTGCTTAGCATTTGTGGGGATTGCACTGCAGCACTGGCTCAACCCGCAGCCTCTGGATTCTGGTATTTTCCCTGTGCTGGAAGATCTTTGGTCTGCCTCCCTGTTCAGACTGTCACTCCTTCTGCACCTCTATGAGAGTAGGGGTAGACGTATCTGGCTCCAGAGGGTACAGTCTGTGTGACTTCCTTAGAGGAATTGCAGGTTGGGGGATTTGTCCTCTGAGGACTTGGAAACTTTTCATCCAAATGTGTAGAAACAGCCGTAGTTGTCATTGCAGGGAGTTGAGAGCATTTCCAATAGCTGCATTGTTGAGTAGCTATATAGATTTGGAACAGCAAAAATAGGAGATTTTGGGAGTTCCTCTCTAATCTGCAGAAGGGTGTGAATTTAGCAATTTAGTTGAAATACTTACGGGTCTATTAAGTCATCTGCCATAGTTTCTGAACATCTGGCCCTCTCTTGAGATCTAAGGCTATTCTTGCAGTGTACACTGGTAGCTAGGCCATGAACACGTCTGCCCCTGCATGTGTCAGTGCATACATTTGTGTATACATTTGTGTATTTCAGGGCTTTTAGCTTAAAAACTGTGCCTTGATGCCCCTTTTCCTCTGTTTTCCTGCAACTGTATGCCCTGATGCTGTAGGAATATACCTGCTCAATGCTGAACTTAGTCAAATGTCCTGGTTTCACCACAAGGAATAAACACCGTGTTACACTTTGTGCTGATTTCTTGTTTCCTCTTCAGGCATGTGAAAGACTAGAAATTCAAGGTGTAGCCAGTGCAGCTCTCTCTGCTGGAAGGGCTGTATCTGTGGAGAGCAGTGACTCGAAATGCATAATGCTTTACAGAGAGGCACAGGTAGAGGCAGGGCAGTGAGATACTTGGCATTTATTGTTCTTGTCTAAATACTGAAGTTCGCTTTGATTAATTTGTCCAGTCTGAGGGCAGAGATTGATTTTGGAGCCAGGATGCAAAATCCAGCCTGTTCCTCTCCCACAGGCCTTCCCGGGTGCTCTGTGAAAGCGCCCTGTTCCTTCAAGCTGGGGCTCCACAGTTCTTAATATCATGTTTGGGTGCTCCAAATCATTTCTTAATACAAACCTGACCTTTACCAGACACAGCATCACAACCGTGCTGAGTTTGTCAGACCAGGTAATAAAATGTTGAAGGTGATTCTGGCTTTTGGGCTGTGGAAGAGTCAATCCAGTGCAAAACCTTTTTGTTCAAGGCTATCAAACAGTATGATTTTATACAGTGTCTCTGCTCTGTGGTGTGTGGCCTGGGACCCTTTCATCATTAGGGACGATTTTCAGTATTCCTGATACTGTTCCTTTTCTCCCCTCAAACATGAGGTAACAGTACTAACAACACTAACACAGCGTTGTTACCCTGTGCCCCTAAACATCCCAACACACTCCTCTTTATTTTCCCACCATATCTTTATACCATATTCCCCAGTGACCTCCAGGCTGTAGTGGCATTGTCTGAGGCAAGAGCAAACTATATGTATCATCATACTCACAATTTTTTTTGCAACCCCCAAAACTGTTGTGGAGATCTAGCTTTCTTCAATGTTCACATTCTGCAAATCTTAAAGTAGAACCATAAATTTTTGTATTTTCCATGTGAGGATCTGATTTTTAAAGTGTGGCCAGGCAGGGGTAGCTCCTCAACTACTCTGAAAGCACAACCTAAATGAATGAAGCAGTTATCAGAGCAGATGACAGAGCAAACCGAGCTGTGGGCTCTAAACAACTCACTTCAAATCCTGGGCCAGACACCCAACCCTTTCTGCTATTCTGATGTCTGAACTACAACTTGATTAAAATCTTCTTCTGAGGTTATCCCTTCAGAGGGGAGCCACCATGGCTCAGGTAGCAGCAGCACCATCTAAATTTATCTTACCCATCACCTTTTAATAAAACCTATAACAGCTGCTCCTTCATCAACTTTGCAAAGAAAGTAAGGTGGGATGCAGCCTCACTACACTCAGTGCTGTTAGATAACGTTATTGCTTCCATAAGGCTTGGCAAATCCCACAGAACAGTGGCACTGAGTAACATTGCAGCCTAGGAGAAATGGCTGTTTTTCCCTGGCACAGATCTTCCTGCTTTGGCAACATTTCAGCCCTGGACACCTAATACCATTCATCTTCTTCCAAGCTAAGTTCCATTGAACCACCTTGGCCAGCTCATTGCCATTCTCGGGGCTGTCCTGTGCAGGACCAGGAGTTGGACTCGGTGATCCTTGTGGGTCCCTTCCAACTTGGGATATTCTGTGATTCTGTGAGCCCTTTCTGATTACCTGTCTCCACAAAGCTAAGACTTCCCAGTCTATCCCTACAGCAGTAAAACTGTTCTCTGCATGAATAGCCAAGAACTATCCATATCCACTCCAAGCTGTGCCAGGCAGGCTCTGGAGCAGGATCTGGAGGGCAGGAAGCCCAGTGGAGGATTGTCCTGCCCATGGACACATGGCTGTGTTCAGAGCACAGTTCTCTACAGGGTGAGGATTTGGGCATTCCTGGCAGACTCACTCCTTCCACAATACCTTTTCTCTACTCTATATACTACTTGCTGTCTGAATCCATATCTTAATCCCACATAAACCAGCACTGTCCTCCCTGTGCTTCTGGGTGATGATTCTAATAATATTTCCCCCTCCAAGCTGATGCAGAGTGAAAAAAAGGACTTGTCCTGCCAGTTTTTGCAGCAGCTGTTCAGAACACTGTGGGAAAACAACAATACCAAATAAGATGGATGAATGTCCCTCCCCAGCTGCTTGCAGCTTCTCCAGCTTCCCAGGGTGTGCTGGGGGTCTGAGAAGGAGGTCTACAAATCAGATGCAAAGGAAAGTGTGGGCAAGAGAACCTTGTTGAGCTGTTACTAGTCACAAGGCCCAGATCTGACAGATTTGGCTTGTGTCTCTTTACAAGGTCCATGAGGATCAGTCCCCTTTTGGCAATGCTGAATCCATTGTGAATGAGGTAGACTGTTTCCCATGCCCTGGTACGCTGGCCTTGCACTGTACAAAGAGAGTTGAAAGGAAAGAGACATAGCCACGTCCAACTATGTTCATCATACCTTAGATGGACCTTCTCAGGGCAGGAGTAATTTTGCACTCTCTGCAGCACAGCAAACCCTTGAGCTCAGCATGCTTTGGGATGTTAACAACATAAAGTGTCTGTTTTCAATTGCTGAAACCAGACAAAATTAGCTGTATCTTCTTGCTCTGTATCTTCATGCTCCCTGTGGGTCACAGCTTTTGCTTCTCTCGCTCCTTCCTCTACTTCAATCACATCTGTTCTCAGCATCAGCAGTTTGTCTCTCTGGTGAAACCTGTTGCTCCACCTCTGTACCTGCTGCCCCATGGCTGTGCTGCTCCTGAAATGGTGGATGGGAGCTTGTTGCTCTGGTTAAGCCCATCTGTACATAAATGCCTCCATCTTTCCAAGACTCTTCCATCTGGTGGGCCAGGCTGGCCATGGGCGTGCTGTGGTGCAGCTAAAACAGCCTTTGAGAAAACACAACCCCAGGGTAGCACAGTTACCTGTGCCATGTCTGTTGGAGGATTAGCTCTTCCTTGCTTTACCCCAGCATGAATTCTGGAAGCAGCTTTGCTTGTACCCCTCAAGGGTGAAACTGCCTGTGTCCAAGAGAAGCTGTGAGACGAAAGGGAGAAGTCAATCTTCCCAGACATGAGCCAACTCCATGGTCACACAACTAATGTTTCACTCTTGGGGAATTTGGCATTCAGAGCCAGGTAATCAGGGCTTCAGAAGAACTGTGGAGAGACAGGTGGCAGTGGCTGGGGATGGATGTGTGTGCAGGCAAGTGAGCTCTACGCCAAGGACTTGCAGGTTGGATACTGGGGAGTTCCTCTCTCTCAGGTTCACCTGGAGTGGGGGCTTGCATGAGCACAGGAACAAGTTGTGCAGAGGAAAAGCCTGCTGGGCCTAAGGCTAGTGGTTACATCACGTGACTTGTAGGAAATTTGGATTCATGCTCTTCCTCTTTTTTAGACCTTAAATCCACTCTGCTCTGAAAGGAAGTCTGGGACATACTGCCTTCTTTCTCTTTCTCTCTTGAGGCTGTTTCATTTTTGTGTGTAATACCATCTGGGACAGAGAGTATGGGAACTAAGGAAACAATCCCAGTGATGAGAAGGCTGCTTCAGGCTCTGGGCTGTGTTTCTGTGGATGTAGCTGCATGCAGAATCATGGAATAGAGCATTGCCAGCAGCAATACCTGGGTAAAGGAGCTTTCCCAGCTACAACTAAGTACATAAAGACTTCAGGCATAGCAAGTGTTCGGCAGCAGCTGAAGAAAGGGTGGCTAATCTGAAATTTGGACAGACACCTAAATTGGCAGGCTGGAGCAAAATTCCTTTTGCAGGCGTGGTGGTGTAACAAGGCATGCATCTGCTCAGACAAATGTGTATGTCCAGCTGGCTGTGTAAGGTCTCGGAAGCCAACCCACCAAAGGGCAAAACTTGTAGCCTGTGGTGCTGCATGACAGCCCTCTCTGATTGGAACTGTAAGCTGGGTATTCCAGTCACTGCATCTTCCCCCTGGGATACCCATCCCACTGTAAAACACAAGTGTGGGGGGAAGACACTTTGAGACCATGAGGAGCCATTGCAGCTTGCAGGGGAATAATGTGTGGCTGCAGAATGTGGTTTTGCCAAAGGACTTGCAGCTGTGGCTGGCACACAGTGTGACAGCCAGGGAGGTGGAGGCAAGCAGGATTTCGGAACAGGGGACTTTTGTTGCCTGCACTCAGCTCATGGCACCTGGTCTTCATATGGAAATGCCAAGCCAACTTTGTGGTGCTGCTCTATTTTAGAAATAGCAAAGGCTGAGTCAGTCCAGATGAGACTGCTTCAGGGACTTTCTGGAGGAGATGAAACCTCTCTGTCTTCCTGATATCCACAGAAATGGAAAGCGTTAGAGGCAGAGGGTAAGCTCACACAATTGCTTTGAATTTTCTTCCATGGATATGCTCCCTTTCCCTATCCTCCTGCAAAACCACCACTGGAATTAACTTTTCCTGAGTGGTGTAAGAAACCTTCAGAGCAACCATCTCACTCCCAGCCTGGCCCTGGAAAGTGAAAGGAACTCCATCAGTCACAGGTCTAGGAAAATCCCTGAATCTTTCCCTCTCATTGAATTGATTTTTGGTTTTCCTTGTGCAAAAATTATTGGAGAGTAAAGAACACCTTGAAGGCCAGGTGAGTGTAAAGGTCTCATCTCTGTTTGTGAATGTGTGAGTTGGTAAGGTGTGTGCATAGCACAGGTTGCAGCTCCTTGGGGAAAATACCCTCTGGAGAGGGAGAAAGAGGAGAAGGTGATGGACTCAGTGTGGAAATGGGGAGCACATTTAGTACAGGAAAACTGTGAGTTTGCAGCAAGACCTGGATAAATAAAGTTATAAGTAGAGATGGAGCCAGGCCAGGCTATTGCAAAGGCTGACTGTGGGATCTTATGACTTGGCCTTCCAGTACTTGAAGGGAGCTTCCAAGGAAGATGAAGAGATGCCTTTTACAAGGACATGTAGAGATAAGACAAGGGGGAATGGCTTCAAACTGTCAGAGAGTAGGTTTAGATGGGATTTTAGGAAGAAATTCTTCCCTGTGAGGGTGGGGAGGACCTGGCACAGGTTTCCCAGAAAAGGTGTGGCTGCCTTGGATCCCTGGAAGTGCCCAAGGCCAGGTTGGACAGGGCTTGGAGCAACCTGGGATAGTGGAAGGTGTCCCTGCCTGTGGCAGGGGGTAGCATGAGATGAGCTTTAAGGTGCCTTCCCACCCAAACCATTCTGGATTCCTCAAATCAGGAGAAACAGTGAGGTGTTGGAGCGAGTCCAGAGAAGGGCAATGAAGCTGGGGAAGGGTCTAGAGGATAAATCTTATGAGGAATGGTTGAGGGAGCTGGGGTTGTTTAGCCTGGAGAAAAGGAGGCTCAAGGGTAACCTTATCACTCTCTACAACTACCTGAAAGGCTTCTTCTCCCAGTGAGCTAGTGATGGGACAAAGACATAGCCTCAGGCTGAGCTGGGGGAGGAGTCAGGTTGGACATCAGGAAGAATTTCTTCACAGGAAGGGTTGTCAGGCATTGGAATGGGCTGCCCAGGGAGGTGATGGAGTCACCATCCCTGGAGGTGTTCAAGAAAAGACTGGATGTGGCACTTAGTGCCATGGTCTAATTGACAAGGTGGTGATCAGTCAAAGGTTGCACTTGATCTCAGAGGTCTTTTCCAACCTAGATGGAAATTCTGTGATTCTGTGATTTGGAGGAAATTGCTGGAATACTGTATTTTATGGAATACACTCATGTTGCTTTCACTGGTAACCCTTTTCCCCTACCTGACAGGGATAGAGTAGCTGTTGTGCACTTTGTTTTCCCTCAAGGTGTAAGTGAGCAGGGCTGGAGCTGGATTTTGACCTGCGCTTCTGCCTGCACTTCTCCTGCATCTCCTGCTCACCTGCTGGGTTCTGACCCCCAGCCTTCTTCACAGTGTCACCTCTGAAATGGCTTTCCAGGTCTTGGTCTACCTCTGATTAGTAAATAGATATTTTTTTAAAGCCCTGCTGCAGAGGCAAGTGCTGTTCTTGAAGGATAAGGAGCCTGGGTGAAGCCTTGAGCATTGATGGTATCTCCATGCAGCTGCTGTCTGCAGCCATGCTCTGCTGCCCTGAAGCCATCCTGACCATACTCCTCATCCTGCTGCCCCTCCAACAAATGGGGGGTTCTGGGGGAACACTGTGAGTTGGGAGTGCTGAGCTTATTGGGGGTTAGCAGGGCAGGGATGGTCTGTGCCTCCCATGAACTTTCCCCACGCCCAGGAAAGCAGGGCAGGGTGGTGGGACCTCCGTGGAGGGCTGGGGGGGAGGGCTGAAGCCAGTGAGCATGTGATAAAGGAGGGATTTGGGACCTGGGGATGGTACACAGAGAGCAACATCTTCAGTGGAGAGGGAGCTGGAGGAGATGCAGTGTGAAGTTGGTGCTTCTCCAAGGTGCTCCCCTCATCTTCCCTGTGGTGGCTGGGTGAAGGCTGCAGCTGTGGCTGTTCGCTTTCCTGGCATTTATGTAAATGATACGTTTCTGTCACCAGCTGCTCAGATACTCCAGTGTCCTCTGGTCGTGTCTGGAGACACTCTGGGAGGAGGGCAGAGTATATTGCCAGGGCTCAAGCTCCTCATAACTGCAGTTTCAAGGTGGTGGTCTCCTTGGAGCATCTTCCCTTGACATGGGGAAGGTTGGGAATTTCTGACCTTTTGCTCTTGCTCTGCAATGGTAGTGTCTGCATCCAAGGATGTCTGTTTTCCAATATCCACTCTCCCAGCTCTTATCTACAAAGTCCCTAATGCACACAGCAGGGCATTGGGGGGCCTTCAGACAAACAGAGCTGGATCAAAGTACAGCCTACATCTCTGGAGCTAATGTCTCTTTCTTTTGCCATGGAACAAGATGCAGAGGGGCAAACTCCTCTGTCAAATTAAGTGACTCCATTTCTCCCTGAAGCTGATGTCCAGTAGTCTCTGTGCCTCCTTGGCCAACATAACACATTATCATCTTTTTTAAGATCCACGTGTGCCTTGGGAAGTGTGATTTGGAAAAGGTTCCTCTATCACATCTGCTTTGCAGCAGCTACTTGAGGTAGTCTCTAACCGGAAAAGTGTTTTGCTGCCTTCTGGGAATTCTTGGAAGACATTTATTTTAGTGAAGTGAAACCCAAAAGTATGTCCTTTAGGGAGCAGCTGCAGCAATGAGTGTCCAAGAAATGCCTGCAGATTAAGGAATTTGGTAGAAAGTGGAAAAAACCCTCCACCATAGTTGTGTAGACGCACACACGTGCATGTATAGACACATATAGGTATATCCCTGTGTGGTACAGGCGCGTGCCTGGTGTGAGAGGGGAGGCACAGGAGGTGCAGCCATTATAGTTATAGTTGTGCCTTCTTTACATCGGGTGTATCAGTGGTTGCATTTGCTTCTCCCAAAGGTACAGGACGGTGTTGTCTCCAGACCCAAGGGCAGGCTCTGCAGCACCAGCAGTTCCCACATGGAGTTTCTACGGTTCTGCTCGCCGTGACCTTCTGGGCCACCAGGGAAACACAAAGGGGTCCTGCCAGCCCCATGCGATAAACCATCACTTGCCAGGACTCGCACAAGGCTTCCTGGGACACTGAGCAGCTGCTCGGGATCCTGACCGCTTCTGATTCCTCACTGTACTGCTGGCAGGGTGGGGTTGATGTCCAGTTTGGGACACTGGGCAGAGCCAAGCCTGTCACCATCCTCTGTGCCCTTGGCAGACTGGGGGACCGAGCTGGACCCCTCTCTCTAAAGGGGCTCTGCGTGAGCGAGGGACAGGCTTGGGGCTGTCCATTATTCGCTCCAGTGGGAACAGCCACCTGCCTCACCCTTTCCATCTGGGAACCGTGTCACTGCTGGGGATGGCACCACATGGACGCAGGGCAAGGCCCAGCAGCCTGGCAGCAAGCACTAGCTGAGCCTGAGCACCATCACGGGGCATAGAGCTGCCTGGGGGGTGCCAGCGTCCCCACCACGGCCGCACTCCAGGCATGTAGGTGCCGGGCACAGGAGGGTCCCAGCAGCAATGGGCCGGCTGGATGACCATGCCAAGAGGAGGATCGTGGAGCTGCGCAGGGCTGGGCTGAGCTTCCGCAAGATCAAGAAGGTTCTGGAGCTGGATGACATCCGGGTGACGCCGCAGGCCGTGTACCTCTTCCTCAAGAGGAAGAGCGTGGAGCCGGGATCAGCGGCAGCTGGCTGGGATGGGGACCAGCCCTGGCCCCCGCTGCAGGGGCATGAGGCTGAGTCCCCCAGGCTGCTGGGCACCCAGCACCCTGCAGTGCCCACCGGGGATCCTACAGGCAGCCGGGCGCCCTGCTCCACTGGCAGCCAGGACACCAAGGAGGGCATCCAGATTGTCAGTGTGGCCTCGCTCTACAAGGACGGTGGGCAGCTTGGGGACACCCTGCCTGTGGGGCTGGCCCCTGGGAATGGTAAGGCCTGGCCCCACTGGGGTTCGCTGTGGCTGCTCCCTGCCACTGCTGGGCTTGGGAAAGGGCCTCATTCCCCACTGGAGACCCCCCAAGGGCCTTGTTTTGAGGTATTTCTCTCTCTGTTCTTGTAGGTGATGACAGCTCCACAGGCACACCCCTGGCTCCGGGGGCTGCTCTGGGGAGTCTGGCCACACCCCCCCAGCCACTGCCCAGCCGAGGGCAGGTGGGCACACCCCTCACCCAGAACTCAGCCCTGATGGTGAAAAAGAAGACTGTGGACAGGGCTATCCTCCTGCAGAAGAAGGTAGGATGGCAGGATGGGAGAGTCCATGTGGTCTGGCCAGGAGCTGCTTCGGTGCTGCCATCTGGCCAGCCCTGCACAACCCCCTGCTGCATCTACACCATGTGGTGGGGCAGGCTTCTAGGGGTGAAAGGCTCCCAGAGTGCCTTCCAACCTCTGCTAACTGCACTTGACAGCAATGCTAACCCTGGCACTTGGTGGATGTATCTGGGAAGCCCCTCTGGGTGGGGGTGGGGCCATGGGCTGCCAGGTGCTGGCCATGGAGATGCCAATTGCTGCCTGGCTTGGCCTCTAAACTGGCAGCTCATGAACCTCTTTTTAAGGCTTGGTGTCAGTACCAGCTCAGGAGGTTCTTCCAGCCACCCAAGGCTGGAAAGCAAAATCCAGGAGATGTTGTTTCTGTCCCTCCAGAGAGCAAACACAAGCTTGGCATCGGCACGGGCAGCCCCACTGCCATTCAGCAGCAGTCACCCAGGATGGATCAGCACGTGCTAACAGCACATGGTGCACCAGAGGCTCTGATGGAACAGCGGCCTAGGGGCTGGCTGGGGCTCAGGCAGAGCTCATGGTGAGGTCTAGAGGTCTGCAACAGGGTGATGGCTTTCTCTGAGAGCTTTTCTCTGAGCCTTGTAGCTAAGTGCAGAATAAATCTCTTGTTAAACTCCATTGGATGTGCAGCTGATAATGTTTCACATTCCCTTCTCTCCTGCCTCCCACTATTCCAGGTCAAAGATGCCAGCACTCAGACTGCCCTGCCAAACGCTGCAGGTCCAGGAAATCCCAGCCTTGCTTGGGGCAGACCAGTGCCCCCCACTGCTCCCAGCTGCCCCGCCATCGCCGAGAAGCTGGATGCTGTACAGATGGAGGTGCAGAAGCTGAGCCAGGCCCTGCAGGCAGTGCTGGAGCGGCAGTGCCGCCTGGAACGCCAGCAGGAGCACCAGCAGCGGCTGCAGCAGGAGGTGCTGATGACACTGCAGCAGCTCAGCTCCACCGTGAGCCACGGTGCTGTGCCGGCCACCCAGCCCTGTGGCCCCTTCAGCAGCATGGCCGAGCCCTCGCCTGCCATGCCCAACTTCAGCCAGTTTAAGATGGAGCTGATCTGAGCTCCCGCAAGGCCTGTGTGCTCCAGCAGTGCTGCGCTCATGGCACGATGGAGCTGGGACGAAGAACCATCTCTCAGAGGCTGCCCAAGGATTGCATGCAGCACCCAGCAGAGAAGGTCCCTGGTGCCTCATGTTCCCAGCCCTGCTGACTGGAAGGGGCTGCCTGGCACAAGAGGCTGGACAGTGGAAGGCTGAAGCCTTGCTCCTCCTGTGCTGCTCATCCTGGCTGGCACTGGAGCTGGCTGGGCCCATGGACCTCAGCAGAAGGCAGTTGCCTGCAAGGAGAAGATGCAGCTAAGATGGACACAGCAGGAAGGTGGGACTACAAGGAAACCTGAGGCTTCCTTCTCATGAAGGTCAATGCCATGATGATCAATCCTCCCTCCACAGAACCTTGGTTGTTCAGTAAAAATCTGTCTATGCCGTGGTTCAGAACCAGTGTGGGATCAGTATCTGCGTTTTCTCCACCCCCTCACCCAACCAGTGAGCAGGCTGGATCTGTCTGGGTCACTATCACCATGCATGGAACCACAGGGTGCAGAAACCCATGAGGTGAGACCAGCACTCCACATATGAAGGATGTTGTTGGAGCCTGGCATCAGCTGCTGCACTCTTAGGGATAGAGCTGACTGTGTAGGAAACAATCTTATACTGAGTAGATTCTACCCTCCACCCCACAAACTCAGCAGATCTGGAGTCTGGTACTGCTGCTGCCCACTGTCTGGCAAGATATGGGCAGGACCATACCAGTAAGAGTTGCTTCTGGGCAGGAGCTGATTAACTGGATGTTCAGCTCTCCTCTAACCCATTTTCCTGGGCAGGACACCCTCCTGGTTGTGATCCCCAGCAGAAAGGGCTGTCCCTAGAGCAGGCTGCTGGTGGTGCAGAGCTGCTCTTGCAGAGCAGGGCATGATGCTGAGAACCCCCTTGCCTGGACCAGAGGGGCGCAGGGGAGGCTGATGCCCTCATGAAGCAGCCAGGATGGGGTCTGTGGCTCAGACCCAGGAAGCCGTGGCAGCTCCAGCGAGAGTGTCCCCAAAGGAACAGTGCCCCAGAGGTCTGCGGCGATCCCTCGGCTGCCAGGGTGCTCTCGCAGGGGGTGCCTGTCTCAGCAGGCTGCCAGCTCTCTAGGGATTCAGTGGGAGTGATTCCAGCTCTTGCTCTGTGAGGCAAACCCCAGGCCAGACCAGGAGGAGAGAGACGGGAGGCTCGGAGAGCAGTTCCATGTGGGGCAGCTTTATTAGCCCGCACCCTGCCGAGAGGAGGCCAGGGACAAGCTCTCTGATCCCACGGGGCAGAGGGCTAGATCTTATAGGGGTACTGGGGTGGGTGTGAGAGGGGAAAAGCCAATGGATTACAAAGGATCTGCATAGGTTCTCCAAGAGGATCAGGGGTCTGTGTCCTCTCCCACTGTAACTGCAAGGTGGCTGCCTCTTCCAAGGGGATTCTGCTGGGAGGTTGTGCAATCTCCCTATTTCAGCAGGCCTCCCTCCAGGGCAGAGGCTGGGCATACCCTACACCCTCACTGAGCAATGTAGTCCAGAAGGACCAGAGACTGGCCTTGCTGGCTGGGAGAAAAGGTCTGATGGGGGTGGCCTTGGCTCATCACCCAGCAGTGAATCCCGAGAGGATGCAGAGCATGTCCTTCCTCTGTATCAGCCAAGCAGGCTTCTGCCTGCACAGGCACCACACTTGGCACAACCTGTGCCTACGAGAAGTCCCCAGCCTGTTCTGAGGTCTCCTTGAGTCCAAGGTCAAAATTAAGAAGGGTAAAACCCAGTTCAGGTGTTTGTACACAGACACAGAGAGCTGTAGACACGTGCACAGATGTAGATGTAGGTGTACACCTGGCATTTGGCAGGTCTGTGCAGCAGCCCCAGTGCATGGGGGAGCTGGACACCCCCTCTGCCCTCCTGAGACACATCCCTGGCCCCAGGGCTGTCAGACCCAGCTGTGCCCGGGATCATTAAGAAGTCTGCTGCCATCTGCCCACAGTCATTCATTTCTATGTTGGTGTAATTTTGGGGATGTCTGAAAAGCAACAGATGAAGAAAAACACATGATCAGTTGCTCTGCTCTTTTGCACAAGGCAGCTAATCTGCACCTCAGCTTTGAAAAGAAGAGGCTGGATGACCAGCACTCAGCAGGCACAGTTTCCTAATGTCTCTGTCAACATTTCGGAGAAAACAGGAGCAACAGCTGCTATTCCCTGGCACGTGTACATTAACTTAAAACCACCCTGGTTTCTGAAAGAGCTTCCCTAAATCTGACTTAGGCTATTTAAAAAATTATTTTTTAAAAATAATTATATATATATATATACCGGGTTTTCTATTCCCCAAATGTATTCTAAGAACTTCCCTCATTTCTAACTCTTGCACATCAGCCCCTTATCCAGTGCTGAAAGAAAAACAGTGAAAATTAATAAAAATAAATCACCTGGGCTGGTTAAACAACCCATCCACTGTAACATTTATTTCAGACAGACATACAGCCTGAGTGTTCAGCTGCTGTTTGCCTCCTGACCACGTTAGGGAACACCAAGTTATTATTTAAAGTGGTGTCCTGTTATAACATGGAAGGTGTTTCCCACCAAGGGAATCCCAAGGTGTCTGTCATTTCCACCCTGCTCCAAGGAGGAGCTCTTCCCTGTGGCCACAGCATCATCTGTTGTGTGCCACATGCCTTCAGCTTTCTGCTCTCCCAGCACAGCATGTTGTCAGTACCACTGATGGCCCTTACACTGACATGGCCAGCATCATCCAGGATTTACTGGTGTTATCTCAACCTCCAGCAGAACCTGCAGTCTGCTCTGTCAGAAACAAAGGGGCTTTGCAAAAAGGAAGGGACTTTGCTGCAAGAAGAGGAGCAACATACTGAAATGTCTGAAGGCAGTGTATGTGTTCACCTGAGTGAAGGAGAAGGTCCCTATGCAGCAGGTAGAGAGGAGGCCCTGGGGAAGGACAGGGTAGGGGATGCACAGCAGATTCAAGGATGGTTTCTCACCTTTTGATGAAATAAAAAGCCAGGCCAACCAACAATAACAGGAGCAGGAGAGATCCCATGACAAACAGGGCAATTTCCCAGCCCTGGAAGGAAGCTGAGGGAACAAAAGCAGAGAAGAGGGATTACAGCCATGACCTTTCCCAGCACAGGGGGCTGCTAGGAGGTCACAGTCACAGAACGGGTTGGATTGGGCCATGTTGGGTTGGGTTGAGTTGGAAGGAACTTTTGAAGGCCATCTAGTCCAACCCCCTGCCATGGGCAGGGACACCTTCCACTATGCCAGGTTGCTCCAAGCCCTGTCCAACCTGGCCTGGAACACTTTCAGGATGGGGCAGCCACAGCTTCTCTGGGCAACAACAGGTTGGGCTGTCCCAGCCTTCCACTCTTTTTCCCTGCTACCCGCCCTGTGACACCCCATCTCTGGACAGTTCCAGCCTGGGTGCCAGTAGCTGCTCCCAGCAATTGGGGCCTTGGGGCTTCCTGGCTGTGTGAGCAGCTCTGAATGCAAGTGGCTCCCCACTGAAGCCCAGTGGCTTGCCCACATCTCCTCTCGTGGAGACATGGTCTGACCGTGGCCCCAGCCCTGTTCACTGTGCTGGTAGCAGAGTCCCTCCTACTTACCACCACTGTGTGATACCAATGGCACATTTTTGGGGGTGACACACTCAGGAGTGGTTTTCAGAACTCTCCCATCCACAGAGAAGGGTTTGGGGCTGGCCAGGAATCCCTGGAGCCACGTTTTGATGGACTGCTCCTGCTCTGGCTGCTGAGCCCGCACCTGGCCCCAGACCTCCACCAGTGAGCCCACACATGTCAGGTTAAGCTCTGCCAAGAAACAACAGTGCATTTTGGGTGGTGAGAAACCCTCTGGTGTCAGGGATCACATTGCTCCCATGACTTTGTGCCCTCCTGCTCCCATGCTCTTCATCTTTCTCTCCCCACTGCTCTGAAATCATGCTGCCATGCTGCATCACAGGTAACCTGAGCACACGATCAACCTTTCTTTTCGTGACAAAAGGGACTTGAGGTTGTTATCCCACCCAATAGAATACTTTTTTACTACACTTTGTACCTCTACCCACTGGTCAGAATTGACTGAAATTGTTCCACGAGTCAAAAGGGCATTTGGGTGAGGGAGACAGAGCATAGCAGCAAAGTCTTCTCTTCCTTACAAAACCAGCCAAAACCCAGGAGACATTTCTTCCCATCCCTCAAAATCTGTAGTCCCTAAGGCTTCCAGAAGTGACTATTTGGTCTGGATACTTTGAATAAATATGAGTTAGGAACCAGAGTACTCTGGACTGCACAGGGCTGTTTGCTTAGTGGGTTTAGGTTTGTCTGGCAGACACCACAAGGATCAGCAGAGACTGTCATTCCTCATGGGCCCTCCAGCTTGGCCTCAGGAACAGACCGGGTCAGGTTCTCTCCTGCTCCCCTTGCTGAAATCCCAGTGCCTGCCACTGTTCCTCAAGGTCCCCTCACTCCAGTGCCAGCCTGCAGGGTGGGCTGGAGCAGGGCCTGTCCTGATAAGGCAGCTGTGGATGAGCAATTACAGGGAGGAGGGCACTTGAACTGGGCACGAGGAGCCAGGTACCAACCTTGCAGGTAGAGGTCGGAGACACTGCAGGAGCACTCCTCCTCCAAAGAGTTCACCAAGACCCTTCCCAAGCTTTCCAGCATCCTCCTGTGGTGCAGGGTCCACATGGAACAGTCTAGGGGAAGAGGAGATGTGGTTTTTCTGGGTGCAGTTCAGGACTGTTAGTAAGCTCCTGGCTGTGTGCCCTTTCCAAAAGACTTGGCTTCATCCCACCCTCCTCTGCCTCCCACTCTCCTCTGCCTTCCCCTGCCAGGTGAGTCTTTACTTCTGGCCTTCTACCACTGTACAGCAGTTTGGCTCCTTTGGCAGCCTCCTAGAGCTGTGGGGAAGGGCATGTCCCACATCGCACCACAAGGGCCAGTACAGAGCAGGCTCTCATGCTGGGAGAGGAGGGAGAGGCCCACTCTTGCCCCTGTCAGGAGGATGGAAGATGAATCTCCATTTTGCCAGATCTTGGCTACCCCAAGCTGATCCAAGTGTGGCCTTTGTAGAGGCTGGGGACATCCCTGTGCATTTCCTTGCTGACTCTGGGTCAGGACTGAGACACAGGAATTGGTTGCCATAGATGAGCTGAGATGGGAGGGTTTGCTGGCAGTTTCCCTGACTGTGTCCCTGCCACCGTGAGAGACTGGAGCAGGGGGTTTCTGCCATTGCTGCAAATCTAACCCTGCAGAAAGAAATCCTGATCAGGGCTCAGCCCAGCCTGAGCAGAGACAAATGAAATATGTGGCCACCTTCATATCATAGAATCATCACAGAATGGTTTGCTTGGAAGGGACTTTAAAGCTCATCTCATCCCACCCACTGGCATGGGCAGGGACACCTTCCACTAGACCAGGTTCATCCAAGCCCTGTCCAACCTGGCCTTGGACACTTCCAGGGACAGGGCAGCCACAGCTGCTCTGGGCAGCCTGTCCCAACCCCATACAAGCCCATGCTGGAGCTGTAGGTGCAGGTGTTCTCTTGGGATGGCAGCACCACATCCACACATGGGTGTGTGTACCAGTTCTCTCCGGCAGCCGGCTGCCCAACAGCCCCTCTCCCATGCCATGGAAAGCTGAGGTCAGCCCCTGTCCCAGCCCTCCCACCCCAGCCTGGTGGGACACCCCACTCCACTCACTGGCTGTGAGGAAGCAGAGGTGGAGATCCGTGGTGAAGGCGTGCTGGGGACAGCTGTTCCTCACTCCGGGAGAGGGCTCCGAGAGGGCAAACTGCAGTCCTGTGCTGGCATTGCCACAGCGGCTCAGGGACATGGGCCTGTCCCCAGAAGAGTCAAGATTCACCAACATGTCACACACCTTTCTTCCCACCTCCAAATCCCACCCTGGGCCCCAGTTCCTGGCGCTGCTGTGGATGATGGAGAGTTGGCTGGAGCTGAAGTCAGCTTTCACAGAGCCATCGTAGAGATGGGTCCAGCCTACCCCTCCAGCTGGAGAATACGTGAGCTTGGCCAGAGCAAACTTATTTGGTCTGACTGGCTTCTGCAGGAGTAAGATTGCTGCCTCATTACAGGCAGACTCCCACACCTAAGAATTTGTCCTCCAGGATAGAGTTTTCCAAGCTACACAATACCTGCCCCTGCATTTCATTAACGTATTGCTCCCTCTTCACACCAGGAACTTTCCTAGAGAAGTAACCTCACCTGTCACCCTTGCAGGGCACAGTGTAAGCTGGCCCAAGGAAGCCCAGGTGTCCTCCAGCTGTGCCAGGCTCACACGTGTAAACCAAGGCATCTACCAAGTTCTCTGGCATTGCCTTGCTGCCAGCAGGAATCTCATTGGTGCTGTACAAAGCAATAGTGCTGGAGCCTTCACTAGTAGCAGAGATGTTCTTGAAGGTCAGGTTTGTCCCATCTGGAAATGCCAGGGAAATAGATGAGATGAACATCTAGATTAGGCTGAACTTTGAGCCTGACTGGACAAGCTGGCAATGAGGAGAACTCCAAGAACAGAAACGAGAAACAAAGTAATGGTTGTGACCGAGGCCAAATAAAGCTGCAAGGAAGCTGCTTGCTGTGAACATGTTTCCGAAAAGATCAAGGTTCCTCTGAGATGCAGTCCTCTTCATGCAGCCCAGACAGAAATTAAGGTGAACATGAGTAAGAATGTGCCAAGGTGAACAAGATAAAGGAATGTGCTGACAAAGCACCAGCTGAGGACCAGGAGGAGGCAGCACCACTGCAGGGTTCAGTGAGCATCAGTGAGTATGACGTGAGGGAACAACCCACAGCCCTAGTGGGCCCTGCTTCTCCTGAAATCCCCTTGTCTTGGTACCAGCAGAAGGAACTTTTGGTCCTCCCACTCTCCTGCATGGAGAGCTTGGCAGAGGCACAGGGGAGGATTTATCACCTTCTCAGCTGGAGTATGACAGAACAGCCCAGGCAGAACAAATAGAGAAAAAGCAGGAACAAAGGACAGGAAAGGCAAGGCAGAATTGTTCTCCATGTTGTGCACCCTCCTCCATCTGTTTCCTCAAAGCTGCTCAAGCCCCTGCCCATGTGTTTGAAGACAGACCCGTACCAGGTCCATTCTGTCAGACTTACCGTGCCCATGTTCTCCATCCAGCACAAACACCAACAGCCCCGTGGCTCCAACAGTGCCCTGCAAAGGGATGCTGGCTTGTGCCTTCCCCTCCTTCCCTGAGAAAAAGACCAAGCTGAGACCTCTGAGGCTGGTGCCAGGCTTCCCCTCCAGCTCCAGGAAGCGGATGTGGGCAGCGCCGCTGGCCAGGCACAGCTCGCTGATGCGGATGGCAGGGGTGCCCGGCACCGTGGAGCTGCTGCAGAAGTTCTCCCTCAGAGGTGTCACCATGGTCACCTGTGGGGAGACACAAAAGCTGTTGCCACCACTGACACTCCTGTTTTATTCAGGTGGAGACACAGCTCTCACAGCATTACCTCTTGTTCACCTGAACACCTGAGGCTCTCTGGTGAGACAAGAGGGTATAATCACAATCACAAAATGGTTTGGGTTGGAAGGGATCTCAAAGCCCACATGGGCAAGGACACTTTGCACTATCCCAGGTTGCTCCAAGCCCCGTCCAACCTGGCCTTGGACACTGCCAGGGCTGGGGCAGCCTCAGCTGCTCTGGGCACCCTGTGCCAGGGCCTCACCACTCTCACAAGGAAGAATTTCTTCCTAATACCCAACCTAAATCTGCCCTCCTTCATCTTAAGGTCATTCCCCCTTGTCCTGCCCTCCAAAACCTTGCCCAAAGTCCCTCTCCAGTTTTCTTGGAGCCCTTTAGACACTGGAAGGGACCCTAAGGTCTCCCCAGAACCTTCTCTTCTCCAGGCTGAACAACCTCAACTCTCTCAGCCTGGCTTCGTAGGAGAGGGGCTCCATCCCTCAGAGGATGTCTGTGGAGATCTCATTTGGACTTGTTCCAACAGTTCCATGTCTTTCTTTTGCTGGGGGCAACACAGGACATGGTGATTCTGTCTCATGCCAACTGCTCCTCACTTACTATCAGCTCAAGGATTGTCCTGACTGTGGGGTCCCATCACCACACATCCCCATCACCTTTGTCCCATCCTCAGGACTAGGAACACCTCTCTTTCTCTACTGTTGGAAGCACTTCCACACTTGTGTCTACAGTCCGTGGCATCACGTCCTTGGGGCCCATTACCACTACCAATGCATCTCACTCCTCTTCTACATCTGGAACAGTTTTATTGCCTTAGTTTTGGACATCTCTCTGGCATCAGCAGCAGAGCAGCAAAGCCCTCCCTTACCCAGCTTTGTGTAGGACAAGCAGGCACACTCCGCTGTACTCCTTCAGGGCACTCTCTAAAACTAGATATTTTGAAATAAAAAGAAGCAGCTCAAACGAATTAACACAAATCAATCACACCAGTGCTCAAGGCACATCCTTCACACATCAGCCCTGCAGCAAGCTGGGTTTTAGGGACCTGATATGCTATGCCACACACCCTGGCGGTGGCACTAAAGAGAAGGTGACTCCACACCTGGCTCAGGGTAACCTGAGAGTCCAGGATGCTGCCCAAAAGGGAGCTGGTACCCGACCAACAGGCATGTGAGCAGGGCAGGGAGGTGAGGGTGGGCTGGTGGAGCACCAGCAGATGGCAGGAGCTCGATGTGGCACACCAGAAAACACTGTTCTCCTGAATAAAGGACACACTAAAACATGATCACTGTGGAAGGAGAACAGACATTTGCCCTCCTGGTGACTGGAGGGAGAATGGACATCTTCCCACCTGGAAGCTGCTCTGGAGTTTTGTGCTCAGGCTGTGGCAGCGGCTCAGAGACTCATCCTGGGTGCTGTGAGAGTCGTTCTCGTACAGGATGCTCTGCCCTGGCAGCAGCACTCTGAGCAGCTGCTCCCCCTTCTCTGGCACTCGGGATGAGTACACCACGGCATCCAGCAGCCCCCGCGCCGTCACGGCCATGCCCTCTGCGTACAGCGGGGTGCTGCTGTGGTAGAGAGCCACAGCATCTGCCCCATTCTGAATGGTGTTGGGGGGCAGTCTGATCATGGGTGCTGGGCTCATGCTGCTGCTCCCCACCAAGAAGTAACCCAGATTATCTGTGTGGTGTCCAGACAGATCCAGCACCCGGTAGGCCCGGCTGTTTTTCCCATTGTAGAGGACCAGCCAGTATCCCTGGAGGCTGAAGCGTGTCTGTCCAGTGTAGAAGAGTTCAATGTACTCTGCATCCTCTCTTCCCCCGGGGTTGTCTGCGTTCACCTCATTGATGAGTAGCTTGGCCACTTGCACAGAAGGCACTGGAGTCTCTTTGGGTATCTCTGATGGGACCCCTGGAAAGCAAAAATGTCCCAAATATGGGCCTAAGCACTGAGCTCCAAGGAAACAACACAACGTTGCACAGTATTTTGCTGGAATGAGAGACAAAATTTAGCAGAGGACTGAGGATGTTGGCTCACAGTTTTATCATCCATGTCCTTTATAGTCCTTAGGAGTCCAGGCAACACACTGGTTAACACCAGCTGTAACAACAGAGCTCGCTGTTAGTCCAGACATTGAGCAATATGGGCTCTAGTAGCAGGATGTGATGGAATTGGAAGAGATTTTTGCCAGGTTGGGGAAAGGGAAGGAAGGATATTTCCCTCTTCTAGAAGAGCCAGATCCACATGTCCACCCTCAAACACACAGTATCCCCCATCCTGCAGAAATGATCACCAGTACCTGGAGGCAAGTCCAGCACATTCATATCCCTGAGGCAGGACCTTTCTGTTGTGATGTTCCTTCCATCAAAGCTCACAACTCTGGGTGTCTCCAGGAAGGTACTGAAGGCCAGCAGAATGCTGCTCAGCTGCTCCTCTGACCTGGCAGTCAGCAGAGTGGTGAACACAAGCCCCAGGTCCTGGCAGGCTGCTTTTGGCTCTGCAGAGGCAAGCAGAGAACTGCCTCAGTTTCCCCAAGCCACCAAAGACCCACTTTCTCCTGGGAGAGACCCAGAGCTCACCAGCTCATCTCTACCAGAACTGTCCTCATGGTCAGACTGACTTGGGGCAGCTCAGCCCATCAACACAGCACTGGGAGTTCTGCCTGTGCCAAGGGGCACCCTGGGACCAAGCCTGTGTCCAGCTCTGGGATCACCAGCACAGGAAGGACATGGATCTGCTGGAGCAAGTCCAGAGGAAGCCATGAAGATGACTTAGAATCACAGAACCATGGAATGGTTTAGGTTGGAAAGGACCTTAAAGACCATATAGTTTCAATCCTCCTGCCATGGGCAGGATCCACAGATCATATGGATCAGAAGGACAAGTAGACAACAAATTCCCAGTAGAGATGTCAGTCCTACTGCCACCTCTGTGGCTGCCAATGCCCCAGGCCAGAGCAGCTGGTGGTCTGTGTGCTGAGGGAGCTGGGGATGAGATGCTCTGCAGAATGTGGAGGAACAGCACCACGCTCTGCCCAACCCTGGACATCTCTGTCATCAGCATCAAGATCAAATCAGCTGGATCCAAGCTAGGAGGACACAATGTGTGAGGGAACACTGGGCTGAAGATCAGGAACAGGTGGGCATTATCCACTGGAGGTCCCATGACTGCTCTGCTCCTGCCCAGCTCACCTCTGAAGTAGGCAGCAGAGACTCCAACACTGCTGGATGCATCGAGGGCCTGGACTAGAGTCAGCAGAATCTCTTCCTGCTTCAGGAGCCACTCCTGGCAATCTAGGAAACAAAGAGCCCACTGTTACCTGGCCAGTGCCACCTTGGTCAAGGGATACAGCTCATCTGGGATGGGTGCAGCTCCACTCCTGCTTATCATCCAGAGGACCCCAAAAGCTTCTCTTCACCCAGTCAGTTGGAGGTGGGAGGGGAGACTGAGGAAGCTCAGCTTGGCATGGGCTGCCATGAAATTTTTGCAGGCAACTGTCAGGTGTCCTGGTTTTGCTTCCTTTGGGGTTAGTTCACACAACCCAGCAGGACTCTGGGTGGTCACCCTGGCTTTGTGCACATGCTCTGGCCCTCAGGAGGCCCTGCAATAGCAGCCAATGCCCACCTGCTACATGGAGGCAGAAGGAGAGAGCCTGGCTGAAGTGTTTGTTGGGGCAGTCATTGAACATGCCAGGGGTGGGCCTGCTGAAGATGAAGGATGTGGAGTCCCGGGTCACAGAGCAGCAGCTGCACTTGCTCATAGACACGTTTCCTGGCTGATGTCTGCAAGAGACAAACAGGGAGATGACAGAAAACATGACCTGCCAGCTGGAGACATGAGAGCTCTTCACCTACCAGTCACACATGCCTCCACCAGAGAGTGAAACTGTGTTTGAAGTCTTCTCCTTTCACAGGGTTTGGAGATACATCCCATCCTCACCAGTACCTCCTTTTCTCACAAAAAAAACCCCCAACAGTTCAATAAAAACCTGAGAGAGAGAGCATGAGCTTCATACAACCCTTTCTCTTCTAGCATGGGCTGCATTTTCACTGGTCTGAAGACAGGTAAGGTGGTGCAGACACACTTGTGCTCAGCCTGGCACTACAGGGAAGAGCAGTGCGTGCTGCTGGAAAAGCTGAAAAGGCAGCACCTGAGAATGAAATGCTTGAGCAAGAGCCCTCAACTCAAAGGCAAAGATGATGGTCAGAGGCTGGACTAGGTGCCTTTAAAAGTCCCTCCCAACCCCAACTCTTCTGTGATTCTGTGAAGCCCCACCGTGAGGAGCTGCACAGAGCAGAGCTGCTCAGAGCTCCCTGGGGAAGGAGACCACCTCCCCCAGGACCAGGGCCAATCGAGTCTCAGATGTGGGAGCAAGTGGGAGAAAGGAAGGAATAGGAATGTGCTGTGAATGAGTGGTGACCCTGATGTGGCTGTGGGCTACACCCTCTCCTGATGTGGTTGATCACACTGTAGTGTCAAATCGTGTTTTCACAGGCCTATCCAGAAAGGGTGAATCTCCCCCAGCCACTGAGCCAGGACCTTGGTATGGACAGTTTACACCCAGAGGTCAGGTCTGATGCTTGGCCATGCAAACGACAGGCAAGAGTGTGCCCAGATGGTTTTTTGCTTATTGCCTGTCTCTAACACTCCTCGCCCCATCTTCAGGCACTTGGCCCCTCGCTGCCTCTGCTCCTTCACCGCTCCACTGCCCTCTGCCCACTGTGTCCTCTTCCTCCCATTACTTGAACATGCCTAAAATGAGAAGGGAACTGTTCTCACATCTCACAAAAGTCTGAGGATTCTATCATTTCCCCTAACCCACAAAGACAAAAAGGAACCCAAAACTAAAAAAGAAAGTGAGTGAACCCAGAATGAACAGTAATCCTGCTTCCAGTCCTTGGTCTGGATGAAACAGGGATTTCCTCCTGGGTCAGGCAAGCAATGCTGAGGTCCCTTTATCACCCTCATTTTGACCTGAAATTCCATCCTGAAGCTAAGAAAAACCTTTTCTAATTGAAAGCAGTACTGGAGAATTTATTAAATTGGCCATTACACTTTCATAAACAATAAAATATTAATGTTACCACCAGCAATCATCTGATCAGGAAATTCCTCCTCAAGTGCTTAATTCTGCAGCTGTACCAGGACCCATGCGGAGAGGGGAATATCTACGGCCTTAGGTGAGGCTGGGACTCAATATTGCCAAGAGGAGACCCTGGTCTGGAGGTGGCACTTGTCTCCCAGTCCTATCAGGGTTTGGGGCACAAGGCTGCAGTGAGCCCACCTGGCAGGAGCAACTCTAGTGTCCGACTGTCCTCCCAGCCCTGCCCAGCAAGCCTCTCACCGCTTTCCCAGGAGGGCAGGTCTGCCAGGGGTCAGGGTCTGCAGCAGCTCCGGGTCCGGTTCCTCATTGCTCGTGTACACAAAGGCATCCAGCAGGCCGGTCTCCTGCAGCGTTTTCCCTGGGACAAAACTGCTGCTGTGGCCTCTGAAGAGGGCAATGGCATTTGGGCCAGCTCTGAGGACAGGATGGGTGGTGTTCTCTGGGAACGGAAGGTCCACTGCACACCGAGGGAAGGAACAACGAGGGCATGTAAGCAACACCTGGGCAGTACTCACCAACATCTCAATACTCATCATCTGGAGAGCAGCACACAAGGGCCCAGAAGGTGGGTGGGGTTGTCTGGTTAGTACAAATTTGGCATCTGCTGCCCCATCTTTCTGCTCACAAACACTTCTCATGTTCACTCAGCCTGAATTTCTCCATTCATGGCCAGTTTCACGATGTGGAGGAGGCTGGAGGGGGAAATCTGAGCAGAGTTCATCCTGCTGTTCTGCTTCTGTGAGCAGAGCGCTGATCCACGTGTGAACAGGCATCCTGGGAAGCCAGCACTGATGGGGCCTTGTCTACAGTAACATTAATTTTTAATTCTAAAGAGATCTGCACACTTGACTAACCTTTCAGGTAGCAGTTAGTACACAACAGTATTTAAGAATTTACACTTTACTCTAGCATTTAGCAGTCCGTGGTTTTTACAAACACAAACTACACACACATACAGCCAAGGCCCAGGACACCAGCACACAGAATTAAGGCGGAGGTTTGGTGGAGTTTTGCAATTTTATGAGCTTCCTAATTTCTTTCCTTCTATTTACTGTTCCCTTCACAAGCTGTTTCTCCAGGAGGAACTGCTGAGGGCATTCAAGAAACAGGCTTCTGGTATTTCAATACTTCTGGCTCTATAAATGGCTCCAGGGAACAAACATTAAAGAAGGAATTGCAAGAAAGGCAGAAGGGTAAGGAGAAGTGGTTACTCCTTGAGAAGTGCCTACAGACACTTGCATACCGAGGGACAGCCCTGTGCCTCAGTCCTGATGTACCCCTGCCTAGGGAAGCTGTGGCTGCCCCATCCCTGGAGGTGTCCAAGGCCAGGCTGGAAGGTGTCCCTATAGCAGAGGGATGGGACAAGATGAGCTTTAAGGTCCCTCCCAACCCAAACCGTTCAGGGATTCAGTTGAAAGTTTCCACACTGGCATCTGTCAAGGGAGGACTTTTACTCCAGTGCTCTCACAGCTTTAAGTTCTCCCAGTATGAGGCAGACAAGCTGTTCAAAGACAGGACTAGAAGCTGGGGCCTTTTTATGAGTTTCTGTCCCAAATCTGAAGTGATCAAATTAAATCAGCTTCTCACAGAGTGCTCAGCATGGAGTCACTATAAAAATGCCTTTTAAAATTATTAAAATACGATCATACAGTGTCATTGGGTGGAATGAAGAAAAACCTTCCCTAAACTGCTTGAGACATCTTAACAAAGCCTCATCAGAAAAAAAGTCAAAGCCTATCCCCAGTCACCTCCTTGACTAGTATGAGCCTTGAGGAAGAGTAAAACACAACCCTTACAAATTTCCTTGTTAGTCTGAAAGCTGGTTGTGTTTTCACATTGCTTTCCTTGACCCCCCTGGTTGTTTACTGCTCACAGCCCAACTCAGAGGGAAAATTAGAACACCTTTCCTGGGGAAAAAACCGAGTTGAAGTGAACAATCAGCTCTTTTACATGTGCTGGAATAATATTTGGTGCAGTTTGAATTGTAAGGAGTTCAACTGTTTAAAGAAGTTTTAGTTGTCAGAGTACTTTAATGGGAACCAGCTTTGTACAGGATGACTGTACTCCCAGAAATCATGAGTCAGTGAGTTACACAAGACATCTGCAGAGTCAGCATCCCCAGAATCTTCTTTTGAGGTGCCCAAAATAATGAAATATTTCTTCCTTCTCTGGTGGCCTGGAAGAAATTGAGACCACTGGGAGGAAGTTTAGAGGGCAGCTACACACAGCTGGCACGTGTGTGACCTGTGCTTGCAGCTGGTGCCATGGAAGCAAAGCCCTTGTGGTTTTTCTAAGGAGAGTGTGTGTATTCGCTGTGGGTGACCCCCGTGTTCCACACAGAGAAGGGGGACACTTCCAGGAGATGTAACACAACCAGGGGTGGTGGCAGGGTGGCTGCAGGGCTGGGAGCAGAACTGTGTCTTCCCAAGAAGCAAAGAAAACATGGGCTTGGGACCTCCATCAGGTCCCTAACCTGGGGCTCTGCAGGTCTGCCACTGCCACACCACCTCCTCTTGTTGGCCCTGAAAGTGCCTCCTTTTGCTGCCCCTTAGCTCTTGCACCAGGAGGAAGGGTAAGCAATCAAGCCCTGTTCGCTTCCTTAGGGCTGCTCACATCTCTGAAACCTCTGCCAGGGCACTCCTCAGCTTTCCCTTTTCTTTCTTCTGGGGAAGCATTTCCACAGCACTTCCCATCCTAGCTGACCTGACTGAATGCCTCCAATCCTAATACATCCTTTTTGAGATTGATGTATTGAACCACACAAGGCACAGTTAAACATCCAAGCAAACCATGAATTTGTACAGAGGCACAAAAGATGTCCTCTGTTCTTTCCTCTTCTCCTAATAATTTCTGATATTCACTTTGCTTTCTATAATTAGTTTTTCAATAATTTCTAACATTTAATTTGCTTTTTTATTTGCCACTGAGTTCTGAGTCACATTTTCATGGCTCTCTCAGAATGCCAAGCAACAATAAACTCAACAGCATCCCCCAGCCCCAAGCCTGGCTGATGGCTCCTCCAGCCCTGAGCTTGTCACCCACACACGGTCCTTACCTGGGGCTTTGCTGTGGGCTGGGCCGATCAGGAGGAGCCCGTCTGGGGAGGTTTGGCCACAGACATCCATAGTGAAATACACGTCTTTGGTCTGACCATCAATCAGTACCAGGACAATGTCCCTCAGCACGGTGGAGTGGGGACCCTGGAGCTCTATGAACTCAAACTCGCCAGAAGGAGCAGCAGGAAGGACCTCACTGATCAGGACAGCAGAGGAGTTCAGCTCAGGAGTCAGGATGCAGTGGTTCTCCCTGCCTGGCGTGGGCACCGCCACTTGGAAGATCCACTGAGAATCTGCCCCACGGCACCTCTCTATTGACTCATCCACAGCCCTGAAGGTGGGGTCCTCCAGGAAAGCCTCTCTGCCAGGGGTCAGCACCCTGACCAGAGTGTCTGCTCTGTCTGTCTTCTTAGTCTTATGGACCAGGGCATCTACCAGTCCATAGCTCGTGACGCTCATGCCCTCTTTGTAGTTCCCTTTTCCATAGTAGAGAGCAATGGCATCGGGGCCGTTCTGGATGGTGTTCTTAGGGATCACCAGGGCAGGGTTCAGGGAAGAGGAGCCAATGAGAAAGAGCCCTTGGCTGTTGGTGACTTTGCCCTGGAGGTTCAGCACCTTGTACGCTCGGTTCCCGTTGCCGTTGTACAAGACCAGGTAGTAGCCATCCAGGTGGGCTGTTTGCCCACTGGTGTGATAGAGCTCCACAAACTCAGCAGTGTCCACTCCTGGGCTGTCAGCATTGACTTCGTTGATCAGGAGGGTGTGCTCGGTTTCCTGGTCCCTGGCAGGTTTTATGAGATTTTGAGCAGCACCCTTGGGAAAGCAGAGGTACACAAGTACCATGAATCCAATGTGCCAGGTATCTCCCATGGTGAAGGTTGGGATTTTTGTTACAGTTCAAGTCTAGAGAGAGAGCCTGTCCTCCTCTCAGCCACAAACAGGGCACAGGAGGAAGCTACCACAGGCTGTGCAGGACAGGAATGTGCAGCCTCTGACCTGGGTGCTCACTGGCAGAGGCACTGGCAGAGGCAGGCACCCTTCTTCATGGAGTTCAGGTTTGCCAAACAAAACATCAATCCCACACAAATCTGAGGGGTATGGCTTGAACAAGAGATTTCCCAGCTCAGGTCCTTTAAATCGGGGGGGAGGATGTGGGAAGAAAGAAGAATTGTGTTAGGAAACATAGAAACACACCAGTGACATTTAACAGCCTTAAAGCCCCATAATTTCCCCTCTGTGTTTCTTCAGAGGTTTGTTCAATGGGGCAAACCCAGAAGTCTGCAGTGTTCAGCATCCTGAGACTTGGGTGAACAATGGAAATTTCAGGTATGAGTGTTAACAGTTATTTCCCTGAGTCCAATTCATTCCATGGAAATTAACACAAAATGGCACAAAGATGATAGTAACCATCTTCTTCACCAAGGTTCCAGCAGGGAAAGAGAGTCCACAGAGAGTGTGGATTCCTGTCACACACATGGCAGAGCAGGTCCACTGACCCCCACACCAACCAACCCAGCTGCAGCTCCTGCAGATGCAGAGGCTGTAGAATATGCAGTAGGGATGAACCAGCAATTTAAGATGTTTGGGAAAATAGTGAGATTTGTTTTCCCATTTCCAGAGCTTTTTCCCCAAACATCCATATCATCACCTGCTGAGTTTTGGTGACCTTCCTGGAGCCCTTGGCCAGTAGAGATCAAACCTGGGGAGGGTTCCAGCCCATGCAATGGTACCAGCACAGTAAGGACCTGCTGCCTTCCTGTGCTCCAGGGCCACATCCATGTGAGGGGACAGATCATGAATGCACCCAACCCTCCAGCTGCTTAAAATCAGGGCTGCTGACCACAGCAGCCCCAGGGCGTGGACGCTTGTGATCTTTTCTAGGTGAGTGCCAACTGCAGTGGGACACAGCATCACATGCTTCAGCTATGGCTGCAAGCGCCCAGGCTGGTGAGCGAGCCTGTGGCCCCACTGCCACGGCCACCTGAGCTGATGCCAGGGCTGGTGTTTGCTCACCGACGTGAGGAATCAGCAGTAACTCCAGAGAACGAAGCTGACAGCAATTCCACAAAGAGCAGGCCCCGACGGAGAGGGGCCCCCCGTGCCTTGGAGGGCCCCACAGCCGCTCTCAGAACACAGAGGGTGAGGACCCCCCCACCACCACACACTTTCTGCCTCCCCTACGCACCCAGCCCAGCGCTGTTCTCCCTTCCAGGCGCAGATCATGCCCAAAATCACCATCCACGTTCCCCTCTGGCAGGCTCTTGCTCCTGCCCAGTCTTCAAAGGAAAAGGAACTGGACTGGATTCTCTCCCCAAATCCACACCCACGTGGTGCCAAATTTCCACCACCTCTCGCTATTTCAGGTAAAGGTAGGAGGAAAAGAGGAGGAACACAGAGGTTCTGTCCAGGGGCGGGCGTGGGACGGAAGAAAACCCACCAGGAATGGGAGAAACAGCAGGATAAAAAATACACACATCCCCCACAGCTGGGCAGGCTGGAAGGGCAGGGGCGGGACTCTCGAGAGGAGGGGGCAGCTGCCGAAGGGGATGAGAAGGAATGGGGACAGGGATGGGACGGGACAAGCCCCCGGGGGTCGCTCGACCCCACCGGCCGCGCACTCACCGCCGCTCGCTGCCGCCGATGGGGCCGGTCCGGGGAGGGCGGGGCGGGCGAGGAACGGGAGGAGGAGGCGGTGAACGGGGAGCGGCTCACGGGCTCCCTTCCGAAAGCGAGTTCGCTCGTCCCCGTGTCCAGGAGATCCCGCTCTGGCTTTTCACAGCTCTTTTCCCGAGGTGGGGTGGGTGGATGGACGGAGGAATGGATGCGCTCCCAGAAAGCCAAGTGCATCGCGGCTGCGTGGGCAGCAGGGCAGGAGCACCCTCTGCTCCACTCCGGTGAATTCCCACCTGCAGAGCTGCCTCTGGAGTCTCAACCGCAGAAGGACGTGGAGCTGCTGGAGCCAGTCCAGAGGAGGCCACGGAGATGCCCAAGGGCTGGAGCCCCTCTGCTCTGGAGCCTGGCTGGGAGAGCTGGGGGTGCTCACGTGGAGAGGAGGAGGAGAACTTAGGAGAGTTCTAAGGAGAACTTAGAGCCCCTCCCAGTGACTAAAGGGGCTCCAGGAGCGCTGGAGAGAGAGTGTGGACAAGAGTGTGGAGGGACAGGACAAGAGGGAATGGCTTTAAACTGAAAAAGGCAAGATTCAAATGGCATATTAGGAAAAAATTCTTCCCTGTGAGGGTGGGCAGGCCCTGGCACAGGGTGCCCAGAGAAGCTGTGGCTGCCCCTGGATCCCTGGCAGTGTCCAAGGCCAGGTTGGACGGGGCTTGGAGCACCCTGGGACAGTGGAAGCTGTCCTTGCCCATGGCAGGCTTTTAGAACAAGATGGTCTTTAAGGTCCCTTCTCACCAAACCAGTCTGTGATTCTCTGATCTTATGGATGGATGGACAAAGGGATGTTCACTGGTCTCACATCCATTCCCTCATCCCACTGGACTCCCCAGTCAGAACTAGCACAGCTTCCTGGATGACATCGTGTCTGTCCTTGCACCAGCCTCAGAGGCTGAGCCAGGAGCTGAAGGGCTGCACAGTGGTGCCAGGAGGCTGTGCCCAGCCTGCCCCAGTGACACTGGCAGAGCTTTCCCATGGCACTGTTCCCTGCAGCCTCCAAGAGCCGCTGTGATGTTCCTGCTGGGCAGGATCCAGTGCCCAGGCTGTCTGGGTGCAGAGGAAGAGCAAACACCATTGCACAGCTCCCAGCATGTCTGGCCAGGGGAGCTTGAAGCCCCTCCAAGCTGCACTGGGATCCTGTTCCCTGGGAGATGGGGAGGGGGCAGGCCTGGCCTTCCTCTTCCTCCCCATCAACTCTCAGGTCGTCCTCCCTGGATCTGCTCATGGGGCTGCCCAGCACTGCTCCCTGCATCCCCATATGGGGAGATGTGTGTGACTATTGCCTCACTGTGCCACACACAGGGACTGGAGGGAGGAGGAGATCCTGTGGGCACCGTTTGGGCCTGGACTTGGTGCCAAACACTCGCTTGATGCAGCAGCTGCTCCTGCTGCTAGCCCAGATCCAACTCCTGCTCATGACTCAGCAGCCTGGTGTCTTCCTCTTCTATTTGCTTCAGAGCAAGTGAGAAACTCTTCCAGAGGGACCATGTTTGTCCCCAGTCTTGCCAGCTGGGCTGAGTGGACTTCTGCCCCCGCAGCCTCAGTGTCCTCATGGGATCCACAGTAATTCCCCTACAGTGCTCCTTGGAGTGTAAAACAATGCCAGGGCATCTGTGCCTAGGGAGGGAGGAGCAGGATGAGCTTTCCCAGTGACCCAGGTACAGTCTCAGGCAGTGTGGAGTCTGATGAGTGGTGCTGGGGCAGTTCCCACCCTGGACTTGAGCAAAACAAACTCCCTGAGCACGGTAGAGCTGAGTGCTGGCCCTGAGTGCTCTGTGGGGCTTCTCCATGACAGGGTAGTGAAGTCAATAATCCCTCTGCGAGGGTTTATTTAGTTGAGCTATCACAGTTTTGAGCCATGGTACTTTTGCAATCGTGAGGCTTTAGAATTACAAAGGGCGGAGGAAAGGAAACACCCTTACCCAGAAGGGCCCTGACTCATCCCTTGCTGGATCCACATGGTGCAGTCAGGAGTCGGTGACTCCCTGTCATGCCTGTAGTGGGTCCCAGACCTGCTCTGGTCCCTGTGTGCTCCACTTCCTTCAGCCACTGTTGCTCTGTGCCAGCAGACTCACTTCGTGGTGGGGAGCTCCTGGATCCCCAGGAAGCTGCTACCTCTCATCAGGTCCTTCTCCACCCACACCATGGCCCAGCAGCCAGTGGAGAGGCAAAGCCAGGTGAGCCTTGAGAAGAGACCAAACACCCTGCCGGGAGGTGAAGGGAGCCTCTGCGGAGCTGCCACCGTGTGGGGCTGCTGCTCATGCAATGAGCAGGGACTGGTGAGGGAGAGCTGGGTCCCCAGAGAGAAGAGCAGAGGTGATGGGCAGCACCTCCTGTCCATGGCCACTGTGCTCAAGCAAGTGGGCTGATGCCAAAATTCCCTTTGTGTCCAGTCTGGCTGGGAGGTGGGTCTGCAGTGCAGGGCAGCTCTGGGCCATGGAGGCACCAGGAGGAAAGCTGCAGGTCTCACTGCTTTGTGGGGTCCACATCTGCTGGGTGGGCTGTGCACAGTCATGGCTGCGCTCGCCAACCTCCAGGGCAGGCAGGACTCAGAGGGTCAAGCACGTACAGCCCTGCCAAACCTTTAACCCCTTCACTGGGACATCTCACTGCTGGAATGTGTATCCTACCCGTGTTCTGAACAGGCTCTGCCGGTCAGGCTGTTAAAAACAGGAAACCCCAGGAAAATGCTGTACGAGGGCACACTTTTCTCATGGCAGAAATACCCCCTTGGCAGAGGAAGCTGCTTTGTTCAGGTGCTGGGGTGGAGGGTCTTATTGTGGGGAGATCAGAGAT
The DNA here is from genome assembly GCF_041296385.1 of Aphelocoma coerulescens. NCBI lineage: Eukaryota > Metazoa > Chordata > Aves > Passeriformes > Corvidae > Aphelocoma > Aphelocoma coerulescens. The sequence continues at coordinate 1,011,213 of NC_091028.1, forward strand.
GGCTGATCCTGAGTGCACAGGGGACAAACAGGAGCATCTGTTGGTGCTGCAGAGGCTGGGGGCCACTGGTGGGACCTGTGCAGGACCAGCAGCAGCAGAACCATCTCCAGCAAAGCCCCTGGGGGTACGTGGCCAAGTCTGTGTCCAGCATGGTGCGCTGGACCACTCTTACCCTGGCCCAGACTGGGCATGTGAGGTGTCGCTGCTGGGCTCGGGAGGTGGCAGCGCTGAGCTCAGACCCGGCACAAGGCACGACAAGGGCTGCGGTGACAGCAGCCGCCGTGAGCCTGCCTGGGGCGGGTGCCCGGCCGTGGGCACTCCCCGCTGCCCAGCAGCACCGAGGGGTGTGGAGGGCTCCCTGCGGCCACGTCGCATGCGGACGGTCCGCTGTGGCCGTGGGTGGTCCATCCTGCTGGTGGGGTGGCCAGGGCAGAGCTGCCGGTGGCACAAGGAGCAGGACAGGGCGCGGGGAGCTCAGCCCAGCGAGGGGCGCAGGCACAGAGCTCGGGTTCATTGCCTTTGCTCCAAACGTTCTGTACAAGGAATAAGCCGACTCCGCGGCAGGCGCGGGCGCACAGGACACACATTCCTGCCACCCTGGCACTCGGCCCTGCAGGGCGGGGCTGCGCTGAAGCCCCTCAGCCATCGCTGCTGCGGTGCCCGTGGGCTCCCGGGCTGTGCCCCGCCAGCTCCTGCAGCCGCCGCCAGCAAATGTCCGGCGGCGGGGACAGCAGTGCCCGGACTCTGCTCTGCTGTCACGACAGAGCCGCCTCTGCGCTCCCGCCCTGCAGGTACGGGACGATTTCATCCTGTGGCCACCCTACACGGCCCGACGCCCCCGAGCCAGCGAGCGCTGCCGCTGCGGCTGCTCCGCAAAGCGAGTCCGACGCGCGCTGCCCTCCCACGCCCGGAGACGCTCTCGCTGCGCACAACAAAGCGCTTTGGGGGTGCTGACCTGTCCCTTGCAGGCTCTTACAGCTGGGGCAGGGGGACGTACCAGTGTCTGGCTGAGGTGTGAGGTCTCAGGGGGGTTTTACAGCACCCGCCAGGAGATGCTCCCACCCCTGGGATCAGCTGTCAGGGCCCGGGGAGCCCGCGGGGCAGAGGTGGATGAGGTGCCTTCCCTTGTCCCCTTCCCCTTCTGCGAGGGCCTGCTGGGTGCTGCGAGCAGCACGGCATCCTGCCCGGAGCAGCAGCACCCACCGCGGGCTGACTCTGCCACCGGCGCTGGAATGAGAGAAGGCAACGAACGAAAACATGGGACTGATCATGTCCCATGGAACACAGGTAATGCTCCCTAGCTGATCAGCCCGGTTCTGCCCCTCCAGCCGGATCTGCTGCCCCGAGTGGAAGTGTGGCCCCTACCTTCCCTTCCTGTTGAACCCACCCCTCCTGTTCCAAGAGCTCTTGAGAGTGAGCTGTTATTGTGTGCCTGAAGGCTGTTTTCAGTATCTTTACGCTGCTCACCTGCATCCATTCTAGATGAAATCCTGAGGAAATCCTTACTATTGATCCACTTCAACCGTTTTCCTTCCCCAGCCATGAATTGAGAGCTCTGCTGGGAGCTGTTTTCTTCTCTCTGCAGACTACACTTACCAGTGCTGTGCTTCCCACAGGCTCTTCCTGGCACCTGTACCATGGAAAGGACAGTGGATGCTCGTTTGTGCACCCTTCTGCCAGCCCAGCAGCAGGGATTTTTAGCTGACTGAGTGTCTCAGCCCAGCTATGGGGAGTTCTCACCTCCCACCCACCTGAGCTAGGGATAGGACTCCCATAGAACTCACACCTCAGCCCAGAAACCAAGGAGATTCAGGGGCCAAAGCAGAGACTAAAGCCTCCACATTCATCCCGTAGGAGCATCACCGTATCAGCTTTCAGGAAGGCTCTGCTCCCTCCTCTGCCAGGTCATGGCACAGAGGCAGAAAGGCGAATGACATCAGATGTGAAATACCTTGAGTGGCTGGAGTGTGTCCAGAGAAGAGAATGGGGAAGGGTCTGGAGCACAAGTCTGATAGGAATATAGGAATAGTTAAAGGAGCTGGAGGGGGGCTCAGCCTGGAGAAGAGGAGCTCAGTGGGGACCTTCTCAACTCTCCACAACTCCCTGACAGGAGGCAGCCAGGGGGAGGTTGGGCTCTGCTTCCAGGGAACAAGGGACAGGACAAGAGGAAACAGCCCCAAGTTGCACCAGGGAAGGTTTGGATTGGATACTGGGAAAATTTCTGCGCAGAAGGGGTTGTAAAGCACAGGCTGCCCAGGACAGTGGAGTCCCCATCCCTGGACGGATTGAAAAAACAAGTAGATGTGTCACTTGGGGTTCAGCAGGGCAATGGGGTGGATCAGCAGCCCAGAACACTTTGACCATCTGCATTGGCTCTTCTCCCCAGCTCAGCCTCTGCCACTGCCTGCCAGGGTCACAGCCAACTGCTCTGACTTCCAGGTGCTGCCATGTAGGAGGGGTCTTTGGAGAGCCACTGATCAGGTATAAAAGCTCTAAAGAAGGTCGTGCAGCACTGCTCAGCCCCAGCACACTCTGATATATGCAGAACCCACCTGCCTGCATTGCCCACCTCACAGGGTTCCCACCTCAGCCCTGTGTTTGGGTGGTTCCATGGGTACGATCTGTTCGCCAGCTTCAGACTGTGCTGTCAAGCACAGTCTCTGTGAGAGCTGCAGAGCTGGCAGACGATTTGTTTGGCCCAAGGCTTTCTGGAGCCACTCGGAACCAGCATTCCAGAAGTGCTCTGTGTCATCATTGTTGTCCTCTGCCTTCAAGTGACATTGGCACTGAGTTGATACTTTCCTTCCTACCAGGAAGCCCTGTCAGGGCTTGCTCCTGCTCCTCCTCCTGCCACAATCACTGCCTACATCCCACTCTTGCAGTCTTCAGACAGGTCTCATTCCCTTTTCCTTTCTGTTCCCTGACAGCCCCATCTTCCACAGTGTGTGGAAGCAGCTTGCAGCAGTAGTGCCCTGCATCCCTCCTGGAGGAGGCCTGGAGTGGACCACGGGGTTTGGTGGGGTAGGGTGGGAATGGGATTGGGGTATCTTTAGGGGCTCCCATCCACCTGGGTGAGGGGACCACTTGGTGTTGCAGTTCTGTTGCAGCCAAGGCAAAAAGCTTTGCCTGTGCCAAGGCCAGGCCAGGTACATTTGCTGTTTCCTGGGGATAAACATCTCAGGTTTTTAGCACAACTGCAGTCCCCATCCAAGCAGGCACTCACTGATTGGAGGCAGATGGCTCCACAGCAAGTCCTTCCCTGCTCCTCTCGGCAGCCATTGCTTTCCACCAGCCCGTGGCCTTGGCAGCACCCCATGGCACTGAGAGAAGAGGCAATGCCAAAGGAGAGGAGGCAGCATCTCAGGCAACACCAAGGCTCTGGCCTGGCCAGCCTCTTTGGCCACAATGGTGCAGTGGTTGCCTGTCCCAGGCCATCCAGAGCTATCCCACTGCCTGGGACTGATTTAGCTCGGGGCTGCCTGGCTTGGCCTTTCTGGCTAAGAGGACACAGGGTTTGTGTGAACACTGATGGAATCAGGGGCTGGACATGGTTCCCACTCTCAGGGTCCACCCCAAATCTGTCACCTTTGGCTCCATTCATGTCTGTGAACAGAGAGCAGCTCCAGGCAGGAACAGACTGGGCAGGAAGAGGCATATGTTGTGATTCCAACCCATCAGGAGATATGGTGCAAGGCAAAACACAGCCTGAGGTTCAGGATGTCAGCCCAGCCCTTGTGCTCTGCAGTTCCTTGATCCATGGACATGATGGATGGACAGAATTGTCAGCAGATGGATGTCACAGGCTGTGGCCACCTCACCCCTTCACCAATGGAGTGACATAAAACGGGCAGTGTGTGCTGGGGGAACACTTACCAGCCACAGCTCTAAGCAGTGTCAGTCTCAGGCTGAATAACTGCTTCAGGCCTGCAAGAAAAGAACCAAACCAAGCCAAACCAAACCAAACTGGTCAGTCAGTCAGTGGGGGATAACAGCTGCAACCTGAAGAAAGGAGAAACTACAGTGGCGTCACCCTTGGAGAGAAGGACACCATCACCAGTGGTCTCACCTTGGTGCTCACGGGCTGAGGATGCAGCAGTTCAGCCCACCCAAGGCCTGGGGAGCCCAGAACAGCTTTGTGAAAAACCAGATGCAGAGCTCTGTGCACTCTTATGGCTCCAGCCCAAATGCTCATCTTGTCACTGGTGCAAAGTCCAAAAGGCTTCAGACCCCCAAGCTGAGCCTTGCAGCAGTGAGCTGTGACAGCACAGTGAGCTGAGTTCATGCTGTGAACGAGCAGCAGCCACAGCAGAGCAGTTGTCAAAGGCCTTTCCAGCACGCAGGTGCCCACTCCTGAGGGGCATCCCAGCTATGAACGGCTGAGCCTGTCCAGTGGATGCTTGAACAGACTCCAAAGGGGACTGACACATGCACAGAGCCCTTGGCACCAGGAAGCAGGAGGAGTTCTTGCTTTCTGCTGCATGTGGTCCTGACAGAAAAGAATATAATAATATACACACAGTATCCTAACATAGTGCATGCAGCTAATGAATGTACTTACATGTGTGATATACAGGGGATACCTAGCCACAAGTGTGCTTCTTCAGCTGCTCTTGCTTCTTTGAAACCAGCACAAATGTTAAACCTGTGCTGCAGAAGGTGGGAGAGGATGCTCTAGATAAACACACACACACACGTGTGCACATACATTCCCCTATGCACTGTGCATCATGCTGGGCACACAGCACTACTACAAGGTGTGAAACAAGGTCCCCCAAGCTGTGGATTACAGGACCACTCTCAGACTGTATGAGCATTCACCACTGAAACAAAAAAGAAATAAAATCCCAAGGAGATGCTTTTTACTGGCTGAAGAACATAAAAAACATTCTTGCTTTTTCCATAAACCCTATATCCCCCTTACTCTTCTCCTTTTCCTCCTCCTTGCTTGGCAGTAGGAACCCACACCGAGTTTCCCTAAGTGCCATTTCTCCCTTTCCTCTCACTTAGGTCACGGTAACCTTTGGAGTTGGGAGAGCTGTCTGTGACACAGCTGTTCAGCTCTGGTCCATCATCTGGCTCACTTTGGGTCCCTGAGCCTGCTGTGAAGTGCTTCAGCAACAGAAATAAAACCTTTCCCTTTCACCTCAGGTGTAGCCCCCAGCACACTGACTGAGGACAGCTCAGATAACGAGACCAAGCAGCAGTGCCTGCAGGCCTTGGGATGCTGGACAGACTCTGGGCTCCACCGAGGGCTCTGCTGCCACCCAGGGACCGCACACTGGGAATGGGCTCTCCATTTCCATGGAGATTTCCAGACAAGCCACTGTCCCATCCCTCAGACACACAGACACCAGGTGAATGACAGAAGCTGCTCTGCCAGTCACTCATGAGACACCCCCCCCTTCACACAGGGAGAAAATGGCACCACCTCTTTCTCAGCTCTTCTCTTCCCACATGGTCACAGCTCCTGCCCCACACTAACAGGGAAAATATCCCAGATCCCCTTGTGTTCCTTCACATCCCTATCTCCACAGCTTCCCCCATCCTCAGCCCTCTCCTGCCCCACAGCACACCTCCCACGGGGGGCCACCAACACCAGCAGGAGATGCCAGCAGTTGTCCTCTCACCCCACCCCATTAAGGACATGGCTGAGCTTAGCAGAGACAGTTCAGAGGTGTGGGGAAAGATGGGAAAGAGAGGCAAAGAGAGCAACAGCCAAGACAAGAAGCCCACAGAGAACGATCTTTACTGGCAGCACTCGTGGTACCTCCTGGACACAGACTGACACTGGCATCTTCTCTCACCCAGGTCTGTGCCTACTGTCTCCTGAATCTCTTGCTCTGGAAGCAGAACAGAGAGAGCTGTAAGCTCTGTGCAGGTGCCAGCAAGCCCTGAGAAGGCTGCTTGGCAGTAGCTGCTGGTGGGGTAAGCACCGGGGGCAGTAGGAGGGGCACTCCCGAGTGCTGGAGCTGGTGCAGCGCTCCAGAACCCCTGTGCTGCAGCCTGCTTCCCTTCCTCAGCTGAAAGTGCTTGCTAAAACTGTTTAAATGTGGTGCCTTTTTTTGGGTGGCGTGTATGGGAAGCCAGCACAATGATCTCCTGAAGATCACAACTGCTGCACGGTGCCAGAGACACCACTTGTGCATTGTCTGAGAGCTCAGGAGGGGCCTCTCAACCAGGACTCGCACCTGGCCCCACACAACCAGTACAAGGCAGTCACTGGTTTCCAGCACAGCAACCTTGTATGCACACAGAAATAATGGTCCCCTGTTATCTCATGGACATCCTGCTGGTTTCCCTCTCCTCCAGGCTGGCCAACAGGGCTCCTCTTAGACTGCATGAAGGCAGTGCATCCTCTTCCAATACCTTTCCTAGGAAGCACATCACTGGCAGCCTTTCCCACACAGGTTCAGACAGCTCAGAAGAGCACAAACCCAAATGGCCATCCCCAAAATCCCTCCCCATCTGGACAGTTGGCTTTATCCCATCGCTGTTCAGCCCCTTCTGTGCCAGAAGGGCAGCTGGAAGCCTGGCCTTGTGCTCTCTGTGTCGCCAGGCCCGTTGTGAACTGCTGTAAATACTGATTATGTTAAATATGTGTACATTTAGCATCATAAGGAGGTACATAAATAAGCTATGGTATATAAATAAGTTGTGGTTTCCAAACTTAAATCTGCAGGATGAGGAAATTAATAAAGCAGCTTTACCTGGGTGAGATATAATAGAGAAAACTAAAATTAGGAAGCTTTCCTTCCCTTCAGCACACACAATACTACATGGCTCTAGAGCTGGTCAAATCAATTTTGGCAACAGATTTGTGGTAAAACAAAGCTCAGATTTAATTATTTGAGGATTTTTGTCAAAAATGCTTGTTATGCTTGTGGGCAGAAGCAATAAAAGCTTCCAAAAGCTTCCATCAAGAGTCATTGCCAACAACGTTTTGTGGAGGGCAGTTTTGGAACTCAGTTTCTGGGCCCACTGCCTTCACATGGAGGAAGGGCAGTTTATAAGGGGAGAATGTTAAATTTGATTTTGAAGTCAATGACATAGTAGGGAAGGGGTCCAGCACCCGTAGAGTAGGCTGGCCTGGAAGAGTGACAGAAGGAAAGGGAAGGCAAGACAAAGAGTATCTGCTGCCTCAGGAGTCCCTGGCGATTGTGGGTCAGGATGAGGACTGCCACCCCTTCTCTCTTTGCATGTGACCCCACACACAGCCAGAGATCACCCTCGGGCACATGGCAGGTGCTACGTGCCACGTGTGCCAGCCACAGAGCCACGTGCCTCTGGGGTTATCTGCCAGGCCACTGGGACCATCCTACTGACCCCATTTCAGGGCTCTGCAGACACAGTGCTCAGGAGAACCATCCCTGAACACTGAGCCTCATGAAACCAATGCCCAAAGACAGCTCTTGGCTTGATTTCCCTGTAGGTTTGCTTCCTTCAAAAACAAGTGGCCCACAGGCAAATGTCCACTTGCCTGACAGATAATACCAGTGCTCAGAGCTGAATTCTGGGTGCTGAGAAAGACCCCAAATATTTGGTTGGGTATGCAGATATTCATGTGTAAGATGGCAAAGCCAGGAGCAGTTCCCATCACTCTTGGCTGAAGTGGCAGAAGCAAATGCTTGCACGGGAGATTTCAGCAGCCATAATATTCCAGTTTGGCTCGACTCACCAACCTCTTCCACAATAATCTCAGTGCTTCCAGGAGGAGAGTCTTTTTCCTGTTCAGAAACAACACAAGAAAGGAAAAACCCGCCTCGGGTGGGTGCCCCTTGACCTGCCACGTGGGTTTGAGAGAGGAAGAAGAAAAGAAAGACATTTGAGGTGCTCAAACATGTTCAGAGAAGGGAACAGAGCTGGGGAAGGGTCTGGAGCACAAGCCTGATAAGGAGCAGCTGAGGAAACCAATGCCCAATGCCCTGGGGGGGCTCAGCCTGGAGCAAAGGAGGCTCAGGGGGGACCTTGTGGCTCTGCACAAGTCCCTGACAGGAGGGGGCAGCCGGGGGAGGTCAGGCTCTGCTCCCAGGGAACAGGGACAGGAGGAGAGGGAACGGCCTCAGGCTGGGCCAGGGGAGGTTTAGGTTGGATATTGGGGAAATTTCTTAACAGAAAGGGTGGTCAGGCACTGGCACAGCTGCCCAGGGCAGTGCTGGGGTCACTATCCCTGGGGGGTTTAGAAAACCTGTGTGTGTGGCACTTGGGGACGTGGGTTACAGCAGGAAGTGCTGAGTTAATTAATGGTTGACTTGATGATCTTAAAGGTCTTTTCTAACCTTAATGATTCCATGTTCTGGGAATCTATGATTTGATGAAGCAGTGGGGCTTTCCTGGTCATATCTGTGATTAACACCAACACCACGGGGACAGAACTGTCACCCTCCTGCTCTCAGCACCATCATGGCTGTCTTCAGACACCCCACCCAGCAGCGTGGTGTCCAACCCACCCAGCCCAAGGCCTTCAGTTGTGCTGCTGTGAAACCACCTCAAGGGCTAAGTTATTCTCCTTGTGGTGTTTCTTTCCTTAAAATAGAGAACTTCCCTCAAAAGACAACTGTACAAATTGGCCCTGTTTGCTCCAGAGTCTGGGAGCAAGAGCAGGAACAGCACAGTTCATTCTTCTGATAAACACTGCTAATGTGACCAACGTGCAACACAGAGAAGGACAATGCTGCCCCCAAACCTGTAAACAAAGTTATGATGAGTGATATGTTTAGAATAAGCAAATATTAGAGATTTCTGTACAAAAAAAGGAGTAAACTCTAACAACACACAACTTATTGGCACTCAAACCCAGCTAAACACACACTGTCCTCCTGCAGCTGCATCAGAGCTGCCTGCAGACATGTCCAGGTCTTCAGGAACTGGATCTCACCCTCCTGCACCAAAAGAACAGATCCAGGAACCCTCTCACTTGGACCTGTAATGCCTGATGAGGATTTCCTAATTCGAGCTGAATGATGAATGCAAATACCTCAAAATGCAGATGTCATTTTCTAATCAATTCAACTCAGCAGCCACAGTGTATCTGGAAAAAAGGTGAATTTGGAAAGGAAACGGGTAAAATAATCCTACAAATTTCCTTAGGGGTTCAGAGTTTATCAATGGAAAGACTGACTACAATGATCTCACAGGTGCTGGAGTATTTGATGCTTTGCTATTTGGGATAGCAAAGGAAATCACAACACGGAGTCCATGAAGCAGCACCAAAATTCAAATCTTAAGAAAAAAAAGAAATTTAGAGAGAGAAAAATTAAGAACGTTTCAAAAATCATAATAAAGAACCCTTTTTATGGTCATAAGGGGGAAGTAACAAAACTCTGACTTGATTTAATTCAGATGAAAATGATCACTTCTAGTCCAGTGCTGTGTCAAATCCCTGCTGGCACTACCTTTTGTGCCCTCTGCTGTTGGCAGCTGCTTGCTGAGCCCTTTCTCACATCAGTTGGGTGCTCGCTGTTCTTTCCCTGCCCACCACAGGATCCAGCTCAGAAAATCTCATGTCTTTGGTAGGAAGAATCTGAATGCAGTGCACAAATCTCATTCTAATGCATCACAAGCTCCCTACTGGAGCCATGTCCAAAGCTCCCTACTTTCCACGTTGTCTCACATGTCCTGTACTCATCCTGCCTGTACCTAACCTGGTAAATGAGGATGAGTGAGGGAGGAGAGCTGAGCTGGAGTGAGATCCAAGCCGTGGGAGTCAGTTTGCAGGTCTGAGGGCTGACATTTGCTTTGCTCCTTCTCAGTGACTGCAGGTAGCACTGACAGTGCAGCACCCTCCAGTCTGTCCCCAGAGCTACCTGAGTGACACACCAGGAACTGGACACGAGTGACTGCTGAGCTCTCATGCTGCTATTGAACGTTAAAGTTGTTTTTGATTGTTTTCCAAGCCTACAGATTACACTGAATGGGCTGAGTTCAGACTGCAGGTCACACGAGGGGTTCTCCCCCTCTACTCTGCCCTCGTCAGATCCCACCTGCAGAGCTGCCTTCAGCTCTGGGGTCCTCAACACAGGAAGGATGTGCCCCAGTTCAAACAGGTCCAGAGGAGACCATGGAGATGCTCCAAGGGTTGGAACCCCTCTACTCTGAAGCCTGTCTGGGAGAGCTGAGGGTGTTCAGCCTGGAGAAGAGAAGGCTCCAGGAAGACCTTAGAGCCCCTTCAGTGCCTAAAAGAGGAATATAAAAGAGAGGCAGGGTGACTTTTTACATGGGCAATCAGTGATAGGACAAGGGGAATGTTTTTAAACTAAGCTGGGAAAGATTTTGATTGGATATTAGGAGGAAATTCCTCCCTGTGAGGGTGGTGAGGCTCCGGCACAGGCTGCCCAGAGAAGCTGTGGTTGCCTCATCTCTGGAAATGCACAGATTGGATGGGGCTTGGAGCAACCACGTCCCACGTGGCAGGAGCCTACTGGGTCATGGAACGAGATGAGCTTTAAGGTCCGTTCCAACCCAAACCCTTCTGTGGTTCTGTGGTTCTACACCCCAGAACTGGTGCTGCAAACAGCTGATCACATTTTGGGTCACAGACGAGGCTTTCCTGTGAGTGGGTACCCTTCAGGGTCACTCCTTGTGTGCCTGTGAAATGACCCTTTTTGAACTCACAGGAGCTCCTGGGGCTCACTAGGTTTCCTTGTACGTGAGCTGGTGCAAGGATTTGTGTTTCTTACTGGAATGGCCAGTCCGAGCAGCTGAACAGGACCTGACCCTTGAGCTGTGAGAACTCCTGTTCAGCATGCAGACCTCTCTGAAGGCAATACTTGCTGGGGACCTGCCCTTTGGGCTCTTTGTTGAGCACTGCCTTCCCTCCAGAGGAGTATTTGAACTTCATCACCCATCCAAGGGCTTTAAATCAACCAAACAGACCATCTGAGCCACCCCAGGGAAAGGCTGCCTCATCTGGGCTTCACTCTCATCCTCCAGCATCCAAAGCCTGATGTTCCTCCAGCAGGTTAGGCCTGACTGGTGAGAGGGAACAAACAAAGGAATGGAAAAATAGAGAACAGATGGGAAAATCATATCCAGTGAGCTCCCAGACTGCACTTTCAGGAACCTTCCTTCTGGCAAAGGTGTGCTGTGACATTAACTCGACCTCTCTGCTTAAAAGACTGCCAAGGGCTCCTGCTTTCAGCTGGGGTACCTGAACTGGTCATACTGGCACAGTCCCGCATTCCTGCAGGGGCCTGACTGTAACTCAACACTGCCTGTGTCAGGCACTCCACAGCCTGCAGCAGCCTGCCTTTGGGAGCAGCATCCTGGCCACGGCTCCTGCTCCGAGCTGGCTGCCCTGTGAATGGCCCCTTGCAGAGGGCAGGAGCAGCAGCAGCAGCAGCATGAGGGCGTTGCTTGGACAGAGGCAGCTTTTAAACAACAGACAGGTTTTCCAAGATTTTTCCAAACAAGAGCTGTGGGTTTCCTGGGAACACCATTCAGTGGAGATGCCCACAGCTTGAAGCCAGAAGCTGAACAGGAGCAGCCAGGAAGGGAGCCAGGGAGATGCTCCAAGGGCTGGAATTCCTCTGCTCTGGAGACAGTCTGGGAGAGCTGTGGGTGTTCAGCCTGGAGAAAAGAAGGCTCCTGGGAGATTTTAGAGCCTCTTCCAATGCGTTAAAGGGGCTCCAAGAGAGCTGCAGAGGGACTTTGGACAAGGGCCTGGAGTGACAGGACAAGAGGGAATGGCTTTAAGCTAAAAAGGGTGGATAGAGATCGGGTATTAGGAAGAAATTCTTGTTTGTGAGGATGGTGAGGCCCTGGCACAGGTTGCCCAGAGAAGCTGTGGCTGCCCTGTCCCCAGAAGTGTTCAAGACCAGGTTGGATGGAGCTTGGAGCGACCAAGTGTAAGTGGTGATCTGCTCCATCCTTCCTCAGACTTACTCCAAGAGATCAACACAGTGCACCTGAGCAGGGCTGGTGCCTCCACCAGCAGCTGAGCCAAGACAGAACTGTCCTGGGGGCACCAGGCCCAGCATTGCTGGACAGGCCAGGGAGGGGATTGCCCCACTCTGCTCTGCACTGGAGTGGCCTCACCTCAAGTCCTGTGTGCAGTATAAAAAAGACATTAAACCATTGGAGAGCGTCCAGAGGAGGCCACAGGGATGGGGAAGGGTCTGGAGGTGCCATATGAGGAGCAGCTGAGGGCACTTGGTGTGTTCAGCCTGGAGAAGAGGAGAACTGAGGGGAGACCTCATTGGAGCTCTTCAACATCCTCCCGAGAGGCAGCGCAGGGGCAGCTCGGGGTTTGGATATCTAATTTCAAGGTGCCTAAGTTTGCACACAAGAATTCTCCTCCCATGTTTGTCTTGTGTTAGACAAATTAAAGGTTTAAGCTCATCTCTTAAAAGCTCTTGCAGGCTGCTCACTGTTGAAGAGTGTCACCCCTGAGCCGCACACCTGCACTCCCAACTCTTCCAGTGGCAATGCCATGGCTTGTTGGAGTGGTGCAGGCTAGGGGCAAGCTAATGGAAGGGAGGTGGTGTATGGTTAATTAATCGAGGTCATTCTAGGCATTTTACTTTTGCTCCTACCCTCAGTGCTCCAAACCACACCTCTCTTCCAGGGCACCTACGTTAAATGTCTGCAGTTAGATAGTGTGAATATGCCTGAGGTCACTTCTGCTCACCGTAAGAGGTTGGCAGGGATACAGCTCCAGATCTGGTAATACTTGGAGCAGAGTACAGAGAACACAGTGATCAAAAATTCCTCACAGTTGAACAGATTCCTGTTTGCCAAGGGCTGGGATGCTGTCACTGGGGAGCAGAGCTTGGAGGACAAACTGGTGTGCTGACACAGAACTCGCAGGGCACACTGGTGGGCATGGCCAGCTGTGAGGATGAAACCAGGCTGATTTTGCTTACAGGAAGAGGTTGCTTACTTGTTTATGGTCATTTTCTCCTGCTGCTCTTAACTTGACTAGCCTTTTGGAGGTCTCTAAAGCACACTACAAACAAAGTCCTGTTTAACATCCAGGGTCAAAGACAGGAGCACTGAAATGATCCCCAGATTTGAGGTGGCAGAAATGACACAGATGCTATGACCTTTCTAACCCCAGCTGGGAAAGAATAAACAGGCAGTGCCATGACTGGGGGCACCATAAGCAGGTGGCAAAACTTTAGGTGACAGCTCAGCACTAGCTCAGCTGCAGGGGATGTGTACCAACACTGCCTGATTCAAAGAGCCAGGAAAGGAAACAAGAGCTGGTGAGACTCTTCCAGTGAACTCTTGTTTATTATTTTCCCCTAAAATAACATCAACTCTTTCCACTCTTTTTCCCAAAGAACCAACCATCTTCTTGAGTAGATATGTTCTCTTTCTCTTCCTTCACTTTGACTCACCCAGCTCTTTGAGCACGTGCCACATGATTAAAAACGCCTCATCACAAAGCCCCACAGTGATACCAAATGCACAACATATGCAATACAGTCAGCTGATGAATAACTTGGAGGTTGAAACTTATTTGCACAATGTCCTTGAACAAATAAAATCCAGGGGCAGAGCTCTTGGAGCCTTTGGAGAGCAAAGGTCCACAGAGGGCTGTAAATATCCCTCCTTTGCCTTTTTAATATTTCTACTGATTTGTGACTTTACACCTTTCCTTTTATCTCACTTAACCTGAATCTTACATTCACTCTGGAATAGGAAGTCAACTCAAGAAGCCTAAAAATGGAAATGTGTATAGGATGACAATATTGACTCACTTATTCTCTGAATATTCTTTTATCAACTCCAGAAAGCAAGTCCACAAAAACCTCCCACATGCTGCCTAACAAAGCACAAATGATCAAGTGCACATTATCCTCTTGCTCCTCTCCAGTCCCTATCAGTCCTTCTCTCTGAACGTGTGAGGTGGATTCCCACACACACCACTGAGTGCTGGCTCACATTACAGACTGCTGGGACAAGCTGGGTCCTTACAGAGCTTCTGGATCACATGAAGACTGTGACACAATTAACTGTTCAGCCAACTGGAAGCTAAATCTTGCAAGTAAAAGAAATCCTAATCTTCTAGACTACAAATATAGCTGTTACTTAACTGCCTTCAGCTGCTGAGGTAGGAAAGGGATTTGAGGAGAAGGAAATTCTGTACCTGTAAATAAATGCTTGTTACTGATGATGGGCTCCAAACCTATTGAGCCTCTGATCATCTTGCTGGAAGGCTCTAGGCTTTTTCACCAGCAAGAAAAAGAGGGCAGAAATGTCTCCTCATGTTAAAAGAGACAATTAGAAGTTCATCCTGCTTGGAATATATCTAAGTCAGGGTTGAGGCACAAAAATGAAACTTCATTTTCCAGATACACATCCTGTTATCTGCCTCAATTACTTCTCTGAGGTGAGTGTGTGCTAGAGAGCTAAGAGAGTGGGAAACATCTAGATGCAATACAGAGATGGAGGAACTGAAGAGAAGCAGGGACTTCAAAAGAAACAGTGTTTTGTTTTTCCTGCACAAATACTCAAATTTTCATGTGTTAGAGGACATCCAGTATCCAGACAGAGGCACTAAAAATATGATGGGATGTGGCTCTGGAAAAAGATGCTTTAGCTGACTGTGCATTGAGCAGGGGGGCTTGGCTAGCTGATCTCATCAGCTCATTCCCCTCTGTGGTTTTACAAGAGACCACACGGCATGAAGCTGGGCCAGGGCAGGCTCAGGCTGGAGATCAGGGAAAGGTCCTTCCCCCAGAGGGTGCTGGGCACTGCCCAGGCTCCCCAGGGAATGGGCACGGCCCCGAGGCTGCCAGAGCTCCAGGAGCGTTTGGACAGCGCTGCCAGGGATGCCCAGGGTGGGGTTGTTGGGGGGTCTGTGCAGGGCCAGGGTGGGACTGGATGATCCCCGTGGGTCCCTTCCAGCTCAGGAGATTCCATGCTATACATGGATCAGAGGCACCCTGAAACACTGATGTGGCAGAGAGATGATCTTTCCTGAGAGCAAATGATACCTTTCAGGCAGAGAAGCTGCACAGGTGTAATGACAGATATCCTCTCTCTACAAACCTCTCTGCTTGCAACACAACAGCTGCAACACAGACCTCCCAGAGCAGTGTGATGGCAGGGCCTGAGAGGATTCCAGGAACCTCCCAACAGTGTTACCTCGGGTAATGTCATTTCAGGTGTCTACCACTGCAGCATGAGATCCACAGAGATTTAATCATATCACTGTCTTAGTCATCCAGGTAGTTTTCAGGGCCCGTGATGAAGCAGCAGACTGAATCAGGTGATGGACTGAAGGTGTAGAGGCTCTTGCAGGATAAAGAAAACCACACAAAATCCACCAGGAATGCACTGCAGAAGGTTTGCTACTCTTGTCAGGCCTGGAAAAGTGAGAAGGCCCAGTACTACACAACAGAAGTCAACCTCGTGCAGGTGAATAATCCTTTTTTTCCTCACAACTCTGTCCATTCTGCTGTACTCACATGAAACGGTACTGACACTGACACATCACCATGAGGATTTCTTTTCAAAGAAGGTGTGGCTGCCCCATCTCTAGAAGTGTTCAAGGCCAAGTTGGATGGGGCTGAGAGCAACCTGGTTTAGTGGAAGGTGTCCCCGCCCATGGCAGGAGTTTGAAACAAGATGGGCTTTAAGGTCCCTTTCAACCCAAACTGTTCTGTGGTTCTGTGATTCTGTATTTGGGTTAAGAACAGCACTGGAGACTGCTGACTATGAAGCAATCTTCCTCTACTTCCAGCAGAGGCTGACCTCTGTCAAAGTCTGCATACACAATTACAGGCCCACCAGAGTTGGGCAAGCCACCACTGATTTACCCAGTGGGTATCTCACAGCCCCTGATGACAGACACCCCAGGCTCCTTCTGAACTCCAATCCTTGCTGTGATGGGACACAGACCTTTTGGAAAAGCCTCCTGACTCCCCTCAGCTGGGGCATTGCACAGACCTCCCGCTCCTGTGGGGCTCAAAGCTGGCACTGAGGGATTTCTAAATCCATGGCTCCATTAAGGACCTTTTGCCTTGTCCCAACGGGCACATGTGCTCTGCCACCCATAGCACGACCTGCAGACTGGCTGGCAATCTATTTTTCCAGCATGTGGGAGGCCCACGCCTCTCTGCCATCTGCCACCATTCATTTCTTGTTGTTTCTGAAGCAACCTGAAAAATAACTCTGATTAAATTTAATGAAGCAGAAAACCCTCTGAGTACATTTATTTCCCAAATAATCAGCTTACTGCTCTATCACACCTGCTGCGTGTGACAGACACCCATCTTATCCCTCCTGCACTTCTGAATCCATTCATTTGCTCCTGTTTTGGCTCTAATGAGTGGACTGCCCAGTTTCCACAAGAACAGGGAGTACGTGGGAAATAGGGAGAAATCTAGAAAGGATTTTTAGATCATAATGTATAGCAACAAATAGGAATTCTTAAGAAAATATGGATTCTACCCTACTAGAGGAAGGCAAAAGCTTAGATGAGTGCAATGAATGACAAACAGAACAGCTCCTTCCAGAGGAAAATGGGATAATTGAAGGAGTCTAAATTGATCAACTGTGGCCAAAGTCCACTGTGTAATTCCAATGTTCTCTGAGAAATCTGTAACTAGTACTGCCTCTTGCCAATGCTAGTTCCAGTAGTCTGCATTGCCACAGACATCGCTCCTGAATGTCCTTGCTCCAGCATGGTGGTGTTTTCTTCATCCATCACTGGTTTTGCATTGCTCCTTCCTGCACAGCAGAGCTGCAGGCTGCTGCAGAACTGGGCAGGAACAGGAAGCAGAGATCCTTGTGTGGCTGGATGAGAAGATTGGCTTTTGCTGAAAGCCTCTGCCAGACAATGATTTCACCTTCCACAGTTCCTAACTTGGCCCGTCCCAACAACTTACATCACTCTCAAAGAGAAATCAAATTCTCAGAAGGAAGAGAATGTTCTTCCTTCCCTGAACAAAAACATCAATGTCCTTGACCTGGGAGAGATCCGAAAGCCTTTGGACATACCCAGACTGCACATTCTGACTTGGCTGTATCTCCCTCATACCTTTCACCCAAGTAACAACACTCAAACACAGCTCCCAAAACTACCTGAACTCTTGGCCTTTGCCTGAGCAATCAACACCTACCCTCCCAACGGTTTTGGCACCAACACTATTCCAAGCAAAGCTGAAGTTCCCCGTTTCACCTGTTGGAGCTCCTGGAGCAGGTCCACCGGAGAGGAGGAAGGGACTGGAGCATCTCCCTGCCAAGGAGAGGCTGAGGGAGCTGGGGCTGTTCAGCCTGGAGAAGAGACACAGCTGAGAGGGGCCCCCATCCCTGGGTGTCCCTGTCTGCAGGGAGGGCTCCAAGCAGGGCCCAGGCTCTGCTCCAGGGGCCCAGCAATGGCACCAGAGGCAAAGGCAGAAACTGAACATGAGGAAGAGCTTTCCTGTGCACTGGAACAGGTTATCCAGAGAGGAGGTGGAGTGTCCCTCACTGGAGATATTCCAGAACCATCTGGACACAGCCCTGTGCCCTGTGCTCTGGGATGACCCTGCTGGAGCAGGGAGGTGGCACCAGATGAGCCACTGTGGGCCCTTCCAGCCTGAACTGTACCGTGACTGTGTGTGTGTGAAAACAGTGTACTTCCATTTTCTGAGCAAGTGAATGTTCCCTGAAGCTAGCTAGCGTTAAACTGTGTGAAAATAGTGACCACAGCACCTTTTCTCTCCAATCTGTATTCTAGCAACATCTTTAGCCATAGCAGAAAAATAACTAACACTGTTATTTTGCAACATGATCCATTTCCATAATGAAAACTCATTGCTACTTTTTGATCTGTAGCAGATCTAATACAACAGCACCTTCTTCAGTAAATTAAATTGGCTGCTAAATAAATTTGAATTACTAAGTAAACTTGAATTACTCTTCCTGCCCATGTGCTCTTAACAACAGCCACACATTTTGTCTATCTGTCCCTCTGCCTTCAACTGACTGCACTAATTCCCTCAGATAGCTCAGGCAGCTCTGGAAGACTTAAGAAGTTACAATGTCCTGGCTCACTGCAAAGGCTGCTCACATCTGTCTTTTGATTCTTGGGCAGGGCACCATTACTGACAGCAAGGTCTCCTCTATGCTGAAGGCTTCATGCTGGAGCTCCCACCTGGACCCAGGATGTGCTCTGTGACACAGTGAGGCACTGGCACTAAGGGATCCATGTCTCAGGAATGAAGATAGAAACAGCTGCTGTATGGGGGGGAAAGTGGGAGAAACAGCTGCTGGCATAAAGTGACACAGCCTCGTGCAGCTGCCATG
The DNA here is from genome assembly GCF_041296385.1 of Aphelocoma coerulescens. Taxonomy (NCBI): domain Eukaryota; kingdom Metazoa; phylum Chordata; class Aves; order Passeriformes; family Corvidae; genus Aphelocoma; species Aphelocoma coerulescens. The sequence goes on from NC_091028.1 coordinate 1,029,450, forward strand.
AAAACTGTCATCTGAAGGGCAAAATCTGATGTATTGCAATGAGGCTAATGATAAAAAGATAAAGACCTGCATTGTTTCAGACCTTAAAAAAGGGCCTTGGCCAAGGCAAAGAGAATTTTGCAGGTTGCCAATAGTGCCTTTCACGTTTACAGAGTACACTGTGCATGATTATTGTGCACAGAAGAAAAATTCCAGATGTATTTCCCATGGCTTAATACCATGCAGTGGCCTCTAGATAAACATCTGCAGAGCTCCTGTACCCTACTGGGCCAGACCCTTAGCTGGGAAAATGGGCAAAACACTGCTGTATGAGGGGAAAGTGGGGGATTTGTAACAGCTGAGGAGCTGCACAATAGTTTCTTGAAGTAAGAGGTGATGCCTATTTCTAAGGGAAGGAGTAATTTACATAACAGACAAACACACATGCATAGATGCTAATGCCAACATTTGCATCTTTCACATGTAACACACACCACACGAGTCACAGAGCTCTCTCTGAAGACTGCATAGTGTTGAAATAAGCAGTGCAGAAATAGGAATGCATTCCCTTCCAAAGAGCAAGACTTCCTCCCACCTCTTCTGCCTCCAAGTTCATGGACTATGCATTTCATCAGGATTCACTGCATCAGCCAGGATTCACCACCTCAGCCAGGAGCTCTACCTTGGTTGAGTCTGACAGTCTTTCTAAGTCTCCTGCCTGTACTTTTGTGTAGCCTAACAGATGCCGAGAGTGTCCTGCCTCCCTTCCTGAGTGTTCCTCAGTTTCTGACACAAACATCAGCACTTCTGTGATGTGGTGACTTCTGATCATTGTGGCCATCCCTTTTTCTGGCTTGTGTGTCAAAGAAGACATGGTTTAGCTTCTCCAGACACTTCTCCAGCTCTTCCTGGGTATGTTCCAGTTGTTTGCTGACATTACTAGGGGAAAAAGAAGAGGACGGCGGGGACAGCTCGCTTTCTCTCTCCCTCCTGGCCTCTTCCACATGTGGGTTTTGTTTCATTAGAACAAGCACGATGATAATCAAGATCAGGCAAAGATACACAACCCAGACTTCTTCCTTTTTGGAGGTGAGATATCAGGAGCTGGTCGTGCCTATTGATGCACTCACAAGGAAGAAGCCAAATGGACCAAACATCACCAGTGGTCAGAACTCCCCAGCTGCCACCACACACAGGAGGACTGGTGCCAGGAATCAAACCACTGGGGATGTCACAGCTGGATTTTCTAAATCAGTTCTAAAGATGAAAGCAGCAAAACCAGTGAGCAGAAAAATTTTAGGCAGCAGAAAGACACAAGATCATCTGTCACAGCTCTGTATGATCTTAAAATAGCAGCATCTCTCCTCTTTTTTTGTTATGGAGCTGCAGGTTAAATGATCCTTACTCTTTAACCTTCCTTCTGTTAGAATGTTCCAGTTGATATCTTTCCTGAAGTGGTAAGTTCTTCCTCTAATTCAAAGAAAAGTTAGGATTTCCCTCCCCAAATTAAGATAATGTGTTATCCTTTAGGAGTGATTAGATGCTAAGTCTACAGTCTTAGCATCTAAAAAATCCAAGTGAGACAAGGCAATATGAGTCACCTGAAACACAGGATCAGTAGGACCAATTTGTTGGCTTCTTTCTGTCTTTGCTGGTCTTGGGAGTCCCCCTAGAAGTGGCTGCTAGGACTCTGGAAGTAATTCCAGCTGAACTCGGTAGGGATCCCTTGGAGATTCTTTATGGGCTGCTCCTCGGTGACTCTGCCCCCTGATTACTCAGAGATGGGCAGCCCAAGGACCAATAAATGCATTTCTACTGATCAAGCTCAGGAGAAAGGGTTGGACAAACGTCTGATTAGTGCCCAGTGTCCAGGGTAACAGCCAAAATGCCAGCAGGGACAAGCAGCCACCAGGACAGGACCAGCCTGTGAGGGGGCAGGTGGGCCATCCCCTAAAGGCCTGAAGGGTCTGTCTGGAATGGGACTGCATTTCCTAACCTTTGCTTGGGGGATCTGTTTACAGAGGAGGGTGCCAAACCTAAAAGGAGCAGAGATCACACCCAGATTTCTGCTGCCTCTGTGTGCAAACATTCTTGGCCTCACCCTGCCACAGAAATAACCCTAAAATTCTTCACTTTCTTCCCAAAAGTGAGACATTTCCCCTGCTTTGCTACAGTGAATGGTCTGAGACAAGTTACAGTGTTCCTGTATGATGAGGCTGACAGCTGGTCTGAAAGCCTCACAGGGTCAGACCCAAAGACAGTCAGAATTTACCCCTGAGATTTTGCAGCCACGGTGAAACCTACAGTGAAAGCCAGGAAGATAAATCAATGAAAGAAGATGTTCTGGACACAAGGAGAAGATGTTCCTGTTATGGGACATTAAGTGTGTACAAGAAGGATGGGTGTTGTCTCCGTCTCAACAAACGACACCCGTAACCCCTTATTCTCTTTGGAAGCTGATCCTCAGCTTTCAGGTTTCCAAGACTGATGCTATGAAGGAAATTTTGCTCTAGAAGCACTGTGGTATTTCCCATTCCCTTTTGCCTTGTCTTTAGTTCATTCCTGAGGTCACAGCTGTGCTGGATATTCCTGTAAGCAGTTTGCTGCCGACAAGCCTGGGCCTGGCACTGCTGCCCTACATTTAGGTGGGCAGTCAGCAAAGAGATACAGTACCCCCAATCCAGTCACCCTGGTGGCACTCAACTCAAATGCCAGGCACAAAGCTCAGGAGAGGATGCAGAAACAGGCAGGTCAGAATTAAGCTCAATTTTGTATCAAAACTGAGATGCATCTCCTTAAAGCAAGAACAGTGGAACAGAGATGTCCAGGCAGATCAGAATATCTCCCTTCTCCCTCACTGCTGTACATCATTAATGCCTTGGGGCATAGACCAAACCTTCAGCCACAGGTAGTACAGTCACTAGTAGAGCAAAGCCCTGACCCAAACCTGACACTGCTGTAGTAAGAGAGATCACTGAAACCCTGAACAGCACTGAAATCCTAAAGAAAGAAATACTAAAAGGGGAAAACACACAGCTTTAAAAAACACATCATTAAGACTGCACTGTGGCCTCTCTGAAGGGGAAAGGATGGATGGAAGTAGCCATGGCATTTCCTAACTTCTAATACCATTGCTTGTTTCCTTCGAAACAAATATAATACAGCAAAGCTGAAAAGTGAAGTACAGACTGCTGTAGTTTCAGACACCTCTTCAAGATACAATCACTAATGAAATAACTTGGGCACATCTGTCAAAAACTCAGGAGGCATCACCTTGGCTATAAAAACAGGGAGTAGACAGAAAAAGGCAAAATGCTTTGTCCACGGTTGACTCATGGCACCGACCTCCCGGGACACTCAGGGACAGAAGGTGTCACACTGGTAACATCTGCCTCTCCACACACACAGGTGAGCCCTCCAATACTGAAGTACAGAAAAAGGAACTGGCTTTGCAGGTCAGGATTATTCAGACCTCTGAAAAACAACAGGAGTTGTTCTCATATTAGAATGGATTTTTCCCTGACCCCTTTGAAGATAACTGCTGGATGGGGTTACACCAAACTCCCACCTCACTGGTATCTTTATTCTAATTGTGAATGCCTGATGAACAGCATAAACATGAGGCAATCACGTAAGAATGCTTTCCAGAGTACTTCTGCAGCCCTCCACAGCAAGGATTTTATAACATTTTAGCAGCTCTAGCTTTACCTGAGACATGACAAGGAAAAAAAACCTATTTACGAGACATCTCCTGCATAATCAGCCAGGGAAGAAAACAGCTGTGGCTCCAAGGTCATGTAGAAGATGCTCTTGAATCTCAGTAAATGGCATGAAAACACGAAAAGTGTGACAAGGACACAGCTTTTGTATATTTAATGCAAAATCCTGGAAATAAAAAAAAAATACTGTTTAAGGTTGTTCTATACAGTCAAAGTAACAGCTGTGCTCTGTGGCAAATAAAATTAAAATGTGTTGACCTTGATTTCCAGTTTTCACCTATTGACTTCCAGAAGACAAAGTCATTTCTCCATGTTTCTCCTCATCATGTATGTTACCCAGATTCAGTTTCTCCTTATGCCCAGACAGGAATTCTTTAAAATATTATTTTAAAAAAAAGAAAAAGAAAAAAAAGGTCTCACAAATCCAAGTGCCTGCATCAGAGCTTAGTAATAAAATTAATTTTTTAGAGCCAAGATCAGGTTTTTAGTTTTTCACAGCCAACGTTTTTCACCATCTCTCAGCTGCTCTCAGCACTCCCTGGAATGTGCCTGCACTCCCATTCTCACTTTTCACAAAGGTTGACTGGGCTATAAAAGGGAGGAATGCACTGCTCCCTAGGAACACCTGATGACATGTGGCTTTTCACAGCACTTCTTTCAGCATTTTTTAGGCTTGGTGGGGAAGATTTTCTGCATGAACTTAAGAGATGGGTTCAGTGACTCAAGCAGTATTGACTGGAGACACACATTCAAAAAGCCAAAATTTAATACAAATCAAATGGAAGAGCTGTGACAGTTCATTTTACTACCACCCAGTAGCTGGCATGCAGCTAATTTCCCCTCTGAGGCACTGGTGGTTGTAACTGGGCTACTTATAAAGTAAACTTTATTTAAGAGCTGATTGTACATCCTTCCTAGCTGTCCACAACCTGGCTTCAGCAACAAAAATTTTCCCTGTTTTCCTGGAAACAACTGTCCTTTCATCCCTAGGCTGGATTAAATCATGATGTGCAGTTTTATTCTAGGGCTGTACTTGACAGTAAAAGAGATGAATGAGCAAAAACGGTTCTCACTCACTTTCCCCCAAAGACCCTGAGCTCGTGCTCCTCCATGTCAGGGATGGCAAACACTGCTGGTGTTTGCTGGATGCCAGCACCTGCATTCACACAGACTCATGGAGTGGAAGCATCCAACTATCCACTGCTGGATCTTGGTTCCAAACCCATTCCCTGCTGGATGCATTGCCACCTCAGCTGCTAGAAAAGCTCTGCTCTATTTAAAAGCAACAGGAGAATGGGATGATCTCATGGTATAAACAACAGAGTCTACAGTTCATGTCAATTCTACAGGAAGAAAAGCAGATCCTTCTACACTGCCGACCCTTTCAAAGGTGCCTCTCTCCAATGTGAGAGCAGAGGAGCACCATGTAGGCTGAGTTTTGGGGTCACATGCATAGCAGGCAGATCTGGTTTAAACTTCTAGATAAGGCACCCTGGAAGAGGATCCAGAGAATAATGCATGACATTTCCTACTGCACAGCATCTTTCTACCATTGTTCAGTTTACAGGAGATCTGGCACGGTTTCAGTTTAAGTGACTTTTCTAGAAGAAATTAAAGCGAAATTCCTCTTGGGAAGTTGTGAAATTGAATAAGCCTGTGTTAAGTGTCCTGTGGGACTCTGAAGGGGATTCTGCTGAACCTTGGCTTTTCCTGCAAGCTCCCGAGCACTTCCGGATAAACTGGCCGTTCTTCTTGCGGATGCTTCCCTTCAACTCCACGATCCTGGCAGATTTTGCAGCTTAAAGAGGGGAGAAAAAAGCTGTAAGAGATGTTCAGTCATCCCATACAGTGAGGCCCCAGTCTGCAAAGCACAGGGCAGGACTGAATCCCTTTCTTCTCCTCACCATGCAAAGTTCTCCTACCTGTTTCCATAAGCTTCAGCTCTCTGCACAGCTCCTCCTGCATCTTCTTTCTGTAGTCTCCAAACATGGCTCTCATGAGCTGACGCTTCTTCACCAGTGGAGCCTTGTCACTGCGCAGTGTCCTGATTGCCCTGAGAGCCTCCTCAGCTGCAGCAAAGGAGAAACAACACACAGGTTAAGGCTCCCTGCTCGCTCTGCCCCTGCATTCCTGCCAATGCTTCCCCCAGGAGAGAGCTCTTCTTCACTTCAGTGCTTACCTTGCTTTGGAGTGGGTTTCTGTGTCTTCAAGCCAAGTTCCAGCTGGTTCACACACCAGTCCACCTCTTTCTGCAGCTGCTCATCTGACTGCAATCAACATGAGGCACAGTGAGCAAGAGGAAATAAGTCACCCAAAAATTACAGCAGCAGCTGCTACACAGGATGAAAGGGAACTCCATAAAGTCAGCACTATTTCAAATATCATGTTCTGGTGATCGCTTTATAGACTTCATGTTGTTTTCCCTCTGGTGTTTTTCATCAGAAACTAAGAGCACTGTGCAAACGTTTAGTTGCAACTCACTGTCTCTATTAGATGGATTTAATATGGGGCTGCCATTCAGAGGGTGCTGTTTTCTGGAAAGCTGTTCAGCTTTCAAATAAACTTACAGATGGAAGAAATAAACATTAGCGATAAAAAACCCCTATCCCTAAACCTGCAAATCAAAAAAAAGCAAACAATGGACAAAATCAGAAGCTGAGTCTTTTTTCTCAGCTCCTCTGTGCTTGCTCAGCCAGAAATGTATGAGGAGAAGGGAGATGAAGCCCATGGAGATGGAGGAAGCCAAGTCCCATTCTGCAAAGCCAGCTGGCTAACTCAGCAGTGGGAGAGGGAAACAGGGCTGCACCCTGAAGCAATTCTTAACTGTTATGTACATGTAAATACAGATGCCCTCACACTGTCTCCTTTCACCTACAACAGTGTCCTTCCAAAGGACTGCAAGGGCTTTACCTGACCTTCAACTCTTCCCATGTCCCTGGTGCTCAGCAGCGTTTATTGGTAGGACTGGAGGTGAAGGAGACCTTTGGATGGAATGTTCCAGAGGCAGGGGAACACTCAGTGCAATTTCCTTGTAGAATATTAAGGAAAATAAGGTTTTGTGTAATCTTGTATTATAGTATTGATCAGCTGGCACTGTTTGTTAATAGTATCTACATCAGTGCTGGAAAGTAAAATAAAATGAAGACCTGGACCTTAGCAGAACAGAAAACCTCAGGGTGTGCCTTAATGTTGTGTTTACACATAACTTGCAACTTCAGTTGATTTCTGGGCCATGCCCTACAGAGGAACCTTCTCAGAAGCACCCTTGAGCTTTACCACAGGCCCTTGGCTACACCAGGTGGCAGCTCTGTGCCTTGGCTTTGCTCCTTGCACTACAAAAGCAATTCATCCTGCAACAAGCACATCAGAGCTACAGGGCCTGGCTCAGCACCCACAGGCACCAGCTCGGCACCTCCTACCTCCATTTCCTATTTTTATTTTCTTAAGAAAACATGGCATCCAGCTCCCCAGGATTAGCTGTCACAAGCCTAAACATGAAATGTTTCTGCACAAATCTGAAGGACCATTAACTTCCTTTGCACTGGTCAGGTTCCTCAGCTGTGTAGCAGAGAAAGCAAACTGTAGCAGAATAAGCAGCAACTGTGGTCTTCCAGCTTCCATCTCAGGACAGTTTGCTAATTGTTCATCTGTGCAAAGAGATAAAGTGTCTCCAGCTCAAGGGTTTATAAACTATGAGATCCCATCAGTATTTAACTACCTGAGAGGTCTTCTCATCCTGTTGGGAAGTATCCGTATTTTGACAGCTGTTAGCTTCTGCCTTTGCCTTCCTGCTGCTCTCAGTTTCTTCTGTTTTCTTTTTACTGACAGGTGGTTTTTGTTTCTTCTTTTTCTTCTTCTGGGCAGCTCCACCTCCTGTTGATTTCTCTGTCACTGGCTCATCTGGAGGGGCTGTCTCTGTTTGGGGGATCTTTGATGTGACATGGCTTCTATCCTCTTTGGGTACATTCCCTGACACTTGAGTCACCTCAGGCTTCTGCAAGGCTGCAGCCTGTGGCAGAGCTGCTGATTCAGCAGGCAGTGGAGAATCTGCTGTGTGTTCTGTATGTTGGCTTGCTGGAAGTAACTGAAGCTGAGGACAGTCTTCATCTGGGATGGCAAAGTTGAAAGCAAACTTGGGTTCTTGTCCAGAAGCAGCAAACCTCAAGGCTGCATTCCAGTTCTCCTGCTTGGTGGCTCTGACATTGTTCTGTACCTGCTCAGCACCACTGTCACCAGGGTCAGCTTCTGGGTTGGTCTCAGAAAGCGTGAAATCAAATCGGAAGCTGCTGCCAGATGATGTGAACAACTCTGGCCTTGCCTCAGGGGTTGGGTCAAAGTGTTTCACACCACCTGCAGCCTGCCCCTTGCTTGGCTGTACTTCCACAACATCAGGTTTCATGCCTAGAAAAGAGAAAGAATATTGCTGCAATGCTGGTGTTCTCAATACACCAGTTTCCTACTGAGGGGTGCCACTTCAGCTTCCACTGTAAGGCACTGCCCAGAGAGGTGACTCAATCTAATGCTGCAACCTAAGAAATCTACAGAAAAGAACTAAATTTCACCATCCCCCGACGGACAGCTCAAGCTCACCTTTCTCCCTGCTCCTCTGACCCTCATCCATCTTGAGATGACAATCCCCAAACACATTGCTTAGCACTTGTTGCTTCTCTGCAAGAGGAGTCTCAGGGCAGCGCAGGACCTTGAGAATGTGTTGGGTCTCTTCTGCTGCTCTCAGAAAACACCAAGAGAGACAAGAAACAGTTTATGGTGGGCCTTAAAATCCACACTGTGGGATGCTGATGACTGAGTCTTCTCTGAATGTGCTGTGTTCATACCACCTCTGACTAATCCATAACTAGCATTCAACTGAAAGGGAACTCCAAGTGCTTCTAGAAGCTCAAATATTGTGAGATGTTCCTAGAGAGGGAAAAAAAAATCTTAACTGCTTATTACATACAGTCAGACTCTTGCACTGCAGTAAGTGCACTGCTAATGGCACAGAAGCTACAGAGGGCTTAGCAACTCTTCCCTCAAGGCAAAGAAATCCCAGAACCTAGCTCAGTGTCTCTTCTCTGGAAAACTGGAAAAAACTGAGTAGAGAGCATACCCTGAAAAGCAGGACTCTTGCTTGACTCTTACAAACCAGCCTGACCACAATAGAAATCCAAAGTTTTAGTGCTAGAGCAAATCCTCTAAAAAACAGAGTTGTTCTGTGACAGTGGTCCCCAAGACCTCCATTTGGAAATCCTAGATATAGTCTTGTAGTGTTTGTCTCACATATTTTAAGCCACAGAACAACTGGGGAGTAGTGCTGTGGAACAGGCACATCCCACCTCTCCCGGCTGCAGTGCCCGACCACCCTCTGGGGAAAGAACCTTGCCCTAACATCCATCTAATAGTCCCCTAACACAGCTCCAGCCATTCAGGTCCTGTCCCTGGTCACAGAGAGCTGAGATCAGAGCTGCCCCCCCACTGCCCCTCAAGAGCAGCTGCAGCCCCAGTGAGCTCTGTGCTCCATCTCCTCTTCTCCAGCTGAAAAACCAAGTGCCCTCAGCTGTTCCTCCTATGGCTTCCACTCCAAACCCTTCCCCATCCTTGTGTCCCTCCCCTTGGACACTCTCTAACAGTTTTAGATCCTTCTGATATTGTGGTGCCCCAAACTGCCCCCAGCACTCGAGGTGAGGCCGCCCCAGGGCAGAGCAGCTCAGGACAATTCCCTCCCTGTCCTGGCCAGTGATGCTGGGCCCGATGCACCCCAGACCGTGGTGGGACAGAAGTGGGAAGTATCTTCACAGCATCTGGGTGTCAGGGTGCTGAGCACATGTACCCTTATTTCAAAGGGTTTGGCTGGCTGCAATCCAGGCCTGTTACGCAGCAAGAGCTAAAGAAAGCTCCTGGGAGCTGCTCTCCTCCCTCCCCTGGGAGTTACTCTGAGCCAAGGATCTCATGCATACAGTGCTACAGCCAAATAACTCATTGATCCAGACCCTGAATTCCTGGTAGAGCTTGGATCTGCCTCCTTACCAGACTTCTCCAGGGACTGGGACTCCAGGAAGAGCCTGGGTACCATCAACAGCACTGCTCAGCTCTCCTGGCTCACATACTGTGCAAAAGGGCCCTTTCCTGGCCAGGGCACTGCTTCTGCTGCCTCATTCCTGTGCTCAGCTCCTGCCTCCCCTCCAGGAGCTGCTTTCCCTGCTGCTGGGCATGGGACTGGCACAGGACACAGCTGTAACAAAATGGTCTCATCACAGAATAGTTTTGGTAGAAACTTCAAAGCTCATCCACCCCTGCCATGGGCAGGGACACCTTCCACTGTCCCAGGCTGCTCTAAGCCCCGTCCAGCCTGACCTTGGACACTGCCAGGGATCCGGGGGCAGCCACAGCTGCTCTGGGCACCCTGTGCCAGGGCCTCCCCACCCTCACAGCCAGGAATTCCTTCCTAATATCTGATCTAAGCATAATCTCTGGCAGTGGGAAGCCATTCCCCCTCATGCTGTTCCTCCATCCCTTGTCCCCAGTCCCTCTCCAGCTCTCCTGGAGCCCCTTTAGGCCCTGGAAGGGGCCCTAAGGTCTCCCCAGAGCCTTCTCCTCTCCAGGCTGAATAATCCCAACCCTCTCAGCCTTAATTCTTCTTGGAGCCTGATGCTCAAGCACAGGGTGTGGGCACCTATCAGTCACTGCTCCATGCTCAGGTGCACCAGCAAACATTCACCTGAGCATCTTACACAGGGTTCACAGCCCTCTCCAGAGGTCAAGTACTGACCTGGAGCAGGACACTGGTCTGCAGCTCTACAAATTGGACTGATGAGCTCAAACTATGACCTTATAGACTTTATCTTCCATGTAATTCTCCCCTGGAACAAGCTTCACAAAAATAAACCTACTGGTGTTTAAGGGCCAGACACACTGGCACAGTATTTCCCTAAGAAGGAAAACAAAGGCAGAGCTGTAGCAGAACCAAACAAGCCATTATATGGGAAAATAAGAACATGACAGAGAAAACAGAAAACAGGGAGAACAAACACTGAATGAATGAAAGATGAAACTACTCCCAGAAACACAGTCCTTAAAGCCCAGTGCTTTATGTTGTTTTGTGTTTAGAACAAATCCCAAATAACACAAGAATGAGGAACATAAAGGAGAGAAGAAACAGAAAAATGCCCAGATCTGCTAAATCACACCCAAGGCCAGAATATGGGGGGAAAGAGAAACATACCTAGCTCGGGGTGTGGAGCGAGATGGAGATCTGCCTCCAGCTGCGAAATGCACCACTGCAGCTCCTCCTGGAACACACCTTGGGGAGCCTTGGACATCGTGTGGGGAAGACAGAATGTTTAGAAGCACAAATCTCTCACCTCCGAAACTGATTCCAAAACTGAACTTTCTGAAGCTTTCTCCCCTCTCCCAGGAGATGAGACCTGGCTTTACACTGGATGTCTGCTGTGTAACAGCTCATTTATACCATAAATCAATACAGCACAGGGACACATGTCCTGTGTGGAGAGCACCAAATGAGCCTTCTGCATTATAAAAACTACAGCTCTTACTAGCAGGAAACCCCACCACTCCCGGCAAGCCAGGACTTCCCGCAGACATTTTTTTCATCTGTTTCTCCACCTGCCCCTTTATAAGGCCCCAAATGAAAAGATTTCTCTTTTTTTTCCTGAAGCTTAGGCAATGGCATAATGTGTCCATAGAAGGACATGTCCCTTTAGCACAGCTCTGGCAACACACAGAATTTATCTTTAGGCTAAACACAAGCCCTTGAGGCCCCACGTGCTGTACTTCTACGCTGGCTGCCTCCTACTAAGCAGGTGGAAGTTAAGGTTTGCAGCCCGCCTGGGGACAAAGCACACTAAAACACTGGGAACGAAAATATTCAGGATAAGGAGACGAGCAGGGATTGGGAAAGGCACCGGCGCTGGGAAGGCCTTTAAGGACAACCTGCGGTGCGAGGGGCTCGGCGCGGGCCCAGCAGCAGAGCCAGCAGAGCCTTACCCGCTCCATGCCGGGCTCCTCGTGCCGCCGCCGGAGGAAGCGGCCCCGCCGCACCGCCCACCTCCGTTCACGGGCCGCTCCCGTGTGGGCTCCGGGAGCAGCTCCGCCCGGCCCGGGCCGGCACCGCCAACCGGAGCTCGGGGTCCGCTCGGGGCCTCTCCGGAGCCCGCTCGGACCGCTCGGGCCCCCAGACCCTTCGCGGAGCCTCCGCGGGGCCGCCGCCGGCCGGGGCTGAGGGTGGGGCCGGCTCGGTGTGCACCGCCCTCAGCGCTCCGGCCGCGGCCGCGCCCCGCGCTCCCGTTCCGCCCGAGAGGGCCCGGGCCCGGCGGGGCCGAGCCGCCAGCGCCCTCCGTGGCAGCGCATCTGTGACCGCCGAGCCTCCCCCTGCTCCCCCGGGCCCCACAGCGAGCTGTCGGACACACGCGTGTCCATGACCGGGCCGGGCCGCGGGTGTCCGGCGGTGCCGCCTCCCCTGGGCCCAATGCCCGCAGGAACAGCGCTGGCCCCTCACGTGCCCGCCTGACACGGGCCGTGCCAGCACGCAGCACCACGGGCAGGCGAGAAAGGTTAATACACACCTACAGGTACTGTCTGAGCCCATTTCTGTATTAATTTCCTTTTGATTATTTAATTTTGTAAGTAAAAAGTTAGACACCTTGTTTCACAGGCATTTTTCCCCCTTGGATTGTTCCCAACAGCAGCCAGAAGATCCCCATGAGGTCAGTCCTGCAGCAGCACAGCACGTCACAGCACGGGGTTTGTGTCTCTCAAATGCTTCAAACCGTGGAGGTTATAATTTCTCTTGACATTGGCAGCTGATGTTAGAAATTCTCCAAGGCTGACAGTGATTCCAGAAGGGCTCTAAAGTGCTGGGAAAGCACTTCCAAATGTTGCTGCTAAAGATTATAAAATGGTACTGGAAAAATTGGCACACTTCTGCCAATCCTAGCCAGACTTCTGTCTGCCTTACAATCTCCACCCTTGCTGAGACTTAGCCATTGTCTAAGCCCTCCCCTCATTACAAAAACCACCTCAGTGGTTTGAAACTTATCCAAGGTTGTCTTGAGATTTATCTCGAGGTTTATTCGGAGTGGTTGAGTAGGGTCAAAATTGGCATCAGTCCTCGCATTCAATAGTCCAAGTGTCAGGAAAAAAGCTGACAGTCAAGTATTGGAGAAGATAATGAGCACAAAATAATGAGCTATCGTATCTGTCTTGACAGGCCAGAATCCCACTGCAATTTTCCTCTCCCTCAGTGCCTGAGCTGGACTGAGGGCTCGTGAGCCTGTCACCACCAGTCTGGATGCATCCCTAAAGCAGAAGCTCCCCATCCGTGGCCTGAGGAATGCACAAACCCATCAGGTGATGCAAAGGCTCTTCCTGGTATGGCTGGCACAGAGCCTGCAGAACCCATCCAGACAGAGCAAGGAGTGAAAGGAACATTGTTTTCTGTGGCAGGATGCTGTCCATGTCTCCAGCTCTGTGGACTCAATGGCCATGCAGGAAAAAGGCACAAAGGACCAGCAATGCCTTGGTATTCCTGGGTTTGATCTCTGCCCTGAGGATTCAGCCCCACAGCGGCGCCGAGTCAGCGAGCTGTGGCAGCCTTGTGCTGAGGACACACGACAGAAGGGCTGTCAGGAGATCCAGACGTGATCCTCAGCTTCTGCTGACACAACAGAAACCTTGTCACGGGAAGAGCTGTGAGCTGAGCTGGTGGAAGCTGATGTCTAACAAGTCATGGCTGCCCAGGAGCAAAGCAAACAGCAGGCAGAGGAATGGGAATGGCTTGAGCCTGCCTTGGGCGCAGAGCAGGTTCGTGTGTGCTGTATAAACCGTGCAAAGGCTGGGACAGTTCCACACTGCTGTCAGATGGCAACAGGAGCACCTGTCTGGGGGCAGGACAGCTGTGCAGTCCCATAGGTCACTCCAGGACTGGCATTCCTTGCCAGCAAGAGCTGCCTTCTCTCCCCATGCCACCAACTGAGCACCAACAAATTCGTGGCAGGCATGGCTGTAACTGGAAGCTGGAAAATGCAGCTCTTTGGTATGAGGCTCCTTGGAGGGAGTTGCAGGAAGGCATTGGGAAAAAATAAACCAAAAGAGAGAAGGGGGGTGGTTGCCAGAGCTGCTAACCACAGTGCCAGGGAGCCCTGGAGGGCACTGGGACAGCCCAGCGTCACATGCCTGACGCATCCTGTCTCCAGACTTCCTCGCCGGCGATGTACGTGGCTTGCACATACAGGTTGTCATTCAGCATTAGGAAATCTGTGTTGGACAAGAGAGAAAGAAAGCAGCTGTCAGAAGGGAACTGCTGGGGCTGGCTGGGGAGGACTGAGCTCAGTGGGCTTCTCCCCACCCCAGGATGGCACTGCAGTGCAATCCTGGCAATGACAGCTCTGCTTTCTGCTCAGCTGAGATGTAGGGGGCACTCCAAAGGGTTTCCCAAACACTCCAGCATCCAAGGGAAAAACCACTGGAGCAAAAGACCAGAGCAAATCCCAGGTCTCCCTGCAACTCCCACTGAAAGAGGGGATGAGCATGTGCTTACAGCAGCCCCTACTTTGCTCCAGCACTCGTGAGCCCTGACACCATTGTCTCCATACCAGTACGTGCTGTGCCCATACCAGTACCTGCATCGGAGTCATAATCCAGTGTCCCCTTTTTATGTTCAATCCCCAGGAGCTGAGCGGGATGCAGAGACGCCGCCTCCAGCGCAGTCTCTACCGAGCACCCTTGGACAGAGAATTGGGGAGACGTTAGGGCAGCCCCAGCCCCCTTGCCAGAGCAGCCCAAATCCCCCTGGACAAGGCAACTGTCAACCAGGCAGTTGACAGACCCAAGCTGGAACACCCTCAGCACAGCCAGCTGGAGCTGGGAAGGGAAATATCCCTGCAGGAGAGAGCAGGCATAGGAAAACTGAACACTTACAGTATGGAGAGGGGAAAATCATTCACTTTTGTGAGGAAGAAGCAGGAGAGTTGACCTCTCATTAGTTCTATGGGTTAAAATGAAACTTCCCCTCAAAAAGGGGCCCATCTGAGGGCACTGATCCCAGCCCTTGTCAATGTCTCAGGTGAGAGGGAACATTCCTGGTGGAATGGACACAGCTGGCAAAAGCAAGACTTCCTCCCATGTCAACATAGGGAGCAGCAGCTTGTGGACAAGGCTCTCTTACCTGTGGCTTCTTGGAAGTGTCGCACACACGTGTCCATGGTTGCCACGCTGCCACTGAGGGTCTTTGTGCCTGGGAGAGAAACAGGATGGCACTGAGCAGTGCCCACAGCTCACAGCAAGAAGCAGGGCACTAGGGAAGCGTAATGGGACCAGAAGTGCAGAAATCCTGGGTGGCAGGAGGAGCAAGCTGAAGGGCCTGCAGCCACTTCCTGCTGGGGCACAGGAACCTGGGTGTTACCCACAGCTCCACCATCAGACCAGCTGGACTGGGTGAAACCAGCTCACAATGCAGGCATCTGCTGCCAGAGGAAGGGAATGGAGAAAGGAACGATCCTGCTCTGAAATCCCTTCCCAGTCTTCACCTACTCGGGAATTTGAAACTTAGGGAGTTTCAAGCAAGGGAGCTAGCAAGAAGTGGTAGTGTTATAATAAAGACAAGGGACAATAAATATCTCTTAAGATTTCTCTGTCCTTACTGATCCCCTGAACCTCTGGCACCCTTGACACTGGGTAATGAGGCTTTCAAAGGTGTTGCAGACAGCTACAACTGGACAGATTCCTCCATAAGGGTGGCACACTTCTCCTCTTTACCAGGAGCTTCATTCTCCCCAAGGCCAAGTCACTGCAGATCCTTCAGGCATCAAAACCCAAGAGGGTGGTACAAATGCTGCCACACACTCCCAGGGACAGCAGGGTGTGCTCAGCTCCTCAGGAATGCTGCCAGTGGCAGCAGTGTCCCCAGCTCTTCACCAAGGGGGACAGCACTTACCTGCAATGTAGGTGTTCAGCCCATCGATCTCCACCACCTGCTGACCCAGCGTGTGCCGACCCGGTGCCAGCCCCATGCCAGCAATTGCATCTGTCACCAGCACCAGGCCTGTGGAACACAAGGAAAGGGGTCCTGTCAACTTTGCAGCTGATTTTGCTGCAGCTCCAAGCACTGTGCCCTCTTGACCCCCCTGGAGAGGGACCATGTGTCTCCAAAGCAGGAGGACTGAGGGATCAGCACACGTGGCTGTGACCTTCCAGGCAGCAACGGCAGCACGAATGTCTTGTGGGAGATGGTGCAGTGCTCAGAGTGGCTGGTGACACTGTGGGGACTGCCATGGCTCACCTTTGGGGTGGGCTCGGTGGGCGATGCGCAGGGCAGCGGGGTTGGTGTGGATGCCATCAGAAATCATTCCATAGAAGACCCTCCGCCCAGCAGGAATCTTGTCACTTGTCAGCAGCCCCACAATGCCAGGGTCACGATGGTGGAACTGCTCGAGGGGAGAGAGGGAACACACTGGCTGAGACTCTTCCCCTCAGGGGATGCAGCTGTCATCTCTATCACACAGTGCCTGACAGCTTTACCAGGCAAACCTGGGCATTGCCTTGAATCACAGAATCACAGGATGGTTTGAGTTGGAAGGGACCATAAAGCTGATCCTGTTCCAACCCCTGCCACAGGCAGGGACACCTTCCACTATCGCAGGTTGCTCCAAGCCCCGTCCAACCTGACCTCGAATGCTTCCAGGGATGGGGCAGCCACAGCTTCTCTGGGTAACCTGTGCCAGGGCCTCCCCACCCTCACAGCCAAGAATTCCTTCCCAATATCCCATCTATCCCTGCCCTCTGGCAGTGGGAAGACAAGGAAGAATGTCCTGCCACTTCAGGCCCTTGTCCAAAGCCCTTCTCCAGCTCTCCTGGAGCCCCTTTAGGCCCTGCAAGGGGCTCTGAGGTGTCCCTGGAGCCTTCTCCTCTCCAGGTGAGCACCCCCAGCTCTCCCAGCCTGGCTCCAGAGCAGAGGGGCTCCTGCCCTTGGGGCATCTCCGTGGCCTCCTCTGGACTCTCTCCAGCAGCTCCACGTCCCTCTGCTGTTGGATCCCAGGGCTGGAGGCAGCTCTGCAGGTGGGGTCTCACCTGAGGGGGCCGAATCCCCCCCCTCCCCTGCTGCCCACACACAGGAGGAAGTCTGGGTGCACACGGCCAGGGCATGTCCAGCTCTCATCCACCAACACTTCCTAGTCCTTCTCAGGGATGAATTTCAAGAGTGCTACAGCCTTGACTCTCTTTCAGATCCAGAAGTAGGAATGTGAAGCCAGAGGTTCAGTGCCAAAACCTCATTGCAAAGCATAGTATGAAACCAGCTGGGGAGGACACAGACCCATGGGCAGAGGGACAGAAAGCCCAAAAGCAGCCCTGGAGCAGGGCAGGTGCCTCTGGGGACTCACCGGCAGCATGGCATTGAAGAGGTGAGTGATGAAGGTTGCTCCGTGCTGCACAGCCTCCTCAGCCTGGGACAGATTAGCCACTGAGTGACCTGGGAACAGAGAGCAACGCCTGATTCCTCTGCCCACTGATTTCCTTACAGGAGTAAAGACACTCCATCACTGGATTATGCTCTAAGGCCCACCCTGGCCTGAGGTCTGAGGGGCAGCCTCAACACAGATGTGTCTGGCCATGACCTGGGGGGACTCTGGCGGCGGGTGTTTCACCTGAACTCCTTCAGTGTTCACATCACAGCTGTCACAAATGCTGCCTTGCTCACAGCACGTTGCCTTCAGGCTGGGTTTGAGGTCCAGTGACACACCTTTCTGCTGGCCTCAGATACTTTAAAGTTTTGTAGAGAGCTATCACGGGATACCCTCACAACAGCCAGGAAAGAATATGGGAATTAAACTATCCAGAAAGAAAATTCTGTTTCCCCAACAGGACAGCAGCTCTGTGGGCTAACCTTGCCTTTCTGGAGTTCTTTATGTAGCTGTGGGATAAGAGATAGTCTGCTGTATGAATGCCCTTCTCACCTGAGGTTTAATTTCACCCTGAATAACTTCCCCCCCACCCCCTTAAAAAAAAAAAAAAGACTTCTTCAATGATCTGAGACAAAGAAGAGTTTGTGAAGCAAAGGAAAAAAAACCGCAGCCACTTCTAAGTCAGAGACCAGCCAGATGTTGGAGTGAGAGGTTCCTACAGCACTTGTGGTTGAAAAACAGAGTATTCAAACCAACAGTAACCTTTGGAAAATGATTTCACCTGTCGCATAAGACCTAAAGCAGTGGAACTTCAGAGTTTGAACCCTTCCACATCATCAAACCTCCAGGTAAGACTGCTACTCTTCCCTGTGTTAGAACAGCACCTTGTGTTTCCTGCAGGGGCTCCTCAGTCAATACAAACTTTGGCCCTTGCCATGACAGATTGATGGCATCCAGTGAGGTCCCCCTTTGTGACAGGTCTGTCATCTCCACACCGGCCAGGCTAAAGAGAATCCCACCCCGTCCAGTTGCACCGAGACACTGTTAGAGATGCCACAGCCCCAAGGGAGGGGCTGCTGGAGCCCCCCTAAGCCCTGGGTGCCCCTGCCCTTACCCAGGGAGACACAGATGCCCCGCTTGGTGAGCTCCTGGATCACCTCACTGCTCCTCCTCATCTCAGGGGCCAGGGTCACTATCTGGACACAGTCCAGGGAGCCGTAGGTGGCAAGCAGGTCCTGGAAGGCACCTGCCTCAAAGGTGCGGAGGCAGTGCTCTGGGTGAGCACCCTTCTTCTCCTTGCTGATGAACGGCCCTTCCAGGTGGGCTCCTGTCCAAACAGGAACAAAGAACCATGACCCTTCCTCCCCCTACCAAGGACCAAGAAACCTGCTCTGCCTACTCTGCTCCAGTTGCACTCTTGCCATTTTTCTGCAGCAAAACACATGGCTCAGGTAACTGTGGGCTCAGCACAGGCAGAGATGCAGTGCTGGCCACTGGCCAAGCCAAGCCACCCCACTGCCATTGCTCCAGGGGGCCCAAAGGGGCTGAAGCGGTGTGTGTATGATGACAGAGAACACAGCAAAGGCCAGGCCTGAGGGACAGGGTGGGTCTGTGCCCACCTGTGCATCCCTCCCACCGAGAGCTCCAGCCCCTATTTGTGCTCTGTAACTTCTTTCACCTCAACTGTGAACAAGATAATTGCCCACTTAGAGTAGCACCACAGAGGGACGAATCCACTTACCCAGGATTCCTGCTCCATGGGCTCCACCATTTCTTACACTGATCTGAGGGAGAACCTAGAGAAAGGGGTTTGTCAGACATGGCACTCCAGACACAGCCCCCCAGCCTGCCAAATCAGACCCAAACATCAGGTCCGCAGGGAGATTTGTAGCCGGACCACTTGGGACCATCACAGCCCACAAAGGAAAAGCTGTCTCCAAGGCTTGGTGTGCAGAGCTCACCTGGGAGACATGGCTGTCTCAGCATTCTAAAGGCTGAGGGAGAGAAACCCAGGGTACAGTCCAGCTCCTCATGCCCACAGCTTTTCTGCCCTGGCAGTTATCCCAGTCTTGGCCCATCCACCTCCTGATACCAACCTCAGTCCCTGAGCACCCTGCGGATGGGAAGGGAGAAGGCGCCTTACCTGGTGGTACACGGATGGAGGAGAGGTCACCAGGGTGGGACAGAAAGAGGTCACTCCATGGGAGAGGATTTTCTGACTGACCAGGTCAATACCTGATTTGAAGTCATCCGTAGCCAGAGAGAAGTCCACCCCGAAGCCTCCTGCACAACAAACAAAACAGAGGTGAAACTACAGCCTGCTCAGTGGATGTGTCCCATCCAGAAACACTGAAGAAAGATTTTGTGTGACTGGAGGGAGATGTTCCATTTGTAGGGCTCTGACACAGAGGGCTCCACCGCCACTTCTATCCTACATTCCAAGGTTCCATAAGTACAAATCTCACCGTTGCTGCCCCCCTGAAATGCTCTTCCCCACAGCACCCCAGTGTTTTGCAAGCACGACCTTTTTATTTTGATGCAGGGCAAAGTGTGAGGATTCCCAGCTGAAAAGGGATCTCACTTCCAGCTTTAACTACCACAGAACAAGCCCTTTCCTTCTGAAGAGAGCTATTGCAGGTAAGTGTTTGTTCCTGTGAGAGGTCTTGCCCTCTCCTCCCATGTCCTGGAAAGGGTAGGGCAGGCATCCTGCCAGTGCAGGGGCAGGATAAAATAGAGATATAAAAATGAGTTCAGAGGAAACCCTCACCTGGCCACAGGGGATCACTTACACAACAGCAGCAACCACAGGCAAAAGTGCTCTCTGCCATTAGTTGGGTGACTCATACCTCCCTGGAGTAGCTGAAATGTGGCCATGGGCAGGACACCCGGTGTGGGGCTGGGGGTCAGGGATGGACAAACCCGGGACGCCCCCAGTCCGTGAGTGCATGTAGCTTCACTGTACCATTGATCTGGACATCAATGAAGCCCGGGGCGATGATGCTGTCTTTGCAGTCCAGCTGGACATCAGCAGAGCCCTTCTCGTCAAAGAAGAGTTTCTCTGGGTTGAGGATCTTCCCCTCTCGCACCCACAGGTCCTCCCTGGAGGGACAATCACACACACCAAGCTCTGGTGCCATCTGCAGCACGTGGAGCAGGTGGCTGTGCCCCAGTGACAGTGATCCTGGGCAGAGTGGATCCCACCGGCACCTCCTGCCACGGGCTCTGCGATGTGTGCCAGAGCACAGCTGCTCCTGCAGCTGGGACACGGCGGGCAGCCCTCTCTGCCTGGCTCTGGCTCTACAAAACTCACGGGAATGGGATTTTCACGCGCTGCCCCTCAAAGGTGGTGGTGGTGGCCAAAGGGACAAGGGGCTGGCAGAAGAGGCAAAACAAGAGGGACGGTACACCACACCCGCCCCATCTCCCTCCAGAAGCTGTCAGAGGGGACACGGGACACGGGAGCGCGGCGGGGCGAGGGCCAACAGCCGATGCACAGGGGGAACTGGCGACCGTCCCTCGGGCACTGCAGGTGCCAGGTCAGGTAGGCAGCCCGTCCGGGAGCCCCACACCCCTGGCACCCCCGCAGCCTCGGTACCCCCGCAGCCCCGGTACCCACGGACACCACGATACCCCTGGACAGCCCTGGTACCCCTGGAGATCACGGTACCGCCAGCAGCCCTGGTACCCCCAGCCACTGCGGTACCTCCCGCCTCACCTCTGGAGCCGGTGGTCCCTCAGGATGCGGCAGTTGGTGAACTGCAAGATGGGCGCGTCCGACACGGATTTGTTGGACGGCATCGCGGAGCAGCGGGAGCCGGCGGGAAGCGCGAACCCCCCCGGTGTCCGGCGCACGGGGCGGGGACCGGGCGTGCCGGAGCAGGGCCAGGCCGCGGCTCTGGTGCGAACGGCTGCCGTGGGACTGGGCAGCCGGTGAGGGGCGGAGGCACCGGAGCACCGCCCCGGGGGCAGGCGGAGGGTGAGCTCCCTCCCCTGCCCGGCTCTCTGAGCCGACGCTGTGAGGAACCAGCCCCGCGGTGCCCGAAGAGCGCCGGGCCCGGGGCGGTGTCCCCACTCCGGGGCACCGGGACCGGGGGGCGGGGCCGCCGCGGGGGGCGGGGCCTGGGCCCGCGGCACCGCCTGCTCCCGGTCACGTGAGCGCGCTCAGCACGTGCCGGAATTCCCCGCCCGCCCTGCGTCACGTGACCGGCTCCGAGGAGCCGCCATCACGAGAAGGGCGCCGCCATCTTGAGAAGGTCGGCGCGGAAACCCTCTCCGTGAGACCGCACCGTGAACCGGCATCGTGGGACCCCGCTGTGGGACCCCCTCAAGAAACCCCATCCTGAGATCCCCGTCCTGACACCTCCATCCCAAGACCCCCGCTGTGGCACCCTGGGCCCACTGCCCCGCCGTTACCCGAGGGAAGCTGACGAGACGCGGTTCCACCCCGGTGATGTGTGCTCCGGCACTGCTGATGAATCTCTCCCAGGAAAGATAAATGATGGGGACTGTAATTGTGCATGAATGTAACACCCCTGTCTGGCCTGGAATTGGATTTTAATTAGGTTTTGTGCCATACTTATCATTCCATGATGTCAGTGCTTGTCCATACTACAAGCTGCTCCTGTTGTCAGCAGGATGCTGGGAAAGGGGCCTGAAAGGGAGAGATAGGAATGATGCCAGTTGAGGCTGGGAAAACTAAGGGAAGCACTGTTTTGGGAATTTGAGGCTGAGAATGGTTTCAGGCCACGGAGATGCCCCAAGGGCTGGAGCCCCTCTGCTCTGGAGCCAGGCTGGGAGAGCTGGGGGTGCTCACCTGGAGAGGAGAAGGCTCCAGGGAGACCTCAGAGCCCCTTGCAGGGCCTAAAGGGGCTCCAGGAGAGCTGCAGAGGGACTGAGGACAAGGGATGGAGGGACAGGACACAGGGAATGGCTTCCCACTGCCAGAGGGCAGGGATGGATGGGATATTGGGAAGGAATTGTTCCCTGGGAGGGTGGGCAGGCCCTGGCACAGGGTGCCCAGAGCAGCTGTGGCTGCCCCTGGATCCCTGGCAGTGCCCAAGGCCAGGCTGGACATTGGGGCTTGGAGCAGCCTGGGACAGTGGAAGGTGTCCCTGCCCATGGCAGGGGTGGCACTGGGTGAGCTGTAAGGTTTTCCTCATGAAATTATGCACATCTTGGACACTCAGCACTGTATTGCTGGGAATGATTTTTAGCTTCATAGAAGTGGAGCTGAGGAGACCTCAAAATTAGTTGAGCAAATGAATTCTAAAAACAGCTCTCAGCCCTGCTTATTTGTCTGTGAAGAAGAAAGGACCCATCTGAGCTGCTAAATCGAATTTGGATGTCAGAAGCATGTGTGGCACCCAAACTGCCTGTGGCCAAAACAGGTCCCTTCCCCAGGAACACACAAGCTGACAGGGCTGTGACAGTAACTCTAGCTGGCAGTGGAAGAGATGTCGAGGTAAAGGCAAATACTGACTGCACACATAGGAACACCCACCATAAATACCCCACCTTGGGCCCACCTGGAGCAGTGACAGAGCTTCACCTAAGGGCCCTCCAGCCACACAGGTCCAAGGCTTCCTCAGGCTGCCAGTCCCAAGCCTAGATCAGAGCGCTGAGACCTCCCATCTGCACTGCTGGGAGAACAGAATAGCCTGTGCCAAGCGATGGGAATCTGCTCCTTGAGGCTGTAGGTATGGCATCCAGCCCCACCCATGGCATGTACTGCTAAAGCCTTACCCCTTTGGATGTTCTCCTTTTATTTCTCAGCGTTAAATTAACCCTGGCTTGCATCACCCATACTGCATGCTCCTCTAATTCCATATTCTTTCTCTCCACTGCCCTAGTAACAGGTGGAAGGAATCACAGGCTGTAGTTTCACTTGCACTTTCTTTAGCAAAGGTGGTTTTTTTTCTCCAGGTTGAGTTATTTTTAACCTGGCTCAATTCCCAAATTAGGTCCACTGCCTGGCAGCAAGAGCAGCTGTACCTGCGCACTTGGGAGGAGCTGGGGAGCACATGGAGCAGCTGTGGGAGCAGGGCTGGGGCTGGCACTGCTGCTGCATGAAGAAGGGCTGTTGAAATATAGCCCTGTCTTCTGGTTTTCACCAGCATTCACAAAGATGTCTAAGAAATTGTCCCAAGGCACACATGGAGGCTGCTTAGAACACGCTGCCAGTGTTGGGAATAGACATGATTTCCCAAGATTGGTCCTCAGCCTGCCTCATGCAGACAGCCATCAGGAGAGGGTGGCTGAATTCACTCTCTGCCACTCAAGTCACACTCTCCCCCTCTGCCAAAGGCAAAGGAGGAAAGCACAGGTGTAACAGCATGGACAGGGCGGTTCAAAGTGCCAGAACAGGGTCTGGAATTTACAGAGTCCCTGGTATCCCCTTGATGAATCCCAAAGAGCCAGACCTGATCCTGCGAGGGCAGCTTGTCCCATCAGCAAAAGGAAAATGGCAAAGACGAGCCACCAGTTCTCCAGCTTGTGCTCTGTCAGGTCAGAGAGAGCTGTCAGGGGTCTGTGGGTACCTTGTGGGTACAGTGTGGGCCCCAAAAGCCTCAGCCTTTAAACACTGTAAGGTCAGGACAGGATTTTTCCCTGTGTGCTTTTGTGTCGTGGCTTGGCAGAAACCCAGTGATGTGAGTCACAAAGCTGTGGCTCTCAGGAGCTCACTGAAGTGTGTCTTGCAGAAAAAATAACAGCATTTATTAGCTTTAACAAGAACAAAAATGGAGAAGCATTTTGGGACACAATCCTTTGACCCTGAAACAGAAAATTCCCACTCCAGGGCAAGTGGCATTGGGAAGACTTGCTCTGGGTTTGATTAAATTACATCAAGAGAAAAAGATGGTTAATAGCTGTAAAACTAAGGCCAGAGGCGGTAAGTCCAGTGTGTCAGAGACAAGTAACTCTCACCTGAGCACAGTGATGGTTTGGACAGTACAGCTGGCTGGAAACAGCAGTATTCCTGTGGCCAGCCTAGGAAGGAAACTGAGAGCTGTAGTCATTAGTTCTGCTGTTACTCTGTAATTGAAAACAGCAACTTGGTTTCTGGGATCAGTGTCTCATAACGAGGTTTTTGTTTCCCCAAAGCTTATTTACTTTTCCAGGTTACTATGCTTCTCTGTAAGCTCTATCTCCCTAGGAAAGCCAATCCCTGAGCAATCACAGATAAAATCCTGGTACTTAAAAATGCTTCTCCAAACAGCAGTGAAAAAAAAAAATTGCAGCCTTTGGAAAAAACCAAACAAAAACCAGTGTGAAAGGGTTAACAAAGAACAAGGTCAGCAGGCTCTGTGGAGGCATTGTCTGTGCTGGCAGCTCTGGCAGCGGGTCCTGAACCTCCCCAGCCTGCACTGACTGCTGATGGCCCTGTCCCTGTGCTGCTGCTGCTGCAGAGGCCCCGCTCCTCTCCTCCTCTCTCCGCAGGGCTGACTCACTGCAGCGCTCCCAGCCATGCATGGAGCACCAGAGCCCCATGGCTGTGCCGGCACACCCACCCCCTTCCCCTCTTCCACACCGAGCACCCCAGCTGAGACTGCCCTCTGAGCTGCCATGCTCCTGGCAGTAAAGGAATTTCAAAAACCCCAAAGGTCCCTCATTTTCTTAATGCCCCGAATCACTTGAGAAATGTGCTGATGCAATAGTACCAGTGAAGGACTTGAAATGCGAGTTTTCACCCAGGAGACATCACAGAGGATTCAGAGCATCACTGTCATGACTGAGGCAGCATGTGCAGACTGTTCATTTGACTCTGCATGTATCTGCAGGCACTTGGCACAAAGTGATCCTCCCCCAATCCATGCTCACCCCAGCTCTGTTCTTCTTGCATGGGTTTATATATTAATAACAGAGGCTTCATGTTCCAAGGCATGAAGCAAAATGCCATTGAAAGGATTTTCCCTACACTGGTTCTGCAAGTACCTATTAACTGCCTCTGCATGATGTCACCAACTTACAAGGGTCCTTAGCGGGGATTGGAATATGGGACCTTTCAATCGCTTACTGCCCTTGGAGATGAGAGCATGTAGTTGCTCTCTTAAATGCAATTTCGCTTACATTCTTGTCAATTGGCAAAAAGACTGGCAGCAGGGTCCCCTTACAGAAGGTAGAACCAGATGTTAAGCATATTTGCAGCCCCAGCCAGGACCCTCTCCTATCCTGCCACACAACTTGAATTGCCAAACGCAATTCCTCTCACCAGAACTGCAAGCTGGATGCAACATCCTCTCCAGAGCCTGGGTTCAGGATTCACCCCCCAGCTGCAAGCTGTCACACTGCACCAGGAAGGCCCCCTCTGCAGTCAGTGAGACACAGTGAACCCACCGATTCTGTAAACCTTTATGACCCCCGGGGAAAGCCTAATTCAGAGGTTTGGTCTGCTACTTTTGCTGATAAAAAGAATGACCAACACCATTCTGATCAGGAATTTCCCCTTCCCCCGAGCACTGCTTCAGCAAGCACGCAGGATTTTCCTTCAGTCAGCTGACTTACACCTCTGTACAGCCCTACCACCATCTCTGCTCACACTGCCACGAGGCAAAGCCCTTCCCAATCAAAACCAGCCCAGCCCAGCGCCAGCCCGCTGAGAGATGAGTGCAGAGACATCAGTGTTTCAGCAAACAGCAAAAAATAAGCCAATTAACTTGTTAATCATTGTTGTTAAAACTGGCTCATAGCTACAGGCTCCTGATAGCCCAGAAGGTGTACAGTGGCACCAGGTGTGGGCAACACCCTTGCCAGGTTAGAAGCTCCAAACAGCTTCAGTGAATTCCTTATGTTCTGGCCACAGCTCTTCATGGTACTTGCATCACTCACTGGACAGGCACCTTGGTGAAACATACATATATATTTTCATTCCCAACCAGGTGACACATCCCTCCACATGCATCAGTTTAGTTTGATGCCAAAGGCACTGCTAGCACCAGGTGTCTGTGTAGTAACATTTTGGCTTGAACAAGGCAAAGCTTGACCTGTTCTCCAAGCTACAGACTTCCCAGTGCTAATGGGGACCAAGCTTTACCACTGAAAGGTAACCCACACATTTCCCATATAAGCTTGGCTGTACTCAAATCCTCAGGACAGAGGAGGCTGCTCCCACACTCAGTAGCTGCAGCATCAGAATCTCCCAGCTCAAATGGTCCTGATTTAAAAGATAAAAATACAAGTTCTTGACTGAAGCCATTTTGTTGATGAGACTATTGTTGAGGTACTTCAGAGGCAATTACTGCTCACAGTACAGCTTCCAAGCAGCTCAGCTTCTGCAGGGCCAGCATGAGGACAGGCTGCTTGTTTCCTGACAAGGCAGCTCCTCCCAGTCACACTGCAGCTGCACCCTCACTCCCTGACCCTTAGTTACAGAGCATCACACTGAGCCAGATGTGCTGATCAGGGTGAGCACAGCCCTGCATCCCTGCTCACCATGAATACAGCCCAAGGCAGCAGCTGGGAACCACACTGCCAGGAGAAAGGGTAAGTTGTGGCAGAGCTGGCAGCATCACTCCTGCTTGCTGCCCAGTCACTCCAGGAACCTGCCTCCCCTGGGGGACCTCGCCCTCTTCCCAATGAGCAGCAACAGCTGGAAATCAGAGCCAGGGACTCATTACAGCAATGTAGTGAGGAAGTTTTATTTGGAAACATGGTAGAAGTTTGTAACCCAACACTGGGTGCACGACTGATGCCGGAGCATACGCGGTTACTACTGAAACACAGGAGTGTTTCGGACAATTGCTGTAATAAAACACAAAATTCTCATACTCCAATACCAGGACACTACAGCAATCTTTAGAATCAAAATTACATCCAAGGAATTCTCTGCACTTACAATTGACCCCACAGTGTAATCTACCTATATATAAGATTAATATATATAGCATGGGAAATTGAAAATCCTTGCTCCATAGATGTATGAACATGTCAAGTCTTTTATAAATAAACATCCAGTGAAGAGAAAAAATTACATTTCTAGTTCATATTTATACATAAAATACTAACAGCAATGGGTGGAAAATTGCACACAGGCCACCCCAAGCCATGCAGCAGGCTTGGAGCAGCCCATCCAAGTTAATATTGAAGTACACACAGGACAGACGAGTCACTAACATATATTGCGCATTTACAAGAGATCAACTACCAAATTGGGACAACTGTACACATTGGAGAAACCATTTTCATTCTGGAGCTTTTTTTTTTTTGTTAAACGTAGATTTGTTACATCTCTTTACATCATACCGCAACATTTACTTCGTGGAGAGGATAAGGGCAACAATGAGGCCATAGAGACCCAAGACTTCAGCGAAGATCAAAATGAGGATCATCCCCACAAATAACCTGGGCTGCTGTGCTGTGCCCCGGACACCTGCATCGCCCACGATGCCGATGGCAAAGCCAGCAGCCAGACCGCTGAGACCCACGCTCAAGCCAGCACCCAGCTGAAGGAAGCTCCTGTGGGACAGAGATGGAAGAGTTTCAGTGGCAAGGAACAGCATACCCAGCCTTAAGCCCCTAACTCTTTCAACAGGCCCAGTGTGTCTCAAAGCAGATGCTTACTGGCACTCCCAACTCTGATACTTAAAGAAACAGGCAGCAGTGGAGGATCTTCAGCTGATGTCCATGTGTGGCTCACACCCCAAACTGAGTCCCTGGGCCTGGAGTTCATACGGCCGCCAGCTTGAGCCAGCTGCAGGCTCAGTGTGCTGTCAGAGCAGCACTTACTAGCACTTGCAGCAATGTCCCACAGTGCTGCCAAGTGTAGCCTGTTAGTAGCTGCTCATCTCCAACCTTTAGCAACCTGTTATACAGCCACAGCACAGCCAGGTGTCTTGCACCACAGGAGCTGGGCAGGAATGGTCTGCTTTTTCCAAGCAGGAAAGCAGCCCTGAGGAGCAGTCCCTAGCAGTGTCTGCCCACCTGGAAATTGCAAAGGACCATTTGTATCTGCTGTTTCAGACCGTGTCTTGTTAGGCCAAGCACACTGCTCATAGGTAGAGCCTGTACAGCAACACAGATACCTGTCACACTTCAGCAGCACTGTTTTATTCCAAGAGGGCTCAATCACACCAGATCCAGCTGTTCTCAGAAGCCAAGAGCAGATTAAGTTTCAGACTGTAGCTGCTATAGAGGCCCAATGTATAGCTCAAGGATTGATTTACCAGCACAAAAAGCAAAAGCAATATTAATTATTCAGTTGCATCTCCCAGGCAACAGCAGAACTATTTAGACAGTATTGGAAACACCTGTGCATACAGGCCTAGAGTCTGGCACCATGACACAGGCTTTGCCCCCATCCCAGTGCTGTCTGTACACAGCTTCTTTCAAGCACAGCCCCACCACATGAGCACTGGGATGCCCAATTGATCTGTGACAGCCAGTACAGCCAACTGAGCAGGCAGCTCCACTGGGCAGCTGGAATCCAGCCCGTGCTCCTAAGCCTAGCCCAGGAGCATTTAGCACTGCCAGCCCTTCCAGGGGCCTTGAGCCAAAACCACCCACACACAGAGCATCAAACAGTGACAGGACAGTCTGAAACAGAACCACAGATGCAGCAACTTACTTGAATAGCGTGATCTCAGGTGAGAGGGCATTGGCAATGAGCACTGCCACTACGAGGCCATAGATTGCTATAATACCCGCCATGACCACAGGGATGATGGACTTCATGATCAGCTCAGGCCTCATGACAGACATGGCTGCAATACCTGTGCCACTCTTTGCTGTTCCATATGCAGCTCCCAAGGCTGGAAGAGAAAAAAATGCATTAGGCACATCCCCAAATACCATTTCCCTCACCAGGCTGCAGTTAGAACAGCTGAGTCAGCACAAGGAAGGATTGTGCAAAACGAACAGGGTCATGAGACAGCCAGGAATACTTCCATAAGGGATGAGGAAGTGACCTACCCAGAGTCCTATTCCAAAGAGGTGCTGTTCAAACACTACTGATAAAAGAACATTTTCCCTGACCAACTTCACAGCAAGGCACACCCCCAGCAGCCATCCATGCTCCTGCTTATGGGCCAAAACCCAAGGTCCCAAGTAGAACTTGAGCATTTGTGCCCTCCCAGAGTTCACACTGCAAGGCTCAACAAAGCACATCTGTCTACCTACCCCAGCAGAACACAGCTGAGAGCTGGCCTTCACAGTCACTGAACTTTGAGCCACCTGAACTGAGTTCAGATGGACAGATCTCCTTCAGAGGGCCTCTTCTCCCACAGAACCCATTTCCCGTGCTTTGGCCCTGGAGTTAAATGTGCCATTGCAGCTTCATCAGACACACTGAGATAGAAACAAACTCAAATATTAACACTCCATGTCATTCCTTGGAGAAAGGTCACCCTCTCCATGTGCCAAAACCTCACCTGTGAAGGATTCAGGTCCGAAAACTTGTCAATCCAACCACTGGAACCATGAAGAAGAGTTTGGCTTGTAGGTTATAGAGGACCATTAATGACTTTACACCTACTCATCACCTCTGTCAACACTTGAGTATGCAGAGACCTGCACAGGATGATGGGCTTATCACCTGCACCCAAGACCTGTTGAAAGAGTCCAAAGCACTACCCCAAAGTAACTTCTGCCTTGAAAACTTTGTATTAGTTTCACAGAAGCTTCCTCAAACACCTCATTCTTTGATTCTGCAGTAATTAAAAAGACACCTTTCCTTCCAGTTTTACTGGGGGTTATTCTGGGAACTCCACAGCTTCCTACTGCACTCACCATCAGCCAGAGATGACATGCAGGCCAAATGCCAGCCAGGAGTAAGTCCCTGAAGCAGCAGTGATAGGCATATGGAAGGGCAGGCAGTCTCCTTTCCTGACATCAGCATTTCATTCAGAGGTCAGTTATATTTGGCAAGAAAATGATCTTGCATCTGTTCTAAAAGGCTGCTGGAATGTATTTGAACCATGGGCATTTAAAGTCTTTGCATTGTTCTGAGACTTAATAGTTGAGTTTGCTCCACCCACAGAAAACTAAAGTTTCTCCAAGGGAGACCGGCTTGTTCCACAAAGATGTGTAACTGCCCTACACCAGTATCCAGGTGTGAGATTGTGCACCTTGTCCCAAAGAGTTGCTGGGAGGTATTTGGAGGAGTTTGGATACATGTTTTCCTGCTTCTCACTCAGCACTCCTGTAAAGCCCATATTTGAGCAGTCATCCTCCTGGCTTGACACTAAAACCCCAGACCATTCATGCAAGCAGCACTGCTGCACTAACACAAGGTTCATTCTCAGAAGGAAGTTCAGTTTTAGTTACAAAAACCTGAAGGGAAAGTCTCATAACTACCAATTTGTTCTATGCTAGCAAAGCTCTTGAACCCTGACTGGCACCAAGTGATGTAAAGGGCCATTTTGGGCAATTCAGAACTAGAACCCAACTTAGGAAGCTTGCGCCAGGAGCAGGTTCCACCTGCAAATGTCAGATGAGCCTGGAAACTAGCACATGGACTTCATCAGCCATTTCAGTGATGGCTATGTTTAGGGTCTAGCCCTTTAAAGTCTAGAAAGAAATCACTGACTTGAACTAGGAACCATTTTTCTTGGATGAAGCATCTTCTAAGGGCTGGAACTAAGCCTGAATCCTGGTTCCACTATCTACCCTGGGTATAGAATTTAGCAGAAACCACTTCTTCTGTTTGCAATCTTTTACAAACCTCTCCAAAAATGTGGAGGCTTATGAGGGAAGTTCACTGTTTAAAGTTAGATCAGTCATTACTTCCTCCAAGCATGAAGATACTTGAGGGTGTTGCAATTAATGCAGTGATGGATTAGAGAAGGTGATTTTGTAACCCCACTTACAGAAAGTCAGCTTGCTCAAGCTTTTGTGGAAGGGTAGAGCAGCATAAGTTTGTCAGTTCCCAGTTAAAACCCCAGAAGAGGACAGATCTTATGCCTTGAACTTGTTTTAGACACAGTTCAAAAGAAAGCCTATGTTTACTGGTCTTCACATGACAGTCTTAGATGTCACTGAAGCTCTACTGAACTCCCACTGGTGGAAAGTCCCATGGGCCCCAAAGAACTTCAGAGCTTGGCACATCTGCTCCCAAGGAAGCCTTTATCAGCACCCCAACCAAGAGACATCTCCAGCACCTTACAAGGCTGCTTTACTGCCCTTCACTAGCTTGGATGCAAGTCCTTGCATCTTTGACATTACCCCAGTATTACAGGCAAGGTGGCAAAGACAATACCTGCTTCCCACCATGACCCAGCCTCTCGTGGCACAGCCACTCAGTTTTGAGCCATGGACACCCTGGACAATGTTCCTGCACATGTTCACCTCTACCCCATGGCAGTTCTGAACAACTGAAGCACATATACTTCATATGCTTCATTTAAATATCCCTGGTTCACTGGAAGGACATGTTTTCCAAAATCTCGGTGAATAGGGCTTGAGGAAATCTCTGCAGCACACACTGGAAATGGGGCAAGAGCTGTACCTCTGCTACACACCAAGCCTCTGGGTTTTTGTGTCAGCTCATCCAGCTCCCTCATCTCTAATGTACAGACCAAGCAGGCTCCAGTACTACCTTTAAAGAGGTAGAGCTGTCATAGCACTGTCAAAACATTTACCTGGCAGGTGGAGAAGCACTCTGCCTATCTAGTTCACCAGAGAAGGAATCCATGCTGGTCTCTAACCAGGAACTGTGCCATTTGAAAGTTCAATGGTGTTACAATACAGAGAAGTTGCAATGCACATTATTCAAAACCACCTACTCCCAGTAAGCCTGTTTCAAAGGTTAACTCCCTTGTGAAATACTTGAGTTACTTCTTGAACTCACAACCCAGAGCTGATTTATGTACTGCTCCTGGGGGCAAAATGCTCTCCCCTCAGGACTGAGGACATGCTGCCTGGCACCTCACCGTATCTGTCTCTTTAAAAGTGATAGCTTTTAAAGCTAGGGAGTGAGGCTGTGCAGCTCCAGGATCAAGTATAACCTAGAAAGTCACTTGCCAGATAGGCTGTAGTGTCAAAGACTGAAGACTAGTCCTAGTCTCACCACTGCCACAGCTTTCCATAGGGCTCTGCCAGCAGCCTGCTCTTCAGATCAAGGGCAGTCCCAGCATCAGAACCAACCTTTTTCCAGCTCCAGCAGGTGACTGTGCTCAGTCAGGTCACACACAGTAACCCTGCAGTTAAGTCAGATACAAGTCACCCCCTCGATACAGAAAGAGGCTGTGAGAAGCATTCCAGTCAGGAGATCCAGTAGCACAGATCCAGTTTCACCTGCTGATACGTTAAGACAGGCTCAGCCCAGGAACAGAGGCTCAGAACCAGCCACATACACTCCAGCAGCATTTGGTCCATTCAGAGCCAGGGATTCTTCTCATGTCCCACCATGGTGAAGCCATGAAGGTTTCCACACTGCATGTGAGAGATTCCCAGAGCACTAACATGCAGAATTCCCCTGCATTAGAAGTGAGCTAGTAACAGAAGTCAGATTTCCAGTTAGGATACCACTGGTTACCATCACAGCAAGCGTGAAAGACCATTTGGGATGAGGACTTCCATCTGGAGACTTTTGAAACTAATCACTATCAAATGGGCTGCCCTCTGCAGTAGGCAGGCTTCCTGGGAGCAGACAGGCACCAATTCACGTATATCTATTGATCCCTGAGCAGGTTGTTCTTAAAAGGCTGGAGAAATGTTAGAGGTGACATCCAGGTCGGGTACAGTCCTTGCTTTGCCATGCCAGAAACCTGGACACTTCCAAAGAAACAGGCTGCTTCCCACCGGCTGGCCCTGCCCCCTCCCACCCCACCACATTTAACAGCTCCACCTCAGGTTACAGTAATGGATCCTCTTGGAAAAACCCTGCTGCTCTGCCAGGTGCATCGCCACAGAACAGAGAAGCCACATTAGGGGAACTGTACTGGAGCCTATGCAAATTCCCACCGCACTGGCTGAAGCCTGGCTGTAGCCTGTTCCCCAATGAAAACCCAAGAGGTAACCAATGAAGCTGCCCTACAGGAAGCTGTAGACTCTGAAGACCTTCAGTGAATCACCTGTTTCAGAATTAGGAACAGCTTTTTGTTCTTCCCTAATGTAATGAAAGGGGGTGGGGATTTCTACCAAGCCTGCACTGTCAGCCTACAGCATTATCAAAAATTCTGCCAGACTGGCAAGCCTTTTACTCTTGGGTCAGTACATCTGAGAACTTAAAAAACCACCACTCCTTGAGTTGTTGCTGTAATAGCAGCAGTCCAAGGAAAATAAAAGATCTGCCAGTCAACTGTCCAAGAGCTGCTTCAATTGGCACTCTGGATTGTCTGACACAGCACAGAGAGCTCTTTGATTTTGAAAGTATGGTAAAGCACTTATACCATGGAGCACACGCTTGTCCTTCTGCAAGCAGTGAAGTCCATCCAGCCACTTGTTACCCATCTTTATCATCATACAGGCTCCCTCCTAACACCTTAAAGATGACCTGTTTCACAAACCAGATTCCAAGTACTGACTGGCAGAGTAGTGCGTTACACCACTTAGCAAGACCCCTTTCCAACCAGCAGGTCTCAGGGGAGCTCAGAGCACTCAGCAGCCCTCACAGCTCTGCTGCCCCATTGCTGTGGCATGAGACAGCCCTGGTCCCCTGCCTGCATCCAGCACACTCCTGTGGCCAGAGCAGCCTGACCCAAAGCCTCATGCTCACAGGATTCAGAGTCTGAAGGAAGCGAGTGCAGCCAGTTATGCCTCCCTGGTGAAGCACACACTGCTGTAAACCATTGCTTCAAGGAGTACCCAACAGTCTGGTCAGGCTGGGAGGCTGTTCACCTTGCAACCTGTCTGCAACCAGTCAGGCTCTGGAGATGGAAGAGGCCAGTTCTAGGAATGAAAAAAGGAAGCTGACCAAGAGGTCCTGAGGCAGCTGTCACCCATGTCCACTGCTGCTCCCAGTGTTCCCACCAAGTGGGAAGTGCCTGCAGGCTGTGCAGTGACTCCAGGGTATGACAGGGATCCATCAGGAAGTCACAGTACAAACTGCAGCATAACTGCTTAAGCCATGCTCTGCAGAGCCAATGGTTTATACTGATGATCCATCTCATTTTCAGATGTTCCCAAGACTGGCATTTACTGAGAGGAAATGATGCCCTTGCTGAGATGCCTTCCCTCATTCTCAAGCTGTAGAAATATCGCCTACCTCACTTCTGTTACAGCACTTAGGTCTCAGCCATCCACTGCTTTACCTGCTGTTAAGGACGAAGGCTTAAGCTAATCTCTACTGCAGACAGTCTGGTAGCTCATACACCTGCCCACATCACAAGCACCCTCATTTGGAGCAGAAAATCACCTTGAGCTGCACTCTGCCATTTAATTTTTACCTGCAAGCTCCTCAGTGCAAAGCAAGCAGCTTTCCTGTTCCACCTCCCCACCTCTCAGACAGTGTTTCGGGAAGCACAGGTGCCATTTGCCTTTGAGGATGCAAGTTGTTTACAGTCATGAAGCCTTCCAGAATCAGACTGCACAGGGCTGTCAGCTGCATCAAGCTACATGTTCTGAGCCAGCTATTTCACCATGGAGGTCCCTTAAAAGCCAACCAACTGCTATAATATCTAAAGCCCTAGTTTAAAAGAAAAGTACTACTTCATTGGCTCTGCAGCAACGAGAAGACACAAGACTAATTTAACACTGCTGGCTAAAGTTCCTTTCATGAGGAATCTTCCAGCTGCTTGGCAGTGCAGCAGGTATTGAAGGCACCGCTGGAGTTCAGGCCTAAGGACAACTGCTCACACCACGGAGGGCACAGTGGGCACACTTGGCACAGCTTTGCACAGAGCACCAGCACACACAGAACCAGACAGCTCTGCCCAACACCACACTTGTCCATTCTGGTGTGCTCAAATCACATGAAAAAGCTACAATAATTTAATCACCCAACAGCACCTGACCCTGAGCCACCCCATTTCACACATGGGAAATAAGGAACTGCAGCAATGAGAACAAGCTGTAATCTGCAAATAACCAGACAGGCTCAAAGATGGCCAAGGTCACAGCAGCCTGCTCTTGTCTCTCACTGACCAGAACGAGTTCTGCTATCTATTTACCATCAGCAAGTAATGCTCACTCGTCACACAGGACTGCACGAAGTCACTTGTTTTCACATCAAACTAGCCTGGACAGTACAGAACCTGAACATGTTTACTACAAAACAGGTCTTGGAACTACAAGCTCCCCAAGAATGTAATCTTTAGATACATCATGAGTCAGACATGATCACTGCACTAATTAACACTGATGGAGGACAATTTTAGAGTTTTACACTGCTTGTCCAGATTTAGCTCCTTACTTCTAAATCATGGTGGTTGTTTTAACAACTAACACACAATTAACATCAGAATATGCTGTGGTGCCACACACCCATTACAAAAGCTACACAACACTGCAAGTTTTAGTTTATCCTATGTTGATGCCTCTGCCATATTGCCTTTAAAATCCAAACTGCTCCACTGAACAGTCACACCTAAGAAACAATTTCCCATGAGCAGTATCTATAACCTGTTCTCCAGTGCTCTGGCAAGAGATCTGCATGGCTCAGACCAGCTGGTATTACAACATCACTGAGGTCGGGAAAGACCTCTAAGCTCACTGAATCCAGGACTACCTGACACAGATTCTGCATCAAGGACCTCTCACAAACCAGCTGCAACATGACAGATACCAAACCTTCATCAATACAGCTTATGCACTGACTTTGCATTCCCCTCCTCAAACCTTCCCCTTGCAATCCCACAGCACCATGCTGTCAACCCTGCAGCTTTTAGGAAAGGCTTCTCTGCTGGTTCAGACACGCCAGCACCACTCTGAAATCCTGTTAAAGCGCTGACTCAAGTCCGCATCCCTCACTGATGTTTCAGCTGAAGCACTCACACGTCACAAACCTGGTGTCTAAAGCCATACAGCCATGTTCTTTTGCTTCCAAATCTGATTCTTCACGAGGAATCCAGCAACTCGTTCCTTGGAAGGAAAGCTCAGTATTTAAGACCATTTTGCAGAATGCAGTGAACTGCTGACTATTTTTTCCCAACAAGTAACTAGGTCTTAGTTTCTTCCTCCATTATCTTCACTAGCCAAGATGCAGGCAGGTCAGCAGTCCCAACTCTGGCTCCTACAGCATTTCAGCCATTGAGTTTTCAGGAAAATCCTTACCTGTCAACCATGAGTACAATGTCTGAAATCCAAGGTGGCAGGCCACTGATGGCACTCAGCATGGACATCTGCATCCCACCACCAGGTACAAACAGCAAGACTAAACACAGCCAACCAAGCTTTTGTTTTACTAAAAATTAAAGCCACAAACATGGCTGGTGTGGAACCAGTCCATGATGCCCACAGCAGCACAGCTAGACAGCTTCCTCTCAAACACTGGTTTTAATCCACTGTTCACTTGGCTCTTTGCATGATTCCATCTCCCACACTCATCAATCAAGAGCAGCTTCCTCAAATCCATCTGCAGACCCAGCAACCATCCCAGAGGCCATATTAACACAGTGAGACCCCAAGCACCTCAACAGCACTACACAAGCTACAACCAATTCAATACTAGAAGGTTTTGATTCTCTAACTGGGAGCCAGATGAGGTGAGAGATGAAGACCAGTCAGTATGTTCATGTCTGTGGAGACATGGGCTAAGCCTTCAGAAAGGAAAGCCAGATTGATTCCTACTTGTTTTATTCCCAATTACTGTAACACCTGCATTTGGGAAAAAAAAAACCAGCTGAAGCCTTCCCCATGTTACATCCCCAAGGGAACAGCAGGTCTGCACCCATCGGGGACCAGCAGTCACCTTCTGCAGGAGGCTTAACCAGGCTCTGAGAGACAAGGCATTAAAGGATGGCCTTTCTGGTGTAAATCAGCATTTATGGTCCCTACATCTATGCTCCTTCAGTGGGGAGAGCGGTGCCGCAGGATGACCCAATTTACACCGCACCGAGCTCGCTGCCTGGAGACGCAGAGGGACGGCCATGGAGCAGGGCTTCCCCCCTGCCCCGGCATCCCCGTTGCACGGGGCAGCTCAGGAGCCCGTCCCCTCCCTGCAGCGGCATTAACGTCTCCAAGGCGGACCTGCCTGCCAAACGATCGCACAGTTACGTTTAATCTCGTTAAAAACTGCTCTGGCATTATCCGGGGAATGGTTTAAACACCAGCCACGTCCGATTCCCAGTGGCAGAAGCGCCGCCGCCGCGGAGGCCAGGGCCGGCAGAGCTCCGGGCCGGCAGAGCCCCGGGGAGCCCGCGGGCAGCCGGCGCCAGGGGCACGACACGGCCCGGCCACCGCGTCCTTGGGGCCACCGGGGGGACCCCGACCCGCGGCTGCCCGGGGGGGGGGGGAGGGGGGGCGGTCCGGGCGGCGCCGCCGCAGTCACGTGCCCCCGGGGGCTCCGCCGGTGGTGACGTCACCGGCGCGGACCCTCCGCTGCCCCCGGGAGCCCGGATGGAGCGGGGGGAAGGGGGGCGGCCCCCGCCCCCGCAGAATTCCAGCCCCCGCCGCCGATCGCTCCCCGCCGGGGCAGGGGAATGATGGGGAAAGAGGAACCGCTTCCCCCACACCGTGCTCCCCCTCCTCCCTCTCTCCCCGGCCCCCTCTGCTGCCGGTCCGTGCTCACCGCTGAAGACCATGGCGGCCGAAGCGCCCATCACGGCGAAGAAGGAGGCGTACTCGGGGCTGGCGCTGGAGGACATGGCTGCGCGGGCCGGGCCGAGGCGCCGCTAGAGTGGGAGCGCGAGAGGGCGGGGGGGGAAGGCGGAAAGCTCCGCCGCGGCGCCGGTCCTCGGCGGGCAGTGCTCGGCCACAAAATGGCGGAGGCGAGGCGGGAGCAGGCGGGGCGCGGGGCCGGGGCGGGGGCGCGGGCGGGCGGCGGCGGGGCCGGGGCGCGGCAGCTCCGTCCCGGCGGGAGTGGCGGCGGCGCGCGCTCTGCGCCCTAAATACGGCCTCCGCAGGACAAAATGGCGGCGGCCCGCCCGTCACGTGATCGTACCCACCGCCCCCGCCCTCGGCGCGCACCACGCGCGCGGCGGGGGGGGAACGCCCGCCCGCCCTCCACCGGCTGCCCTCGCTCCCCGCTCCCGGTCCCGCGGCGCGGCCGCCAGCGAGGCTCAGCGGCGTCCGGGATCCCCCGCGCGCCCCGGGTCGCGGCGGCAGCGCGCGGCGGCACCGGCAGCCCGGCCCTGCTCCCCTGCCCTCGCTCCCCCCTCCGCCCCGCCCGGGTGGACGCGTCCTGCCCGGCGGCCGCGGCCCGCTGAGCGTGATTCAGCGCTCATTAGCATAAGGGGCGTGTCCCAGCGCGGCTCCGCCCACGCGGC
Organism: Aphelocoma coerulescens; assembly: GCF_041296385.1. Taxonomy (NCBI): domain Eukaryota; kingdom Metazoa; phylum Chordata; class Aves; order Passeriformes; family Corvidae; genus Aphelocoma; species Aphelocoma coerulescens. The sequence goes on from NC_091028.1 coordinate 1,067,856, forward strand.
GTCGGCCCTGTCCTGGGCCGGGAGTGCCGGTGTCGTGTCCGTGTGTCGTGTCCGTGTGTCCTATCCCCGTGTCGTGTCCGCGTGTCGTGTCCTGTGTCGTGTCCGTGTGTCGTGTCCGTGTGTCCTATCCCCGTGTCGTGTCCGTGTGTCGTGTCCCGGCAGCACCACCCGGGCCGTGTCCCCGTTCCCCGATCCCAGGACGTGGCTTGTGCCGCGTATCCCCGTGTCCCTCTGCCGTGTTCCGGTGCTGCATCCCCCACGGTGCGCCCCGTGTGCCGTGTCCTGTGTCCCATGTGCCACGACCCGGTGCCGTGTCCCCCACAGCCCATCCTGTGCCCTGTGCCCTGCCTGCATCCTGTGCCCCGTTCCCTGTCAGGGCCCTGTCGCCTGAGCTGTGGGGAGCTGTCGTGGGCTTCCCATGAGGGATCAGCTGCGCTCACGGGGCCTCGCTGGCTTGGGGTCCCTCCGAGGGGCTTCCAGCCCCTGCACTCCGCATCCTCCTGGGGTCCAGTACCAATAGCATCTGTTGGAGTTCTGCTCCCATCCCATCCATCGAACCTTCTCCCTTGGATGTGACAAGCAGCCTCTGGCCCATCCTTTCCCGCGGGCCGGAGGAGAGCGGCTGGGCTGGGTCTGAACCACGGTGTCATCCCTGCCTAGGCTCTGCCACCCGCTCTCTCCTGCAGGCACTCCCCTGAGCCAACCCCATCCTGAAACATCCCAGAACGATGCTCCTACAGCCCGTCCTGGAAGGGTGACTGATGCCATTCCGTTACCTAGGATTCGGGGGTTCATTAACAGTTCCTGCTGCCACAAATCTGGCTGAGCTTTCCGTGTCCCAAAGCACCAGATCTCTTAATTACTCAAGGGCCACCTGCCTTTTCCCCTTTGTTGCCACTTTTCTGGACACCTCAGCCTTAGAGCCCACAGGGAAGCTGAGGACAGGATTTACTTTGGCAAATTCCTTGCTGCTGCTTGAGCACAAAGGGCCCTGGCACTGCAGCGGGCAGAGGTGGCTGGCATGTGCTGGGGACTGGCATCAGGGCACTCTGGCTCTGAGAGGGAGATGGTCTTGTGGCAGACTGTCACCAGGTCTTCCTGGGGACATCCAGCACATGGACCATGGCAGGGGCTGGCTGGAGGCACAGAGAGGAGGAGTGGGCTGGGGGCACTGCTGGGGTCAGAGCCACAGAGAAGGACCCTGTCCCGAGCCCTGGCAGAGGTGGGTGCAGGGGCTGTGCATCCCATGTGTGGAGCCCACTGCCACCACCACCACTGCCACTGCCACCACCATCACTGCCACCATCACTGTCACCACCACTGTCACCACCACTGCCACCACTGCCATGACCAGCATCAATGCCACCCTTGCCACCAGCATCCCCACCGCCACCATCGTGACTGCCACCAGCACCACGATCGTCAGCACTGCCACCACCACCACCACTCCCTCCACCGCTGCTTTTCCACCCTGGGACATGTTCTTTGTCAGCGTGGCCATCGTTGTTGTCGCGCTGTGGTGGTGGCTGTCACGGCTGGCAGTGTTTCCAGCAGTCTGAATTAACCTTTCACTGCTGTGGGGACCATCCCTCCCTCTAGGGCCGGAGCAATTGGTCACTGGGTGAGTTTCTCACCCTTCAGGCACTGGCAGCATTGGCAGTTTGTTCACCAGATTTGTGCTGGTGAGGGGAGGGGGGCCCATGGTGCCATCCCAGCCTCATGCTCGGGGCTGTGCCCTCCTGGTGCTCACCTGGGCTGGGTCTGGCCAGGCTGCCACCAGCCCTCACCTGCAGTGGGCATCTCTGCCAGCCCTGTGCCCGGCCTGGCTGCAGTGAGGGGACCCTGCAGGGTGCAGAGCCTGGACAGAGAATGGCATGAGCGTCCTGGCTGGCAGGGATGAGCCCAGACATCTGCCCCATGGAATTCATCCACAGGTGATGGGTGCTGTTGTGTTGTTGGGTGACAGCTTCAAAGCCCCAAAGACACCAGCAGACTGGGGCATCACCAGCATCAGTATTTGGAGCAGGGACCCAGGGCCCAGGGTGGATTTTAGGGGCACTTAGGGGATGCTCTTCCCCCTGTGCCTGCACCCGCTGCCTCCCCGTGCCTCTCCCGGGTCCCGGTGGGCAGCCCTGGCTGCCGGTGGAGCAGCTCCACAGCCCCACACACCATAATGCTGCCCTCTCCTCCTGCTGTGCCAGCTCCGTGCCAGCCGGAGCCCCGGCCCCGCTGCCCCTCGCTGGCGGGCAGCTTCCCACAGATCGTCTGACCCCATCCCCGCCCGGCGAGCGGCCATCCCGGCGAACAAAGAGCCTCCTTGTAGCTGCGAGCTCACGAGTTGTGGCGGTGGTGACGCTTTGGGGACGCCGTGCTTCCAGAGAGGCTGAGCGCTGGGACCCCGAGGGCCGAGCTTCCCTCCCTCCACCCTTGGAACTGCGGGATGCTGGGAGTCTCCTTGCCCCTGCCTTGTGGTCAAGCACCTTGAGCCAAGCCCTTCAATGTCCCTGGGTCTCAGTTCTCCAGCACTAAAGGTCCAATAAATTGTTTGTGTTTCACCTGAAATTGCCACAGAAAGGATATTTTTTAAGCTTTTGGCAGCGAAATTTCCTTTCAAAATATTGCATTTCATGTTTTCCCTGTGGCACGTATTTATTCAGCCCCCTCCTACGCAAGTGGAGCCACGGAGGTCATGGTGGAGACAGTGTGGTTCCCACTGCACATCCTAGTGCCAACACTCTTAAGGGTGACAGAGGGAAGGTCTGGGTGCTGGAAACGAGAGTATCCACCTCCTTTCATCCCCCCGGGACTGCCCAGTCCTCCTCACTCTCTCCACGCCACCCCAGACTGACCAGGCCAACGGAGGGACCACGTGCCAAGCATCCTCCTGAGATGCCCATGGCCCCACACCGGTGGCCGGCTGTGGCTGTGATGGGTGGAGTGCGTGGACACAGGGATGCACAAAGCCCACGTGGGCCAGAGGAGGGCAAGGACAAATTGGATGCTAGTGACAGCACGTGCGACCTCGCCTGGCTCCCTGTCATGCCTGCTGAGTTGCAGCAGAGTCCAAGAGCAATTTAAGTCCTTTCCACAAGCTGCTGTTTAAAGCACCACGGAGCTCCCAGCACCAGCAGCTGCTGCTGCGTCCCCTGGCCCCTGCAGCCCTGGGAGTGGTGGCACCTTTGGCTGGGGGTTCTCAGTCAAACCTGGATCCGTTCTGGCCCCACGGTTGCTGCACATACACAGCCCTCCCCAGGATGTCACTGTCCCCTTGCCACCCCTCAATGGGGACACCAAGGCTCTCATGCCAGCTCTGCTTCTGCCTTGTGGAGGTGCAGGGATATTTCTTCCTCAGGGAAAGGGCAACGGAAGGAGGGAACAAAATTTAAACTGGGAGGCGAACACAACATCAAAGGCAAAGAGCCAGAGCCTGGATGCAGAAGAAGCCGAAATCCTGTTCCCACAGCAACCGGCGCTCACCCCCTCGCCCGGCGCCAGGCTGGCACCAGCGCGCCCACGTTCGCCAGGGGACGTGAGGGTGGCACCTCCAGTTCTGCCTTTTCCTTTTGAGCTGGATTAACCGCATGGCATGGCGTGGCACCACACCAAACCCAGCCTAAGAGGGGTTTTGGGTTGTCTGTTCCCATCCCAAGGCAGGAGCAGAGGGATGAGATGGGCTTTCCAGCAGGTGCAGGCTATAGGTGCCACCACTTTTGGGGGGTATTTTCTGAGTGGCCTTGTGGCAGATGACTCTCCCACCGCCCTGGGCCTTGTCTGTGCATGGACCAAACATCCTGGAGAGCAATTTCAGAGGGCTCCAGCTTCTGCTGGCTGCTTCCCGTGAGCAGGAGCCGGACACTGGCTGCTCCATGCTGCTGTGTGGGACTCCAGGGCTGCTGACCCAGCTGGTTTTTGGCAAGTTGGAGCAGCTGTTTGCCCGGGGATCTGTTTCTAAAAGCCACAGCAATGCTGGTGGTTTTGCCCATGTCACGAAGCAGGGTGGAAGGGGTCTGGAAAGCCAGCTGGGAGCACCCTGCCCCTGCAGGACAGGTCTGGGTACAGAGGTGCCAGCATGGAGCTGCATTGTTGCAGGACAGAGGTGCTTTGGCAGGGAATGCTCTGGTACCCCGCGTGCCATGAGGGAATTTGGAGTTAAGGTGTTAAAAATGCAGCTCATCTCAGGACAAGCCCAGGTGGGCTTTTGGTCAGGAGGTCTGATGGATTCAGTGGAGCTGAGATGGTGCTGGGATTGGGAATGGGAAAGGTGGGCCTGGCAGTGGATGCATTGCCCTTGGCCTCGGCAGCAAGCCCCGGGCAGCCATGGAGCAAACCCTGTGGAACACTTCCTCATTCAGTGTCTGCTGCGGTGTCTCACCGAAATCACAGGGCAGGAGTCACGGGGCTTGGGGGCCCATCCCCCGGCTCCTCCTCCCTCCCTGAGTCGGGACTTTGGGCTGATTTGCAAGTGGGGTTTCTCTTGCTCTGTTTGAGAAGAGCTTAATTGATGCCCATCCTGAGCTGTTAACTCTTACCTGGGATATTCCTGGTGCTGGACTTCCTGATGAGGCAATCAGGGGCCTCTGATCCGATCCTATCCTATCCTATCCTATCCTATCCTATCCTATCCTATCCTATCCTATCCCATCCCATCCCATCCCATCCCATCCCATCCCATCCTCAACTACCCTGATCCAATCCCTTTCCCTTTTCATCTCTCTGTCCAGGACTTTCCTATCCTATATAAACCCTCTGATCTTCCCCTTTTCCATGCTGTGCTTGTGTGTGAATGCAGCTGGGAAAACATCCATGTTCCTACAGTTTCTTCAGCTCCTGGGAATGGTGTGGAGAAAAGCTGGGTTTTTTCTGCCATCCTTTTCCTGAAATGCCCTCTCAGGGGTCTCTCCAGGACCACACACTGTGTGGGGCTGGTCTTCATCCTTCCTACCACAGGGCATCCATGCTGGCTCCCAGCACTCAGCTGGCAGTGGGGATCAGCCAGGGCTTCCCATGAGGAGATTCTGCCCATGGTTTGAAAATAGCATTTATTTGCTCTGGGTTGCCATAGTTACTGGTGAAAGTCGTGTGGCTCCTGCTGCTTGGTTGGGAGATTCTCTCCATTGTGGCATCACCGGCTGGTTTCACCTTCCCCCGTGAAAAATGCAGGAATTTCTTGGGCCTCAGGTGAGCTCTGCATGGGATGCCCCTTTCCCCCCTGGCACCCTTCAGCAACCCGCAGGCTGCACCTGCAGTGCTGTCACAGATTTTCAGTCCCCAGTCACAGGGTTTGCATTTCTAGGAGGAGCCACTGTGGTTCCCCAGCACAGAGCTGTCCCTGCGCTGCTCTAGGAGCTCCTGGAAGCAGACACTGCGAGCCAGCACACCAACCTCCCACCATACCCCACACCTGGTTTTTGGGAAGCTGAGCTGCAAATGGGGGCCTGAAACAGCTGACATATCCTGGAGAGGCAATTTTGGAGACGTGATGCTTGGTGAGATGGGGATGCAGCGTGGGAAGGATGCTTGGTGGCTGGGAGCCATGTGTGGGCTGTGCAGAGACACCCAGAGAAGCACAAACCCAGTGCTCGGGCTCGTCCCGCACTGGAGTCTCCCAGCCACAGGGTTTCCCTGCCGGAGGCATGTGGGAACAGGCAGTATTTGTTATCTTCCATGGCAGACACCACCCCACAGACAGAGCCTGGAGCCAGCCTGGGGGCCACTGGCACTCTCCTGCCTGTGGCTGTTCTCCTGCTGCCCTGGGAGCTGCCCTGGGGACACGGGGAGAGGAGCATGTTGGGGACAGGATGTGGCAGGACAAATCCAGGCCCAAGGTGCCACAACCTTTTTGAGGATGGAGCTACTGCCAGATGCTGAGAATAGGCAGCCACAGGGCACCAAGGAAGAGAAGGACGATTTTGAGTCATTATACTCAGTTTTGGGGAGAAAACCCAGGTTGGTGAGGGTTTCTGCTGCCTGGGTGGGAGCTGCTTCAGAGCCATGTGCTGGGCTGCTCCCAATCTGGCCTTTGTCACTGAGCTGGGACAGTGCCATGGCTCTGCCCACACAACCTGCTTCTTCTCTGTGCTGCCAGCTCTCCCTTGGCCCGTGGAGCTGGCAGGTGGGGAGGGAGATAAACTCTTGGCTGGCTGGCAGAACAGCACCTTCCTGCAGAGCTGCTGAGCACGAGGTGCTGAAGAATCGCTGCCCCGAGATGCACCGGGGCAGGAGTCTCCCTCCCTGCCTCCCTCCCTGCCTCACTCAGCTCGTATCAGAGTCCTCACTACCAATTCGCAAATTAAATCCAATCCCTCCGGCGCTTCTCAGGTATTCCTACACAGCTGCTGTGCTTGTGGCTCCTCCAGCCTTGGCTCCTGCACCCTGACGGAGCATCACTTCTGGCATGCTGCCATGCCGTGCCTGCCGGCCTCTCCTCCAGGGTTCCCATGCCTATGGACCCCTCACGAACTAGAGCTGAGACTGAGAAGGTGCTGGTGCCAGTGGCAGCTCAGTGGCAGCTGTCTGGGAGCCCCTGAAGCTCCTGTCCTCTGCAGCTCACGGATGCAGCGTTACCCCCACCTCCCACCCCGCTCCTGCACACATTCTCTGGTGGGCTTGACTAATACACTTAGAGAAGGGTATTTTTGACTGGGTGAAGAAATTTGCCAAAACAGAGTCAGATTGTCCCCAACAATTGTTCTCTGCATGGGTTGGGGCAAGCAGTTTTTCTGCAGATGCATTTCTGGGTGTGGGAGCTGGCAGTGCCCCAATCTCACCCTGCCTGGCCACGGAGACCACGGGCGCTGTGCCCTGGCCCCTGGCAGCCCCCGTTAGTCCATAGTGGGGCAGGAGATCCCACGGCCTCGCCTCCCTGCCCCACCGCCGGGCCAAGCATGTGGCAGCCGGTGCCTTTCCTGGCCATGTCCGCGCTGCCCAGGATCACCCAGCCTGAAATGCTGCGGCTGAGTCAATTTAACCAGCACTCGGTTATCGCTTTGTTTGAGGAAAGACAAACTGAATGGCAGAAGGAATGTGTTTCCTTTGTTATGGTTATGTCCCTCTCGGGCTGTTGCTTCCTTGTTCGGTTTGCTGGGGAAAGCCAAGCCCTGGCTGCCCCTGGAGCTGCTGCCGAGCAAAAAGGCACGAGACCTTTTTATTTTAAGCGTCATTTTTGTGTTTCCAGGGTTTGGCATCTCCCTTGCAGGCAGTTCCTCTCCTCCACCCCCCTCTGTGAAGCGTCCCGCCAGTGGCGAGAGGACAGTTGGCTAATCATGGGGATGAGGTGACATCTGCTTATCCGAGCCCCGCCGGGGCGGGCAGCCCGCGGCACCCGCTGGCGGCTGCGGGGACCAGCGCCCGTTTTCCAAGGGCGCGGGCACCTCCTCTGGAACGGGCACCTCCTCTGGAACGGGCACCTCCTCTGGAATGGGCACCTCGTTGGGAAGGAGCGAGACAGCGAGAATGCAGGAAAGGCTGCGGCAGTGGGAGGGAGTTTCTGTTCCTCTTGGGCTGGAAGAAATGCTCACCCAACCCCAAAATTCATATCCTGAGATCGGCTATGCTGGTCTGAGCTCTCAGGGTCTGTCCTATCTCTGGCTTCACGTGCTGCCTTCTCCTCTAAGCCTCTGGAGACCAAAGTGCTGGTGCCTGCAGCCAGGGACATACCCAGCCCCAGGAGATGGTATTTTAGAGCTGCCCTGGCAGGACAGAGAAGAAAAAACAGCAGATTTCCCCACCAGCCCAGCCCCAAGGCTGGGATTTGTCCGCCGAGGTGGCTGGGGCAGCCCTGCACACACTGCAGAGGGGACTGAGCACTGAGTGTCTCCGGCTGCTGCAGCCAGAAGTGGAGGCAGGCCCGGGGGACCCCCAGGGCTGTCGCTCCCCTCTGCTCTGTGCCGGAGGCTGACTGGGATTTCCTCTGCCCAGCTCATCATCGACCGCGGGTGTGGCATCCAACGCCTCCATCATGCCCAGTCAAAGATGGCCCTATTCAGACCTATCCTAGCAAAGAGAACAGGCCACAGGGAAATTCAGAGACCCCCAGAGACTCCACGTTTTCAGTAGAGTGGGGGCAGCTGGTCACCTGCAGATTCCTGCTGGCCATTTACATTTGTGTTACAGGTACATCCCAGGCCTCAGCCCATGCCCACCACTGCTGGCAGGGGATGTGCTGCCCTTGGGGCTGAAATGCCCCAGAAAGACGCTATTTGATAGGAGAAATTAGTGTGCCATGGACCTGCTCATCTCAATGTCACCAAAGCAGCAGATCTGCATCATGGCCCCAGGGTTTCCAAAGCGCAGTCCTCTGCTTTCTAGTGCCTTTTAGGCTGCCCATCCATCATGGAATTGCTTAGGTTGGAAAAGACAGCTGAGATCATTGAGTTCAAGCATTACCCTAGCTCAGCCAAGGCCACCACTAAACCATGATCCCAAATACCCTAAGTGTACTTGCTTCTTGAACACTTTCAGGAACAGTGATTCCATCACTACCCGGGCAGCTGTGCCAGGGCCTGACCACCCTTTCTGTTAAGAAATTTCCCCAATATCCAACCTAAACCTCCCCTGGCCCAGCCTGAGGCCGTTCCCTCTCCTCCTGTCCCTGTTCCCTGGGAGCAGAGCCCGACCCCCCCCGGCTGCCCCCTCCTGTCAGGGACTTGTGCAGAGCCACAAGGTCCCCCCTGAGCCTCCTTTGCTCCAGGCTCAGCCCCTTTCCAGCTCCCTCAGCCGCTCCTGGGGCTCCAGCCCCTTCCCAGCTCTGCTCCCTTCTCTGGTCATGCCTCAGCCCCTCAATGTCTTTTGTGTCATGAGGGGCCCAGAAATGACCCCAGGACATGTGGCCACACCATGGCTGGTACAGGCCAGGTATCACTGGCCACTGCTGACCACAGGCAGCTGTCACAGGCTCTGCAGGCATTGTCTACTGCAGAGACAGCTTCAGTTTGGGCTCCTTGCTGGGGCAGAGCCATGGCTGCATCAACCACTGAGTTTTGGAGAAGACACAGCCAAGATGGCAAAGTTCAGTGGCTGCAGACGAAAAGGGCAAGAGCATTTGCAGATGACAAAAGATCATACAGGGATGTTGGCTCAGAAAAGAGGAAGAGGGAGAGGAGACTCAGTGGAAAGATGTGGGGGACATATGAAGACAATCAGTTCCTCTTTCAACTATACCCCCTAAGTACAGCACAGAAATAAAGGGCAGCATATGTTGAACAGATTAAAAGAAGCTGACTTTATATATTTTATTTATTACTTCAGAAAGTTTAGGCATTGTTCAGAAAGCCAAAGGTAAGGACAGATGTGGCACAAAGCCCAGGGGATACTAAAGGTGACAATCAAGCACCGTGTTTTCCAGCACTGCTTTGAGGGTTTAAAAAACCAAGAGGTTTTAGCCCGGGCATAAAACCAGCTTTGTGATTCCTTTTGGGAGAGGGGGAAACACCATCACCTTTAGTCCCTGATGGAAACCAGAGACAGCTGGGATGAGTGCAGCCACATGATGTCCTTGCAGCCTGGTCCTGCACTGGACTCCCCTCTCCCAAACACTCTCCTCTGCCTGGAGTGAGAAAGCGTCTGGACACTCTTGGCTTGTGCTGGGAAAGGGAGGACGCCTCCCTTCAGCACAGGGGACTGTGATTAGATTGCAGCCCCGTATCTAAGATCAGGACAGGGAGCCTCCACCCAGCCAAACACCTCAACCAAATCTCAGTTTGGTCCCTCCTCCATCTTCCTGCCCTGTCCTCACCCGTCCCTCACACACAGCTGGCTCCAGGCTGGCTGAGCCCAGAGGCAAGGGATGGCCTGCGCAGTCCCAGGCCTTTCCAAGGAACAGTCGTTTCTTCCGTCCAGAGATTTTTTCCCATCAGCTGACACAGGATCACACGGGGAAGCTGAGCTCAGGAATAGCTCGTTATTTCAGAATGCCTGTGCATGTGTATTAGTAATATCTGCTGAGGCACTGGCTCACCCCAGCTACTGCTTGTTCCCTGGGCACTTCTCATCCTCGTGGTGCAGCTCTCCCTCCCCATTTCCATGCTTGCAGGAAAGCTCCTGAGTGCTGGAGCAGCCTTCGGATGGAGATCTCTGCATCTCACTGGGAGCTGCGGGCACGGAGCTCCCGGCTGGGGCCGCTGGCGGGGAGGCGGCAGCTTGATGCACTGGATGTCACCAGGGAGCCCTGGGCGTGGCACAGCCCGCAGGAAGGGCAGCAAGGAACATTTGGGATTGGGATATAGGGATTTCTGGCCCCCAGGATGGGGGATGGACAGATCCATCCGTGGTTGTTTGGTGGTGGTGAGGGACCAGAAGCAGGGAGGATGGGCTCAGGATAAGGTCCTTTGGAGAACACCAGGGTTGTTTGGGGCCAGGGCTCCTCAGGGGACAGCTCCAGACATCAAGTGGGACCTGTTGGATAATCCCCATTTCTGCAGCCTTGGGAGAAGGGAGATCCTTATCCCATGCATAAGGAAGAGCAGAGCTGGTCCCACAGCCTTGGTACGACCAGGGGGACGGGCATTGCTGTGGCAGTGCCCGGGGCCACAAGGCTCGCTGTTGGACACGGCTGCTCCTGGCTGCTCCTGCGTGGCCCAGAGCAGTGCTTCTGCAGAAAACTGCCCAGAAATTCAAACCTTCCCGGTTTTCCCTCTTCCCCGTGCTTGCAGTGCAGCTCTCCTGCCTGGAGGGGGATGTTCATCATGCCTTTCATCATCCCTGGCAAGTGGCTTTTCACACGGATTCACATCCCTGGATTTCACATCACCGCCCTTCTGAAAACCTCCCAGGCTGGAGGCACACAGAGCCTGGGAAGGATGAGGACCTTGAGCAGCCATCTCCCAGGCTCTTGTAACCTCTACAAGTTGTCCTCTTCAGTAGGGTGCAGATTAAATATTAAACCCTTAAAAACATTCCCTGCCTCAGAACAGCAGTGTAAAGACAGGGCAGGAGCTGACTGGGGTGTACCCTTGTTGTGTGTACAAGGAAACACGGATCCAGCCCCAGCAAGCGGGCTCCGGCCGCATGAGGGACAGACCTCGGCAGAGGTCATGAGACCATTCAGGCCAAAAGCTTCTGCCTGGAGCGTGTTTGTGCTGGTTTGTGGGACAAGAGCCTGCCCTTCCACTTCCTTTGGGCAGCCCTGGACCCTCTTCTTTGCAAACAGCTCTCAGGACAGCCCAGGAGCTGGAACTGGTTCTGATCCTGAGAATAGGCCGGAGCAAACATCTGCTCCTACCAGCCAAAGGAGTAGCACATTTCCCTCCTAAATATGGGCTAGAAATGCTCCCCAAGAGGCCAGCCTGAGCTGGAGGCATCTCCAACACTGTCAGGGGGCTGAGCACAAGGTAGGCAGCTGGTCTGGAGAGGTGCTCCCACACTTCCTTGGAAAGCCCTAACTTGCCCCTGCCTCTACCCCAAGGCTCTGTCAAAGACATTAATAAGATTTCCTCACTGACTCAGTTATTCCTCCAGTGGTTTCCACTTCTGCAATTTCAAAAATCTGTTAGTGAGTCTGTTATTGCTCATTAGGGAAGAAAGCCATCCTGAGGAGACCCACACAGGATGGGTCTCAGGAGTTCTGGGAGCTATGGCCCTGCAGTTCTTAAGTTGAACCCAGCTGAACTGCTGAGTTCAGTCAACCCTGGGGCACAACACATGGTGGGCTGCAAGGAAAGCCATGACTCAGGGAAATGCTTTGCCCCACGAGAGCACAGTACCCTGCAGGAGCTGTGGCTGGTGTTCTGGAGTGCAAGAAAAGTCTAATCAACCTGAGAGAGGGGTTATGACTGGTGGTTAGGCAGATCCTTACAGGAGCACCCACAAGTACTTCTGTGAGCTGTTGAACTGCTGAAATCCATTCTTCTCTGGCTCTGTCTCAAGGGTGGGTAACTGGGGGGGATTCTGCTCCCCAGCAGGGTTCCAGCCCTGCCACAGCCCTTCCCTGTGGGAAGCAGTGCCAGAGTTCACTGCCCGGTTCTGTGAAACAGGGAGCCAAACCTGGAAATTCAGATCTCTGAGACACTGCTGCCCCTTTCCCCAATAACCTGGTTTGAGTGTGGCCATGGGGAAGTCCTGCAGCATTTTGGCTGTGGAGGCAGAGAGGAAGCCCAGTTCCACTGTTCCAGCGTGCCCAAGGGTTACCCTGTGGTCCAGGTGAGGGGAGCGGGTGGCTGTGGAGTGCTGCACCACAGACACACAGCTGCTCGTGCCAAAGCTCCAGGGTGCCAAGGACTGATGCAGATGTGCCCCTCCTGCCAGCTGGCTGCCAGAACCTGGGCTGCAAGGCACCACAGCTCAGCAGGAACCTCACTGGCCTTGTGCTGCTGGAGCTGGCAGAGCTATCCTCAGGCAGGTGTGATTTGCTGTGCAAGAAGCCCATGGATGTACACCTCGACCCAGGTCAGCAGTGACAGCTGGTGGAGTTTCAGCCCCAAACCTCCCTTGAACAAAACTGGACAAGTTGCTGCTCTGCAGGATTCACAGTGAGCCGCCAACCTCGTTTGAATTGTGGTCTTTCTTGGGCTTGAATTCAGAGCCTCATCAAGCTGAGTGTGCCAAGCACAGCATACTCAGACCCCTGCAGCACGTAAGGATGCAAAAGGGGAAAAAAAAGTGCTGGGAGGGGGATTGGTTCCCTGCAGCACAGCCAAGAGCTTCACAGTGAGGGGGCAAGAGTGGGTCTTCACATAAACCTGGAGAAGTTTAAGGAGGAGGATTTCACAGCACAAGGAGGACACTTAAGGAAGAGGAATAGGCTGTGCCCCAGCCACCGCCAGTGGGAGAGTTCTAGCTGCAGCCAGCTGGGCTGCTGAGCTGGTGCAGCCAATGCCAGAATGCTCATGGATCAAAAATGTGTACTTCCAGTCACTTATGGGACAGAGCATCACTCAGACTGGGAGGATGAGGTACTGATCACTGGCTTGCTGGGCTTGCACTTTTCCCCGTGGGTTTCCAGAGCTGCCTCCGTCATCTCACGGCTGACGGATCAGGAGGATGAGCCCAGTCTGAAACCCCTCAGTCAATGGCACATAGAGGGCACAGCCATAACTCTGGAGGACATTTAACCATGGAAAGGGAGGTGACTCAACATGCAGGCCATGGATGGAAGCTGTGTCAGCAATGGGAGGGTTCTGGGCAGGGCTGACAGTCCTGGTGCCTTATCTACCCTTGCCCAGTAGCAGCCAGCAGCAGGTTTGCAAGGCAGGAACAAACACGCTCCACTTTTCCCAGCTAAAGTCCGGACCCAGCTCCACCCAAGAGCTGTTTGTGTGGTCTGAAATCAGTCAGCAGCAGCCTTTGGCACCAGAGCATAGCCAAGGAGCGGAGCCACAACCCACCCAGCGGCTCAGGCACAGGCTCTGCACCCGAAGCAGTACTTGGGAAGGGTGATAGCAGTGCAGGGCTGGAAACACCCAGTGAGGGGCTTGAAAAAGCAGGAAACCCTTGAAATTTGCTGCCAGAGGCAATGTTGTGTCACAGTTGGTTATAAAACATCTCTCAAGGAAGCAGGTGTCTCTGAGACATTTACATAAAAGCCTGTACAAATCCAGAAAAAAAAGCACAACTGGCAAACATCAGGCTCTTCTCACACTGCAGCAGCACAGCAAGACACAGCACAGCCTTCCTTCTCCAGTTCAGGCTCCTGCAGCTGCTACCAGCCCTGAGACATCATCCAGGACCTTCCCACCACCATGCTTTCCAGGCAAGACACCAAACTTCTGCTGCCTGATGCAATCAAGCACATTCCCCTCTCAGGTCTCAGCCAGTGGGTTAACAGCAGCTGAGAGGTCCCAAAACAGCTGCCAGCACTGCTCAGTTCCTCATGGTCCCTCACTTACACCTTCCTGCTACTAAGCACTTCATGATTAAGTTTACAGCCTTTAAGGGAGTTGTAAAATTGTGATTTATGGTATTTAAGGCTCAGGTCACCTTTGGAAACCGTGTGAAGAAAGCCCTTTTGGATTGCAAGGAGGGATTTACGGGTGATGGAGGCACAAGACCTGGCTGAGAGGAACCTCTAGTGGCCATGGGCTTCCTGTGCAGCAAACCTCCTGGCAGTGCAGAGCTGGCTGGAGAATCATCTGGGAATTGTTTCTGCCAGCTCAGCAATCCCTTTTCCACACTGCATTGCCTTAAACCACAGCTCTGCTCTTGGAAATGTACAGCAGCACGGGAAGGCCAGATTTGTATATGAGGTGGATACAGTGGGGTGGAGGTTTTTGGGGGGAAAACCCAAATCCCTTCAGCCTGACAGCAGTTTAAGTTCCCAAATTTAGTGGAATTCCACATTTTTCATTCACATCCTTGGTCACTGCATGGTCTGATTGTGACTTACAGATGTTGGTGGCCAGAGGACAACCCTAAGCTCCATTTTAAACCTAGGCTGGACTGGAGCAAACCACGCTCCCTGGCCCTGCAAAAGGGAAGAAAGCTCATGTCAGAATTTGCCAATCTAGAGACTTCACAGTCAGTTTGACACCTGATCTCAGGGGAAGTCTTGTGAGATCTGAAATGATCAGGAACTGTGTAACCACCTCACCACAGCGAGAGTTCTGTCAGAGAACACATGCTCCAAGGTTTCTCTCAGTTTCAGGATGCCTTTTGCTATGAGCTCTACAGGACAGAAAAGACCAGAACAAAGGACAAAGCTAGCAGCCTCCATAGTCAAATACCTTTAATATAATCCAAGATTCTGCACAGTGACAAAAATACCATTGACGTAGGGCAGTGATTCCAAGATAGGGTAGAAAACCAACTCAGCAGCACATCACCACTCATCTGAAAAAAACATCACCCCAAATAGTACACACACACTCAAGCTGACTATGAATAGTCTGAAATTCATGACAGAGAGCTGCAGAAGAGCCAGGTGCCCACGCCTCGGCTGTACCCAACAGCCTGACTCAGTGTCACTCGCAGGAGCTGAGCTCTCGCAGCGCCGTGGTCGTGGGTCAGCTCCTGGCTGTGGCATGGCTATGGGCACAGGAGATCACACCCCACCAAAAATGAAGATGAATTTCCAAGGACAGAGTACACAATTTCAATACACACATGAAGAGCAGTTGGTGGATCTGCACGTGTCACCCCTCTGTGGGTCACCACAGATCTCTATTGGCATGGTTTAACTCTTCAAAGAACAGTACTGGCTCCCACTCCATTTTGACTTCAGATATGTCACCAGAGAGAAAAGGAGAGTTTTTCCCTTCCCTTTGCTAGTTTACCTCTATTAACAGGAGACTGATTAATGTGCTTCATCAGAAGAAGGAGCGTGCCAAAGTGCAGGAGCTGCAGGAAAGACAGCTTAGGTGCAGTGAAGTCTGTGCAGCCTGGCTGCAGCTCGATACAGTTCCTGTGGCCTGCAAACAGCTTGGTTGCTATTTACAGTGAAGTCAGGTTTCTGATGTCAGGAATTTCTGATCTGTTCTGTGTTCAAGGAATATGACAAAGCAAAAAGCAGCTTCTCAGGACAACACAGATGCTCTCACAGAACTGTGGTGGCCAACGCCCAGCCCACAGCTCCCAGCCCAAGGCCCAGTCTCTGACTCTGGCACTCTCACTGCTGCCAGCAGGATCACAAACAGGGACTACAGCCTACTTCAACAGCTGTTCAGAGCTGCAAGTAACAACCAACTAAAGCACTTCATGGCTGGAGTACCTGAGGAAACCACTTTCTGATAAGAAATCCCTTGTAGTCATTGTCTTCAAAACCAGCCTGTGGCCTCCACCTCAACAGCTTTGCATGAAACAAAGGGTTCAAACTTTGATATACAGTTGGTCAGCAATAACCATTAACTACACAGACAGGAAAAATGCCTCTTTGCTACTGGAAAGATGACCAAGTCAAAATGCTGTTCTTCTAAGGGGTCTCACAACCACAATGGGGATGATAGATGAGGATTTGCACATGACAAGGAATATCCATTTTTACTGAGCACAAGGACTGTGTGAAGTTGGCTGCAGAACTGCTCTCCCTGGATTACTGCAGCTTCCTGCTCATCCAGGCTACTCCACTTCAAACCACACAGAGCAGTCCCACAGGGTGGCTGTGGCAGGGCAGTGCTTTATCAAGCCAAACCAATTCCGTGCCTGGTGTCCAGTACTGCTCCTTGGATTCTCACACTGATTTCCTAGGATGAGTTTCTGAGCAACCAGGAGTTATTTTGGATTCCAAACACCCAAATCACTGTACACCAAGAACAGAGCAGGGAAAGGAACATGTTTCTGAGGAATGTTTCTTAGACACGGCTTAAGACAAAGTATTGACATAGTGGCATCTGGCAGGGATGGGAGCGAGGAAATCCCATCACACTGCCAGGTGCAGCCAAGTTTTTGCAGATAAAATTTATTCATTTGGAGTAGAACATTACACTCCCCCAAATCCTACCAACACACAGCTCCAGGGAATTTCTGACAACAATCTGGAAATTAATACTATTGTGTTTCTGACTTATTTGTTCCCAAGGGCACCTCCTCAGACTAGCTCAAAGGAGGAGATGCAAACAAAACTGAAATCCTACCTACACTAAGGAGAACCTACACTTTTGGAATGATTTCTTCTGTCAGAGGAAGCTTGTGGGATACCTGCAAGGGCAAAGTGACATGGGTAGCTTGGAAAAATAGAAGGCAGCACCAGGCAGTGTTTGCAAAAAACCAGATAAGACTGAGTTCTTCCACATGAAAATACATCAGTGTAACTGAATTTCCTCTCACAGTTCAATCAAGCTTATGGTAAACCTGAGAAAAGACAACTGGGCAGAACTCCCAGCGTGGGAAGGAGGAAAATTTGGGAGGCCCAGTGCTGACTCTCAGACAGGGTGAGAGAATCCACTGCAAATCAAATGGTGCAAAAGACATCTTTAAATTTTTCTGCACATAGGATAATTTTTCAAAGAGTTATTTTGACAAAAATTCAAAATGGCACCTTAAACAGGAAATCTTATTTTTGCTGAGTTTGTTCACATACTCTGCAAGAGACAACTCTTTACCAAGCCATGAGGTACTGTCAAGGCTGGCAAGCTGGACAAGCCAACATGACCAAAACCTCACCTCTGACCTCTGAATATGAATGTGATCCTGTCCAGCCTAGCTTTTAACATTAATTTATATTTTTTCCTTTTACTGAACTTCAAGCTTAAGTAGCAATAACATTAAGTAGCAATCCCACTCTACAGCAATTTTTTAGATTGAACTGTTTAGAAAACAGCAATTTCTCTTTCCCTTCATTTTCCCTGTTGTGATAAATCTTACTAGTGAGTTACTCACTGAAGCTTTGGGCATCCTGCTGTATGCTCTGGACTACTCATTGATGTTTATGTATTTGTGCTTCATGTGGGAGAAGTTCCACAACAGATAGTGCAATTTTTGGATAAAGACACTGGGGAACTGCCTCCAGACATCACATGCCACAGGGCATGGCTGCAGAGAACATAGCTCAGGAATGAGCAAAGCCTCTTTGCATCACCCAAACCCTTCCACAACATACAGGACTGAAACTGTTAACTTCTCATCAAGGATCTCATCACTGGGAAGACATCTGGAGAAACAGTGTTGCCTCCAGTTCTCCCGGGACACTCGTTCACTCCCAGATTTCCCTCCAGCCTTCCTTTCTTCCCTTGTGGGGAGAGAATGAAGTTCCAGTTATCACCATGTCTAATTCCCCACACACACAGGGATATCAGCACAGCTATTTTCAGATTTAAAGCTTCATTTCAGCTCCCAGGAAAGATGAGGAAAGGAATATTTCTGAGCACTGCAGATACTCTCTGGCTCTCAGCTGCCTGACACAGGGAGTCACTCTGAAGTCATCGTTCTGATACGGAATAGGAATGTAAACAAAATCAAGACTTGGGAGATAACACTGTCCAGCTTGGATGCCTTTCTCAGAGGCAGACTGCTCAAACAAATGCAACTGGAACATGTCAAAGGTTTTGTATAAGAAGATCAACAATCATGGTTCTGCTGTGAATGAAGAGCTTCCTAACTTAATGATACTGATTTGTCTGCACAAAGTCGGCTCATAGGAGAGCAGTGATTTTATGAACTACTTGTTCTATGTCAAATCTGAGGCCACTAGTGCTCCCTGTGAGCAGACATTTGATGTTCCTGGCTCAGGCCAGGTACTGGTAGCAGTGGCTCAGAGCTCTGCAACACAGCTCAGCCAGGGCTGTGCCTCTGAGGGGCTGTGGACTCAAACCTATCCCATGAATGGGATCTGTATCCATCTAGCATGGGTCTGAGCCCATCACATTTTCATTTTTACCAACAGTCCCTGAATACAGATCTCTAGCGGTAAAGGGACAAGGAGTTAACCAGATACATTTCTTCACCTTGACCTGTCTTAAATAAAATAAGAGTAAACAACTAGGCCTGCATCCGAGTGCACCACTTAGGAATGACTTGCAGCACTGAGCCCAGCAGAAAGGATGTTCTAACTTAGCTCCTGCATTGGAATTTACCTTGGGAATCCTTGGACAACTGAAAAACGAGTTGATTAATGATAGTCACATCAACCATTCATGGTGTCCCTGAAGCCCCACACCTCCAGGATGGAGATCTGGAAGCTTTCAGAGCACAGTGGCTGGTTATTGAAAGTGTTGCAGTGGCTGGTTCTCCCATGGTTCAGATCTGCATCGAGGTACAGAGCCTGGCCATCACCACCTCCTGGGAAGAGACAAAGACAGGGTGATGATGTCTCTGCATTTCTTGGCATGGGAAACAGCTATACCAAGACTTTAGTGCCTGTTGCCTTCAGGTGTAACAGTATGTGATCAAATGTATAGGTTTTGAATGATAATATCAGAACTGGATGATTTCTTTTAATAATAATAAAGGAAAGTAATGCAACTCAGTAAGAACAAAAACTACCTGCATTTAAGATTTGTATTTCGGTGCTGGGGGATATTGGAAGCTACAACTGTAAATTTTCCCTCCAGTAAAGGAAAACCAAATAATTCTGTTAGCAGTCAAAAATCAAAACTGGGAGAAGAAGATCAGTAAGTAACAGCACTGGCTTGGTCTTCTAATTCCCTTTAAAACACATAAGAGTTAAAAGCATTTCTGTTATGTGTGGGTCTATGTCGAGGTTCACAAAGATCTCAGTCAGAAAATGCAGAGAAGTGAAAATAAAGTAAGACAGAGATGTGTTAGGAGAACAAAAAGGAAGATTCCCAATTGCTTACTGGGCAGCTGTCAAAGAACAGTTACTAAAGCCATGTGAAGAATCAAAAGGGTGAGAATTCTGGTCCACAGCTGGAGCTGTGTACAACATTCACTTCTATGTCTCTACTACCCAAGCCTGTATCTCTCCTATTACCACCCACAGTGCAGTAAATATAAGCAACTCCCTTACCTAAGGCTGAGAGGAGGACCTGGTGGGACACATGACACTCTACACCTCCCTGAAAGGAGGGTGGAACCTGGTGGGGGTCGGGCTCTGCTCCCAGAGAACAAATGACAGGACAAGAGGAAAATGCCTCAACCACCAGGAAAGATTTAGGTTGTATATTGGGAAAATTTCTGCACTGAAAGGGCGGCCAGGCCTTGGAACAGGCTGCCCAGGGCAGTGGTGGAGTCACCCTCCCCAGAAGTGCTCAAAACCCATGCAGATGTGGCACCCGGGGACGGGGTTTAGTGGTGGCCTTGGCAGTGCTGGGGTAGTGATTGGACTCGACGGTCTTAGAGGGCTTTTCCAACCTAAACAATTCCATGATTTTATGGAATTAGAGCACATGCTGCTAAGTGGGAGATTAGCCAACACTTGACATTACAGAGGAAATTACAGGCTGGTTGCTCTCCTAACAAATGTCAAGTAAAGATTTTTGAGAAAATCTCAACTATGATTTTAGATCTGTTCCTTGTAAATCCCATTTAGGTGACAACTTTACTAAGCAGACTTTTGCCAAAGTCAGCAGCACCACAGATCCAATAAAGTTCCTGGAGAATTAACATGTTTTATAGTTTACTCTGTGTTTCAAAACTTTTGATGCAAAGTAAGGTCCTTTTTGAGAACTACTTCTCATCGTGAATTAGGCAGTATGAAGGAATGGCTGTGCATAAAGCCATGAGTTACTCTCTTCTCTAAAACACTTGTATGCAAGTTCTCCCACAGAAAATTTTGGTTGGGAAATGACGTCAGGTTTTGGGAAATTCTATCTCTACCTGTAGTGATACTGAAATAGATAAAGGGGTCAGGTGTATTTACCATGTACCTAAGGTGGACAGGAAGAGCTGGGGTAGGATCTGTGCCTGAGTTCTCACACTGACTCACCTACAATGATGCACTCGCTGCTGCCAGCCATGAACATGGAGGCTGTTTTGGAAGGCAAGTTGAAGTGCCGAGCTGCTAAGAAGGGAGAAAGGCGATCTGAGGGGTCTGAGGGGATGCTGCTGGAAGAAAGGGTGCTGGAAGCTGGTTGGGTGTGGTTTTCTGTCTCTGATCCAGTCGAGGCTAGTTCTGGGTGCTTTATGATCACCCACTCGTAGCGTTCCACTTCTGGCTGCAGCTGCAGAGAGGCAGAGAAGGGCAGAGCTGACGTTAGTGTACACACACTACACAGAGCTCTGCTCACAAAAGAACATTCCAGCCCCTCAGTCTCCACCTGCACAGTCAGCAGTAAAGATCGGATCAACCTGTCTTTTAGGCCCGATGTTATATCCTTTATTCCTTTGCTTTTTAGGTGGTTGAAGAAATGATGCAATAATTTCTGAGTTAACTTATGATATCTCTCATCTCCACATCATCTCTCTCTACAACTGCTTAAAAGGAGGGTGGAGCCAGTTGGGGTCAGGCTCTGCTCCCAGTCAACAAGAGCTAGACAAGAGGAAATGGCTTCAAGTTGTGCCTGGAAAGGTTTAGATTGGATATCCTGAAAATTTCTGCACTGAAATGGTTGTCAGGTACTGGCAGAGGCTGCCCAGGGAAGGGGTAGGCTGACCATCTGCATTGGTTTTGCACGGCTGGTTTTTGGTAGCGGGAGGGCCACAGAGGTGGTTTCTGTGAGAAGCTGCTGGAAGCTTCCACCATGTCCGGCAGAGTCAGTCCCTGATGGCTCTGAAGATGGACATGGCACTGGCCAAGGCTGGGCCAGGCAGAGATGATGGTAACGCCTCTGTGATAACGAAGGAGGGGGAGGAGGTGCTCCAGGTGCCGGAGCCGAGATTCCTCTGCAGGCTGTGGTGAGACCATGGTGGAGCAGCTGTGCCCCTGCAGCCCCTGGGGATCCCCGGGGGATGCAGAGATCCACCCGCAGCCCTGGGGATCCATGGGATGCAGAGATCCACCCGCAGCCCCTGGGGATCCCCGGGGGATGCAGAGATCCACCTGCAGCCCCTGGGGATCCACGGGGGATGCAGAGATCCACCCGCAGCCCCTGGGGATCCATGGGATGCAGAGATCCACCCGCAGCCCCTGGGGATCCCCGGGGGATGCAGAGATCCACCCGCAGCCCCTGGGGATCCATGGGATGCAGAGATCCACCCGCAGCCCCTGGGGATCCCTGGGGATGCAGAGATCCACCCGCAGCCCCTGGGGATCCCCGGGGGATGCAGAGATCCACCCGCAGCCCCTGGGGATCCCCGGGGAATGCAGAGATCCACCCGCAGCCCCTGGGGGAGGTGCCCACGCCGGAGCGGGTGGATGCCTGCAGGAGGCTGGGATCCAGTGGCAGAGCCGGTGGAGAGAGAGGGCCCTGCTTCCAGGCTGGAGCAGCCTGGCCTCGGAGGACTGCACCCCGTGGAAGAGTGACCCACGGTGCAGCACTTTTGGAGGACTGTTTGCCCGTGGGAGGGACTCCCGTTGCAGCAGGTCGCAGGGAGCTGCTGCTCGTGAGATGGCAGCCACGTTGGAGTTCAGGGAGAACTGTCTCCCGTGGGAAGGGACCCCACGGGGCAGCAGGGGAAGGACTCCTCTCCCTGAGCAGCGGAACAAACCCTCGGCTGACGAACTGACCAAGCCCCCCACCCGCTGTCAGTGGGAAGGAGGGAGGGGTTGGAGGGGGAAAAGGTGTTTTAAGGGCTTATTTCACTTCTCATTATCCTCCTCTGATTTTGTTAGTAATAAATTTACTTTGTACCTCAAGTTGAGCCTGTTTTGCCTTTGGAATGTTCTTTCCCAGTCCTTATCTCAACTCATGAACCCTTTGTTAAGTTTTCTCTCCTCTGCTCAGCTGTAGCAGGGGAGGGTGAGTGAGTGGCCTTCGTGGCATTTGGCCAGTGTCAAACCATGACACCATCCTTAGAAGTGTTCAACAAATGTGTGGATGTGGCACTTGGGGACATAGTTTACTAGTGAACACAACCGTAGTGCTGTGTTGGTGTTTGGACTTAATGATCTTAAAGGTCTTTTTCAACCTTGATGATTCCATGATTTTTTAAGAAAATACTCTGTGCAAGGTGAGAAAGAGTCACCAGAAAACTTAAAAGTAAAACTTTTCCTCCATATTAAGAGTTCAAGAAGCTTTATAAACTAGGAAGGCATGTAATCCAACCTCTTTAAGTGGAAGGGAGGTGACAATTAACCAGTACAGTGTTTCTGTCTTGGTACTGGGCAGCAACAACAAATTTTTACTCACCCTAAACACAAAGCACTCCCCAGTTCCAAAGAAACTCAGCTTGTTCCCTCCTCGCCGGCGCTCGTTCCAGTCAGTGGACAGGTAAGCCCCACAGACCTGGCACAGAAAGCACAGTCAGGCTTCCCATTGAAGGAGAAAGTGGGTTAAACCCACTGGTACTGACATTTCAGAGGCCAACACTGCAGGCTAAAGTTTAGTTTGAGTTTCAGAGTCTCTGTATCAGTGGATTAAAGCAGCACAAGTAAAGACAGATTTAAACTGCTTTAATCCACCACTGGTTACCTCTAAATCCTAAGAGTGTCATAAATTATTTCATACCTCTGATGCCTTAAGGGAGAAATTTTCTACCACAACCCCAGGTACCAAACCATAGATCACTCCAGGCCTGTGCAGCCTGACTCCCACTCCCTCACTCTGGCATCCAAAGCAGCAGTGTTGTCCCAAGTTACAGCAGGAGCATCTCTGCCTGAACACTTTTTGGTCAAACAGTGTCCTTGGTGGCTTTCTTACACTTCAAAGTGTAGGTTAAAGCCAGCTTAGCTAAGCTAGTGCTGAACTAGCTCAGATATTTAGAGCAGCCACTCAAACCCCATGGGGGCCACTAGCTCCCAGCAAAGAGAAGCACCCTCCAAGGGCTGAGCTGGTCTCTGGAGCCTTCTGTTTGCACAGAACTTTTTGCCACCAGCAATGCACATCCCTGCCAAGTGCACACAGAGGAAACAATGAAGCTCCAAGAGTGGGATGAAAGCATCTGTGCTTTTTTTCCCACAGAAACGAGAAAAACAATTAGGATTATACAGATTTGTTCTAAGGTTCATTCGCTGATTAGCCTCCATGAGCATTACAAGCAGAGCTCCTAGGACAAAATTATTGAAGATCAGATTTGTTTTGTATAGATAAATCTGTATTTAGATTTAAATCTAAATTTAGATTTAGAATTAAATCTAAATGACCCAGAAGTCCATTTGATGTGATGTGCCTGATGGGTATGAGAGGCAGAAAATCAGAAGGCAAATTTTCTTCATTCTAAAAGTTAACTATAGATATATGAATAAAGGATGAACAACCCTTTGCAAAAACCCTCCAAATCCATAAGCACGAAACAAAACTCCCCATATTTTTCTCCTTTTTTTTTTTTTTTTTTTGGCTAATACATGTTTTTTGAGGGGTAAGAAACAAACCATCTTATAAAAATCAGAATCCCTTATAAAGCCAGACTTTTGACAGGCTCCAAGACAAGAAGCAAAATAATTGTTCCCCCTCTACCCTGTAGACACCAGGGGCACTCTATAAGCCACTGGCATCTCAACACAGGCCTGAATGGCCAGAAACCACACACAGAACTATGAAATGGCCCGGAGGGTGAGCATTAGGTAGATGTAAATAAGAGTAGAAATAGGCTTATCCATGGACAGTCATCCTGCAGAGATACAGGCAGGAATAAAGCCCACAGGCTGCAATAACAGCTTAATGTTATATACAGAATATTTGGAAGCCATGTACAGTGGCACACACAACAACACCATTACAGGAGCAGAAATAAGGCACCTGTGTGCACTCCTCCTCAAGTTCTCAGAGCTTCCTTGGCTTATTTTTTTCCCAATCAAGAATGAGATGAAGCTAAGGCTTTTGTTTTCACATCATGTAGTTCAACATTACTCATACCATTTAAATTCTGCTACATTCTCTCATATCCTTGAGAAAATGAAAATATCTTTTATGAATCATAACTTTAGCACAATTCCCACTCTGTCCCTCTGATTCTGCATTTCAGTCTGCCCAAGAGCAAAATGAGCTACTCTAATCCATCACTCCACACTAGTTGCAAGAGAAAAAGCAGTTAACCAAGACCTGATTTGCAAGGTCTACCCAAGAAGGCATAGTCCTATAACCAACAAATAGAGTAATTTAAAGCATGGGTTCTTAAAAAACCAAAGCCAAACCTTGCTTATTCATTTTAAACAGCTGTGTGTTGCAATACAGCATTACACACTGCCCAAACCCCAACTTCATCACTTGTCTTTCACCTCACTCACCTCTTTTGCTGTTGTCTTGATGAGGAGCAGAGTTGGTTCATGTCCCTCGCTGTGGGAATAGAACCTGAAGTGCAGAGCACAAACAGGTGAGCACTTGACTGCACCAGCTGCAGCTCTTCTCCTCATCATCTCAGGCACCACCTCCTCCTCCAACTGATGCCATGGCAAAAAACATCTGAAGACTAAGAATATTCCTGCAAATACTTTATAGAGTCCATGTAAATAATACAGCTGAGTGTAAATGAATACTATCAAGCAGTTGTTCTCTACCCAGTCCCCTGTACAGTTTATGTCTGAAGAATAACTAGAAGCTTACCTAGATCAACTGCAGCATTTTACAGCATTTTGAATTAAAACAACCTAAAAGATTGTGAAACAACCTAGAGGATGGATGGCTGTGTCTGAAGGGCTTTAGGTGTTCATGGAAATTAAGTGGGATGCATTCTCTTTGCTTGCTTTTGCTCTTCCTCATAGGCACATGAGGCTGGGAGAACAGGTCACTCCCAGCCTCAGCACCTCAGCTGCTGATGGCACAGACATTATTAGGAGTTACAGGGTTATTGTCTTCTGTACCAAGTGCCAGGACAACTCATATCTAGTTTATCTCACTTAAAAAATAAAACCAATCAGATACATAGGTAATTTCCAGTTTCCTGCTCTCTTCCTCCTTGCACCAATTTGAATGCAGAGCAGCCACTGAGTTAAACCATTCAAACCCTTAAAGAACCAGACTCAGACCAGCAGAATCTGTGAACTGATCCAAGTTTGACTTTTCCAATTGATCTTGAACAGTTTAAAATATTCTGGCATATGAAATATCCCAGTCAAATACTGTAAGCAACAGGAATTTGTCACATTTATATTCTAGCGTTAATCATATTCTTCAGATCAAGTTCTGACTAAGCATGTCCTTTTTGTCAATCCAGCAAACACTTCACCAGTTGCTCCTTTCTGCCCTACAGCAGAGAAGAGAGAGGAAGGTTTTCCTTACCTGCTCAGACTACAGCCATGTTCCAAGGTGGTGAAAAGCAGGAGGGGCTGGCACAGTGCAAATCGCTCTGGGATCCATGACCAGATATCCCGCATCTCCTTCACACTGACAATTTCTGACTTGAAGTTCTCAGCATGAACTGCCAAGTGCACATTCTGCCTGAGAAATACAATACAAAACATTGAGAAGCAGTAATTTAACAAGTTTTGGATTACAGAACTGAAACATGAGAAGGCAGCTGAACACTAACAGACTCCAGTAGATAAATTATTGGTCAAAGCTCCAGCCCACGGGATTAGACAGCCATGACCTAGTGAAGGTAATAAACTACTGCAATTTAACATCATACTCAGAGGCAGAGATCTGGCTTGACTGAAATACCTGTTCCTCTGTATGGCAGCTGTGGCCTGCACCTTTACACACAGAGGACACAACACTGAGACACTAAAAATGACCATGGCCTTATATTTGCTGTTTGTTACAGTCTCGCTGGCACTTGTATTTAAGGACAGAGAACACCTAAACAAACAGCCAGGACCTGAGAAGAAGGGGTAGTATTTTTTCTACCTCTGAAGTCCTGCCCATATCATGGGATTAGAGAATTCCTAAACCCCTCAGAAACTTTAGAGGGATCAGTATTACCAGGGTAAGCAATTTTAATCCAAGGCAAATATTTGAAGCTTTTGAGAAGTTCCACCTCTTAGAAACATGTCATTACCAATGACTTCCACTTCATTAAGAACCAAAAATGTTCCTGGGATCATGGTTACAGATAGCCTGAAAACATTAAGGAATGCTAGACACTGATACTGAGAAGGAAATCCCTGTATCCCCCAGAAGGGTCTGACACAGTTATAAGGATTGATTCATGGCTTTTAAACACTTGAAGGTAACAATTATCACCATCTTAACCAGCCTTCATTTCTCAGATTAAACAAGCACACAAATCCAGAGCCTGGGGATTAAATGTTAATTAAATGTTCCACACTCCATGTTAAATGCTTAAAATGCAATGGTGACAGCCAAGGACACAGAATTTACACAAGCCACTGAATTACTGGGCAGCCAGGTGTTAAATAAAGCTTTATCACTTTCCTCTGCATGCAAGGGTTTGAGTGCAAGTATTTGCCTATTTCTGATGGGGTTTTTTTTTGACAATTACATATTTCTTTTCTCTCAGTTTCATGATCATGAAGAGGCCCTCAATACTGGATCTGGATAGCTTAGCTCATTCCTTAAAACACACAAAATATATAATTTTTTATTTTTCATGCTCCTAGTACCAAAAAATCAGCAGCATTTGCACCGTGCTGCAGAGCAGTGCTTGCCTGGAGACACTGGGAACTGCTTTCTGGAGTTCACTGTAGGTGCCTTAGTGTCAGCATTTTGAATGAAGTGACTCCTTAGGTCATTTCAAAAAACTACTAAAATTACTGCTTCTTTTAGCCAAATGAATGAAATCAGTCTTTGCATTGCTACCCTGCATTATTTAATGCAAGGAACTTCTGTGGGAACTTCTATTTAAGCAAGCTGTAACTATTTATGGGTTTTAAAACTTACAGTATCACTGACTAGGGAAATTATTTATACTTTTAAACACATCAATCTGAGGCAAAGGAGAGATCCATTGAAACAAAGCATGAGCCAAACCTTGAACCCCCATGTCCAGAATCTTACTTTAGTCTCAGCCTCTGTGTTCTGTCAGGTCTGCAGCTAAAACTGGTGTCACTACAGAACAGAGCTGAGAGACAAAGCCTTGGTTTCAGTCCAGCAGAAATTAAGATTTTTTTCCCCCCACCCCACACTTAAGGAATTAAAAAATATTCAGGGCAGTCAACTGTTTATTAGAATGAATTTCCAGTGGAAAAGCAATGATGATAAATAGGCTAAGTTAATAACTAATATCAAAACAGATTTAAATTTACACTTCAAGCAAGCCTCAGAATTATTTGCATACCTGGTCTGTACATTTTTCACACTTCTGTGAGCTGCTTGGGCAACTAAACTTCAGTTCTTTTTTCTAAAAGGCTCTCACACTCAGGGTATCTTTGCTTTTGCCTTTGTTCCTTCTCCTGGCTACTGTGAACTGCTGATTTACAGCCTTTCCTACCCAAACCCCACTCAAAGCCTGTGTTCAGCAGCATTCTGAACACATCCCTTTCAGTACTCTGTGACTTTCCACAACTCTTCCATGCAGATAGAATATCACCTTTTCAAACAGATCTTTCTGATTTACTAGAAAGCATTTACCACTGTATTGGCCATTTAAAACTGAACCAGGCATACAGGTCCTGCCCTTTGAATATCATGGCAAAACATTTTATATTTAATGGCACCCTCTAGTTAAACCAAAGAACGTGGCCAAAGAATGTGAAACAAAATGACCTGCTATTTCCCAGTAACAAATCACAGCTGCACATGGTTGAGACCGAAACCTGACCCTGTGTTGGGAAGTGTCCACATACAGCCTGCACCTATTAAACCAAACTCCACACTGCTGAGCAAAAATATAACTTTTTGGGGGGGATTCCAGAAAATTGCAACTAGTTACAAATATCTAATCTGTATTAATTCTCTTATTTTTGACAGTATTTCTCTAATGACACTGAAAAGGATCTCCTTCAGTTTGGCTGTTGCTTTTCAAATTAGTGAAAATGAACAGAACCCAAGTGGGCTAAGAAAAAAACCAAAGGTTTTGGTTTATATTCATTGAGAAAAATTAAGTTTAGCCTTCACACTCCACTCCTTTCAGGGTCATCTGTGAAAACACTGTAGCTTGAGAGAACAGTAAATTTGGACAGCATTAAAGTGTACCACTAGAACTGAACAAATTCAGAAGATTTTACCCTGCATTAGTGTTTTCCTCAGTTACCAGGATCAGCATGACAACTTTCTCGTGATTGCTGATGTTGGGAAGACTTGTTCAACTGCTATTATTCTAAGAAATTAGATTTGAAAACCAGCACAATTAATATTTAACAAAGCAGCATTTGCTAATTTCACAGGAACGTTGTTTTTCCAGCTGTATCATTAATACAATGTGCTTCAGAGACCTCAAAGATCCCAAAGGTAAAGCCAAGGCTGGGGACATGCAGCAGCAGCTGTCACAGTGAACGTGCCCTGTATTATTCAAAAAACAACAAATACCCAACTCCAAAGATTACTCACTGAATTACACCTTCCTGCTCTTCTCTGGCTTGGGTCAAATCTTAGAGGAGATGCATCATCTTTAAAATCCATCATAATTTCAGTGAGGGCATAATTGTGTGGTAAAAGGAGATTTCCTCTTCAGTTATAAATAGCAATATAAGTAATTTATGGTATATAAGCCTGAAACCTAATCCTGTGCCCAGATCAGTGTCAACAGACACTCTGCATCTCCCTAAGTCCCCTCAAACCCAAACTGCTTCCCAGCATACATCAAGGCTTTCTGCTGCTTTCAGAACAACCTAACTGCAGTAGAATAATACACAGATGCTGAAGATTTGCTTGACTGGGATTAAGAGCCTGCTGATTTATTAGAGGTAAAATCCTCTACACAGAAGTTATGGTATGAAACATGCTTTGCCAAGTCTCTTAAGATGCTCTTTCAAAGATGAAAACATGAGGAAGTTAATTCCAACTTCGATTTTATAAATTAGTACAAATATTAGTGTGCATCACTCACTAAAGTTAACTCAGGGCACCTGCAGCAAGGCCAGAGGATTCTCAAAGGCATGAATTCAAACCCAAACATCTGTGGTATTTAATACTCACAGGGCAGCCTTTCTCTTTCCAAGTTCTCTGCTTATCAGGTATCACAATCCACGCACCGGCTTTTGTTCTTCAAGATTTACTTTTCAGGCCAAGACTTGATAAATGACTTCATTAACCATTAATGCTCTATGGCTGAGTAACTCTGACCTCCTTGACACAGAAAAAGAGTCTTGTCTTCTCAACTCTAAAAACAACCCTACCTACTTAAAAATAATCTACTATGAATAGAGACAGGTCACTTTTAGGAGTGTGCCAAGCTGGGATCAGTCCAAAATCTTTCCAATTAACTGCAGAAAGCTGCCAAAGAAGATAAAAGGTTGACTGTTTCACATCTAATGCAACAGCATATACCAGGTTTGGATGTGGGATGATACCTAACAGCTCTTCTGAGCTGCTATTTCAGATCTTTTAAAAAAATTACACTTTTTCTTCCAGAGTAGAAAGGACCCTTATTGTAATGGCCATTTATAGCCATAACCGTAATCCCACCATGTACAGTATTCTTTCCCACTCTGGAAAACACAGATGTATTGCTGTCTGAGTGCTGTGCTGACTCCTTGGGCCCACTATCCCTTCTCTTACAGCTTTGCAGGTGCTGTGAACTAACTTTGCAGGAGGGTATTCAGGAGATGTGGCACAGCATCTGGGTGCTCTGATTGCTGTCCTGCTTCTCCTGCCCCAGCGTTAGGAATATGTGACGGCCTTGGACAAAATAACAAGCCAAAGACAGCAGAAATAAGCAAAGTGCAAAGACTCAAGTGTTTTAACCTACCTTTTGGGAGGTGCAAGACTGCAAACAGGAGGGGTGCGGTGGAGATGGAATGGACAGAAGGAGAACGTACAAGGAGAAAGACAAAAAAGACAGAAAAGATCAGTGACTTCCTACATCCATGACAAAGTGAGTGAAAGAAGCCTGGAGAGAAACAAAGCAAGGTTTGATTTGAGTCACTAAAAAACAATCAGACAGGTTAAAACATTTCTATTTCTATTTTCCCCCTTTTTTGTTATGTGATGGGAAAATAAATTATCTTCTCCTTGCACAGGCCAAACACAGCTGGAGAAGAGAACTCACTGGCATCCCATGGAGCCCTGGAGAACAGCTCACTTCTCCTGCACTTCCATCTGCCTAAACTGGGACCCAAACGGAGCCAAGCTCCCAGCAGCACCATCCCTGGGGACACTGAGAAATTTCAGTGGGTTTACAAAGGTAGCCAAGAGAGGATGAAATGTTTTCAGTAGCAGCTCTGCCTGGCATAGAAGTAACTACTGGCTTTATTTGGGTATATTACTGTATTTTGCCTTGAAAGTATCACCGTTGTGAGTGAGAATTTCTCTGCAACATTTAACACAGCAGGAGCTTGTGGAGTGTCTGTGGTTGCTTGATCTATATTTTCTTTTTCTTTGGTAGATTATTTTTTAAATTTTATTTTTATTTAAAGCTCTCATTCTGTTTTAAAGAATATATTCAGGATATTACAACTCTCCTGAACTTCCTAACAGGAAGAAAAGACACAATGGGGGAGTCAATATTTTGTTACAAGTCTCAAATACAATGATATGAACTGTCCCCAGTGTGGCAATCCAGTGGCTAAAGGCCTTGAAATATTTGAGACTGACAAGAAAATGCTGAAACCGATTGTAAACCAAGCTGTGAGTCTAAAAAATAAACCCTTGGAAGAGACCAGAGGGATCTTTACATGTACATAGGCACATGAGGGAGGTTCAGCTAACATTTATGTTATCTTTTAGGCTGAAATGTACTGAGTATGTATTGCCATGCCATGCAAAGGTATCTGTTTGCAACTACTCTAACTAACTCTGCAGTTGACTGGAAGATCCTACTACATCAGTGGAGATTTAGAGAAAATGAGATTGTGCCTTTAGAATATCAGGTTCTAGATATCACACTCCCTGACCCAGGGGACTTTTAAAAGTCACCTCTCTTCAGAGGGCAGGGCAGTTCATAAAACTGTCCAACACTTAAACTTAAGAGTTCAAAAATAGTTGGGAGAAGTTTTCTGCTGTCGAGGCCTCTGGAAAAACAGAACACGCACCACTTACCTGCACATACATCTGCACTTGCCAAGATGCTAATTTTGTTCAGATTAATACACTGCTGCCTTTTCTATATTGGTCAAGAGGCTTTTCAGCTAAGTTTTTTATTAGTATGACTTTTACTGTCACATCAGAGCAGGATTTCATTCACTGGTTTCAGAGCTAGTTCTTCCTCCCCTTATTTCTGAAAAGAGCTTGTGATTCCAGAACAGTTTCTTGGATCCATAGTTTCTTCTCTTCCACAGTTCTTTCAAAATTATTTTTTCTAATAGCACATGAACCTGTCACAAACAGGTTAACTCCTACCTGTGAGTACTATACACTTGACTTCCAGGAGGCTTGCAGTCTAATTTAAAAAGTAACCTGTAAATAAGACTTATTTCTTCCTTGCTCAGTTAAAACGGCTCCTCAATCAGGCAAAATGTTCCCAGTTGTGAGAGTGCCTTACACTAAAGAAACTGCTGAATTCACAGTACTGGGCAGCATCAAATTGACATTTTATACAAATACTATCATATTTAAGAATCAATTTTCACATTTATTTGGGTATGGTTCTTCCAAGTAATTTATCAGTGTTTTTTCCAACTTTGCTAAAACGCCTTTTAGTTTAAAACCTGCTTATGAAACACACTTTTGAGATTTAACACTTGTAATTAATATATACTTGCATAAATTCAGTACTGAACATGCTACAAGAAACTTCTGTTCCTCTTGTATCATAACACTTCAGTTACACTTCCCATTACAATCCCAGCAATGCTTGAGTTTGGAGCTGCTGAGTTTTCCTGCAGAGAAAATGCATCAGCAGACACCAGCATGCACCAGTGGAGCTTCCCCACCAGTCACCCAGGGCTGCCTGACTGCTCCACACACTGGGAAAACTCAGGAGATTGCTCAGGTTACCTGTGCTGAGTCCTACCTTTTCTGTTTGACCGTGATGCCCTTCTGCTGCAAAGCCTTCTCGTTGGCCATCTGCAGGAGTTGGATCTCCTTCCGAGAGAAAAGGCGGATAGCAAAGGCCTTTTCCAGGAGCCTCTCTGGGGACACCGACTTGGCGATGTCCCTCACGAAGGCTCGAATGTCCTGCTGGATGCTGTCAGACTCCATGGGCTGCCCAGCTCTGACTTTATGAAAGAATTTCAGAAGAGCCAGTGCGACACGATAGAGAACTTTGTACCCTTCCACCAGGAAGACGTCGAAGACCCGCGCGATGTACGCCATGGGCAGCTCTCCGAAGAGCCACCGCTGCCAGTCCGAATACACCTCCAGCACGTCTTCGGACACTGCCACCATCAGCTTGTGGGCTGCCTGGCAGTACTTGTTCACCAGGTCCCCAAAGGTCATGCAGGAGGACTCGAAGGCCAGGAAGGTCTGGTCGATGAGCCGCTTGGATGGGTCGTTGCAAGCCAGGATGCGACAGACCTGCTCGAAGCACTCGGCCTCGTCCTTGCTGTAGTGCAGGAGCAGCGCGATCACCGAGGGCAGCGCGGGGCAGAACGAGATGTCCGGGAACTGATTTGAGATGCACAGAATGATCTTCCTCACGGCCCCGACGCCCTCGGCGTTCAGGCAGTACGTGGGGATCAGGCTGTCGTCCACGAACTCCGGCAGCGCCAGGGAGCTGCTGCTGCGTTTTCCTACGATCTTCACCACAATGTCCCGGTACACGTTTGCATCCGGGGTCACTGTGCGGCATGGGATATTGCTGATGAGTTTGTGGTACACTTTGGCTCTCAGAGAGTGGTTTTTGGCCCAATAGCCCTGCCGGGCCAGCTGCTTGAGCTCGTGGAAGTCCGTGCAGGTGAGCTCTTTCGTATCCTGGCTCTGGGCACTTACATCCATTTTGTCCCAGTCCACAAAGCGGCTGTATTCATCCATGGCTCCAGGAGAAGCAAATCACATAAATCATGAGAACAGAGACCTTAGTTAGTCACTGACGGACTCCTGGATTTTTCTGCAAAAGGAAATTTAAAAACCAGAGGTTTGAGTAACAGATAATCTCTTATTTTCCTTATGAACACACATACGTACATACTTGTTCCTGCAATGGCAAAACTGTTTCCTAAAGCAAAGAAAGTTAAAGATGCCTTTTTATTTTTCAGCCAAACTTTTCTTCCATTCTGTCAGTAACTCCTACTGCAGTAATTGATCAAAGGCCAGCCCAGAGGCTGATCCTGAGGACATCTCCCCAGAAGATTAATTTCCCTAACTGAAAGCCCAAGCTGAGGCATGGACCTTTATGTTAACATCTCACTTAAGAGAACAGAAGACTCCCACTGCAAAAAGATATATTGCAAAGTATGTTCAATTTGCAATCTCTCTTTCCAATTCTCTGGGGAAATATAAGTGAAACTTGTACTAGAGATGCAGTCCCACAAGCAGTGTATGCTGCTCTGAGACTGTGTAGCCAGTGAGAAGAGATACTGTGCTCCTACTAACCACAGCCATGTCCTCTCAGTCATTTCTTTGTGCTGGTACTAGCACTTGTGTGACCACATAGTCACTGAGATTAGCTTGTTAATCTGGTACAATTTTTCTTTTTCATTGGATAAGTAAGATTTCTTCACGGAAAGGGTGGTCAGACATTGGAATAGGCTGCCCAGGGAGGTGGTGGAGTCACTGTCCCTGAACAGCGTTCAAGAAATATCCCTGGAATGTTCAAGAAATGACTGGATGTAACATTAGTGCTCTGGTCTAGTTGACAAGGTGGTGATTGGCCAAAGGTTGGACTCAATCTTGGAGGTCTTTTCCAACCTCAGTGACTCTGTGTGCAGCTGTACAGTCAGCCAGATCATTGCTAGTACCAGAAGAGACACTTGTGCAGGACAAAACTCTGCTTCCTGACTGCAGTACAGGGTCAAGTCAGCTTCAAACACCTTCATTAAAGGTGATAATTTAAAAAGCACTTACATTTTCTAAGTGCTGCTCTGGATGCTGGCCATGCCCTGTCACACAGGCACACAACAGCTCTCCCATTGGAGATGCCACAGACATCTTTGTGACAGCACTAGGAGCTGGATCATGAGGTTCTGGCCTCTAGTGCCTCATACCATGTTTACCTGATCTACCAGCTGCCTCCAGGTTCACAGCACACCTGTGTCCCAGGAGAGTGTTGCTGTGACCACTAAAGGCCATATCCAAACTGGCTTTAATCAGTCAGTGCAAAGCCAGAAGGGGACACACAATAAACTCCACTATTGCAGCAGGTCTGCCCAGTGCTAGAACCTCTGCCCATGTGCCCAGTGTTGAACTGAAGCTGGGAACGTGGCTGTGAATGCTGCACACTCAGCAAAGCCAGACAGTCCCTATCAAACGCAACAGGCCTATAAAACTGTTTTGTCCAATTAAGACATTATATAGCAAGGTTAAGTCAATGAAAATATTTACTGAAAGGCTTCCAAAGAACCCTTAGTCATTCCTGTATTGATGGACTGAAAAATGCATGAAACTTGACTTTTATCAGCATGGTCTTCCATAAATCAGGTGCTTTAAAATGATTTGAAACTCCTAAGGTAGATATACCATCAAGATGGGATCTCATCCTCATAGCTTCACCATAAGAAAGTAAATAAAACATCTTGCCTGAAGCAGCTGTATATTTAATCCAGACAGTTTTAGATTCTGAGTAAATGCTAACCTGGGTATTTCAGAATCACATGCTGAAAGTCCCAAATTTAACTCCTCTTTTAAAAGTTTGGCAGCAACATACAGGAGCCTTTCAGAGAAGACTTTTGGATGGCTTTTCTCTACCATATTTAATTCAGGATTTTTTTTATAAAAGAAGACTGGTTTTGGATCATCTTTCTTGATGTGATGGTAAGTGTAAGAGTGATACAGAAATGCTCACCATTTCTTTTTGTTGCATTCTTCCACATCTGAAACTAATTCTCAGACTCTAATTAAGGGAGGCAACACATTGTCCTGGCTCCAGTTCTGAAAGTGAGATATCTTATGTTCAGCTGTGGGGTCTCAGTGTGAGCTCAGCGTGTTTCCTGGAGATCCAGTAACAGCAGGACACCAGTCCATCGCAGAGCCAACGTCAGCTCCAGGGAAGTTAACATTTTTCTGTAATTGTCCACCTGGGAATCACAGAAACACTCATTATTTTTAATTCAAATCCTAGAATAAGGTCCTTTTGTAGAAGAGAAATTTAATCCTACTTTGCAGTAGCAAAAGCACAGGGAGATGAACCATTCTGCTCCTGGAGACTTCAGCATGGAAACTATCACTAGAAACTATCACTAGTGCTTGCTGGAGCCTCCAGCATGCTTCCACCTCCTGCCATCATCCCTTAGGAGCTGCTTAGGTTTATATTAAGGAGGGTTAGGCAAAACGTTCATCATACAAGACAACTTCTAAGATACCCAGATTCATCTTGGCTGTCTTTTTTTTTTCCTGTAAACTTTCTTCTCTTGTCTTATTTTCTAAGATACACAGGCATATTTACAGGCTGCATCAAACACATTTTTCACTCTAGCAATTACTGCCCATTCCAGAAACTAATGAATTTGATGAATATGTGCTCCTGAAGCTCACTGAAATCCATGGCTAGAGGATGGCAGTCAGACTGCCAGAAGTTTTACTTTGAGCTCACAGTTTTATATGTATTTTGGCTGGGATAAATCTGTGGGGTCTGCAAGTAGGTCTGGCTGCTTATGCTTTTCACAGCTCTAGATGCTGCAATAAAAAGTGACAGCAAAGCAATTGGGCATTGTCAGGGCTGCCAGAGCATGACCAGCTCTTAACTGTGCCTGCAAAACCAACAGAACTTGTGTGCTTCAGTGTAATGGTGCATAGCTCCTGATACCGTGCCAGCAGCTACTGTAAGCCAGCAGGCCTCAAACAGGGAGGATTTACTTGCCAAAGGAGAAGAGCCCAAGAAATCTCAGGAAAATTCCAGCCAGCCTTCATCTCCTCCTCAACTCTTTCTGAATCTTCCTGCCTCCCTCCTATGGGGCAAGTTCTCTCTCTTCTGGCAATTGTGTAAAGAGCAATGTTTAACTTTGGGCTGCTGGGAAGAGGAGACAGATGTCTCACCCTCAGCGGTCAAGAGCCAGTGGGTCAGGGCTGTCTCCTGCCCATCCCTCCCAGCACAAGGAAGCAAGCAGGCAGGCAGTACAGACTTGTGCTTGGAGGGAGGCTGGAGTTTCAGTTAGGGAGTAGAACTAGAGGACGGCTTTGTGAGAGTGCAGTTGTGTCACGAAGTCCCATACTCACCTCAACTACCTTGCTTACCCCTCCATATAAAGGCGAGGTTAGACAGGCAGAAGAGAAAAAACATTTCAGAATGAAATGTTTGTATAAAGATATAGGCTATAGGCAGGCAGAGAGACTCATTTCCAAACCCTTATTGCAGCAAACCTCTTTCCTTCCTGCTTTAGAGAAGTCAGCATCATGTTGTGATAAATATCCTCTAACTGGAGATGGGGACAACAGGACAGAAGAGCAACTGAACTGCACAGAACTGAAATGAGGCCTAGTACGTGTTAGCACAGAATCATAAGGGCATTGTAATAACTAGCAAAACCAAAACAAAACAAAAACAAACAAACCAAAACAACCCACCAAAACATTATTCATAACAACCATGGAATCACAGAACGTTTTGGGTTGGAAGGGACTTTAAAGTCCCTCTCATTCCACCCCCTGCCTTCCACTATCCCAGGTTGCTCCAAGCCCCATCCAACCTGGCCCTGGACACTTCCAGGGATCCAGGGGCAGCCACAGCTTCTCTGAGCAGCCACAAAGCTTTAAAGTTCTGTACTGAGGGTAAGCAGTCATTATCCTTTCTGATCAGACTGACTTTTAAAAAAAGCAGGAATTAACACAAAAGAACAGAACCAGGAGAAAGAGCTTTTTTCTTAGTACCTGCCCCACAACTGTAGATTGTTAGATTTATTAGCTTATAATGGAGCTCTTTGAGTAAGTGTAATATTAAAAAAAAAAAGCAAGCACATGAGTGAGAAATAGAACTTGTAAAATGCATACTGAGGATCTGCCAACAATGGCTGCAGCACAGGCAAAAGCTTTTTCAAGGTTAAATTTAAACTCTGAAGCAGGCAAGCAATCATTACAATTCAAACCCAAGCAAGGACCATAGTAACCAGCAGGATTTCAAGTCAGTGACTGAATTTTCAGGAAATATTTAGCTTGCTAGTCTAGCCACATTTTCCATTTCATTCCCTTAGCTCTTCCCATTGTCTTTTGGACTGCTTTTAGAAGACTGCTGAAAGCTGTCTGGATCTGTATAAAATACACAGCAGTGAAGCCAAGCATGACAGGCAAATTCCCATACTGCCTGTGAAAAAAAATTCTTTGAAAGTGTCTAAAAACACATCAGCAGAAAAAAAGATTTGAATTATTACTTACTTTCTGTATGGGGAATACAAGGTTACAATTTTTCTAAAGATAACAAGGCTGAGGGCAACTTCAATAATTTTATTATTTAGAATAATTATTTTATTATTAAAGGGGTTTTTGTTTGTTTTTCTTTCCAAAATGCAGGAACTAACAAACTGAAATATCTGAACTACAGCTAACTCAGAGGGCAATTATTTCTTTCAAATTGAGAATACATGGAATGACTATTTCACAGTAGTGAAATATTTACAGTCTAAACTTCTTTAAAATAAATTTCAACTTTGGTTAAAGCCTGAGATTACATTATTTGATACTGCTTTTAATAAACAAAAGAGAGTGTCCTAAAAAACCCAAGCTATAATTAATCAGATCCTTGTTCCCTATTCCATTTAGGTATTCTTGCAACTTTGTGTTCTGAAAGTCTGGCTACATTTTACAAGCTTATTAAGAGACTTCATTTAATCTACTGTAGCTGCTCTATAACAGGAACTACCAAACTTTGAAAATGATGTTTTTCATCTTGTGCATGGGCAATCACACCACTTTGGATTCAGCTCTTTGCTATTTACAGATACAGTTAAGCTACTGACAACCAACATTTTGGCAGGCATTTTTATAAGGTGCTAACAGAAAGCAAATATTCCCTTATGCTGCCCTGCAAATCAAGACCAATGTAATCCTCCAGACCTGCACCACACCATTTGGTGTTTATATTTCTGAGCAGTGTTGTAGGCATGGAAAAGACTCCACTTTACTCTTTTTCATAACCTCGTTAAACTAATCCATGCAGAAAGCACATGAAGAGATAATGAGAACTGCTTCCTCAAGACTGCTGGCTAGTAGTCCTTTTCCCAGTAAGAGGAAATTAACCCCAAAAACATGAGCAGATGAATTCCATCCTTGAGGAATACTCAATCACCTCTGAGATGTTTGCCTCCTAAAGGGAAGTCTGAAAGAAGCACAAAGCAACACAGCAAGGTAGCAGTGACTGCAGAACAAAAGACAACTGTCAGGAAGCTCCCCTCTCCTCCCCCAGTATTTCAGTGCATCCTGCAGCTTTCCCAAGCCCGGACTCAGAGCAGCACACCTTGACATCTCTGCTACATGGCTCTGGAAACAAGACTGGACATCACTGTTCCCCCTGCACCTGCCGATCAGAAGCACAGTTTGTCACTTGTACAGCCTCGGTGACGTCCTCTGCCACCCCTCCCTGGGGCAGATGTGTTTCAGAGCTTGAATTAAACACTCCATTTAGCATTAGAAAGCAACCAGCTCATCTCACGCACAGAGTCTTTGGGAGCACTGCATTGTGGAGCGATGATCCCTTCCAACAGAGTACACAGAGCTCGATGGATTGCTTCAACGTGGTTAAATGCAGTTCGATCTCTGTGATGTGCCCTGGGCACTCTGTACAGTACAAGCTGGGCACCACGATAAAATTCCTGACAATGTTCTATTACAAGTTTAGCAATAGTGTGACAGCAGATTATCAGATGTTTCCTGCTGGGTTTTGATATGCTTTTAGGACAAAGTCTAAAAACCTCTCAATTTCCCAAGTAACTGATAGAGACCTGACATAAGAGCTCTCTGCAGGGCAAATACTTTTAGGCATTTAGATGATTTCTCTTGGGATATCACCACTGCATATGAAGCACCATAACAGAGGGTTTGTCCTAGAATCCCACATTTTCTTTCTTAGGAACGTACTATCACCTTCTTAAACAGTCTTTAAATTATCTGTAATTAATTTTTTGTGCACTTTATTACAGTCTAAAGTTCAGACACACATTTAGACACACAGCAGTTCTTCACTGCAGCTTATATTTAGGAGAATGCCTACGCCATAGAATAATGGAACAGTTTGGGTTAGAAGAGACCTTAGAGATCATCTCATGCCAGCACCCCTACCATGGGCAGGGACACTTTCCACTATTCCAGGCTGCTCCAAAACTTGTCCAACCTGGCCTTGAACACTTCCAGGGATGGGGCAGCCAGTGCTTCTCTGGGCAGCCTGTGCCAGGCCCTCACCACCATCTGAGAAAATAACTTCTTCCTAATATCTAATTTAAATATATCTCATAGCTGCAAGCACTTCAATATAAAGCATCCCCTCCTTCCCACCTGTGGGTTGGGATGACACAAGCACTTCTGGTGCTCAGTCCCTGTGGACACTGTGAGCAGTAAGATACCAAAAAGGCACAAGATAAACACACAGAACCAAACAAGAAAAAGGTCTGAGGAAAAACACAACACACTTTTGTTGAAAAAAATGTAAGAGGAAAGAAATGGTTAATGGCTCCACAAAGGTTCAAAAACGCTAAAGAGCAGAGCATTGTAAGAGGATACTGGAGGTAAATGGTATCAAAGTCATAGGTCAGTAACTTTCCCTCCTGCCTACATCATAAAAACACACAACAAACAAACATTAAAATTAAACAGAGGGTAATTCCTACCTTTTTTCCCTCCAGATCAAAGGAAAACTGCACATAACCTGCAAAACTATTTTACACGATGCATTAAAAATGATCCATTAAAAAAACCTATCTGCCAAAGTAGTGCAAAAAATCAACCCAATTTCTATTGATCGTATTTATATGTCTGAGTTTTCCTTCCGGTCCTTCCAAACCATAAGACCGAAAAAATCTTTCATGCTGTACTTATTCTTCTTCTTCCCTTTGTTGCAAAATTGGAAATAACTACAAACATGTCTCCCTTCAACAGCAAACTCTGACTCTGAACATACAAGCTTCAGTCTTACTATTTTATCTGCCCCATAACACCTCAGTTTATATCCTTCTCTGTTTGGGAGTACAATCAACTATGTAGAACCAAAGACAGTGTTGACTCTCAGTGAAAAACTTGACATGGTATCAAAGCCATACATCAAACCCCTTTTCCCTCTCTGTTGCACTCACTGGATGCTGTCAGTTTGACATCTATCACCTTGAGATTCTTTTCCACTACATTTACTGGCAGAAAAACATATTTAAATACCTGTTGTTGATATGTTCTCCTCTTAGACACAGTATCTGCATTGGTTTATGTCAAACACTGATTTATTCATTTTCTTCTTATCTAGGCCAGAAGGTGCAGGAACATGTACTTTACAGGTACATGCAGCTATGTTTTACTTCTTACACATTTAGAGTTTCTTCAGGTCCAGGACAGCAGCTTACAGCACGAATGGAAACACAGGTAGATTTTTACAAGCAGAAGACCCAATCTGAGATACCAGGAAAAGGCATCCCTAGGAGAGACGTTTGCCAAGAAGCCTTTCCCAGTCCATGGCAATGTTCCATGGATTTATTAGCATGACAAAGCCAGTCAGTGACTGAAGAGCATCACATCCTACACCTGCTCCTCCCACTGCCTGAGCAGTTCCCACAGTACATGATTATTCCTTATCCAGTTTTTGTGACTAAATGTCACACCTGTGTGCCTGGGAGTTTTCTCTGTGGATTTTCTACCTTGGGCCAAGCTGCTTCAACACATCACTTCCAAGTGCAGCAAGTGCAGGTCCCAAAGCCCTCACAGGCTGACTATAACTTACCAAGCTAAGAGGCAGCCCCGGCTCAGACCGCTGTGTGCTGGGAAGGAGGGTGGGAGCTGCTGCTCTGTGGAGAGGGACACACCTTGTTACAAAGCCCCACACACTCTCCAGTGGACAGCCTCAGCATTGTCCACGCCATGACCTATATCATACTGCAACTGTGGGGTTTTGTATCACTCTGTTCCACAAAATAGGAGCCTTTTTCCATGCAGGAGTTAACAATGCATCTGCTGTGCCGGGCCAGGTAGATCCAGAAGCCCCATCTGCAGGCTCCAGGGAAGCCTTTGATGCTCAAGGGATGTACAAGCAGAACTAGTTCATCACAGTCTCAGCAGTAACTTGCCAATACAAATATATTTTCCACTCAGATATATATACACACCCACAAAAAACACTGCACTGTACATGTTGTATATATACAATATAACAAATATATATCCCATTTTTAAAAACTAATGCTCAAATTAATTTTCCTCAAAATATCAATATTTATCAAAAATACACCCACACAGATGACTGCTGGACATTCTCTCCTGCAAAAGTTTCAAAATATGAACAATGCCATTTAAAGTCTCTTAAGGAACCCAGTCAATGTCCCAATTCCCCACACCATCTTTAAAACAAAACAAGAAGACCATTTAGTCAAAACAGTTCAAGTATCAGTGTGGATACTTATGTCAGTTTAACTCTTCTGTAAAATTAACTGATAAGACATGTTTATAGTGATTTAAGACCTACTCAGTGCAATGCATGAACACACAAAGCCTCAATGGGCAGTGCTGGAGAGTTTACGGGGTACCTAAACTGGGAAATGGGTGGATGAAGCAGTAACCCTGGTGTAATGGAGCACACAAATCCTTAATCTTTGCTGAACCTGTGGAAATCACTGCACACACTCCTTGTCCCTGCAGTAAGTAAATGGAGATGTACACTTTATTCATGCCAGCAGTTATCCCTACAACTTGTTTATTCCAGGGGAGATCTATGCTCCCATAATTTCAGCCAGCAGCTAAAAACAGGGTAGGAAAATCTTATGATCTCAGACTATTTCATTATTGTCTACACTACGTAGTAGACAGTTTTCTCTTGGAAAGCAAAACTCAATTTACAGTAAGGTGAGCATATAAA
The DNA here is from genome assembly GCF_041296385.1 of Aphelocoma coerulescens. Taxonomy (NCBI): domain Eukaryota; kingdom Metazoa; phylum Chordata; class Aves; order Passeriformes; family Corvidae; genus Aphelocoma; species Aphelocoma coerulescens. The sequence continues at coordinate 1,110,282 of NC_091028.1, forward strand.
AATTAAAGCTGACATTTTACTCAGAATTCTATTCTCTTCCAGCTCTGCAAAACCCTACAGATTTTGCTCCTTTCTTCAGACATTGCTCAGGGGAAAAACTTCAGTAATCTGGTATGCCCTGTCATGGATTACCCTTTCCTGAAACGAAGTGTAGATTACCCTACACAGGGGAGATACTCAGACACCAACCACACTTTACAAGTAAAGGAGAACCTAAGCTCAGCCAACAGCTCCAGTTCAGGGAACTGAACAACACATTGCTTTATTTTGGTACTTATTTCTGTCATCTTTCTAAACTTATGCTCTATTAAAAGCAGAAGAGTAGCAACAAACAATCCTGTGCAGCTGCAAAGGTACAGAAACAGCACCTCATAATGAAAAGCTGATGAGTGGGGAATCCCAAACTAGACCTGCATTATTTTGACTGTAATTTCAAAATCAAAGGGCATTTATAATAACATATCAGCTGCCAACTTTATAATCTTACCATTAGCGTATATTGCTAATTTTCTAGTCTTATTGGGAGAGAACTTTGGGAGACTGGACCTGCTATAGAGTTCAGGGTCCAGGGCACAGGATTTACAGGAAGCTTTGCTCTGGAGGGTGCTCTGTACCCATGTGCTTGTTCTGAGCAAACTTGAAGGGATTTAACACACCTGACACACCTCCTCCTCTCTCCAGGGGTACTGCACCGGCCAACACATTCCAAGTCTCTCACCTGGAGGATACAGGCATATTGAAATGTAAAGCAGGAGCAGGAATCCTGTCTCCACATGGGCCCAGATTAGAAAACAAACATTTTCTGTATAGAATGAAGATATTACAAAACAAAAATATTCAGCAAAAAGAACCCCAAAACTCCTCCACCAACCAGACTGAAGTGCTTTTATTAATCCTCATCTTAGAACTTGTCATTGTACAGATCTTCTTATGACTTACTCCCTTCTGCTAGGCCTGTTTGTGAGCGGAAAAACAGTCTGTAAAAATTAGACTGTGTTTTAAACAATGCACTGGGCACACTGATATGCATCAGGTGCACCACTGACCTCCATAACTTTAAAAAAAAAGGTCTCTGCATGCACAGCTTCCAACCCATACCTGAAATTGTGCTATAGAAAACAAGGGGACAAATATCCTCACCAAAGAGAAGAACAGCTAATTAACCACAGTATTAAAGTGCTTGCAGCATAAACAACTTATTTCAGTCTCTAAAATCACAAGCAGGATTACTACTTGTGGCAGCTGTGTCACAAATACTTTTAGCTCCCCCTATTCTATACAGGATGTACAAAGTCTGCATTAAATAGGCAATCTCTGGAAAGTGTCTCTCTTCCTGGGACTAATGGGTGTTTGCTGCACAGGTAAGTGATTTTAGAATTGCAGCTCTGCAGTGTTGAGATCCCCAGTTCTGAAACAAACCCAACTATCCTCTGAAGATATGCAGTGGACTATGGGCTTAGAACAGCTGATTTGCTGAGAGTTGGCATCTGGCCTTTGTCCTATTAGGTAGAAAAATTCAAACTGATCTGAACATTATTTTTCTTTTCCAAAGGTTGATAGTCACCCTAGCAGATTTGGCAGTAACACAGCACAACTTTCCTGAAACACAGTCACTACAACAACTTTGTGTACAAATTATTTCTCCTTTAAGTTGTTTTCCCCATAAAAACATAACAAACTAATGAAGTGTTGGATTTTGGTAGCTACACCAAAGTTACACTTATTTGACAACATAATCAGGAGAGGGAGAAAGGGTTTTAAACGGACAGAGAATAAGTTTAGATTAGATATTGGGACAAAATTCTTTCCTCTGAGGATGGGGAGGGCCTGGCACAGGTTGTCCAGAGGAGCTGTGGCTGCTCCATCCCTGGAAGTGTCCAAGGCCAGGTTGGAGGGGGCTTGGAGCAGCCTGGGATAGTGGAAAGTGTCCCCGCCCATGGCAGGGGGTGGAATGAGATGAGCCTTAAGGGCCCTTCCAACCCAAACCACTCTGTGGTTCTGTGCTGATGTAGCTGCCTACACCCCAAGCACCATTCAGCACACTCCTTAACACAGACACTCGCAGTCTCCTAGATTTCTCCTGAGTCTCCTTCCCAAGACAGTGGGAATCAACAGCTCGTGGTCTTTTGCAATGTCTGAAAGCGCAGGCACTTGTTCTCTAACTGCAGAAGTTAAAGCAGGAGGAGAACAAATGAGTTATGTTAAAGCCTAAGAGTGTGAATACCACAGATACACATATATTAACATTAGAGATTTTAAAACATTTGAGTCCAGAACTGGACCTCACCAGCACATATTCCCACCAACACGTGTGGACTCCAAGCCAGTCAATCATTAATTATAGTGCAAAGAGATCTATTTTTGTATCAGGTGACTGTCTGGTCAAATACCAAAGCAGGAAATAGCTCAAGAATACAACTTCTGTGACAAAACTCACTGCACCTGCCAACACACCCCATGAGATTGTGTCAGACTATTGCAAATTAACCTGAAAATAAAGGCATCCCCAAATGAATTTGAGAGAAATTGTAGTTCTTTGGTTCTAGTCCCAATTCCAGGCTGTACAGACAGAATATAAGGAACTGTTTTTCTTTCAGACCATTAACACAGTTTATCTATTTTGAGCGGTAACTTATCTGCGAGCACGCAGCCACACAGCCCAACAGCAGCAGTTCCAGCTGCCTCTCCAACCTAACAGAGAGGGCAGGGGGGATTCTACAGAGCCAGAAGAACAGCAAGGACCTAACTTATGGTCTGTTATCAATAATGTGCTTGTCACTGACTGGATGTGGCTTCAGCACTACAGCAAAGCCACTTACGACCTAAATAAATGCCAGGGCAGCATTATCAGATTGCAATAACCTTGGTGCTGGAGATGGTGAGACACACGTGCAGCGTGGACTGGTTTCCTTTGCTTGCCTTAAATATACAGACAGTTATTTTAGTACAGGGATAGCTTTATTCCCCCATTTTTCTTTACAGTTCAAATAACACGGGGATCAGAGGATGGAGGCCCTTAAAGATTTCAGGTTCACAGAACAAACAAGCAAATACAACCAAGGGGAGAAAACAAAGGTCACAGTAAAAGGAATGAGCTGGGAAGAGCAGAGGTACTTAAATATGTGACAGATCCACAAACAGCCTGCTAGTAACATTTACTTGGTGGCACTTAATCATTAACAGCAAAAAATCCAAAAAACTTCAAACAAACAAACCCCATCCACCTCCTCCCCCCCCAACAAACCCAACCCCCACCCCCCTACCCCCCAAAAAAAAACCAAACCCAGGGAGAAAGCTGTTTTCCTTTGAGTTAAAATTTCTGGCTGCAGGAACACCTGCAAACTTTCAAATATTAATGACAGAAAAGACATTCAGTACAAGGATTCCCAACAGCTAATTACTGTGCAATACTATCCACAGTTGTCTTGAAAGTTACAAAGGATATAAATATCACGTATTGCTTGGAAGGAGCAAAGAGTTACCATAAAACGTTGCTGGAGTCCTTGGATTCGAGTTATCATTGCTGTTCCTGAGTAACTATCTCGGAGAAGTCTTTTGCAACAGTTTAACAGCTAGTGATTACAGAAAGAAGGACATTCCAACAACAGGGACTTCCCAGTTCTGGTAATACTGTGCCCCAGATATGATCCATGTTATTTCTGTGCTCTGGGTACTCCTGGATGCTCTGAAAATCCTACTGGGATTTCCTGTAAGCCAGAAAAACTTTTAGATGCTCCAGCTTCTTGTAGGAATTGAACACAAAAATACAAGGATTGAGATAATACAGGTCAAGGGAGAAGGTCCCACTTTTCTCTCATCACAAGTACGCAGCGCCTGCGAGGTGCCATCCCTCCTGCTGCCCCAGGACCGGAATGAGCTGAGCATGCTGCATCCACCCGGCTATTGCTCGCTTGTTCACAGGCCCAGAGAGGCCGAGGAGCATTTTGGCAGGTTCTAGCCAGCACTCTAAATTGGTGTTTGGTGGCTAATGCTTCGCCAGCCCCAATATTCCAGCAATTTTCACTGAAGGATGGGCTGGAAAGACTGACGTGAAAACAAACTCACAACAAAATTCTACTTTCATTATAGAAATTTCAAAACCATTGAAGGTAGAGGCTGCAGAACACCAGTGCTGGGTTTAGAGAGCTGTGACGATCCACTGCCCCTTTGCGGGGTGGGCTGGCAGAATGGGTGTAAACTGCGCCTGTCGGGGCGAGCGTCACCAGCGCTCAGAGAATCCTCTTCGGCGCTGACCTGCACCCGAGGCACGCACAAGCCATTTAAATAAACACCGTCCAGCCTCCCCACACCCCGAACCGGCCCCAGGCGCAGCCCAGAGCCCCCACGGCCGGCTCGCCGCAGGGACCAGGGGACAGCGCCCGCTCTCCGGTCACCGACAGCCCCGGGGGTTCCGCCCTGGGCTCTGGAGCCCACGGACAGACACGGACGCTGGGGCCGCGCCCGAGCCTCCCCCGCAGCTGCTGCCCGCTCTCACACGAGCACGGCCAGCGACCCGCGGCCCGGCCACGGGGGCCCGACGAAGGCCGGTCTCGGGGCCGGCCCCCTCCGGGTCCCTCCCGGCCGCTCGCCGGGGAGATGCCGCCGAGGTGTCACCGCCCGACACCGAATTCCACCCGCCCCGGCCGGCTCCCGGAGCCGCGCTCATCCCCACCCCCCCTCGCCTCACCGCTCTCCGCCGCTCCGGGCCGCGTCCGGCGGGACCGGGGGCGCGAGCGGCCCCGCGCCTGCGCACAGGGCGCGGCAGCGCTGGGACGGGCGCGCGCACGCGGTCCCGCCGGGCCGGGCGGGCACGCGCGGAGCGTCCCCGGCCCCGGGACCGCGCGGGGCTGTGAGGGGTGACGGGCTGCGAGGGGTGACGAGGAGCGTGAGAGGCTGTAAGGCGCCACGGAGGGGTTGTGAGGGGCTGTGAGAGCTGATGGAGGGGTGGTGAGGGCGGCTGTGAGGGCTGATGGGAGCTTTGAAGGATCGGGGGGCGGTGGGGGGGTGACGGTGAGGGACTGTGAGGGGGTGCATGTCCAAGCTGAGGGAGTGTGAGGGGTGATGAAGGCTGAGAGGGGTGATAGGAGCTGTGAGGGGTGGTGGGTGACAGTGAGGGGCAGTGTGGGCAGACGGAGTGGTTGGAGTAGTGTGGTAAGAGTATAGAAATTCGGTGGAAAAGAAAACCCCTTGTGATCCGGCTGGTCATTAGAGATCAAAGAGGGTGAGGGTAGCTGAGCTTAGTCTCTGATTTTAACCAGTTTGGCACTGTAAGTGGTTGTATTAAATAGGAACTTCCATGAGCACAGGTTCTCAAACAGAGCACGTTCAACGCTGTGAGTCTGGTAATGTTCAATAAGAACTTTCACCGTCACAGATTCATGAATAGTGTGGTTTATTGAAGCAGCAGAAATACAAGGGAGAGTGGAAAGGGGAAATAACTGAAAGAGAGTATGTTTTGTTTAGATTTTCAGAAAAAATTCTATACTCAGAGGATGTGAGGGCCTGGCACCTGTACCCCAGAGAAGTTCTGGCTGCCCCATCCCTGGCAGTGTTCAAGGCCAGGTTGGGTAGGGCTTGGAGTAACCTGCTCGAGTGGAAGCTGTCCCTGCCCGTGGCAGGAGGTGGGACTGGATGAGCTCTAAAGTCCCTTCCACCCAAACCATTCTCAGATTGTGGGATTCTATGAAATGCAGATTTGGAATTGCCCTAGCTGGATGCACTAGCTGTGATAGAATAATAACAATAGTATAGTGTTAGCCCAGGTAACAATAATAATAATAATAATCATCATCATCATCTTATGTAGAAGCTTACAATGAATGCTTGGGAGGAGGGAGAGGAGAGTAGCCCATCAACTGTCTCTGAGGTCCTTTTGGGTCTTCCTCCTAACTGGGTGAAATTTTTATCCTCATATAAAGCCAAATCTTATTCCCCTGCTCTTTCTTCACATATAGCATGATCTAAGCAGAGAGCAGATTAATGCAGTCACATATGTGGGACTACGTACTTTATTAAGCCTATTAGCATATGCAGGGTTGTGCATTTTAATATCTAAATGACTCCTAATCAGGGAAAAGGTGGTGTGTTGGTTTTTTGTTTTTTCGTGGTTTTTTTGTTTGGTTTTTTTTTTTATGGTGTCCTTCAAAGTTCTGGTCATACAACATTGTTCTCTTTTGTTCCATTCTTCAGAGCCAGAGCAGGGTTATCCCATCTCCACAGGACCTACTCCTTCAGGGCCTTTCCTGACATCAGCTCTCCATCCACAGAGATAACACAGAGGATACACAGCATAGGCTCTAGATATTAAGCCTTAGCCCTTGCTTGGCTCCTTGGTCATCATCCCACAGACAGTAGTGCAGGGTGGGGAGAACTTGGGCTGTGCTTCTGCCCTGGGGGCTGGGAAAAGCTCAGCGCAAATACTAGGAACAATTGTTGCTTCAGGAAAGCTTTAAAATCTGACTACTTTTGTGCTCAGTAACAATGTGATTGGCTTTTTTTTGCAAAGCCTGCGATGTCCAGGACAGAAATTGGCTCATTTTAAAGATGAAGGATTTCCATAGTGTTTATTTGACTTGGCTTGGCAGCAGTGTTCTGTTTACGACTGGATAAATAACTGCCACATTAAAGATTATTAACTAGCAATGCTTCAGTGGCCAATAAAGCATAATCTTTTATATGGTGTTGTACATGTACACAGCTTGGTACAGCAGGACCTTGCCAAAGAGATAACACATCCCTTACCCGGAAGGTTTACAATCTAAAGGAAACCACAAAGGACCACAAGGAAAGTATGAAACATGATAATGAAACATTAAACACACAGAGGACTTGGAGCCATTTGCAGCTGCATTTTAAATGGGGTCTTAAGAGGGTTTTTTGTATTTACATTAAAGCTACTGGGCAGTGATTAGAGGCAAAATAAAATCCTAGAGTGGTTTGGGTTGGAAGGGACCTTAAAGCCCATCCAAGTCCCACCCTCTGCCGTGGGCAGGGACACCTTCCATTAGACTGGGATGCTCCAAGCCCTGTCCAACCTGATCTTGAACACTTCCAGGGATGGGGAAGCCACCGCTTCTCTGGGCAACCTGTGCCAGGGCCTCAGCACGTCATTGTATAAATCTTTTCCTAATACCTAGTCTAATCTCCCCTCTTTCAGTTTAAAACCATACCCCCTTGTCCTGTCACTACAGGCCATGCTGAAAAGCCTGTCCTCACCTTTCTTACAGACCCCCTGTTAAGTCCTGCAGACAGACACAGCAGCCACTGTGCTGTCACAAATGGTCAGTGGGGTCCTATCCTCTGTTGGTGGTCAGGCAGGGCAGTCCCACTGTTCCAGAGGAGGCCTAAGCTCCAAACTGGGGGGAAAGCAGTAAGCAGTCCTGGTAATGTGCTTCCTTTAAGGCTTCCTTGTGACTGGCTAGTGCTACTGTGGACACCAATGAACTCGTGTCGTGGAGCATGAGAGCTGTCTCCAAAAGCTGTGCTGAGAAATCATTTGTTTATCCAAATACAAATTGGAAATATAATACATTCTTTTATATTCACTGGTGTTTGATTCCGCAGGGTCCTAAAGGGCACTTCCACACATGTAAAGCATTATGTTCCTTGTGCTAAATGAAACTGAGCTAGCAAGGAAAGCAGGTTTAAAAGAGGATGAAAGCAGAGGGAGAGGTGTGAGGACAGAGATAAGTGTGGGCAGCATTTGCTAAGATTTTGTAGGAGGATGAAAAACTTTCATCTGTCTTCAACATTTATAGATCCTTTCACTGTAATATGTGGGACGTCTGTATTTTGTATACTTGGGCTCATGGTGCCCCTCTGAGGTAAAGCAGTGCTGGTATTCTCATGTCCCTCCCAGGAAACTGCGGCAGAGAGAACGTGTTCATGTGGGGAAAAAAAGCTGGGGATTGACATGCTTTGGAAGAGCAAGAGCAGGCACAGGGAGAGGGAACAGACTCCCAGAGTTTCTCTGCTGAAATGTGAACCATGGTTGGAACTGAACATACTCTTTAGCCAGACAGTTGTTCTCAGTGTTCTGAAAGTAGGAATAATTGAAGGCTCTCCCCAAATTTCTGTCCTGATGCTCAGTGGTGCACTATCAAGAGATATTTTAGGAGTATAATGGTGACTAAAGCCTCTGCATTGCCTGATGGTTTTACCTAATTCCAGTATTCTGGGTGCTGTAGGGGGATAGAGTTCAAGGAGGCAGAGATAAGATAAAAGGCACAAAGATCAGTGTGGAGAAATCCTTCAGGAGAGGGGCCTGTGTGAATGCAGGATAAAAGAAGACAGCAGTGGGCAGTGAAAATGGTAGATGATATGGGCAGAGTGGATGCTGTGTGCTGTAAAACTTTGGAGCCTGCATGGCTGTATGAGTAATCTGCACCAGCCTGTGTTCAGGCTGTTGGACTGTTTGTGACTGTGAGAGAGGGTGAAGACCTTGCTTGAGTAGCTGTCTGATGGCTGGTGGAAAACACGTTTGAATGCATCTACTCCTCTTCCTGGAGGAAGATGTTCATTGCTGACAGCTTTACAGAAGCCAAGGAATGCCAAGGCTCTCTAAGTCCTAAACCCTGCAGTGGTTCAAATAAAGAGCAAGACCCGGGGAGCCCCTGGGCATGGAGGACAGTGAGTCTACAAAGGCTTTCTAGGGATGAAAGAAGGATCTTTGTTTATACCAAGCTAGTTCCCAGAGTTTTGGAACACTTTCATGTAGCATGAAATAAAGTAGTTCTGCAAGTGCAGTGTTGAGTGAAGCCTGTGACCTTTGGGTTTGTGTCTTGATGGTGGCTTCTCTCTCTGTTCTCTGAAGAACAAGAACAAGTGAGCTCATACTGAGCCATTCCTTTGTGTGGGAATGCTATTCCCCCTGAACATACGTTTTCCAGAACCTACAGGAACAGAAATTTCTCTGTGTGTACAGTTATATATCTCACATTTCCTTATGAAACCAGGCTGGTATTATGGACTAGGCACTGCACGTAATGGAGGCTTTTTGGCAGGGGCAGTGGAGGGACTGGAAGGCTGGATTGGGAAACCACATGAAAGCAAGAAAATAAAAGCAAGTGAGGAATGGCTAAGTGGATGGAATGATCCATCACATGAGAACTGTCCTCGTGGGTGTCCAAAAGCCTTGGAGAGGTGGTTTGCACTGCTAAGGTGGGCAGAGGAGCATCTGGAGGGTCATCAAGGAACGCCAGGAAGCACAGAAGGGTCTTAGGCCAAAACCTAAGCTGGGCTAGTAAAACAGTGGCTTTGTTGGTCCCACAGCAATGGGGTTTGCCCTGGGCTGCTTGCATGGAAAGCTGATAAGCCTCGGCAAAGTCTGACCTCCTGTGGGTGAAACTGGGAATTACCAGGGGATAATTAAGCAAATCTTTTTCCTATCACGTGCCAGCATCTTAATGAGAGGTTTGCTCAATGGTGTGGATCACTTCTCTTCCACTTGCAGCAGCCAGACGTGGTTCTGCCCCTCTAGATGAGCTGCTGATGTTACTCCTGGCAATGAGGCGGGCTGATGGTCTCAAAACTGGGAGAGTGCTGGTGGATGTTTTACTGACACGGAATGTGGTCACGAAGGCAGCCAAGCATTTCTCTGTGACTGGAAGAAGAGCTCTGTGGACGCTGTATTTTCCATTTGGTTGGACGGGTTGCAGCCACCTTTTCCTGTTTCTTTGTCCCTTCCCTTGCCCCAGCTATGGCAGCTCCTGCCTTTTAGGGCTGAGCAGTCGCATTGTACCATGAATGTGAAAGGTTAACTTCTGGTACTGGGTGATCCTCTTGGTGTGGAGAGAGGATTTGTGAGAAGGGAATTAGCAGCTTCCCTTTAGGATGACTTTAATCCCCCTCCTCCATGAGGAGGCTGTGGTGGTGTGTGGTACACTCCCAGCATATCACACCAGGTATTCTGGAGTGTGATGTTGCTTGTTAGGATCCAGCTTTGGCTGCAGGTCCTGCTGTGGTGTTCCATACCTGGTAGGGTCCAGCCCACAGAGATTCCTCTGGCTATTGGGCATCTTTGGGGCACTCTTACCAACTTCTGACTCTGGAGGAGGACAGTTCATTGCAGAAGGATCTGGCACACAACAGTTTGCCTCCCCACCGTGGGGTGCCTGCCTGAAGACCTGGGATCTTAGGGAATGACTCGTAATCCAAGGGCTTTTCCTGGGAAGGTGATTCTGAAGGAGTTTGGTTTATTCCAAGTGCAGGTGTATCCTATAAGCTCCAGGGACTGTTGGTCAGTCACATGCTACATGGATGAATAACTAAATGTTGCTTTATTTATGCCCTGCACTGCCTTTGATGTTGGCTAGGTCCCTTTCTTCTCCCTGCACTCCTCTGCACCAGTTCAAACACAGCACTGCCTTTTCTCAGGGGGCTCACTGGCTTTCATCAGGCAAAGCAGAACCTTTTTTTTTGGGAATTGGGGTCCCTCATAGCATTATGTCTCTATCTGGGCTGCTGGCTCTGGATCTTCAGATCCTCTGGTGCATTTACCTCATAGTGTGATTGAGCTGGAGCAGTGAGGGACCTGCAGAGCTCTCAGCAGAGGTGGCTGGACAAGTAAACTAGGCTGCAATCCCATGGATCTCCTTTTTAGAGACCTGAGAATAGGCTGAACCTGCCTGGGTGAAGGATAAGAGGGTATGGTGCCCAGAGGGCCTCTGCCTGAAGAGAGTTCCTGTCTGTCCCAGCCAAACAGCCTGGGCAGGCTTAGCTCTCAAGAGGGCTTTACACCAAAATCCATGGCACTGGGTGCTCTCAGGCCTGCCTGTGTTCTCCTCTAAGGCAAAGCAGAACCTGCAATTAGTGTTTCCAGAAGGTGTGAAATGGAGCTGGAGCAAAAGCAGGCTCGGTGGTGCTCTGGCCCAGGCCTGGTCCTTGCAGCCTTCACACCTGTGCCAGAGCATGAATTGCTACTCTGTGCTGGTGCCCCTCACCCCTCCGCACACTCTGTTTTCATTAGTGTGTGCTCTTTGGTTAAGGACTCTTCTCACTTCCAGCTGAACAAACACTTTCCATCGCGTGTAAAATCCAGCTTGGTGCTAATAGGCGTCTCCCCCCACCTTCCTCCCTCCCCTTTACCACCTTTTCTGCAGTTGGCAGGACAAAAAAGTGTCGCTATTACCTGACTTATTATCGGCACGGGACTGTAATTTATGACACATGCTTGGTAAAGTGCCATGCTGAAAACATTTATGGCCCTCTTCGAGGCCTGTGGGGTGGTGGGGAGAGCAATGGCTATGAAGGGGAAGCCAGTTGCAAAATACTGCACAGTCCAAAGGCTTCCTCTGCCTTCTGACAGCAGCGCTGTGGGCAGTGGGCTCAGCGCCCTGCTCTGCCGATGTCAGGGTGGGTTGAAACACCAGTGCCCAGAAAAGATGCCAGGTTTTTCTGTCCTTAGGAAACACACAGTGTCTCCCTTTGAGAATTTATTGAATTCCCCATTTTTGTTGCTTTTAGTCCTGTACAATCTTACCCTTCATGCAGGATCTCAGATCCTACCTTCCTCATGTTCCTCATACAAGTGTCACCTCCTCTTTCCTCCCCTTGCTTCAAGTCCCTGTTCTCTCATGGGAGGGTCTGCAGAAGCTGCCCCATGTGCAGCAGGTCAAGCACAGGCACTGTGAATAACTCCTCTGAAAGGCAGGCACTACAGCTGCCCTCCAGCAACCAGATTCATGTCCTGTCTGAAAGAAACAACCTGATCGTTTGGTTCTTGATGTCTGGATTTGACCTGAAAATGTGCTGTGGAGAGACAGGGGCAAATGAATTGTCATTGCTGTAGGTGGGCTAGATTTGAATAGCAATCTAAGGGGCAAGGGAAAGTCCTGGCAGCAGTGACTTTTTCAGTGACTGAAGTGAGATTTGTGAGAAATGGGACTTTATATCCCAGTCTTGAGATGAGTGGTATGGAAATCTAGCATGGGAAAGTTTTTTACACTGGGCTATTTGCTGGTTACCGAAAAGTTAATGTTGACTATTGAGCTCCTCTCAGGAAAACATCATCATTCATCTTTCAGAGGTATTTGGAGCTTGGCTGTCTGCCCTGTCCACTTGTCGTGATTCAAAGAATGGGAGCAGAGATCATCCAAAACATTTCCCAGCTTCAAGAGTGCACTTTCCCTGAAGCTGCTAGTTAGAAGGAGCAGGCCTGCAGTGAGCCAGGCTCTCTGTACACTGGGGGGAAGGATCACGTGGCAGTTTGTCCTCTTTCTTTGGTTCAGGCTTTGCATGCTGCTGGGTGAGAAGCAGGTCTCTGCAGCCTTCTGCTTCAACACTGCCATGTGTGCATCCATGTGCTGGAGCTAAAGGAGATGTTCTGGTTGGGGTTGAGTCCTGGATGCTCTCTGCTACTTGGTGTCTGAAGGTTTGCAAGATGAAGCCTTGGGAGCTGGATGACATAAGGAGATATGCAAAGCCCACAATGCTAAGCTAATGTTCCTTCCAGAGTCATCATCTCTAGCTGCTGTTATTTCTGGATATCTTGTCCAAAGGGTCCCAAGGCTGAGGGTTTGGTCTGGGAGAATGCCTTGAGCCAGAGTTGCTTCATTCCTGCTGTGGTTGGACAGAATGTGTGTTTTGGATGGCGTTTATTTCCCCAAACAGTAGCTATGTAGAAGTTTGCCATCTGGTGTCATTTTGTCCTCTGAGCTCCATTTGTCCTATGCAGTGGGGAGAGACTGAAGCCTCCTGTGAGTGAATCAGCTCATTTTGTCTTAAGCACTGTTGGGTGGACCAGGTTGTTCTGGAGCTGATTCTGTTTCTTCTCACTGGAGCTTAGACATTTAGGTGCCAAACTGGGTGCTAAAATCAGAAGTGAAACTCACCCCTGACCCCCTCCACCCCCCCCTTCACTTTGTGTGTGAGGAAGGGATGGTGGGAAGCACTCATTATCTGTGGGGTCTGAGGCACCTTTTGGCCTTTTTCTGTTGACTGAGTTCCAGACACCCCATGCCGAGGTCAAATCTCTATCTGGATCTTAGAAAGGGTTCCCTTTTTCAGATGGTGAGAAGCAGATGGGTGGTGCTGGATCCTGCTGAAAACAGGGAAGAACCACAATCTTGAAAGGTTTCCCAGTGTCCTGCAGGGTGAAAGCATTTAGCTGACAATAAAACCTCTGCTGAGTGCAAGATTATTCAATGGGAAAAGGTGGGGGGAAATGGCAAAAAATGGCAACCTGTCTTAAGAGAGTTCACTGTATGTGCACCTGATAAAAATCATAACATGGGATCAGCTTTCTTCTCTGCTTTCTTGGCTTTTGGCATGTGTAACCAAGTTCTGGCAGGCAGGGCAAATTTCCTTCTCCCTGGGGTTGTTAAAAAAGACCATTTCCCCATTTAAAGAGTGGGAGGGAGGTGGGGATGGAAGGGGGAGCTGAGCCAGGCAGTGGGCAAGCCCTGCCCACACTGCTGCACGAGTTAGCAGAGCCATGGCTCTCCACCCCCACCACTCTCCATGGCGTTAGGCACGTGGGATTGAGGGGGGCTGGATGGGTATGAAAGCAAACACACATCTGGAAGTTCCTCCAGTTAATTGGGCAATTATTCATACCACTCTTGCTGGAAGCAGCCTGCTACTGCTGAGCCAAAACCAACAACAACAGACCGTGGGCGTACTCCATCCCTGCTTGGAGAGGGGAGGCTTGTGTGGCAAGGTGGGGCTGCGGAGGGTGGGTTAAGCAGTGAGGGCACGGACCCACTACTGGGCTGCTCTGCTTGCCTGTAGCTGTGGGTGAGTAAGCCCTGGAGACCCTGGATGTGGTGAGATGCTTGGGAAGCACTTGCTTCACAGTGCATGTGGGCCCCAGGTGGGGAGGGGGAAGTTGCTGCTCTGGAGCAGCATGAGAACCCAAGTCAACCTGTGTTGGGTTTTACTAGGAGCTTGGCAGGCGGTGGTGTTGGTGAAGGTAGTCCAGGCCCAGCTGTGCTCTGTAGCACTTTACTCCTCGTAAATAGTGGGTTCACTGCCATTTCTGCCCAGCTCCCACCTGAGTGAGGCTCTGGCAGCCCATGTTCCCTTTTTCCATCCTTCCTCCTTCATGTTCCTCACATCCCTAGTTCCTTCTTAGTCTGACAGCAATGCCACCGCATGTCCCCATTCCCCGCCCATTTTCTGGTACAGGTGTTGTGCAGGTGAATTTCTGAGGGAATGCAGAGCTGGCTGGCCTTGTCTTTGGCAGTTCATTTCCCAGGATTTGCCTGTGAGATGGGAGCTGGGAGTGATCACCTCAGTCTGAGTGGCTTTCCCTGCGACAGAGTTGACAGACCTCAGCAGATCCTCAGGGAGATGATGTTCAGGAGTACCCTGGACACCATCAGCCTTGAGGAGTTGTCTCTCCTCCTTCTCCTCTTTATATCTGGTGGGATATAGGGTTGCTCCTGAGGCTGAATTGTCTGGGATTGTGTATCAGTGTGACAGGCCACATCTTGAAAGCGTTCCCCTGGAACCATGGCTGGCTGCTCTTTGAGCGCTTCGCCATTCCCTCCTTGCTGCTGAAGCCCACAGGAAGCCTTCCCCTTCCAGCAGAATCTCTTGATTGATAAAAACAATCCCCTTCTCTCAAACCGTGCCTGCTGCACAAGCTGGGGGTGCTGTGCTTGGCCCATCTGCTTCCCACTTTGCCTGAGAGCACATCTCTGGCACTGGGAGTCATTGTGGCAGCCTCAGAAGTGCACGCAGTGCTGGGCTCCACCAGCATAATTGGAGCCAGCTCCAGCCAAGCCCAGCTGGGATGTGAAAGGAGAAGAATTCCCGTGGTTCCCTCTTTCCTTTGCTTTTTCCCTCTGCCACGAGATGGGTCTTCTCTAAAGAAATTTATTGCCATTAACTCAAGATCTTCCTTAGGATAACATAAATCAGACAGACAGTTTGGCTCCAGGACGAACGTGCAAACGTAAGCAAGGCTGGAGTGGGTCACGCCATGGAGCTGTCGAGTACAGGATCCTCTCCACAGCATCACTGGAGTGAGTGCTGTAGGAAAGGGCTGGAAACAATGCGTGCATGGCATGTGTTGTCTTGCCTCTTCTCTGATGGTCCATGGATGTGGTGAAAGGTTTATCTAGTGGGTGATCAGCAAATATTTCGTATTTTGTCTGTCCATTTTTGAAGTGTCTTAGATGGTGCTAACTCAGAAAGGCTTGGGGATGTGAAGTTCTCTGCATGAGCTTTAGTAGTGGTCTCAAAAGTACTGTGAGGACATCTCACCATCAAAAAACACTGGAGAGAGGGGAGCATGATTCCCGGTTTTACAGGAGGGAGTGAAGAATTTAAATGACTTATCTGAAATTTCAGTGGGAATCCTTACCAGAGTGTGGTGTTGAAACCAGATTCTCAGACTCCTGTGACTGTTCAGCTTTCGTCTTTGATAATCACCCACACAGAGATCTAAGTTAAGATTGGAACTTACCCTCGAGCTAATGCAGAAATAAACCTAACTGAAGGGAAAGCCTTCCTTATTGTCCAGCTGCATGACTGTACTGTAGAAGGAGAACATCGCCAGGTGGAGAAGCCAATCAACAAGACCTGCTTTGTCAAGGATTAGGAAATGGAAACATTGCTGAGGGTCCAGCTGAGGAAATACAATCCTGAAGGTGCTCAAAAAATCAAGATTTGTGGTGGAAAACAGTTTCAGGGAACAGGAGAGAGTTTGGGACTGTTCAGCCAGAAGGGAGAGGGTAGAGCAGCCAGCCATGTGGAAGGGATGGGAAAGGTAGGAGGGTGTGTGGAGCTGGGCACAGAAATGGAACAGCCAAGATACAAGCACCAAGGGACAGCTCTCGCTCTCACTGAAGGGAATGGACCGACTCCCATTGACGTCAATGAGGGCTGAACTGGGACCCTTGCGAGAAATATATTGAACACAGACAAATCCAGCAAAGTCAAAACAGATGATGCGGGCCGCTTAATATGGTCACAGGGAGCTGATTGCGAAACCTCCTAACGAGGCAGTTCTGTCAAGCAGCCATCCAAGCCCAGTAGGCTCCTGCCTAGGAGAGGAACATGGGAGGCTGTGGTCCTGGAGAAGGCATGCCCAAGATGGAAGGCTGAAATGGCATGGGATAGGTCCTCACTGCTTCAGCACAACCCCACCCACCACCTTGTTTGTGTGACCTTAGCTATCTTACCATATTCCGGGTACTTCTTCTTGAGCTTCCCCTGTCCCACTGATGGAGCTGTTCTGAAGCTGAGGTGTGGACAGACTGGACAAGTTGTCACAGAGGAATACGCTGCTGTACCTCAGCTGGCGGTGGGGGGCAGCTGTGTGTGCACATGCCTAATCCATGGCACATGCAAGTCAGTTCAAGTTAGCCAACGCGACAGAACCGCACTAAGCT
This sequence comes from Aphelocoma coerulescens, assembly GCF_041296385.1. Taxonomy (NCBI): domain Eukaryota; kingdom Metazoa; phylum Chordata; class Aves; order Passeriformes; family Corvidae; genus Aphelocoma; species Aphelocoma coerulescens. Next base: position 1,126,619 of record NC_091028.1, read on the forward strand.
GGCTGAGGTGACCTTATTTGCAAGGACTAAGCAAATGCACATGGACTGTAAGGCTGACACACAGTAACCAGTTACCGCGTGATAGCCGGTTCCTGTGTTTGCGCTCAGCCTCTGACTCATCACCCCAAACTCTTCCCTTGCTGTGCTTCTCAGTCCCTTGTTCCAGGTTCCCAGCGCCTGGTTTCCTCTGCGTCAGGGATGTCTGTGATCCTACCACAGCCCCTTGTCTGTCCAGAGAGTAGTTTTGGCAACTCTCCTGCTCTGCTCCATGGAGTCTCAATGATCTGCTCCATGTTCAGGCTCTCCTAGTCCTCTTCTGATGGTACTCAGCCAGCCAGCTCACTGTGGAAGGCCAGGTCATGGCTCAGAGTGTATCCCCTAACTCCACAAACCCTTTCCAGCCCAGCACCTTTCCTTGGGCACCAGGACCTCCCTTTCCACCATCTTTACTTGTGTTCCCCACCTGGAGAAGTCAGTAAGTCCGGATATGGCTCTACCCTTAGAGAGCAAGAAGATGTGGAGCACTCCAGTGAGGTCAGTGGAGAGTATCTTCTCTCTGGCACAGTGGGATTTTGGAAAAGGTGATGGAGTTGAAAGGAGAGGGCAGGATGAAGTTACTAGTGTGGAATATGAAGCTGAAAATAGAAGGAGCTGAGTTTCTGGGTGCTCCTGAGGATGTCTCATCCTTGACCAAGCACTGGTTCAGGCTGAAGAGTAGAGACTTCGGTGAAGCCACACTTACTCTACACCATGTTGAAACAGAATTCAGTCCAGAAAGATCCATATCCCCTAAACCTGGAGTTGTACTATCTTATCTGTGTTATGACAGAGGGACAGATCTAAATCAACTGATTTGTAGGTGGAAAATTCAAAGGAATGGGAAGAGAGCACAGGAGTGGAGACAGGCAGGGGGCATTGTTGCTCTTAAAATGGTCCTATACTGTATGCGCAGCTTCGATGTTTTAGGAAGAGTGGAATTTCACTTTTGATTCCCCATGGATAGACTGGACTGAAACTTTACCTTTCTTTTCATCCTGGATCCACTGAAATAGCAGCATCTTGTACAAGGACCAGCTTCTTTGATGTAAGAGTAATGTTTGGTGGGGAATCCAGAGTGTACACAAGACAGGTGGCAGACACAGGGACAGGTTGCCAGCAGTGGGCATTGAGGCATTGTATGAACTCTCGGGAATGGAATGAGCAAAGCCAAAGTGCTGGGCCAGCAGATATGAAAGACACCAAGAGGAGCCTCTTTCAACTGTGCCAGATGCAAAATGAAGGCTATGGAAAAGTGTGGGCTTGCTGTATACTGAGGCAGAGGACCTAGAAACAAAGGGCATGAAAAAGGCAGATATTCAATACTTTTTTGATACTGGGAGCAATAATGTTTAATGCCTTTTTTAATGGCTTAGAGTGCACTCTCAGCGAGATTAGGGACAACCAGTTGATACCCCTGAGGGCACAGCTGCTAGTCAAAGGGCACTTAACAAGCTGTTGTCTGTGCTGTGCTGTGATGTGCATTTCAGGGCTGATGGCCTGGCTTTCTCTGCTGCCTGCATTGCTTGTTTGCTTCTTGCTTCCATTTCAGGCAGCCCTCTTTCTTTAAAGATGGTGGAAACAAGCATTCTTTCTCCAAGTAAGCAGCTGAAGGGACTGTGTTAGACTAGTCACACCCCAGTGAGTGAAATTTGCAGCGTGAGCCATAGTTCTATGCTTGTGTTTCCCACAGTATCACCAGGATGTATTCACAGCATTGTCACATGTAAGCTACTGCATCAGCCTAATGCACTTTTGCCAAGGACTTGCCTCTGGGCAGTCAGGTGGGAAAGAGCCTGGGTATGAGAGGAGGTATGGGCTTGAAGGAACCCTGCTCCAGGTTAGCTCTCCAGCCACAGCCTGGCACAGAGCTGCTTCCCTCTCCATGCAAACTGGCACATGGGGACTGTGTTCTTGGAGAGGAGTTACCTGAGTGGTTCACTCTGTGTGGTGAGGTAAAGGTGTTTCTGGAAGCACACGGGAAAGCAGCAGCATCACCACCTCCATAGCTGCACGCAGCTGTACAGCAGTATAGGCAATACTGTGTCTTCTGAACTGTATCTGGGACAGCCTCCCCCAGCAGTGTTCCTACTTTTCCTCAATCATGGGCATATCATAAAGGGAGGTGTTATTATTAATAAGATTGATTTTTCTCTCTGCCTTGTCTTTTTATAGCAAACACTGCTCCTCTCCCCATTCCACGACTCTTCACCTCCCCTGGATATCTGTATGGGTCTGTTTATTGACATGACAGCATGCAGCAGTCAGCGCTGCCAAAGTCAATGTGTCCCGTGTCTGTTGAGGGTAGGCTGGAGCTGTCAGCTTTGTGTCTCCTGAGAGATACCAAGACTGTTTGTTGACTTTGCCTTTAGCTGGTGTTAGATAAACAGTGAAATTGTATTATTTTTGTGCTTCTTCCTATGACCAGCTTAAGCACTGTAGTGGGCACATCAGTCACTGACATCAATTGTTTCCCCTGGATTTTGTTCTGAGTGTTTGGTGAAGCCTGGAGAAAAAACACCATTATCTTTGAAACTATCTGAAAGGGTGAGAAAATCATGACCCTTATGCTGTTCTGGGGCCTGGCTGTGACTGATGCTGCCTGACATTTTTGGGTGCTGGTCTCACAAGGTGGGGGGCTGCTTCTGCCCATCAGGTACAGGTGTTCTCGGTCATTCTGTTTATCAATGTTAAATTTGCTGTTTTATGGTGGTGACATCCTCAGTGCCAAACCAGAGGCAGCAAGCCTGGGCAGCCTGTTCAAGGAAACCTCACCTCCCAGGGCTCTCTTTTCTCTGGTGGATCCTCTGGTGTCCTGGAAAATGTGAGTCCCACCTAAGGTTTCTGCATGAGGAGGTGTTTGGGGAAGCTCTGTGTACTCTTTTCTGGTGTCTGATAGAAGTTGAGCTCTTACAGCAGCTTTCTGTATGGGCTCCTCCTATGCAACTGGTAAAGAGAGGAACCCTATGTCACAGGTGGAGTCAGACCATTGGCTTCTTGATGCCTCAGTCTGATCTGGGTGAAATTTGCTGGTGGGTTCTGAGCTGTTGGGGATGGATGAACAAACCCAAACAGCATGATTGCTTAAGTTTTATTTCCATTGGAAACCAGGCTGAAGGAGCCAGCTCCACTATTCCCTATGGGATTGCTTTTGACCAAAAACGTTGCAGACGTCATGCTTCCTGGTACCTGCATGGGATCTTTTGTTGGTGTAAACTCATTCTATGCTTTTGGAACCAGCTGGCAGATGCTGATATGCAACAGCTGGCCTGACATGGCAGATCCTGCTGCACTGGGGTTTCAAAGAACAGGCAACCAGAGGAGAAAACTGGGTGAGGAAATGCTTGCTCTTGGACTTCTGCCAACAGAGGGCAAGACCTGCTGACACAATGGTGACACAGAAGTAAGACTAGTCATGTTCTCAGGTGCTGGGGCCTTTCAAACTGAGTGTGCTGGCCCTGGGGGGGCTTGCTCCAGACAGGTCCTTCCCACTGGACTTCAACAAGCAGGAGGATGAAGATGCTGGGAGAGGTGACTCAAGTAGGTTTTGGTCTTATTTTACTCACAGCTTGGGACTTTTGTTTGTGGCACAAACATAAAAGTTGGGGGGCAGTCTCCCTCTGCAGCACAGCAGAATCATAGAATCTTAGAAACTCCTGAGCTGGAAGGGACCTACAAGGATCATTGAGTCAAACTCCTGGCCCTGCACAGGACAACCTCAAGAATCCCACCATGTGCCTGAGAGCCTTGTCCAAACATTTCTTGAACTCTGAGAAGCCTGGGGATGTGACCACTGCCTGGGGAGCCTGTTCCAGTGCCTGACCACCCTGTGGGTGAAGAACCTTTTCCTAATATTTGATCTAAACCTCCCCTGACACAACTTCATGCTTTGGGTCTTCACCACGGGTCAATAAATTATGCCTAATCAGCAGGATTAGAGCATGTCACAGTTTCCTTCCAGGCTCTGTGTCCAGCTTTCCTTCCCACAAAACTCAGCAAGGGAGAGGGCAGGTGAAAGAGCTTGCAGCTGGTGTGAGTGATGGTTTAGCACAGACAACATATCTGAACCACAAAAATGGTGAGTGGAGTTGCTGCTCTGGTGTGATTCAAGGCTCTTTAAGAAGAACAGGAGAGATAAGGAGAACCAGGCAAACTATCCTTGGAAAGATAAACAGAACAATACAAAATGACTTACTGTTGAGTTAGGAAGAACAACTGCTGAGAACAGCAAACATGTTTCTAGACAAAGAACTGCAAACATTTTAAAAGGGAGCCAGAATAAAGAGACCATGAACAACTGGGCAGGCTGTGACCTCCTCTGAACCTGAAGGAGGAGCCTGGCAGAGTTCCCCAGCACATCATCCCCACAGTCCTCATGCTCTGCAAACATCTGCCCAGCACCTTGAGGTCTTGCTAAAGGCAGTGCGTAGCACTGCCTAGGGCTGTATGTAAGTCCAGGACAGTGCCTGACAGCTCAGCTCCTGCTGCCTGGACTGACTGACTTTGGCATCGAGTGGGAGGAATGACTGTTATCCTCCTGCTGTGGAGCTGTGATGTAATTTGATTCCCACAAAATACTGGTGCTGAAATGTGTTTTTGGGTCCTGCAGTTTGGGTACAGATGCTGTTTCTTTGGACTGTCTCCTACTTCTCAATCCTCACCACAGAAGCCCTCAGAGGTAGCAAAGATAAGTAACTGAATGACCTTGTTTTTACATTACAAAAAATACTATTTCTAGCTTCTTGTTTTCTATCATGGCCAATCACACTGCCAGTCTCCCTTTCCCATGGTACGTAATGGGTTTCTTGAGGTTGTCCTGTGCAGGGCCAAGAGCTGGACTTGATGACCCTTGTGGGTCCCTTGCCTGCTCATGATATTCTATGGTTCTGATTTTTCCACCCCTCTGTACCCATCCATTGCCCTTCTGCCCCGTCCTTCACGTCCCTCCTGCAGCCTCCCTGGTGCTGTGATGCCATGAGAGCAGATATGCTGCCAGGGGTAGATGGAGATGGTTCCTGCCGTGCCAACGCTGTCTGTGAGCTGTCTGCCTCCTTTGGCAGTTCCTGGCACGAGTCTCTGCACGTCAGCTCCGTGCATTGCGGTCATGCAGCTGTTTGTGGAGCCAGCTCATGACTGCAGTATTCCATGCATTTCCCTCTGATTGCAGCACCCATGCAGTCGTGGATGGCAGCTGGCAGCAATGTGCCAAGCAGCAATAACACATGAGCTCGTCAGCATTGTCTTGTGGTAGTTGCCCCTGGACACTTCAGAACAGCCTGGCCCTGGAGCCATGTGTTTTCCATGTGGGTCTCCCTCTTCCCTGAGTGGGTTGTACAAGGTGAGCTCGGGAGGTCCCTTGCACCCTCAGGCATTCTATGCAGTAAGAATTCCCTCTGTGCAGGGGAGGATGCTCTGGTACGGAGGTGGCATGGCACCTAGGGTCTGTAAGTGGGGGGTGGTGCTCCCCTGCTGGGGCAGGTAGTCTTGTACTCAGACTCAAAGAGGAGAAGTGCAGCAAGCCTTTTACCAGGAAATGAGCTCAGGGAGCTGGGTACTCAAGTGATAAATTGCTGGAGTGTGTAGATGTGAGTCCTGTAGCCCTGTGTGAGACCCTGCCCGGAAATGAGGAGCACTTTAGAAACAAGACAACAAAGATGTGCCTAGGGTCCATGGAGCACAGTCTCAAGCAACCAAATGTTTGCTTTCCTAATGCTGCTCCTGGGAGCCTCAGCTACGTGAGATGATAGTGTGTCTGTTATTTCAGTCAAGCAGGCTGAAACACCCAGACACTATAAGGTTTTTCTGCAGAACCAACCCGAAAATCTTTTTTGGAGGCTGTGTGTACACCAGTCTGCCATGGCAAAAACTATCCATATATGAAGCTGTTTTGCAGGACAGTTGGAAACAGAGATGCTGAGGTAAGTTGCAGGTTCCCCTCTGATAGCACTGCCCTGGCTGTGGATTCCATGCTTTGCTGGACCACAGAGGTTGGTGGTATTCAGCAGGATCCTTGCACACCCTGCCTCCACCCAAGGCCACTGTTGTAACTTGACCTCAGCTTCAGCATGCCTTCTGCTTCCCTTCCCTGAGGACATGCATGCCTGCAACATCCCCTGCAGTTGCTCTGAAGTAGGGAGGGGAAGCCTGTAACTAGTGGCATAGAGGTTCATCAGGCTGCTCCTTCCCACCCTCCAGATAATTCCACTGAGACTGGCTGGGATGTTTTGGTGCATGGACAAACTTCTGCAGCAAGTGGCAGTGAGGTGAGTGATGCTGGAGGCCTCCTTTGTGATTCCAGGGCAGAGCAGGGTGTGCCTGTCCAACAGAGGCACCCTTGTGGCTGAGCCTGCTACAGGCCAGCTCTCTGAGTATGCACACCTGCAGGTGCATCCCAGCGAGGGGAAGGACAGGATCCTTATGCTTCACAGACCCTTTCTGCTTGTGGCTGAGGACACCCAGGACTGAAATAGAACAGCACAGTTGTGCCATGTGGCACCCCAAGTTCATGCTACGTCAGGACCTGACTCTGCCTGGGACCTCTACCTGCAGGCAGAGGTTTCCCTTGGTTGGAGCAGCTCTGCTCTGTCTCAGATGCAGCTGCCTGTGAGCAGACCCCACCCAGGCCCGTGGCTCCATCAATGCCACCTGCACTGGGGGTGTGTCTGCCTGGAGCTGGGCCTGCCCAAGGGAGCTGGTGTGGGACAAGCACACACAGCCAGGGGTTGTCTGCAGCCCCTGTTCACTGTCCATCCTGACACGGTGCCCTCACTTTTCTTCCCCTGCCTTTCCTTCTTGCCTGCATTGTGATACCCTGACTGCCTTACACCAATGAGACAGCCAGTGTACAGTGGCTGTCCCAGTGTACAGAGTACAGTGTCAAAAGACAAAGATCTAGGGGTGGGGCAAATACTAGGAAGAAATGGCATGGTCCCAAAGCAGAGAGAAGCAAAAAAAGTTACAGAGAAGACAGTGAGGAGCTGCTTCAGAGGAGCCTTCTACTGAGCTCTGAAGCCTGATGCTCCATAGGCCAAGTCCTCAGCCAGTGCAAAGATGTGGGCACTGAACTGCACAGGGACATAGGGAGGTGGCTGTCACAGACCTGCACCCACAGCTGGGGACCTGCACCTCCTGAAAAATGCTCCTGCTGAGCTCCCTGAGACCCTCACGGCACACCTGGCCAGAGCTGGTTGGGGCAGCCACAGAGATCCACCCTGGCATAGGAGCAGGGCCTCAGGAGGGAGCAGCATCCCAGCCACAGTGCTGCTGGCAGTGGAGCCTGCCAGGGAATTACAGATTAATGTGGAACTGATCTGAGATGAAACACTTTGGATCAGGACCACAACCAAAAATATTTCGAGTCAGATCAAACTGATCCAAACAAATCTGTTTGTTTCCTGCTTTCCCAGCAGACAGTCAGTCTTAAAGGTCACAGAGCTGAGAAGTGTGGCTGGGCACAAGTGGATTTTCCTTTAGGAAAATTACAGTGACAGAAAATTCCTGACCAGCTTTGCCCTAAGGGCGAAGAAGGGGGTGATTCACCTCTCCCAGTTTTAGGCCTCTTTGTGAGGAGCTGAGACTGGGAGCACTGGAATGCAGAGTTTGGCATCTCTAGCCAGCACAGAGGTCCCCACTCCCCAGGGGACAAGGCCAGCAGGAGTGATGGCTCGTCTCCTGCATTTTCCTGCATGCTGAGTGGAGGCTGGGACTCCTGAAAGCAGCCCTCCAAACAGCTGACTTTTGGGCAGTGGGAGCCTTTCCAAGCCTTGGGGACTGTGTTGACATGGCGTGAAGGTATGCAGACAGGTTTAGGCAGACAGTGACAAGAACAATCAGACTTACCCCTTCCGACAACTGCTTTTTTGATAACTGCCTGTATTGTTAGCCAGCATCAGCCAGTGACTCAGAGATGGAAATGTGCAGGGGCAGGTTTTGTAACTGTCCCAGCTGCTGGGCTCTCATTCTCTCCCAAAAGCGGGGCCCTGATACTCTCATCCACACCCCTGTGGGCCAGGCTCTGGAGCAGTTGGTGATGGCAGAAGCAGCTTGAGGGCTGCTCTCCTTTGCTGGTGTCTCGCTGTGGGCAGCAACGTTGGAGGAGACGCTCAGAGCTGGAGAGCTGCTGGCTCCCACCTGAGTGCAGGTCCCTCTGATTGAACCCTGGGCTCCCATCTCTGTGCTGTGAACTCACCTCAGCGGCTGGCTGATCCCCGAGGTGATCTCACCCACCAGGTTTTTCTGCAGGTGGGATCACCCCGGGAGGCTGTGCAGCCGTGGGAGCATGCAGTGAGGTGCTGGCTGCTGGTGAGGCACTGCTCCCTGCATGGCTCTCTGCAGCCTGCTGTGTGCTGCTGCCCTCCCTGCATGGCTCTCTGCAGCCCGAGGTGCTGCTACCCTCCCTGCATGGCTCTCTGCAGCCCGAGGTGCTGCTGCTCTCCCTGCATGGCTCTCTGCAGCCCGAGGTGCTGCTGCTCTCCCTGCATGGCTCCCTGCAGCCCGAGGTGCTGCTGCTCTCCCTGCATGGCTCTCTGCAGCCTGAGGTGCTGCTGCCCTCCCTGCATGGCTCTCTGCGGCCCGAGGTGCTGCTGCTCTCCCTGCATGGCTCCCTGCAGCCCGAGGTGCTGCTGCCCTCCCTGCATGGCTCTCTGCAGCCCGAGGTGCTGCTGCCCTCCCTGCATGGCTCTCTGCAGCCTGCTGTGTGCTGTTGCTCTCCCTGCATGGCTCCCTGCAGCCCGAGGTGCTGCTGCCCTCCCTGCATGGCTCCCTGCAGCCCGAGGTGCTGCTGCCCTCCCTGCATGGCTCCCTGCAGCCCGAGGTGCTGCTGCTCTCCCTGCATGGCTCCCTGCAGCCTGCACCAAGTTCCTGTGGGAGCCCAGCTCTTCCAGGCAGGTGTGCTGAGAGAGTGGGCCCAGGACATCCGCTCGGCAGCCAGGGGTGCTGCTGCTGGAGAAGCAGTGCAGAGGCCAGACGTGTGCAAGCAGCTGTGTGCACACAGAGCCGTGTGCAGGAGCACACTGGGGTACTCGGCCTGGGTCCCCCATCTCTGCTGCTATCCTTTGTCTAACTGATGCAGGCTAGCTTCTAAACTAAGAACTTGCCCTTCAAATTTGGCAATGTCACTTTCATTCACAGAGCACTTTTAAGATGCTCAGATGTATTTGGCAACTGTGGTCTATTTTTATTAGTAAAATGATAGCATATGATATCAAAAAGTCTGTTTTCATTGTCCCTGTTGAAAGAGATACCAAATGCAAATCCATTTAGATAAGTGAACTGGATTTATAAACTTCCTTTTGCTGTGCCTATTAAACAGGTGACAAGCCAGGGCCTTGGATTTTCTCTCTTTTTCTGGTTTGAGAGCTGGGTGCTGGGTCAGGAGCAGCAACAGAGAGTGCTCTGGTCCTGCCCACTGCCCAGCCAGGCAGGCAGGCAGAACTGCCTGCCCATGCACTCTCAACCCCACCTTGCCTGGAGCCAGCTGGAAATGGAACAGACTGTTCAGTTCAGGAGTGGATCGGCTGGAGGTGGCTTCTGTGGAGCCCCAGGAGGAGCCCCTGTGCCTTCACTGGGCTCTGCTGTGACACGGCTGCACCAGGAGCTGCCTGCAGACTCCCTGGCAGAGAGCTTGCAGAATGCCCTCACTGGCACTGTGGCTGATATGTCCAGGGCAGCAGAGTCTGGGGCAGAGGAGAGCTGATCCCAAACCTCTGCAGCCCTGGGGACAGAGCTGGACAGAGCTGAGACCACTGAGTCTTACCTTTGGCAGGTCCCTCCCCATCCTGTTTCCCCCCTGACACCCCAGTAGTGCATTATCTGTGGAAGATACCTTTGTTCTGGTGCATGTATTTTTCCTCTCTCTGTTTCTGTGGCTGTTCACTGTGTGCTGTGGAGGGTCTGGCACCTGGCTGTGCACCTGAGGCACCTCTGTGCCCTGCAGAGGGGAACAGTGCCCTCATGGGCAGGTTGTACATGGTGGAGGTGCTGGCCAGGGTGCTCCAAACTTGCCCTGCATGTTCACACTCTTGCTGATCTCCACACCTGACTTGCCTCTTCCTGTCACAATTTTCTCTTCAGGAAAATGCAGAATTTGTGTTCATGGACTGACCCTTGTTAGTGAAACAACCGCAATTCTGCCAACTGCACCTCCCAACCAGCCCTGGCCTGGGACACCTGTCCACATTCCTGACCAATTCCTGCATTTCTTACCCTCACTTCATCCCCTCATAACATCCCAGAGGCCACTCTTCTGGAAGTTCTTCCAGAAAGCTGGCAATCCCTACCACAAACCCCTGATGGATGCAGTTGCCCAGCTGAGTGCTGTGAGAACAAAACCCTGCAGATCTGTAGGTGCAACTCCTCGGTGTTACAGTGGGGATACTGCAACACGTGTATCAAACAAGGAGGCCTGTGGAAAAGAAATAGATGTATACATATGGACGGATTCTTGGTAGATGTTTCAGAGATGTTTATTTCCCCAGCCACATGGCCGGGATCTGCCGAGGAACTGTGACAGTCACGGGACCCGAGGGTCCTTGCCCGTGCAGGGAACACAAAACAACCAACGGGGAACGAGGCTGACCAGGGCCAGGGGAACCCTGTGTCCGTCCTCTCAGGGCCCCTCTCCCAGGGCTCCATGGCAGGGGAAGGACCCCGACACCTCGGGTGCTGTGCATCTGTGCTAGCGCAAGCCCACAAGATGCAGAGCTTGTGCAGCATTAGCAGCATTGAGTCATCATGATCGTCCAGAACATTTATAGTTTTATTTCTAGCATCAAGACTCTTTCTCTCAAAGGATCTGAAATCCTGGGGATACTGCTGCTGTGTGTGCTGGGTATTTTCAATTGGCACTAGGAAGGAGGGTGAAGGAACTCCATCTGACCTGGCCTGATGGAGTGTGAGGTTGTCCAAGGCCAAGATGGGCTCCAAGGATGTAGGGATGGCAGAAGGGGACACAAGGGAGAGAGGGAGTAAACCGCTTTGGTGGCACGTGCGGTGCTGTCGGTTCTGTGCCTGCAGTGGCAGGCTGGGTACTGCTGGGGGGGCAGGCTGCTTTACCTTGGGCCTCATAGCAGGGATGTCCTGGTCCTCAGGGTCCTGAGGGAGCTGAGGGAGCTGAGAGCTGCCCCTTTCCAACATGCTGTGCCCTTGCTGCCTGTCCTGCAGCCAGCCAGGTACATCCACCCGCTGCCAGGGGAGCAGCAGCTGCCCTGGCTGACACTTCCCACAAGGAAGTACAGGCAGAGGGAAGTGATTCAAAGCCACCCAGTGAGTCAGTGGCTGAGCTGGGAGTAAAGCACAAGTCTTCTGCTCAAACCACTCACTCAGCCAGCTTCTCCAGGGAGGTTGGGTGCATTCAAGGGGACTTTGCTTGCTTCAGCAGTTTCCAAAGAATCAGGGCTGCAGATTCTTACCAGCAGATGCTCTGCTCCAAGCTGCACTTGCAAGACCGGTTGCTTAGAAAATGATAATGAGCTGAAGGGGTGAGGCAGCTGCTCCCTGGGGCAGAGCACAAGGATCTGTGCAGGGCAGAGGATGGTGAGGCTGAGACCCACTCCAGCCCTCATGCAGTCACAGGCAGGGTGAGGTGCTCAGAAGTTCCAGTGCAGGGTCTAAGTGAGGGTCTGAGCAGCTTGATGATTTACTGCCCCTTGTATGCCGCCCTCACTGTGTGTGCTTGGCCACGTGGCCGCTGGCAGGGCTGGCTGTGACACAAGGGGATGGCACAGCACTCTTCAACCCAGCAGACCTTCCTGCCTCCTGTGGCCGGAGTTGGACACTTCCGCTCCCATCTCAGGGTGCTTCCCCTCCCCAGCACCCAGAGGTGGGATCAGGCATCTGCCAAGGCATGGCAGCTCTGCTGTCCTCTTCCTCCTGCTCCACTGCCTCACTGGGATTCAGCTTTTGGAGCAGCTTATCTCTGTTTCCAATGTGCAGGCCAAGCCAGGCTGTGCATGTTCCTTGTTTGTGAGTTGTTTCAGCACTGCTCTGTGCCAGCCATGGTGGGAGACATGGCAGCCGAGCCCACAGCCACCACAGGGCTGGACCTTGCTGAAGCTCTGAGCCATGCGGTGGCACAGCCGGCCCAGCTGAAGGTGGCTGTGCTGGCCGGAGGCATCAGCCCTGGAGGAAGGGCTGTTTGTTTACCCTGGGCTCTGGGCATGCTTGCCTGAGTCTGTGGGGTGTGGGCCAAGCTGCAGTGTCTGGTGAGTGACCGAGAGAGGACGGAGTGTGCGAGGCGTGGGAGCTGTGGTGTCTGCAGGCAGAGGAGCTGGTCCACAGCTTTGGCAGTGTCTTGCAGCAGAAGTGGCTCCTGGGTTTGGAAAGGAGGGATGGGGAGAGTCCCAGCTTTCTGTGGTGTAGCTGGATGGCTTGTTTGAGTTTCCAGTGGCTGCTCTGAAGGTTGATCTCATGTTTGCTCTCCGTCCTGCTTCAAACTGGTGGAGCAGTAGTGGGAGCCCAGTGGCTCCTGTTGCTCTGAAGCTAGGATATACCCCACAGCTGCCACTCTTCTGGCTTGTCCCCAGCCCAGTAAGCCCAGCAGCTGTGGCTGTGTGGATGTCCTGCCTGCTCTACTATTCCAGAGCCCACACGGGATAGAGCGGCTGGCTGATGATGCCATTCTCACCCTAACCCTACCCCATCACCTCTCCGTGGCTGTCTGAAATAAACTGGCACATGCTCATTTGTCCTTTTCCCCAGAAAAAGCAAAGCACAGCCCATTGCCTGAGGCTGCAGGGGTTGCTGGGGTGGAGACTCCAGGGAGATTCTGACACTGAGCTGTTCGTCTCCCAGCTGACCGGTCTGTACCTCCTCCTGGCCCGGTCAGGCTGTTACCTGGACCCTGCTGAGGAGGGTGGATGGAGGAGATGCTGCAGTGTGAGGAGCTGTGGAGCTCTTCCGAGGGAACAGAGATCTGTCCTGATGCTGTCACTGTGCTGTAGGGACTCCTTTACCCTGCAGTAACCAGACCACGGTGCTAGCAGGGTCTGCCTGTTGCCTGTGGCTCAGCACCCCAACTGGCCCGCTGGTTCCCTCCAGCAGACATGGATGTGCTCGGTGCTTAGCTGGGGAGATGTGATGGAGCACAAGGACCAGCCTGCTGCTGCTCCTGTACCTAGGGAACTGCTGGGATGGCTGCGGAGCCAGCACGCTTGGGGAGGTGAGGGGATAGATGTCCGTGTCCTCTTTTGCACCTCTTTAACAAGGCAATCCCCGTGTGGGATCCCGTTTTCTCTGGGCTGCACTGCTTCATTCTTTCCTGGCTTTTGGAAGCACAGGGGGTTGCTTACAGCCTTGCCAGGCTGGCAGTGAGCTGGGAGGGCTCCAGCTGGCATGCCATGGCTATCCCCAGGCTCGGCCGCCCTCTGACACAAGAACCCCAGTGGGAAAATTATTCCCACCCAGGCAAGCAGTCAGAAACCAGGGCCAGGCTCTGTTCCTTCACCCTGTGTGCCCAGTGTTGGGATATTGTTGCTGTCACTGCTTGAATTCTACCTTCTTTGAGAGCTGGGGCAGGGAAAGCGGGAGGCTGGAGACATCCCTGTCCTTTGGTGCGTAGTCCACGGTGAGGCAAGGTGTCCCCAGCCTGGCAGTGCAACCCCCAGCCCCACAACCAAGTCCTGTCCATGTTCAAGAGCTGCAGTGAAGAACAGAAGAGCAACCATGGAATCCAGCTGGGTTGGGACATGCCCGCACACCTCTTGGTGTTGGGTCTGGCACCTCCTGCCAGAGGTGCTGCTGTGGTGGGATGGGAAGCAGCAGCCTCCCGGGATGAATTATCACCCTGCAGCTGCTGATGACAGCAAGACAGGCACGGTTATGCTTCCCTGACAATCTCTTTATACCAATTTCATGCCTCAGATCTACCCAAGATCTGCCCTTTTTCTATGGGGAGAATAGCACGCGAGGGGCTCCTCCTCCACCCGCAGACCCTGGCCCACCGCCACCGCCTTCGGAGGCCGTGGCAAAGTCATGCCACACTTTAATTACATCAATTAATTCCTGAATACCAGCCTTACTATGGCATGGGGCAGGGCAGGGGGCCCGGGAGCGAGGAGCACAAATGAGCCGTTGTATTGTCCTCCCGTCTCATCGTCTGCCAGGTCCTGCTGGCCTGCCCCCATGCTCTGAAATGCTTCAGCATCCTCGTGGCCTGCCCCAGGCACTTGGCTCTAGCTCCCCTCCAAACTGGATGCCCAGGATCCTTTCTGAAGACTCCTTGTGCCAGAAGAGAGAGAGCTGGGAGCTGTGGAAGTCAGGGAGGGTCAGGGGCCCAGGGGAACAGACAGTGTTGTGCCCATCCCTGAGGTCACACCAGGAGTGCCATGGTCCATGGATGGGGGACATTTCCCAGGGTGTGAGGTTGTCTCTTGGCTGTGTCCCCATGATGATGCTCAGGACAGCCAGAGGTTACTTTTACCCCATGGCTCCATGAGGTGTTCCTTCACCCCAGTTGATATCAGCTGCAATGCCAGTGGCTGGAGAGCTGTTAGCTCCCATAGAAGTGCCTGGGAAGTTCACATGTGAGCTGGCTCCCATGGCTGTGCTCCCCGCTCCCGTTCCCAGTCCTGTCCCATGCTGAGTCTTGATTTTCCCAGGGGAGCAAAGCCCCTTTGATGCCCCCAGGCTGTGCGACACCTCCAGGGGCATGGAGGATGGCCAAGAAATCCATGCTCATGCCTGGGAGGTGTAGTCCTCAGCCTGCTGTGAGCAGCCTGGGGAACTCAAGGCATTTTGTCTCTCTGGGTTTCTTGCTGTTGGAATGGTGGCATCATGCCAGCTCAGGGGCCCCTGACCAGGAGAAGTGTGCTAATGGGTGCTGGGCAAGGACCGGGGGCTTGATGAAGATGGGGGTACCTAAAAGGTACCTGAATGGTTGAGCTCCTGGGTGCAAACCCTGCAGCCACTGGAGCTGCTTTGCCATGGGGCTTGCGATGTGCCCTGCACAGCCACCTGGGTGCCATCTGCCCTCTCCACCAGGAACCCCAGAGCCTGTATCCAGAAACACTCTAGAAAATACTGGTTTGCCATTGCTATGTTCCTTTCTTGTTAAACATTTGCTGTCAGAAGCATTCCTCTGATGGCTGTCCATCCCTGGGGCCTCCTGCCTGCTCTAGGATAAGCTGGGCAGGGAGAACCCTCAGCCTCGTGTCACTTGGCACCCAGGAGCTCAATTTACTCTCACCCCTTTTCCTTCTCCCTGGAGCTGAGGCCACACTTTGCCCAGGTACCTCTTTCTCTCTGATATTTTATCCCCACGGGTTGGATGGTTTTCAGCAGCAAGCTGGGGCTGTGCTGGGGCAAGATGGGGAAAGCTGCCCACTGGATGTTGGTCCCTGGCCCCAAGCAGGGCAGGGTGGGCAGAGCTGCCCACTGGATGTTGGTCCCTGGCCCCAAGCAGGGCAGGGTGGGCAGAGCTGCCCACTGGATGCTGGTCCCTGGCCCCAAGCAGGGCAGGGTGGGCAGAGCTGCCCACTGGATGCTGGTCCCTGGCCCCAAGCAGGGCAGGGTGGGCAGAGCTGCCCCCTGGATGTTGGTCCCTGGCCCCAAGCAGGGCAGGGTGGGCAGAGCTGCCCCCTGGATGTTGGTCCCTGGCCCCAAGCAGGGCAGGGTGGGCAGAGCTGCCCACTGGGTGCTGTTTTGGCTGCTCTGCCAAGGCAATGGCTGCTGGTGGCCCCACTCCCAGCAGGAATATTTGGAGGAGGCAGTTCCATTCAGCCCATTGTCATACAATCTGCAGGAGCATTTTTGGGAGGGTTTTCACTCATCTGCCAGCATTTCCCAGCCGTGGGTCCTCCCACCCCACCGGGGGCTCAGCCTGTGTTACCCCCCTGGCAGCCCTGTGGTGCTGCTGTGCTCATGTGCCGGCCCTGCTCAAAGAGCAAGATGGCAAATGATTAACGGGTGTGGGAAAGTCAAATGGCCTTTGCATGGATTGCCTGCAGCTGGAACAGAGAAGAGGGAGAGAAAGAAAGGAAAAAGGGGGAGGAAAAAGAAAAGGAAAAAAGGGAAATGGGAAGGGGGAAAGAAAAGAAGAAAAAGGAAAAGGAAAAGAAAAGGAAAAATGAAACATAATAATAATTAAAATAAGAAGAGGAGAAAAAAGGAAAAGAGAAAGAAAAAACCAAAGGGAAAGAAAAGAAGAACATAAAAAAAAGGAAAAATGCAACAGTGATCAAAGTACCAAAGGAAACAGTCCTGGCCTGTATGGTGCTTCTGGCTGGGAGCACTTCCCAATGAGAAGGTGTGCCTGCAGGGCTGTCTGGAGGGGAAAGCCAGGCTGCACTCCTGCCTTTACATCCAGGCTTCTGCATGGGTGAAGACTTTGGGATCAGAAACGGTCAGAGGGTGGGACATCTCTCCTGTGGGGAAAAACTGAGAGGTTTGGTGTTGTTCAGCCTGGAGAACAGAAGGCTCTGGAGAAACCGTAGGGTCCCTTCCAGTGCGTAAAGGAGACTTGCAAGAAAGATAGGACAAACCTTTTAGCAGGGTCTGTGGTGATGGGACAAGGCGGGATGGCTTTAAATAAAAAGTGGGGAGATTTAGATTAGATGTTAGGAAGAATTTTTTACAATGACAGTGGTGAGGCCCTGGCACAGGTTTCCCAGAGAAGCCCCATCCCTGGAAGTGCCCAAGGCCAGGTTGGACAGGGCTTGGAGCAATCTGGGATAGTGGAAGGTGTCCCAGCTCATTGAAGAATTTTGGACTGGTTGACCTTTCAAGGTCCCTTCCCACCCAAACCAGTCTGTGATTCTATGATTATATTTGCAGGGAGGTGGTGGGGTACTGCTGTTTGGGGGAGGGCAGTGGTGCCATCTCTGTGCCTGGGGTACAGAGGGGCTTCAGCCTCTCTCGTGGATTCCCAGCCCAGCTTCCCACAGAGCGCTGCCTGTGACCGCAGCGATGCTGGGCACCACCTGGCCCAGAAAGGCACTGCAGAGCCAGCCCTGCTGGCACCGCACCGGGCCACCCGGGTGGCTGGGCATGGGACCTGCTCTCCTCCAGCTACCTGGGCTCCCCCAGACACCAAGGTGGTGCTCTGGAGATGAATAGAACGGTCCCTGAGCTGCCCTCCTGGGGCAATGGAAGCTGCCTGCAGAGGGGCAGTGTGTGTGAGCTCACACGGGTGTGCAGGGGCAGTGTGTGTGAGCTCACACAGGGCTGTCAGAGGGGCAGTGTGTGTGAGCTCAGGGTGTGCAGGGGCAGTGTGTGTGAGCTCAGGGTGTGCAGAGGGGCAGTGTGTGTGAGCTCACACGGGTGTGCAGGGGCAGTGTGTGTGAGCTCACACGGAGTGTGCAGGGGCAGTGTGTGTGAGCTCACACGGGGTGTGCAGGGGCAGTGTGTGTGAGCTCACATGGGGTGTCAGAGGGGCAGTGTGTGTGAGCTCACACGGGTGTGCAGGGACAGTGTGTGTGAGCTCACACGGGGCTGTCAGAGGGGCAGTGTGTGTGAGCTCACACGGGTGTGCAGGGGCAGTGTGTGTGAGCTCACACGGAGTGTGCAGGGGCAGTGTGTGTGAGCTCAGGGTGTGCAGGGGCAGTGTGTGTGAGCTCACACGGAGTGTGCAGGGGCAGTGTGTGAGCTCACACAGGGCTGTCAGAGGGGCAGTGTGTGTGAGCTCACACGGGGTGTCAGAGGGGCAGTGTGTGTGAGCTCAGGGTGTGCAGGGGCAGTGTGTGTGAGCTCACATGGGGTGTCAGAGGGGCAGTGTGTGTGAGCTCAGGGTGTGCAGGGGCAGTGTGTGAGCTCACACAGGGCTGTCAGAGGGGCAGTGTGTGTGAGCTCACACGGGGTGTCAGAGGGGCAGTGTGTGTGAGCTCACACGGAGTGTGCAGGGGCAGTGTGTGAGCTCACACAGGGCTGTCAGAGGGGCAGTGTGTGTGAGCCTGCATGCTGTGTATGTGAGTGGCAGTGCATGCACCTCCACAAATGTGTCTGGGTATGCAGCATGTGGGCTGGTGTGTAAATGGGGCATGTGGGATCCTACTCACAGATGACAGGAAAGGCTGGGTGTGAGCTTGCACATGTGTGTGCAGGTTTGCTACTCCTGGTGAGACTGGACCAAATGGAGCCCCAGGGCCTGAAATAAGAAGAGAGGATAATTTTTGCAGTGAAAGCATTCCCTTCACAGCAGAGGGTTGGAAAACAAATGGCTCTTCCAAAACAAATGGGGTTCGTCGGCCCCAGCACCGGAGAGAGCTGCCAAGAGGCTGCTGGGTGGGAAAGGCCATGTAAACATTGGTTTAATCCCTCTGTCCTCCTGCTGCCTGCAGGGATGCTCTAGCAACATCCCTGCCTCTTGCACCCCAAGATGCTGCAAGGCCCCAGGGAGCAGTTTGGGAGCTGCTCCTCTCTCAGGTTGTCCCTGGCTCCCCCAGGCCTGCCTGCCCAGTGGCTGAGGTTCCTGGGAGGTTTTCATCCTGTCAGGGCTCACATTCCCTTTGCTGTAGGCATGGGGTGTTTTTGCATCCAAGAGCAAACAGGAGGCTACACCCAGGGCTTCTCAAAGATGTGCAGACAGACAGTGAGAGGCAGCAGCAGGAGCAGCAATAAGGGAAATTCCCCATAAACACATGGACAAATCATGAGGCCACTGTGAGTGTTCTCAAATACTGCAGGAGGGGCCTGGAGAGGACTGTCCTTGGAGATACTCAGATGGAGCGGGGTGGCAATCTATCCTTAGAGATACTTGATGGGAGCAGCCCAGGAGCAGCCTGCTTGGAGCTGGCCCAAGTGGGAGCAGACTGTTTCATGAAGCTCCACCATCCACACTTGTACTTGTTTGAAAACAAACTAGTGGGAGGCACCAAGTCAGAATAACAATTTAATGGGGAAATAGAAGAAGAAAAAAAAAAAAAAAAACAAATGAAGGCAGAAAACACTGGTTCAAAGTGACAGAGTCAGCACACAGCCTGACACCCTGTTAGTCAGGGGGCGGTAGCAGTCCCATAAGATGGTGGCTGCAGTCCTCCTGAAGTGGTGGATGTGGTTGTGTTGAAGCAGTGATCCTGTAGAAAGGGGCTGCTCTTCCTCGGAAGGTCCAGTGGTGGCTATGTAGCTCCTGTCCTCTGGAAATCCAGTGGAAAGGGTGTCTGTGGTGTTGGGAATCTCAGATTATATCCAGGATGGAATGCTTGGTTCCTCCCTCTGGGTGGAGCATCTCACAATGGGATGATGAGTCATGAGGCCGGGCATTGATGGGCTCATTAACAGAAAGACAGTCCGGAGGGAGAAGGCAAGGAAACACTGCCCCACCTGGTTTTGACAGCTCATGAGGATGGCAATAGAATACACTGCAACCCAGGACAACACTGTTCTGGGGAGAGGGTTCCTCCTGGAGTGGGGGCTTGAAAGTGGGAGCCCCATGCTCACAACCCAAGCAGAGTAGCATGGGAACTCTTGCCACCCCTTCTGTCCCCTGCAAAAGCCGTGAGTCCAGGTGCTGCATCCTCATGTCCCAGGGCTGTGAATGAGTCTGCATGATAGCCTGGATCTGTACTTGGCTCCCATGACCTAGAGACCACTCTGCCTCATCCTCCTCATCTTTGTCCTCCTCTTCCTCCAGCATGTTGCTCCATGAAGGTCCTTTGGCATAGCTGCCTGCTATGCACTATGATGTCTGATTCAACCTGAACCAGTGTCTTGCTCACCAGAACCGCTGAAAAGACCTGGGACAAGGTTCAGCAGCATCTGGCAAATGTAGAATCTGCTCAAAAAATGTTTATGGAAGAGGAAAAAAACAGCAAAACTTTGAAAGAGAGAAGACAGGCAGCAACCCTGTGAGACCCTTGCCTCAGGAGCGGGAAGCAGGAAACATAAGGAGCCATTTATTTTAAGTAAACTATAAATATCGGACTACAACAAATTCATGTAAGAAAAGAAAAGTTGGTCTGAATCCAAAGATTTACAAAAGGTCTTGAGCAAACATGTGTGATTGAGTCTGGCAATGTGGTGTGTGCGTGTGTGTGCCGGTGTGTGTGCTAATCAAGGGCTGCAGCACTAGATATGGCATCATCCCCCAAATTAAAAACAGAGCAAATTCAAAATTGAGACAAAAGTGTGTTGGAGTCTCATGGCTGATGATAAGATCGGTGGGTGGGAAGTGAGAGTGGAGCACGTCCCTCTGAAAATGCCTGCTCCAGTTGGGAGCAGCTCTGTGCTGCCGTGCCATGCTGCTGCCAGTGGAGAGCGTCCTGAATACGTGGGGATGTGAAACTGGGGGACCTGTAGCTGCTCTGGACAGGCTATGGGGGATGCACAGGTGCCACTGGTGCCTGTCCTTCACTGGTGCTTCCTGCCAGGACTGTGGTGTGGGCTGTCAGGTTGGCTCTGGGTTTGTACCACCACTGCCAACCTCCTTTCCAAGTCCCTGTGAACTCTTACAAGCTGGGATGCAGCCACATCCTCATGGGAACACTGAGTTATCCCCAGCTCCATCAGCTGCCTCCCTGGAATGTCTTGGAGGAGAAAGTGTCATGAACAATGTCTGGTGGATGCAGCTGCACCGTGGTCTGCTGCAGCATGGGCAGGGCAGCCCTGCTTGGGAGGGATTTGGGCAGAGCTTGTTCATCACCATAGAATCACAGGATAGTTTGTGTTGGAAAGGACCTTAAAGCCCATCCCATCCCACTCCTGCCATGGGCAGGGACACCTTCCAGTAGCCCAGACTGCTCCAAGCCCCGTCCAACCTGGCCTTGGACACTGCCAGGGATCCAGGGGCAGCCACAGCTTCTCTGGGCACCCTGTGCCAGGGCCTGCCCACCCTCCCAGGGAACAATTCCTTCCCAATATCCCATCCATCCCTGCCCTCTGGCAGTGGGAAGCCGTTCCCTTTTGTCCTATCACTGCACACCCTTGCTAGAAGTCCCTCTCCATCTCTCTTGTAGGCCTTTAGGTACTGACAGGCCCCGTTTAGGTACAGGAGGGCCTCACTTAGGACTGATGTTTACAGGGTCACAAGATGATTGGCTTTAGTCACCAGTAAGTTTCCATCCTGGCCAGTACCCGAGTTGGAAGCTACAGGATGTTTTTTCCAGTAACAATGGTACTGTTCCAGTTGGGCTGCGACTCATTTTTTCCAAAGATCTTGTAACAATGGTACCAATTCACTTGGGCTGTGATTCAGGTAAATGATTTACCAAGGCTAACAACAATTACTGCTTATCCTTTGTTCCCCATCTTGGTTGGGCAGCTGATGTTCCTGTTACAGGCAGGATCATTCCCTCCTGTACCATGCAAGAGCTCCTGTACAGTCAGGGGACGCTTCACTGCCCAACTACAGTGAGGGTTTATCAGGAACTTCTGACACTGTAGAGCTGGCCTGAGGAGGGGTGGGGGCAGGATGCACCACCACAAGACCCATCCCAGGGAAATGTCACAAAGCCAGCCTTTCTAGCCCCAAACTAGCAGGCTTGGTGAGCAGCTCTTCTGTTGCAGATCTTCAGCTTTTTGCAGCAGTCTTGGAGTTTGCTTGCACTCAATGAGCACTAGTAACTCCTTGCTCATACTTGGGCAGCTTTTGGTTGATCTGCCCCAGCTTTGCTTGGATGTGAGCCCTGCTTTAACCTCAGGCAGAGAATAAATCTGATGGGCATGAGGTGCTGGCCCCTGCTGTGCTGCCAGGCTGATGACAGTGAACATACTGCTCTGCAAATGGCATCTGCTTTGTGTGACTGCTCTTATCACAGCCAGCTGACATGTTCTGCCCTTTTCTTTCTGCCTGTGTGAAGTATCGCCCCGGTCCCCACGGACCAGCCTGGCTTTCACCCATGAGCTGCCGCGCCGCGGTGCTGCTGCCCGGGGCACCTCTGTCCTCTCTGCCTGCTGCAGCTGATGCTTCAGGCACTGGGGGATGCCATCAGCGTGCCCAGGCCCAGGCTGGGCTGCAAGCGGCCACGCAGCACCCAGCACACCCACACCCCACAGGACAGCCGTGCTGGCACCCTGGCTGCAGCCACTCACTGCTCCTGGCTGCCGTCCTGGCCAGGGCTTGTGAGGCCGTGTGCTGCTGCCGTGGGGCTGCTGCTGCCGTGGGGCTGCTCCCGCTGCACGGGACTGGCTGTGCAGGGGCTGTGCCAGGGTGGGTGCCCCTTGGTGGGTGGCTGGTTGCTGGATCTCAGTGGGGTCTTGGGGTCCTTGTCCCACTGTGCTGGGGGTCCAACACCTCCTGCACCACCATGCTGGCTCTGCCCTCTTCTTGCTGGTCTAAGAGTACAGGTGGAGCTGGGCTTGAGAGGACCAAGGTGTCAGCTGGTGTGCCACACCACACCATGCCACCACTTCTCACCCCGTGCTGCCCACAGGAGGCTGCAGAGAGAGGTTTGACCTCCCGTGCTGCCTGTTTGATCCTTCAGGAACCTTGCAGGACTGTGGCATGCTCGGAGCCAGATGTGTCTGCAGGATTACAAACAACCCGAGTAACAGATTACTGTGTCACCACTCGTTTGCTCTGTCTGCCACCAGCATTGTGTGACATCTCTGTGGTCACTGTGGCATCCTTCAGCTGCCATCACTTGTCACCATCAGTCACACACACTACCCTCAGACTTGGCCATTAGGCAGATTAGCCATAATTAGTACTGCCCGTCATCACTAATCACTATCTTCATTGTCAGTGTCAGCACCACCCAACGCCTACTATTCCCATTTATTAGGAGTGTGGTGGATTCTCCGGCGCGTGGCATCTCTGATCCAAGATGAGATATCTTCTTTGAAAGGCATGGCTTGGCTTCAACATGTGCTGGAGACCCGTGTCCTGGAGACCCTCATCCCTGAGCAAGTTCTTCCAGTGCTCCCGAGGCACTGAGCAGGTTTGTCTCTTCTTGGCTTTGGAAGCACCTGCTACCAGTCCCTTCTGTGGGTGGTGGGATGCTGCTGCCTCTGCGGTGAAATGAGACCCAGGTTGTGCTGAGTGCTGGGGTGCCTGGGTGAGCTGAGGGGATGCTCAGACAGCCAGGCTGCTCTGGTGCATCTCAGGTGGGGATCTCAGGGATTGAAGGGAGGAGGACATAGTTGCAGACCAGTCCCTCTCTGTAGTCCCATCCCTCTCTACTCCCACAGGATTTTTGGGGCAGGAGCAGACAGGTGTCTGTGGACAGGCAGGGTGGAGGCCATGAGCAGGCTCTTGGGCAGAGCAGACACCCAGGGTTGGTGTCCTGCTCTGAAATGTGCTGAGTGGGAGCCCAAAACAGGGTGGATGCAGTGCAGAAGGATGTTCTTCCCTCTGGGCTGGCGTGCTGTGTCCTGCCCCACTGTGTCCCTCTGTGCTGTGCCCTGCCCCGTGTCCCCTGATGCCGTGTCCCTCACATCCACCACAGCTGCTGTGCCAACAGGGATGCCTGCAGCACTTGTCTGGCACATGGCTGGTCCCAGCAGGGAGAGACCAGCTGCTGCGTGTTTAGGAGAGACCCAGAAAATATTGGGGCGGGCTACAGGGAAGGTCAAACAAACCATTTATTTTCAGGCAGAACAGTCAGATGTGAACGTCTCTGTTTAAGAATCACATCCAGATGCTGAAATTAAACATCTGGGCTTCACCTCTGTGTTTTGTCTGCAGCCCCCAAGCGTGGTGCAGCCTTTGGAACCATCTGCTGAGGAGTTATCACCTCGTTCATCAGCCGCCCCTCACCCTCTAATGTGCTGGGAAGGGCTGGGAAGAGTCATGATTGCAGAGCCCTGCTGCTGGTCACGCTCTGCCTGCCCCCTGCTCCACCCCACAGGCTGCTCTGCAGCTGCCACTGGTGCGATGTGTCTGAGGACCTCAGCTCCACAGGCCTTTGGCCCTTTCCCTGGGCAGCAATGTGGGAGCGTGTTCAGTAAAACTTGGAAGAAGTCCTTTCATGTCTTGGATGAGATGAGGACTTTTCCCTCTCCAAGAAGGGCTGAGGGGCAGACAGAGGGTTTGCACAGCCCCTGGGAGTCAGACGGGCAGCGCTGAGCTGCCAGCCCTGTGCCCTCGGGGCATCAGTCCTTTGGCAGAGGTTTGTGTGCTGGGCATCTGCAACCCAGGCAGCTCGTATCCTGCTGCACAACTCGGCTGGCACAAACAAATCCCTCAGTAGGAGGAGGTCCTGAAACCCTGCGTGCAGCCTATGCTGGAACAAAGCTGGCAGCGGGGCCAGAGTGCAGGGTGGCATGGGGAACGTGGCCAGGGTAAACCTCCCCCAACTCAGCTCCAGCTGTTTCTTCTGGGCTGGAGGGTGTGACGCTGGTGGGTACAGCCCATTGCCAGTGAGGCAGGTCTCAGCAGGGCTATGTCATGAGCAGAAGCCAGAGGCTCTGAGGATGGCTCCAGGGAGCTGTTTGCCCTGGTGCTGTAGCTGCTGAGTCCTCTCCATTTGTCAGGGCCCTGGTGAAGGTGGTTTTGAGAGAGGGTCCAGGGCTTGCAGCCCCCATGATATTTGATCTGGCAAGGTTCAGGCTTGTTTCCTGCATGAAGAGCTGCTGGCTTGCTCAACCAGGGCCTTTGCTGGCCTTGGGTGATCTAACCCATGCAGTGGTGCTAGCGATGGACGGGATCTGCATGGTGGTATTTGAATAGTCCTTATCATAGAATCATGGAATCATGGAATCATGGAATCATGGAATCATGGAGCAGGCTGAATTGGAAGGGACCCATCAGGATCACTGAGTCCAACTCCAGGCCCTATGCAGGACACCCCAACAATCCCACCCCGTGCCTGAGAGCATTGTCCAAACACTCCTTGAACTCAGACAGGTTTGGAGCTGTGACCACTTCCCTGGGAGTCTGTTCCAGTGCCTGACCACCCTCTGGGTGAAAAACCTTTTCCTGATATCCAGCCTAAACCTCCCCTCAGATCCAGACATTTCCTTGAGTCCTGTCATGGGTCACCAGAGTGAAGGGATCGGAGCTGCCCCTGCGCTGCCTCTCGGGAGGATGTTGAAGAGCTCAAGGAGGTCTCCCCTCAGTTCTCCTCTTCTCCAGGCTGAACACACCAAGTGCCCTCAGCTGCTCCTCATATGGCACCTCCAGAGCCTTCCCCATCCCTGTGACCTCCTCTGGATGCTCTCCAATGGTTTAATGTCTTTTTTATACTGCACACAGGACTTGAGGTGAGGCCACCCCAGTGCAGAGCAGAGTGGGACAATCCCCTCCCTGGCCTGCCCAGCAATGCTGGGCCTGGTGCCCCCAGGACAGGGATGCCCCTCCTGGCTCCAGGGCACTGCTGACCCAGATCCAACTGGCCATCAACCAGGACCCCCAGGTCCCTTCCTGCAGCTTCTCTCCAGCCTCTCCTTCTGGGTCCATATACACAACCAGGACTGCTCTGTCTCAGGTGCAGAATCTGGCACTTGCCTTTGTTAAATTCCACACAGTTGGTGTTTGCCCGTCTCTCATTTGTCAAGGGCCTCTCTGCCCTTGAGGGAGTCAACAGCTCCTCTCAATTTAGTGTTGTTGGCAAACTTCCTTAATATTTCTTTAAGTCCTGCATCCAAGCCATTAATGAAGATGTGGAAGAGAACTGGGTTGAGGATGGAGCCCTGCAGAACCCCACTAGTGACTGGACACAAGTCTGATGTCACCCCACTCCCTGTCCCTCTTTGTGCCTGACCCGTGAGGCAGCTGTGGGCTGGACAGTTTGTCGAGAAGGATCCTGGCAGAGACTGTATCAAAAGCTCTGCTGAGGTCCAAAAAGATCACATCTAGTGGCTTTCCTGGATCAAGCAGTTGGGTTACCCTGCTTTAGAAGGAAATCAGGTTCGACAAGCAGGACTTCCTAATCATGAAGCTGTGCTGGCTGTGACTGATGCCAGCATTGTCCTCCAGGTGGTTTTCAATACTCCCCAGAAGAACATTTTCCAGGATTTTCCAGGGCACTGAAACAAGGCTGACAGGCATGTATTTTCCAGGGTCCTCCCTCAGTGGCACGAGGGAAATACTCGTTTCATTATGTAACCTCTGGGAGCTCAATAAGAAGGTATATTTTGCTCAGGGGACAACAACCCCATGGCTTCACTCCTGGGGTGGGATGGGAATCATCACTGTCCCAACAAAACCAAGACCTGGCTCTTGTGACTCGGCCAACCCAACCAGCTCATTCCTGCCTGTGTTGCTGTGGATGTCACTGTGGCTCTGGCTTGCTCTTCCTCTGCTCTTCCAGGAAGACCCCCCAAATCTCCAGCAGGCCTGGAGGCAGGGGATTCTGGAAGTCTCACTCAAGTCTATTTACTACCCAATTTCCAGGCTAGCACTGCAGGCTTTAGCTACAACAGGGAGTCTGAGAAGGACAACAATCTTACCATGGGGACAGTCCTGCCTCCCCACAGTTCTTTCACTTGCAGAAACCCAAGGCACGTTACATCTTATAGCCTTGTACCAAGGACTCACCATCTCTGGGACTGGCCATCAGCTTGGGAATGTCAACCTTTCTCTTTCTGGTGGTTAACCACAACTGCTTATTGGGGTAGATGGGGTTTGGAAGGAGAGCTAGAAAAACACAGCACAAAATCCTCCTTGGTTCTATAAAATCTTCAAAATACAGATTATAGTTTGAATTTCCCAAGTGACCTTTCTGCTTCAGAAGGGACTAGATGTCAAAAAGGTTGTTTGGTTGGCATCTCTCACTGCAGAGCTTTATGGTCCCCAGCACTCCTCTGTGGTCTGCCCTGCTGCAGCAGAGATGGGGCTCGGTGCCGCCGCCTGAGGCCATGGCCATGGGGAATGGCCACAAACCTGGATGGGAAGGGCAACTTCATGCTTGCTGCCCCCTCAGAGTGTCAGGTGCATAAAGATCAAAGAGCTTCCCCTCATTTTGCTTCATTGTTCTGCTGTGAAACTCTGTAAATGTCCTGGCAGCCTTGGAGCACCTTCACTGTGCAAATCTGATCCAAGATAACAAAAGAAAAGCTTTGGTTCCTTCCAGCTGTTCCAAGAGGAAGGGAGTCTGACCATGAGCTGAAGCAGCAGAGCCCAGGGTGTTGGAGTGGTCTCTGGTCCCAGGTCCTCTGCTCTGGACTGGGATGGCCACTGGCTCTGGTATGCTGGACATGAATCCCTGTTCTTGTTTCCCCATGGCTGGTTCCCTGTGCAGGCAGCTCTGCTCAGGGTGTGTCAGCCATGGGTAATAAGCCAAGCTGACCTTGTTGGGCCTGCTCTCAGAGTTCTTCATCTTCATTCTTTTCTTCTTTTCTTTTCTTTTCTTTTCTTTTCTTTTCTTTTCTTTTCTTTTCTTTTCTTTTCTTTTCTTTTCTTTTCTTTTCTTTTCTTTTCTTTTCTTTTCTTTTCTTTTCTTTTCTTTTCTTTTCTTTTCTTTTCTTTTCTTTTCTTTTCTTTTCTTTTCTTTTCTTTTCCTTTATTCTTTTCTTTATTCTTTTCTCTCCTGAACACGTTTTTAGCCCTGAGACTTCATGCCCCAGCTGCATGGAGAGGAGCTGCAGCTGCGTGTGAAAACGGGGCCAACTCTTGCCTCCCTCTGTGGGGTGCTGGGGGTCAGGAGTCAGCACCACGGGCTGATCCTCATCAATCTGCTCCATCCACTGTCACTGCCAAGAGCTGCCTGTGCCCCACAGCAGGGCAGGGTGTGGCTGAGTGCAGCAGCACGGTGGCCACAGGGGTGGCCACACAGGGTCATCCCAGCTCTGCCACTGGCACTCCTGGCCTCTCACATGCAGCACGACTGGGTCTCGAAGAGTGTGCCCTGACATCGTATTTCTGGCAACATGTTCAGGCAGAGACACATTTGGAGATGATTAATTAGCAGAAAGGAAACAGGTCTAGAAATGAGGACCAGCTGCCAGCTGAAACAGGGAGCAGTGGTAAGTTTATTGCAAAGGCCAAAGGCTGTGAGCAGCAGCTTTGGAGGGTTTTGGGGATTCCTTGTAGCTAATTGCCATGTGACAAACCCTTCTTGTCTCTGCAAGCAGCCCCTGCGGGACAGAGACCAGCTTGTGGTGGTCTGTGGTGCCTCAGCTACAGCTTTGATTCAGAGTTAACCAACAGACAGGCTTGTTTTACACAAGAGAGAAATGTTGGTGTCTTGGTGGCTGTTGAAGGCAGTGATTTGGATGTCCCTAAGTAGCTGACTGCTCCTGGGAAGGTCTCACATGAATTCTTCTGTGATCTGGCAGGGCTGGACACACAGCTCCAGTCCTTTTGGTGCAACCTTGTGGGGTGCCTCTAGGTGCACCCCTGGGAGCTGCCAGCAAAATTATTCTTTTCTTGCCTTTTTCTATCATTCTTTCTGAATGTAAGACCCAACAAACTAGGAGATGGGGCACAGGGAGGGATATGGGGCGAGGCAGACCCTGAATGAGAGCACCCTTGCTGAAGACTCCTGCCTTGTACTGTCTATTGGGGCTCAAGTTCAGGGTTGACTTCCAGGCAGGTATTTTGGGGGCTCTTCTCTGTAAAAAATTATCCTTCCCTTGAGTATCTTCATTAAATACAGCCCTGTTGCCTCCATATTTTTTTCTGAGGTCACAATCTTCAGGATGTCCCAAACGTGCATGATTGTCCTTTGTTCCCTACCTTGTGCACCCCATGATTCCCACGTCTCCACCTCCTTGGTGGCTCAGCAAGGGCTGGTGGGGATGGCACCAGTGTTCAGTGCCAGTGGTGCCAGGCTGGGAGAGGGGACCGTGCTGTGGGCTTGTGCCTCATGGAACTCCCAGGAGCCCTGGTTGCCACCCAGACATATCCACATACATACGTGAGGCATCTTCTGCATGGGTGGCTTGGACCTCCTGGAGAAGCCCTGGGAGAAAAGTGGCTGAAAATCAGGAGTTTCACCCTTGTGGAAATTGTGGT